>NC_085034.1:15289126-15957533 GCF_963692335.1 Osmerus eperlanus
CAATTTTCGCTCTTCATGCTTCGTTTTTGGATCAATAGATAGCTAATTTTGTGCTGGTCGTAGACAGTTGTCTGTTGAATCCAACAGACGTACACATTTGTTCAGAGCCCCACAAAAGCGAGACAAAGTCCAACTCTCACCCCATAGAGACCAATGCAAATCTGGTGACAAAATCGTCAGAGAAAGCAAAAAGAACAAGATTTTGAAACTGCCGGTAGAGTCGTATTTCTGACCGCACAGAAATATAAAGGACATCTCTGGTTTCGGCAGAGTCTTGGGTCTCGGAAAATATCATTATTTTTTGGATTGGACGTATAGTTTTGCGTCTAGGTCAACTTGTTTGAGGTGTGGATGCTAGGTAAATGTTCGTTTTTCTCTCTGCCTAGCTCGTTAGCCGTCACAGCTGCGCCATCACCGTGACAACCAAACGGGACACGTTTTCGAAACTGCAGGTAGAGTCGTATTTCTGACTGCACAGACATATAAAGAATATCTCTGGTTTAGGCAGAGTCTTGGGTCTCGGAAAATATACTTATTTTTTGGATTGGACGTATAGTTTTGCGTCTAGGTTAACTTGTTTGAGGTGTGGATTCTAGCTACATTAGTTATTCTCTCTGCCCACCTCGTTAGCCATCACAGCTGCGCCATCACCGTGGCACCCAAACAAACACGCACCAGGAAAGCAAAAGGAACACGTTTTCGAAACTGCAGGTAGAGTCGTATTTCTGACTGCACAGACATATAAAGAATATCTCTGGTTTAGGCAGAGTCTTGGGTCTCGGAAAATATCCTTATTTTTTGGGATTGGACGTATAGTTTTGCGTCTAGGTTAACTTTGTTTGAGGTGTGGATTCTAGCTACATTAGTTATTCTCTCTGCCCAGCTCGTTAGCCATCACAGCTGCGCCATCACCGTGGCACCCAAACAAACACGCACCAGGAAAGCAAAAGGAACACGTTTTCGAAACTGCAGGTAGAGTCGTATTTCTGACTGCACAGACATATAAAGAATATCTCTGGTTTCGGCAGAGTCTTGGGTCTCGGAAAATATCCTTAGATTTTGGATTGGACGTACAGTTTTGCATCTAGGTTATCATGTTTGAGGTGTGGATTCTAGCTACATTTCTCTTATTCTCTACCCTCAGCGCGTTAGCAATCATAGCTGCACCATCACCGTAACGACAGACACGCACCACTCAGTCTCTCAAATAGGTGATTGGTACGTTTACTTGACCATGAGAAACCCGATTACTAGCAATTGTCGGTTTATGCCAATAATACGATTACTCCGTTTACATGTGTAATTAGTTATGCGATTACTCAATAAACGCGTCTACATGATTCTTTTTTATTGATCGTTGTATGCTCCACGGACAAAACTTGCACCATCATCCTTCTGCAACAAAGTGTCGCTGTGTCTTCCTGTATCGGCCCTACTGCTGTATGTTTCATTCCATCAACACATTGAATCCTACTAAGAAAGCCGAGTAAACGCACTCAATGCACACATCTGCTACTGCTATTACTATCCCAACTATAATTTCAGCTGATAAGACAATAATATTCTTTTTATGACTAGCTAGCCTAGGCCTACTTCTTCTTCTGTTTAACAGTTCAGCTTTCAGCTTCTCCCGCATTGTATTTCAGCTCTTAGCGTTGTTAGATGATGCAGTTCAGTTTCCACACTGCCTCTTTTGTGTGACTCACACATTTCTTGACATTCATTTCAGCTTGCGGGTATTTTCTCATTTCTGTATTTTCAGCCATTTAAAAAAAATAATTTCAGATTTCAGCATTCCAACGCATTTTCAGCAGGAAATGCCTTTTCTAGTTATTATTATTTATCTTCTATTTCTTCTGTGGCACCTTTCAGCGCCTTCAAATCTTCAGCTATTAAAACCGTTCAGCTATCAAAAAATTCAGCAGTTTCAGGCCATGGGTGCTATGACTTTTCAGCTTTGTACCTCTTATGCTTGAATTAATATAAATCAATATTCATAATATTTTTAACATGGGTTTCAAATTGAGTTTTCTTTCAAATCCTCTCAAACTTCTTTAAACTTCTTCAACTTCCAAATCCTTCTTCTTCCTCAATCTTTCAGCTAGAGCCACCATTTAAACTTTAAAATGTTGACAAAACCCTAAACTATTTTTAAATAATTCAGCTTTTTGATATCTATTCAACTTTTTTCAATATCACTGATTATGTTTCATGACTTTTTCAAGCCGTTTCTGAGATTTACATGGGTGTTTACGTGAAACCCTAGAGTGCAGACTGAAACGCTTAGAGTGCAGGGCAGCTTCGGATGTCGTTGAAAAAATATTTCTAGTTTGCCAGCATTGCCACAATTTTCGCTCTTCATGCTTCGTTTTTGGATCAATAGATAGCTAATTTTGTGCTGGTCGTAGACAGTTGTCTGTTGAATCCAACAGACGTACACATTTGTTCAGAGCCCCACGAAAACGAGACAAAGTCCAACTCTCGCCCCATAGAGACCAATGCAAATCTGGTGACAAAATCGTCAGAGAAAGCAAAAAGAACAAGATTTTGAAACTGCCGGTAGAGTCGTATTTCTGACCGCACAGAAATATGAAGGACATCTCTGGTTTCGGCAGAGTCTTGGGTCTCGGAAAATATCCTTATTTTTTGGATTGGACGTATAGTTTTGCGTCTAGGTCAACTTGTTTGAGGTGTGGATGCTAGGTAAATGTTTGTTTTTCTCTCTGCCTAGCTCGTTAGCCGTCACAGCTGCGCCATCACCGTGACAACCAAACAAACACGCACCAGGAAAGCAAAAGGGACACGTTTTCGAAACTGCAGGTAGAGTCGTATTTCTGACTGCACAGACATATAAAGAATATCTCTGGTTTCGGCAGAGTCTTGGGTCTCGGAAAATCTCCTTAGATTTTGGATTGGACGTACAGTTTTGCGTCTAGGTTATCATGTTTGAGGTGTGGATTCTAGCTACATTTTTCTTATTCTCTGCCCTCAGCGCGTTAGCAATCATAGCTGCACCATCACCGTAACGACAGACACGCACCACTCAGTCTCTCAAATAGGTGATTGGTACGTTTACTTGACCATGAGAAACCCGATTACTAGCAATTGTCGGTTTATGCCAATAATACGATTACTCCTTTTACATGTGTAATTGGTGGCCAAGCCGCGAAGCGGCGAAGCCACTTAAGTGTTTCTACCTTTTCTTATTGGGTGTGCTCAAGCCTTCGGCGAGAGCACAACCTTTGTTCTCTCACATATATATTTATTATTATTATTTATTTTTGCCCCCCTAAATCTTTGTCAATATTTGGCCTACATAGACAACCTAGGTGTCAAAAGTCTCGTCTTGGTAGCGATTGAGTTGCTTGTATTTTTATTTACGTTCCGTTGCATGGTTTAAGTGGAAATTAAGTTTTTGTGGCGAAAAGTGAAGCTAACGGTGGCTAATTTGCTAGCCACAGTCACTGACGTTACTAACGTCACTAACGTCACAAAAACACGCGTGACTACCTGTAGCAGAACATTCGTTTCGCATCTGTTAACTTGGGGGATAGCTAGGCTAACTATAGCTTTACTGCAAGGCAGCTGCAGAAACGCCACAAGCAAAGAGGCCAGGGTGATAACTATTTACTTATTTTACTTTGTGATGTGAAACACAATTGTAAAATGTAATGTACAATATTAGCTGATATTATTAAGGAAGTAGGCCCACATCTACTTTCGGAAACGGTAGTCTACTATTTCATATAGGCATTAGCATGACATTAGCCTCTGTTACTCGGGCAACACATACTACAGTGGTCTATGATGCATCTGTTTTCAATCATTAAAATAAACATTCCTCACAAATACATTTTTGTTGTAGGATTTATTATGACATTACATTACAAGTAAATGATTTGTTGGTGAAATTATCATTACCTGTGGTTTCAAACCAGTGTTGCTCACTGCAACGCTGTAGCCTATCGACACAGCTGTAGGAAGTCAAACGGCGACAGAACATGTTCGGCACTCCCCTTACTTAAACCAAAAGTCTTTCAATAGGTGAAACTATCTGACTACTAACCTGAACTTCATTGCCACAGCCTAAACTTTGTCAATCTGTTCATGAAAATAATTCATTTCAGCCTAAACCGTACAACGGAACCTTAAATCGAATTCAACCAACGCAATCGCTACCAAGACGAACACAGCAGTAGTCTAGTACTGTACTGTAGTAGAATTTACAGGGGCAGCTTCTCCACACAGGGCTATATCGCATTTTGCGTTGTTACTGACAATGATCGCTACCAGTGAGCTTTTTATGAAGGAGCGATTTTCCACTAAATAAATGTCAAGCTTATTTTCGTTTTTGGGGGCAGATTTTCAGTTAGCAGATGGTACTGTTTGAATCGCGAGTCTATCTTCTGCCGGTAACGTCGTAGAATAATCTTCAAAGGGGGTTCTTTATTAATGAATGAATGCAATATGAGTAGGCTAAATGCCTGAAAATATCACGAGAATGGAAAACTTAAAAGGACGTTTAAGTCATAGAGATTAGGTCCATTTTTACACTGGTCTGCCAAATGTATTCGTTTTGATTCAGCTATGAGGCTGCCTCTTGCAGTGGAAATGAGAAGACAACATATTTCATTCTACACTTCACTCGTATTTTGAGTTGTAAATAAGCAGCAAAAAAGAGATGCTTTTAAATCTATGTAATCTTTATAAATAATAAGTAGGCCCTATGCATTTTTATATAAAATATACAGACCCCTGTGAAACCGACGCAAGCAAGCACACCCTACAATTTCCCCAGAAATTGTACCCTCTCTAGTTATTAGGGGCCAAGCAGCGAAGCTGCGAGTCACCTATTGTTATTTTTAGTATTATTATTATTATTAGGGGCCAAGCAGTGAAGCTGCGAGGCACCTATTGTTATTGTTAGTATTATTGGTGGCCAAGCCGCGAAGCGGCGAAGCCACCATAAGGGTTTCTACCTTTTCTTATAATTATTATTATTAGGGGCCAAGCAGCGAAGCTGCGAGGCACCTATTGTTATTGTTAGTATTATTATTAGGGGCCAAGCAGCGAAGCTGCGAGGCACCTATTGTTATTGTTAGTATTATTATTATTATTCCTCCGGTAGGAGAACCCTATTGTTATTGGTGGTATTATTATTATTTTTTACCCATGGGAGTCAATGGCAGCCCCTAGACCAGTACCGTAAAAAGTTGTGAAATTTGGCATGTTGAAACTGCAGACCATTAGTAACTACCATACCAAACATGGGCCATGTGAGACAATAGGTGGCGCTACAGGCCACGCCCCAATATGTCAATTTTCAAATTGATGCCATTTGCAGGCCATAAGTCCCAAAATTCTGAAATTCATTACATATGCCTTATTTCTCATGAGGAATAAAAAAGCCTCAAGAAGCTATAACGGCCGCCATATTGGATTTTTCTGTACAATAAAGATTAAGGAAACGCGTTTTTTCCCTACTCCTCCTACATTTTTGGTCGAATTGTCTTCAAAATTGCCATAGATGATATCCAGACTGAGCCTCACAAAAGTTATCGTAGGGATTTCTGATTTTCAAAACCGTTTGTCCGGTAGAGCCAATCAAAATCTGCAACAAAGCAACCAAACTGGACGTTTGGTCAAATCTCAGCAAATCTTTGAGATATCAACACCAAACTTGGTATGTCACGTGGAAGACACTACAACATGTTACCATGTGCAAAGGCAACTTCATACCTCTAAAAATGATTGATATAAAGCAAATTGAATTTATTGCTAATGCTAAAATAATGCTTTACACATCCGCCGGCCAAAAACTGATACTCTGATTCAATCACTAGTACATATGAAGACTCTTGAGAATGTTGAGTACACAAATCTGAGAAAAAGTTGACTGTAACATGATTTTTAGTGAATATTTGAAACATGCATGCTTGGCTAATTTCTAGGGCTGTTTGCCCAAATCCTCTCTCCCTTTGCTCCTGTGCGCGCGTGCTCCACATTCTCTCACACACAAGGGGCCAGAGCCCCTTGACACACGCATGCTTTCTTGAAAATGTGTGCTGACCAAGCCCCCACCCTCGTTTTTTAGCCCCTGTTTCATTTCGCTTCCAATCGCAGCTCGCTGTTACGAATACAAATTATTTTTCGGCGGCCATTGTTGTTTCCCGTGTCCCGTGAAAGTCGTCTCCCGTGAAAGCCGTGTTGGAGGCAGCCACTTTCGGTAAGTCCTGGTTTTACACATTTTAAGCTAGAATTAATGATTGGGTTTGTGAAAGTACACTACTCTTGAATTATGGTGAAGGTTTAGCACTTTTAGACCTTATAGATCGTGATTCTGAAGTGACGGAAAACCAAACTCGAAAAGTAGCTACTGTAGCTCTAGCTTTTTTCCTCTGTGTTTTTAATTAGTGAGTCATTTTGCATCTCGGCGAATTGTTCATCAAAAAGGTCGAGGAGAGCAGCCTTTAGGAGAAAAAGCAATTCCCCACAGACCTGTCGGCTCATAATGGTGATTTTTGGCGTGAAAGTCTTTGTAATAAGCCTATGCGGCAGGGAGACTTTTTCAAGGCGAGCCTGTTTCATTCGTCATATGCCCTGAGAAAGCGACCTACGTTAGCCAGGCTAGTTTTCGAAAAGTAGCTACTGTAGCTCTAGCTTTTTTCCTCTGTGTTTTTAATTAGTGAGTCATTTTGCATCTCGGCGAATTGTTCATCAAAAAGGTCGAGGAGAGCAGCCTTTAGGAGAAAAAGCAATTCCCCACAGACCTGTCGGCTCATAATGGTGATTTTTGGCGTGAAAGTCTTTGTAATAAGCCTATGCGGCAGGGAGACTTTTTCAAGGCGAGCCTGTTTCATTCGTCATATGCCCTGAGAAAGCGACCTACGTTAGCCAGGCTAGTTTTGCCAATTTCGGTAAGTCAGGCTATTTAAAGGTCTCTTACAGTCAGAATCACTGTTTACAAGCAAAGGTCGAGCTGGTCTTTTGTCAGATGTGTATATATTGACCAGTTTAGAGGTAAATACTCTTGCCAGAGCCTGGAATCGAACCTGTGTTTTGAGTGACTGCATGGGTCTCCATGACGTCAACACATTTGGATTCAAGTTCAAGTAATGACACTGCATTTCACAGTCAAAACTGAAGTCTGTATCAAGTGTAGATGGGAAAAGCTTCATTTTTCACAACTGACATGGACCCTTTCTTCACTTTGACAGGTCTGGAGGGTCATGCAGAGGCCTGCTCAACAGAGTTCAACAGAGGATGCAACAGACTCGAGGATGGTGAGATCCACACAGACCCCTTGCTGGACTACCCCTCTCTAGCTGGACAGCTTCTCTTCAGCCCTGACCCCAGAACAGCTTGATCCAGCTGGCCTGCCTGCCTGCAGGCCCTGCTTGCCCCTGCCTGCCAGCCCTCCAGAGACAGTCACCCCACAGACACAGTAGCTCTGCAGCCTGCTTTTTTGAGGACATTGATGAAAAAGGACAAGCCAGCATTACTTTGATGAAAGTCTAAATGTTTAATCCTTTCCATGTGCCAGTATGCCAAGCTGCTGACTTTGTGTCTTAAGTGATGAAACTAGTTCAAGTGATAGACTTTTGACCTGAATCCAATGATTATTCATCTGAATAAAAACCACTCAAGAGAAGTACTGCTTCTTGGAGCATTTGTGCTCCACATCAGTACATCTCACACATTTGCCTTTGTTTCCATGGGATTCATGGAATTGTTAGTTTCTGCTCCACCATTTCCACCCTAGTGTAATAATAAGTATAATTTAGGACAGCAATTACATTTTTGTGTTATCCTTCCGCATTACACACATTTAGTCAATGTTCTTAAACTCAACCGATTATTGTCATTTTACCATACTGTTCATATTGAACAGACATCAGTGTTTACTTGGAAAGATGACTGTATATTTCCACTTTTGATTTGTATTTCCATCGTAAGTTTGGTCTTTAATTTCATTTGGAAGTGGTATTAAAAGGTCTTACATTTAACTTGTTTATACCTGTAGACACCCTGTGAAGCCCCCACTGCAGAGACAGTTGGTGACAGAGAGGTGCAGACATTAAGTTAAACATGCCTTAAGAATAGAGTAACAAATAGAGACTAAATGTGTAAATGGCTGTTGAAACTGAGTTGGTGCATGTCAGTTTAGGCAAAGGTAACCTTTTAAACCTCTAGGTTTAAAACAAATTCAGATTTGATTGGAACTCTCTTTTATACATTTATAGTTGGATTTGACATTTAATTCATTTAGCAAGTTGTTTAACTCAAACAACCATAACACGGTACATATGGTATACAATGCTGCAGTCAGATTTGGCGAAATTGTTAGCTTGGATGTTATCTTTACATATAGATGGGGTCTTGTTGATGCGCACGCAGCTTCAAGGCAGAAAGACGCGTTCCATTTCACTTTTACTGTACCTACACCTTTAATGTTCCCGCCATCCCCCCATTTCTGAATAAAGTTCGACTGATCTGATTTGTTGATTTCTGTTGCTATGAAAACCAGTTTAGCCAAGCTAACTAACATTGTTTTTAGCTAGCTTGCATTACCATTCAATTGCTAACAAAACATTAGTAAAAATAGCTTGCTAATCGGGCAGAACTTGAACTCGGGCAGGAGACTCTGAGACCTCAGCGCACCACTAGCATCTCGTCATATCACGCAGTCGGAGCACAGCTAGATAATCAGCGTCAGCGCTCTTGGGTACCCAGCATGCAGTGCGGCATGTTAAAAAAACAACAGCTACGCAAGGGATTTCAGTTGTTGTGTTCGTTCAGTTAGATGTTTGTAATGTTATTGGCCGGGTTTCCCAGATTCGTTAAGAAGCTCTTAACGCTAAGAGCTTCTTAGGAGCGTTCTAAGAGCGTTCTAGAGCGTTCTTAGAACGCTCTTAAGAAGCTCTTAGCGTTAAGAGCTTCTTAACGAATCTGGGAAACCCGGCCATTGTTTGTTAGTTAATATAATCTTGTTGGTCACCTTGAGTGTGCATGCTGTGTAGTTTAATGGGAACAGAGAGTCGGCCATTTTACTATCACAGGCTATACTTGCAAGGAGCTGAACGTGGGCTGTGCCCTAGACCAGACCAATTGCCTATGAGGCTAATCTTGATTCTGGATTGACTGAGATTCTGGAAAGAGATCTACTCAAGAAGAGAGTCAATATCTGTGGTTTTCAAGCCATCTTTGAGAAAGTTTGAAAACAATGTTGCGGTTAATATGTTTTGATTGTGGGAGGCAACTTTTGGACTACACCTAAACCTCATGCGGCCACCGCACCACCCGCACTGGCAAAGAGGGAAACAGCATGGATGGGGAAAGTGTGTGGGCAGAGCAAGCAGTAGTAGTACATAAACTACACACGTCCTTTACTAAAGTGTATTCTGACTTTCATAAAGTTATTGTTGTAATCAAAGCTTTTAAAGAATGGATCTCTGCATGATGGGCCTGACCAGAGCACAGGTGGCCTGACAGAACACGCTTCAAAGTTGTCACTTTCAAAAGGGTGGCATTTTAACCCTGTCAGTCCAAAATGTCTAAAAGTTGGTACGCATGCCTTATTGCCAATGGGGAACAAAGAAGTCTCAAGAACCCATAATGTCGGCAGCATGGATATTTCTCTACAGTGACAATTTGTGAAGAATTTAAAAAAATGACTTCAAATCAGCCATTGATCCAATTGTATTGAAATGTTGTGTACATGTATGAAATACATGTCTGTGTCATGTCAATTTTGTAATGGTTTGCAATGCTGAGGAGGAACCCGCCATTGCTGCCTGCAGCTATATTTAGGGTTCCTCCGGTAGGAGAACCCTATTGTTATTGGTGGTATTATTATTTTTTACCCATGGGAGTCAATGGCAGCCCCTAGACCAGTACCGTAAAAAGTTGTGAAATTTGGCATGTTGAAACTGCAGACCATTAGTAACTACCATACCAAACATGGGCCATGTGAGACAATAGGTGGCGCTACAGGCCACGCCCCAATATGTCAATTTTCAAATTGATGCCATTTGCAGGCCATAAGTCCCAAAATTCTGAAATTCATTACATATGCCTTATTTCTCATGAGGAATAAAAAAGCCTCAAGAAGCTATAACGGCCGCCATATTGGATTTTTCTGTACAATAAAGATTAAGGAAACACGTTTTTTCCCTACTCCTCCTACATTTATGGTCTAATTTTCTTCAAAATTTCCATAGATGATATCCAGACTGAGCCTCACAAAAGTTATCGTAGGGATTTCTGATTTTCAAAACCGTTTGTCCGGTAGAGCCAATCAAAATCTGCAACAAAGCAACCAAACAGGACGTTTGGTCAAATCTCAGCAAATCTTTGAGATATCAACACCAAACTTGGTATGTCACGTGGAAGACACTACAACATGTTACCATGTGCAAAGGCAACTTCATACCTCAAAAAATGATTGATATAAATCAAATTGAATTTATTGCTAATGCTAAAATAATGCTTTACACATCCGCCGGCCAAAAACTGATACTCTGATTCAATCACTAGTTCATATGAAGACTCTTGAGAATGTTGAGTACACAAATCTGAGAAAAAGTTGACTGTAACATGAAAACTCGATTTTTAGTGAATATTTGAAACATGCATGCTTGGCTAATTTCTAGGGCTGTTTCCCCAAATCCTCTCTCCCTTTGCTCCTGTGCGCGCGTGCTCCACATTCTCACACACAAGGGGCCAGAGCCCCTTGGCACACGCATGCTTTCTTGAAAATGTGTGCTGACCAAGCCCCCACCCTCGTTTTTTAGCCCCTGTTTCATTTCGCTTCCAATCGCAGCTCGCCGTTACGAATATAAATTATTTTTCGGCGGCCATTGTTGTTTTCAACTGGGTCCCGTGAAAGCCCTGTTGGAGGCAGCCACTTTCGGTAAGTCCTGTTTTTACACATTTTAAGCTAGAATTAATGATTGGGTTTGTGAAAGTACACTACTCTTGAATTATGGTGAAGGTTTAGCACTTTTAGACCTTTTAGATCGTGATTCTGAAGTGACAGAAAACCGAACTAGAAAAGTAGCTACTGTAGCTCTAGCTTTTTTCCTCTGTGTTTTTAATTAGTGAGTCATTTTGAATCTCGGCGAATTGTTCATCAAAAAGGTCGAGGAGAGCAGCCTTTAGGAGAAAAAGTAATTCCCCACAGACCTGTCGGCTCATAATTTTGATTTGGGGCGTGAAAGTCTTTGTAATAAGCCTATGCGGCAGGGAGACCGCATAGGCGGCAGCCATTCCTTGGGCGCATCATGTTCATAAGTTCAACCTTTTTACAGTTACGTGTACACGTTAAAGGTCGAGGAGGGAAGCCGTTAGGAGATGTGGGAATTGTGCTTTTAGCCAGATGCTCCGATTATTTTTGTGATTTGTGGACCGGGGGTACTGGGTTTTGACGTTAGCCTCAGAGTCAGGATCGGCTCGCCCACTGGCAGTGTGTAAACAATTTTGTATTTCACTCAATTCTACTCCAAAAACCTCAGGGAGGACATCTTTTTGTAGACGAGGGCCTGCTAAAGATAGCCAGTACATCTGATTTTTCAAGGCGAGCCTGTTTCATTCGTCATATGCCCTGAGAAAGCGACCTACGTTAGCCAGGCTAGTTTTGCCAATTTCAGTAAGTCAGGCTATTTAAAGGTCTCTGACAGTCAGAATCACTGTTTACAGGCAAAGGTCGAGCTGGTCTTTTGTCAGATGTGTATATATTGACCAGTTTAGAGGTAAAAACTCTTGCCAGAGCCTGGAATCGAACCTGTGTTTTGAGTGACTTTGCATGGGAGATTTGACAACCTCAAGAAAAGGCTCTTGTCTTCATTTGCAATGCACCTAGACCATAAGAGGCAATGCTGGGGCCACTTGTAATGTTAGAAAGGCCAGTTACATTAAACATTATTGCTGTCATATACCATGTTCCTTTGATTAAACGCTGCAGCGTTTATTACACAATTATCATTTGTGGTGCAGCGTTTGATAATAAAAAAATAAGAAAAATTGTAGTGCAAAAAGATATTTCAAGGACAGTTCAGCATCCAGATGGCATGTGGGTAAAAACGATCCCTGTATCTGCTGGTACAAGTCCTTATGCTCTTCTATCGCCATCCAGAAGGCAGGAGGGAGAAAAGACTGTGGCAGGGATGACTAGGGTCAAAAAATGATTCACTTGGCCTTTCTCCTGCAGTGCTGGCTGTAAAGGTCCTGAATGCAGTCCTTGTAATACGCTGTGCAGATTTGACCACTCTTGTAGTGTCTTCCTGTCCTAGGCAGTGCTGTTGCCAAACCATGTTGTAATGCCACCAGTCAGTATGCTCTCAATGGTCCAGTGGTAACAATTGGTCAGTATAGTGCAATCCGTGCCAAGTTTCCGCTGTCACCGCAGAAAAAAGAGCCTCTGTTTCGCTGTCCTTGTAACCACACCAATATGGTGGTCCAACTCAGGTCCTCGCTGAAGTTGATACCAAAAAATCAGAAACTTTTGACTCTCTCCACAGCTGTGCCCTCGATGTGAATGGGTGCATGTTCTCCCTGCAGCCGCCTGTAGTCCACTATCAACTCCTTGGTTTTTGCTACATTGAGCAACAGGCTGTTATGCTGACACCAGGATGTCATTGTTGCCACCTCTGCTCTGTAGGCAGACTCATCACCATTCTTGATGCAGCCGATAATGGTGGTGTCATCAGCAAACTTAATGATGGTGTTGGAGCTGTTAGTGGCTGCACAATCATAGGTGAACAGAGAGTACAACAGTGGGCTTAACACACAACCCTGTGGGGCACCAGTGCTGAGTGTTAGACTGGTTGAGGTGATGTTACCTAGCCGTACTGCCTGTGGCCTGTCTGTCAGGAAGTTCAATATCCAGCTGCACATGGAAGGACTGATGTTCAGGTCCTGTAGTTTCACGATAAGCCTGGATGGTACTATGGTGTTGAAGGCGGAGCTGAAGTCAATGAAGAGCATCCGCACGTATATGTTGTTCTGATCCAGGTGAAAGAGAGCAGTGTTCAAGGCCAAAGCTACAGTATCATCTGTAGACCTGTTCGGCCTATATGCAAACTGGAGTAGGTCTAATGCAGGTGACAGGCAGGATGTAATGTGGTCTTTGACTAACCTCTCAAAGCATTGACAACAGAAGTGAGTACAACAGGGCGGTAATCATTGAGACAGCTCACTGATGGTTTCTTAGGGACTGGGATGATGGTGGCCCCCTTGAAGCTATTGGGGACGACATACTGCGACAGGGAGAGGTTAAAGATGTCAGTGAACACCCCTGCCAGATCAGGAGCACAGGCCTTGAGAACACAGCCAGGGATGTTGTCAGGTCCTGGAGCTTTATGCACATTCACTCTAAGTGATAAGTTTAAGGTTGTTATAGAGGTTGTTAGAAATCTAAGGAAACCTCTATTCCCTTGTGTACACTACAGCATCCAGCAAACAAAGTATGTTGTTTTGTGTCTGTATTTTACTTTGGTGAACGTTATTTACATGCTGCACATGTCATTGTATGTTCATATTAAGCTAATGTGGTCTTTATTTTCTCATTACAGCGTGAGTTTAGTTTTAACGTTGGATTTGGAGAAGAAGCTTCAAATAAACCTGTAGCAAGTAAGACACTTGTGCCTGCCAGTGCTTCATGGGAATTATAGTACACTACACTTGTGAATTACTTGTGTAATAAATACTGTGTTTTAATTTAAACCAATTAAATAACCGTTTTCTGATTTTTGGGGGGAGGCGTTTAATCGAGGGTGCCATTTATTACATAATGTTCATTTTTGGTGCAGCGTTTATTCCAGGGCAACGTATAATCAAATAAAAACTGTAGTTTTCTTCCCAGCATTGCAAACACTAGCAGGCAAAAGCAGTGGTGCCCAGATATGTTTCATAGGACTGGCAAAAAAGAGAAGCACAAAGGTACAACATCCTCCCACTACCATTATCTCAAATTCACTCTCCTGAGTTTCCTCTATGTATATCCGTAACTGCTATAGTATGGGCCTATATGAAAGTTTCAAAGAAAAAGTGTAATAATGCAGAATACAGGAAAGGAACAGTGTGCTGGTGTGGAAAGTCCCTACAAACTGCAGAATGGCCAGAAAATATTAGATTTTACATTAGATAGTATCAAGGCCCAATTGCAAAAGAGGTCCAAAGGATATTTACAATTGTAGTAGGCCATTAATATGTTCAGGGGTGTAATTTGTTGGATAAGAAGCCCCACCTCCAACTCCAGAGTTGATGTTATCTTTACATATAGATAGACATTAGCTCTACCGTGGTCCAGTTGCCCGCATGACTCTTGTCAGTTATCGAAGCCCATTACATGGTTTTTTAATTTTCAAAACCCTTTGCCCGGTACAGACAATCAAAATGTGCCGTTAAGCCAGCAAACAGGAAGTTGGGTCGTATCTCAGCAAATCTTTGATGGATTCACACCAAACTTGCTGTGTGTACTCGTTGCTCTCTTCTGAGGATGTCTAAAATGTTTTCTGGGTCATTTGACTGCTTGGCCACCTCATTGCTGCTTGCAGCTATATTTGGATTTGGTCAGATTTGGTATCCCATTGGTAAGTCTGCAGCATGGATTTTTCTATACAGTGACAATTTGTGAAGAATATACATTTTTCAATGGTTCGCAATGTTTTGGAGGAATCCGCCATTGCTGCTTGCAGCTATATTTAGGGTTCCTCCGGTAGGAGAACCCTATTGTTATTGGTGGTATTATTATTTTTTACCCATGGGAGTCAATGGCAGCCCCTAGACCAGTACCGTAAAAAGTTGAGAAATTTGGCATGTTGAAACTGCAGACCATTAGTAACTACCATACCAAACATGGGCCATGTGAGACAATAGGTGGCGCTACAGGCCACGCCCCAATATGTCAATTTTCAAATTGATGCCATTTGCAGGCCATAAGTCCCAAAATTCTGAAATTCATTACATATGCCTTATTTCTCATGAGGAATAAAAAAGCCTCAAGAAGCTATAACGGCCGCCATATTGGATTTTTCTGTACAATAAAGATTAAGGAAACGCGTTTTTTCCCTACTCCTCCTACATTTTTGGTCGAATTTTCTTCAAAATTGCCATAGATGATATCCAGACTGAGCCTCACAAAAGTTATGGTAGGGATTTCTGATTTTCAAAACCGTTTGTCCGGTAGAGCCAATCAAAATCTGCAACAAAGCAACCAAACAGGACGTTTGGTCAAATCTCAGCAAATCTTTGAGATATCAACACCAAACTTGGTATGTCACGTGGAAGACACTACAACATGTTACCATGTGCAAAGGCAACTTCATACCTCAAAAAATGATTGATATAAAGCAAATTGAATTTATTGCTAATGCTAAAATAATGCTTTACACATCCGCCGGCCAAAAACTGATACTCTGATTCAATCACTAGTTCATATGAAGACTCTTGAGAATGTTGAGTACACAAATCTGAGAAAAAGTTGACTGTAACATGAAAACTCGATTTTTAGTGAATATTTGAAACATGCATGCTTGGCTAATTTCTAGGGCTGTTTCCCCAAATCCTCTCTCCCTTTGCTCCTGTGCGCGCGTGCTCCACATTCTCACACACAAGGGGCCAGAGCCCCTTGACACACGCGCGAGCTTGGTACGACGCACAAGAAGAAGACCATTTTATAGTTGGAGAAGACTTGAAGACAACGACTGACGAGACTCCTGCAGCCCTCAGAGATTTTCATTGTTACATTTGACAGTGAGTAATAAGAGCCTACAACGGCAGTACAAAACATGTATTTTAGCGTTTGTATTCGTATGATAACTTGAAGACTTTTATACTGTTGTAAACAGGATAGCAGCTAATCTATCTAGGCTAGCTGAGCTAAGGATTTCTCTTTGTACAGGCAGTATTACAGGCTAGCAAGCCGTACAATCTTTAACATTATACTTGCTTCTGTGAGACGCGTTTGAAATTTGTATACTGTGCGTAACTATGCGGTTGGGTTGTTCTATTTCTACGGTCTTCACATCGTAAGTTATTCTTTTCCAAACTGTAGCTAGGTAGCCTAGTTTGCTGCACAGATAGAGCTACCTAGCATTAAACAAGTAGCAATGGTACCATGGTTGTTTTGCTTGCTAGCTTTGTTTGGGTTCATGGTTTGATCGTTTAGGAGTTCCATTGAAAGCCTATAGAGCTACAATACGTTTGTAATCGGCATGTTGTACTATGCTGCACGATTTCCCATCTCTTGATAACATTTTATATTTGTATCAATTTTATACACTAAATTGCCAAAGTATTCGCTCGGTTGCCTTTACACGCTCATGAACGTGAGTGACATCTCATTCTTAAACCATAGGATATGATGTCGGACCACCCTTTGTAGCTATAATAGTTTCAACTCGTCTAGGAAGGCTTTCCACAAGGTTTAAGAGGTTTATGGAAATGTTTTACCATTCTTCCAGAAGTGCATTTGTGAGGTCCAACATTGATGTGGAACAAGAAGGTTTGGCTCGCAGTCCCTGCTCTAATTCATCCCAAAGGTGTTGTATTGGGTTGAGGTCAGGACTGTGTGCAGGCCACTCAAGTTCGTCCACACCAATCTCGCTCATCCATGTGTTTATGGGCCTTGCTTTGTGCACTGTTGCACAGTCATGTTAGAACAGGAAGGGGCCATCTCCAAACTGTTCCCACAAAGTTTGGAGCATGAAATTGTCAAAATGTTGGTGAATTATTGCATTTCAGGAAATTAACTTATGGGTAGGAAATATTTAATGGATTGGGCTCGGCGGGGTATTTTGTCATCCATCCATTCCTACTCCATGCTCTTGATTATGTAATTGACCTACAGGTACATCTTCTAGGCTATGTTTATTTGTTTTAATTTTCTAATGTGAGTCAGTGGCTTGGCAGTATTTTAACAGTAAGGTTTGGTTATTTGTGTTAAACTGTGATGATTCTTTTGGTGAAACATGAATTTAAAGTAAAAACCATTTGCAAGATAAATTGTTCTCAATTGGTCTTAATTTGTATTTATAGTCGAGTCCGTTTCTCTATGTTTACATTTTACAGACTTAAATTTGAATGTAGACAGTGTAAATTGAATAAAGGTAAATAATGGATGTCTAAATATTTTTTTTAAGTACAGAGATTGGTGTTTTGAGAATCCTAACCCTTTCAATATTTTCTTAAAGGTCTGTATACTAGAACTGTTGAGTATGAAGTTATGATAATGTAAGACTATGAAATTGTTAAGCAGTAGTGTGGTATGTTACATTTCATAGTTTTTGATGGTTTTTCTATGTGTTTTTTAGATGCCATGTTCCAGCAAGAGATCCAGGGACCAAGGATCCACTGTTGAGGTTAGACTTCCTTGTGGGAAAAAATGCTAAACCAGTGTGTTTAAGTGATAAGATTAATTGAGAAAAATGAATGTGAATGAGCATTTTTAACAACGTCTTTGTTACGGACCCATGTTTAAAATGTCCTAATTCAGTCTGTATAGTTGTGGTTGTGTGTTTTTTCTTTTCTACCCTCTTTCTTTCTATTCGCTGCATGCAGGTATGGTCTAGTCAGCGTTTGTTGGCGGTTGGCTATCAGTCTCCCTATCTCGTGATTGGCAATCAGCCGCGCACTTCCAATCAGCGGTTTAGTTGTCAACATAAAATTACCACACTGGTCAGCTGTTTCAGAGATTGCTTTGGAAAGTTGCTTGTTTAGAGAGTTGTCAAGTCAGAGAGACTTCTTGTTGAAATCATTGTAAATGTTTTTATTATTTTGTTAGAATGGTTTGCTTCATAGTGAACCCTTTTAACCTGTTTACGCTCCTGTTTCGCCCGCGAGACAAAAATGCTGCCTCCCCCTTCCTCAGTTACGACGCACTAAATTCTAACAAATATATTTTTTAGACGCTACACATGTTATACATCGTTGGAAAGCTACGATTCTTGTGCTTCCATTGAAATAAACCAATTCAAGATCAAGTCACAATAGCAAGCAAAGTCAACGTCTTTTTCCGGTGAACATTCCTTCAACAATGCCAAAGAAAAAAGTTGTACTCACCCTAAGTTGTTCAAATAGGTCCAGGTGTGCAAATCATGCCATCAAAACTTGATCTGCGTAAGTCCCAAGGGTTCAAAGTATCTAACCATGTAAAGTAATTCGTCCAAATACAATGTTTTACGTTCATGAATAGCCATTATCCTTTGTTTCATTATGCAAGTTAGCCGACGGAAGAAACAACTTGTTCACATAAAAGTGTTATTTTGTCCGGTTTATCAACGGAGTATTTACAAAATGAAGGTCTCAAAATGTCCGTTGAACCCTCCCCTTTTGATTGACACCTTGTTCGACCCAATAGGAGCTTCCATGCCCCGTTGACAGCCCTCTAAAGCCAACTAGGTCTGTGCGTCCTGCCCCCCCCCCGCCCCCCCCCCCCCCACACTCGTTCTAAACAAATTTCTCGAACTGGCTTCGACTGGCTCTGAAATTAGCTCGTTAGCCTTGTAGCTGACAGCTAGCTGAAAATGCCAATACCTCATTTGTATGCGTCTGTGGAGCCTTCAAAATAACAGTCGATTGCGCAATATGGTTGACAGAATCAGTGTTCTTTGTGCGCCAATCCTTGGAATCAGATAAAGCACTCCAATGTGTTCATGCTTCAGTTTTTGTGTTTCAGTATTACTAATTAGGGATTTAGCTATTATATATGATATTTCTAAGTACCAGAGATGGGCCAGAGATAACAATTATGAAAAATAATACCTTTTTATTTGACCTTGACCTTGGTTACAAAGGGTCATTTTGGAGTCTCCAAAAGACCCTTTTAGAAAATTCCTGGATGTATTCTTATAAAAACATGTGTCAAATATGAATATATTGTGGTATTATGTTTGACTTTTGATTTGAATTGGGTAAGGCTTCAACCTGTGGTCCAATTTAGTCTTCCAGATAATACCTACCACCTCTAGGCCTCTTCAGGCCTCTGTTTTCAAAACAAAATCTAGGCGGAAATAGAAATTTTCACTTTCCTTGTGTTCAAGCTTCTATTACTCAACACTAGAAGGACTGACAGGGGTCCTGACAACAGGGGACATAACTTCAGAGTGTCAGCTTTCAAAAGAGATCATTTACATGCATGTACTCCAAATGGTTCAAGAACAGCTTCCAATTTACTTTGGGTATGCTGTTTAGGCGTTTTCAGGCAAATTTAACAGGAACATGAAAAGGTTAATAGAGCAGTTAGTGGTGCAGCGTTTATTCGAGGGTGGCGTTCATTCAAGGGCAACGTTTAATTGGTAAGAGAGATTCAGTGAATTGTAGCTGCAGTGCAGCCATAGACAAACACAGAATAGACAAGGAAGTCAAACAAAAGCCCAGTGTAAAATGTATGCCGCGCGTGTCTCTACTTTGTGTACAAATCTGACGCAGCATGCCGTAACATTCTTACACTTTAGCTTTCAAACAGAAACCTGTGCAGAAAGCACTCACCACCAGCAACAGATCTATAGCACGCAAACTTGGTGTTGATGAAAAGCACATTCAGGAATGGTTAAGTCAGCTACCTCGCCATATTGTATACAATATGTGTAACTATCTATAGGCCTGAATGCAATTGTCGCAATTGCATTATAATAATGTATAATTTTTTTTCAAGCAATGTCTTAATTTAGAATTATATAATTGTATTCAGAATTATTACGTGACTTTATTTTGAAGGCCTTTTGGGACGCTCATGAGTGAGAGAGTCGACAACCTAACAGCAAGCGAAGCACAGACAATTTAAAGCTCTGATAAGTTTCAAGTTCAAGTTTATTATCATATACTCATAAACAGCATTTATAAGTAATGAAATTCTTTGTGCTCAATGTCCGTTCAACTTGCAGAATAAAAAAATTCAATACTAAAGAATGGGGAAAAAGGGTAGAAAAAATAAGAAAAATTGTAGTGCAAAAAGATATTTCAAGGACAGTTCAGCATCCTGATGGCATGTGTGAGAAAACTATCCCTGTATCTGCTGGTACAGGACCTTATATTCTTGTATCGCCTTCCAGAAGGCAGGAGGGAGAAAAGACTGTGGCAGGGATGACTAGGGTCAGAAATGATCCACTTGGCCTTTCTCCTGCACCGCTGGCTGTAAAGGTCCTGAATGGATGGTAATGCAGTCCTTGTAATACGCTGTGCAGATTTGACCACTCTTTGTAGTGTCTTCCTGTCCTGGGCAGTGCTGTTGCCAAACCATGTTGTAATGCCACCAGTCAGTATGCTCTCAATGGTGCACCGGTAAAAATTGGTCAGTATAGTGCAGTCCATGCCAAATTTCCACAGTCGCCGCTGAAAAAAGAGCCTCTGTTTCGCTGTCCTTGTAACCACACCAATATGGTGGTCCAGCTCAGATCCTCACTGATGTTGATACCAAAAAATCTGAAACTTTTGACTCTCCACAGCTGTGCCCTCGATGTGAATGGGTGCATGTTCTCCCTGCAGCCGCCTGTAGTCCACTATCAACTCCTTGGTTTTTGCTACATTAAGCAACAGGCTGTTATGCTGACACCAGGATGTCATTGTTGCCACCTCTGCTCTGTAGGCAGACTCATCACCATTCTTGATGCAGCCGATAATGGTGGTGTCATCAGCAAACATAATGATAGTGTTGGAGCTGTTTGTGGCTGCACACCATAGGTGAACAGAGAGTACAACAGTGGGCTTAACACACAACTCTGTGGGGCACAAGTGGTGAGTGTTAGACTGGTGGGGTGATGTTACCTAGCCGTACTGCCTGTGTCCTGTCCAGCTGCACATGGAAGGACTGATGTTCCGGTCCTGTAGTTTTATGATGAGCCTGGATGGTACTATGGTGTTGAAAACGGAGCTGAAGTCGATGAAGAGCATCCGCACGTATATGTTGTTCTGATCCAAGTGAAAGAGAGCAGTGTTCAAGGCCAAAGCTACAACATCATCTGTAGACCTGTTCGGCCTATATGCAAACTGGAGTGGGTCTAATGCAGGTGACAGGCAGGATGTAATGTGGTCTTTGACTAACCTCTCAAAGCATTGACAACAGAAGTGAGTACAACAGGGCGGTAATCATTGAGACAGCTCACTGATGGTTTCTTAGGGACTGGGATGATGGTGGCCCCCTTGAAGCTATTGGGGACGACATACTGCGACAGGGAGAGGTTAAAAATGTCAGTGAACACCCCTGCCAGATCAGGAGCACAGGCCTTGAGAACACAGCCAGGGATGTTGTCAGGTCCTGGAGCTTTATGCACATTCACTCTAAGTGATAAGTTTAAGGTTGTTATAGAAGTTGTTAGCAATCTAAGGAAACCTCTATTCCCTTGTGTACACTATAGCATCCAGCAAACAAAGTATGTTGTTTTGTGTCTGTATTTTACTTTGGTGAACGTTATTTACATGCTGCACATGTCACTGTATGTTCATATTAAGCTAATGTGGTCTTTATTTTCTCATTACAGCGTGAGTTTAGTTTTAACGTTGGATTTGGAGAAGAAGCTTCAAATAAACCTGTAGCAAGTAAGACACTTGTGCCTGCCAGTGCTTCATGGGAATTATAGTACACTACACTTGTGAATTACTTGTGTAATAAATACTGTGTTTTAATTTAAACCAATTAAATAACCGTTTTCTGATTTTTGGGGGGAGGCGTTTAATCGAGGGTGCCATTTATTACATAATGTTCATTTTTGGTGCAGCGTTTATTCCAGGGCAACGTATAATCAAATAAAAACTGTAGTTTTCTTCCCAGCATTGCAAACACTAGCAGGCAAAAGCAGTGGTGCCCAGATATGTTTCATAGGACTGGCAAAAAAGAGAAGCACAAAGGTACAACATCCTCCCACTACCATTATCTCAAATTCACTCTCCTGAGTTTCCTCTATGTATATCCGTAACTGCTATAGTATGGGCCTATATGAAAGTTTCAAAGAAAAAGTGTAATAATGCAGAATACAGGAAAGGAACAGTGTGCTGGTGTGGAAAGTCCCCACAAACTGCAGAATGGCCAGAAAATATTAGATTTTACATTAGATAGTATCAAGGCCCAATTGCAAAAGAGGTCCAAAGGATATTTACAATTGTAGTAGGCCATTAATATGTTCAGGGGTGTAATTTGTTGGATAAGAAGCCCCACCCCCAACTCCAGAGTTGATGTTATCTTTACATATAGATAGACATTAGCTCTACCGTGGTCCAGTTGCCCGCATGACTCTTGTCAGTTATCGAAGCCCATTACATGGTTTTTTAATTTTCAAAACCCTTTGCCCGGTACAGACAATCAAAATGTGCCGTTAAGCCAGCAAACAGGAAGTTGGGTCGTATCTCAGCAAATCTTTGATGGATTCACACCAAACTTGCTGCGTGTACTCGTTGCTCTCTTCTGAGGATGTCTAAAATGTTTTCTGGGTCACTTGACTGCTTGGCCACCTCATTGCTGCTTGCAGCTATATTTGGATTTGGTCAGATTTGGTATCCCATTGGTAAGTCTGCAGCATGGATTTTTCTATACAGTGTCAATTTGTGAAGAATATACATTTTTCAATGGTTCGCAATGTTTTGGAGGAATCCGCCATTGCTGCTTGCAGCTATATTTAGGGTTCCTCCGGTAGGAGAACCCTATTGTTATTGGTGGTATTATTATTTTTTACCCATGGGAGTCAATGGCAGCCCCTAGACCAGTACCGTAAAAAGTTGTGAAATTTGGCATGTTGAAACTGCAGACCATTAGTAACTACCATACCAAACATGGGCCATGTGAGACAATAGGTGGCGCTACAGGCCACGCCCCAATATGTCAATTTTCAAATTGATGCCATTTGCAGGCCATAAGTCCCAAAATTCTGAAATTCATTACATATGCCTTATTTCTCATGAGGAATAAAAAAGCCTCAAGAAGCTATAACGGCCACCATATTGGATTTGTCTGTACAATAAAGATTAAGGAAACGCGTTTTTTCCCTACTCCTCCTACATTTTTGGTCGAATTTTCTTCAAAATTGCCATAGATGATATCCAGACTGAGCCTCACAAAAGTTATCATAGGGATTTCTGATTTTCAAAACCGTTTGTCCGGTAGAGCCAATCAAAATCTGCAACAAAGCAACCAAACAGGACGTTTGGTCAAATCTCAGCAAATCTTTGAGATATCAACACCAAACTTGGTATGTCACGTGGAAGACACTACAACATGTTACCATGTGCAAAGGCAACTTCATACCTCTAAAAATGATTGATATAAAGCAAATTGAATTTATTGCTAATGCTAAAATAATGCTTTACACATCCGCCGGCCAAAAACTGATACTCTGATTCAATCACTAGTTCATATGAAGACTCTTGAGAATGTTGAGTACACAAATCTGAGAAAAAGTTGACTGTAACATGAAAACTCGATTTTTAGTGAATATTTGAAACATGCATGCTTGGCTAATTTCTAGGGCTGTTTCCCCAAATCCTCTCTCCCTTTGCTCCTGTGCGCGCGTGCTCCACATTCTCTCACACACAAGGGGCCAGAGCCCCTTGACACACGCATGCTTTCTTGAAAATGTGTGCTGACCAAGCCCCCACCCTCGTTTTTTAGCCCCTGTTTCATTTCGCTTCCAATCGCAGCTCGCTGTTACGAATACAAATTATTTTTCGGCGGCCATTGTTGTTTCCCGTGTCCCGTGAAAGTCGTCTCCCGTGAAAGCCGTGTTGGAGGCAGCCACTTTCGGTAAGTCCTGGTTTTACACATTTTAAGCTAGAATTAATGATTGGGTTTGTGAAAGTACACTACTCTTGAATTATGGTGAAGGTTTAGCACTTTTAGACCTTATAGATCGTGATTCTGAAGTGACGGAAAACCAAACTCGAAAAGTAGCTACTGTAGCTCTAGCTTTTTTCCTCTGTGTTTTTAATTAGTGAGTCATTTTGCATCTCGGCGAATTGTTCATCAAAAAGGTCGAGGAGAGCAGCCTTTAGGAGAAAAAGCAATTCCCCACAGACCTGTCGGCTCATAATGGTGATTTTTGGCGTGAAAGTCTTTGTAATAAGCCTATGCGGCAGGGAGACTTTTTCAAGGCGAGCCTGTTTCATTCGTCATATGCCCTGAGAAAGCGACCTACGTTAGCCAGGCTAGTTTTGCCAATTTCGGTAAGTCAGGCTATTTAAAGGTCTCTTACAGTCAGAATCACTGTTTACAAGCAAAGGTCGAGCTGGTCTTTTGTCAGATGTGTATATATTGACCAGTTTAGAGGTAAATACTCTTGCCAGAGCCTGGAATCGAACCTGTGTTTTGAGTGACTGCATGGGTCTCCATGACGTCAACACATTTGGATTCAAGTTCAAGTAATGACACTGCATTTCACAGTCAAAACTGAAGTCTGTATCAAGTGTAGATGGGAAAAGCTTCATTTTTCACAACTGACATGGACCCTTTCTTCACTTTGACAGGTCTGGAGGGTCATGCAGAGGCCTGCTCAACAGAGTTCAACAGAGGATGCAACAGACTCGAGGATGGTGAGATCCACACAGACCCCTTGCTGGACTACCCCTCTCTAGCTGGACAGCTTCTCTTCAGCCCTGACCCCAGAACAGCTTGATCCAGCTGGCCTGCCTGCCTGCCTGCCTGCAGGCCCTGCTTGCCCCTGCCTGCCAGCCCTCCAGAGACAGTCACCCCACAGACACAGTAGCTCTGCAGCCTGCTTTTTTGAGGACATTGATGAAAAAGGACAAGCCAGCATTACTTTGATGAAAGTCTAAATGTTTAATCCTTTCCATGTGCCAGTATGCCAAGCTGCTGACTTTGTGTCTTAAGTGATGAAACTAGTTCAAGTGATAGACTTTTGACCTGAATCCAATGATTATTCATCTGAATAAAAACCACTCAAGAGAAGTACTGCTTCTTGGAGCATTTGTGCTGCACATCAGTACATCTCACACATTTGCCTTTGTTTCCATGGGATTCATGGAATTGTTAGTTTCTGCTCCACCATTTCCACCCTAGTGTAATAATAAGTATAATTTAGGACAGCAATTACATTTTTGTGTTATCCTTCCGCATTACACACATTTAGTCAATGTTCTTAAACTCAACCGATTATTGTCATTTTACCATACTGTTCATATTGAACAGACATCAGTGTTTACTTGGAAAGATGACTGTATATTTCCACTTTTGATTTGTATTTCCATCGTAAGTTTGGTCTTTAATTTCATTTGGAAGTGGTATTAAAAGGTCTTACATTTAACTTGTTTATACCTGTAGACACCCTGTGAAGCCCCCACTGCAGAGACAGTTGGTGACAGAGAGGTGCAGACATTAAGTTAAACATGCCTTAAGAATAGAGTAACAAATAGAGACTAAATGTGTAAATGGCTGTTGAAACTGAGTTGGTGCATGTCAGTTTAGGCAAAGGTAACCTTTTAAACCTCTAGGTTTAAAACAAATTCAGATTTGATTGGAACTCTCTTTTATACATTTATAGTTGGATTTGACATTTAATTCATTTAGCAAGTTGTTTAACTCAAACAACCATAACACGGTACATATGGTATACAATGCTGCAGTCAGATTTGGCGAAATTGTTAGCTTGGATGTTATCTTTACATATAGATGGGGTCTTGTTGATGCGCACGCAGCTTCAAGGCAGAAAGACGCGTTCCATTTCACTTTTACTGTACCTACACCTTTAATGTTCCCGCCATCCCCCCATTTCTGAATAAAGTTCGACTGATCTGATTTGTTGATTTCTGTTGCTATGAAAACCAGTTTAGCCAAGCTAACTAACATTGTTTTTAGCTAGCTTGCATTACCATTCAATTGCTAACAAAACATTAGTAAAAATAGCTTGCTAATCGGGCAGAACTTGAACTCGGGCAGGAGACTCTGAGACCTCAGCGCACCACTAGCATCTCGTCATATCACGCAGTCGGAGCACAGCTAGATAATCAGCGTCAGCGCTCTTGGGTACCCAGCATGCAGTGCGGCATGTTAAAAAAACAACAGCTACGCAAAGGGATTTCAGTTGTTGTGTTCGTTCAGTTAGATGTTTGTAATGTTATTGGCCGGGTTTCCCAGATTCGTTAAGAAGCTCTTAACGCTAAGAGCTTCTTAGGAGCGTTCTAAGAGCGTTCTAGAGCGTTCTTAGAACGCTCTTAAGAAGCTCTTAGCGTTAAGAGCTTCTTAACGAATCTGGGAAACCCGGCCATTGTTTGTTAGTTAATATAATCTTGTTGGTCACCTTGAGTGTGCATGCTGTGTAGTTTAATGGGAACAGAGAGTCGGCCATTTTACTATCACAGGCTATACTTGCAAGGAGCTGAACGTGGGCTGTGCCCTAGACCAGACCAATTGCCTATGAGGCTAATCTTGATTCTGGATTGACTGAGATTCTGGAAAGAGATCTACTCAAGAAGAGAGTCAATATCTGTGGTTTTCAAGCCATCTTTGAGAAAGTTTGAAAACAATGTTGCGGTTAATATGTTTTGATTGTGGGAGGCAACTTTTGGACTACACCTAAACCTCATGCGGCCACCGCACCACCCGCACTGGCAAAGAGGGAAACAGCATGGATGGGGAAAGTGTGTGGGCAGAGCAAGCAGTAGTAGTACATAAACTACACACGTCCTTTACTAAAGTGTATTCTGACTTTCATAAAGTTATTGTTGTAATCAAAGCTTTTAAAGAATGGATCTCTGCATGATGGGCCTGACCAGAGCACAGGTGGCCTGACAGAACACGCTTCAAAGTTGTCACTTTCAAAAGGGTGGCATTTTAACCCTGTCAGTCCAAAATGTCTAAAAGTTGGTACGCATGCCTTATTGCCAATGGGGAACAAAGAAGTCTCAAGAACCCATAATGTCGGCAGCATGGATATTTCTCTACAGTGACAATTTGTGAAGAATTTCAAAAAATGACTTCAAATCAGCCATTGATCCAATTGTATTGAAATGTTGTGTACATGTATGAAATACATGTCTGTGTCATGTCAATTTTGTAATAAATTTTGTAAGACTCTTGAGAATGTTTAGTACACAAATCTGAGAAAAAGTTGACTGTGAGATGAAAAGTCGATTTGTGGTGAATATTTGAAACATGCATGATTGTCTAATTGCTAATGAAATTTCCAATGTAATGTCTCCCTCTGCTCCTCAGCGCGCGCGCTCCACACTCTCACACACTCAGCCTTTCCCCTGACACACGCACAAGCTTGGCGAGACGCATACACAACATTTCAGGCAATTGTGGGCTGACCAAGCCCCCACTCATTCCTTGGCTTGAAGTGAAGGCCCTTGTGGATCTTGATGGTAATGCATTTTAGAAAAAGTTCTCAAAATCCTGAAACATTGATAGTATAGGCCAGGAGTAGCTACCACACCACAAATGACGCACCATTATCCATAGGTGGCGCTACGGCCAAGCCCCAATTGTCCATTTACAAAGTGATGCCATTCGCATCCCATTTGTCCCAAAATTCTGAAATTCATTAGATATGCCTCAGCGCACCACTAGCATCTCGTCATATCACGCAGTCGGAGCACAGCTAGATAATCAGCGTCAGCGCTCTTGGGTACCCAGCATGCAGTGCGGCATGTTAAAAAAACAACAGCTACGCAAAGGGATTTCAGTTGTTGTGTTCGTTCAGTTAGATGTTTGTAATGTTATTGGCCGGGTTTCCCAGATTCGTTAAGAAGCTCTTAACGCTAAGAGCTTCTTAGGAGCGTTCTAAGAGCGTTCTAGAGCGTTCTTAGAACGCTCTTAAGAAGCTCTTAGCGTTAAGAGCTTCTTAACGAATCTGGGAAACCCGGCCATTGTTTGTTAGTTAATATAATCTTGTTGGTCACCTTGAGTGTGCATGCTGTGTAGTTTAATGGGAACAGAGAGTCGGCCATTTTACTATCACAGGCTATACTTGCAAGGAGCTGAACGTGGGCTGTGCCCTAGACCAGACCAATTGCCTATGAGGCTAATCTTGATTCTGGATTGACTGAGATTCTGGAAAGAGATCTACTCAAGAAGAGAGTCAATATCTGTGGTTTTCAAGCCATCTTTGAGAAAGTTTGAAAACAATGTTGCGGTTAATATGTTTTGATTGTGGGAGGCAACTTTTGGACTACACCTAAACCTCATGCGGCCACCGCACCACCCGCACTGGCAAAGAGGGAAACAGCATGGATGGGGAAAGTGTGTGGGCAGAGCAAGCAGTAGTAGTACATAAACTACACACGTCCTTTACTAAAGTGTATTCTGACTTTCATAAAGTTATTGTTGTAATCAAAGCTTTTAAAGAATGGATCTCTGCATGATGGGCCTGACCAGAGCACAGGTGGCCTGACAGAACACGCTTCAAAGTTGTCACTTTCAAAAGGGTGGCATTTTAACCCTGTCAGTCCAAAATGTCTAAAAGTTGGTACGCATGCCTTATTGCCAATGGGGAACAAAGAAGTCTCAAGAACCCATAATGTCGGCAGCATGGATATTTCTCTACAGTGACAATTTGTGAAGAATTTCAAAAAATGACTTCAAATCAGCCATTGATCCAATTGTATTGAAATGTTGTGTACATGTATGAAATACATGTCTGTGTCATGTCAATTTTGTAATGGTTTGCAATGCTGAGGAGGAACCCGCCATTGCTGCCTGCAGCTATATTTATTATTATTCTAGTTCCATGGGAGTCAATGGCAGCCCCTAGAACTCTTGGATAACTTTTTGTTAAACTTGGCACACTCATTAAGGACAGTTCCTTCTATACCTACACCAAGTTTCATGTATCCCATTAGACCACTCTAGCGCCACCAATGGGTCAAAGTTGGACTTGTGTTTACACACGCAACTTTTGAACCGTATGACTGATTTGCAAAAATGAGGTACCATTGGATTCCCTGGATCAAGACGAGTTCAACGCACCCTATGACGTCAATTTCCGGTTATATAGATTTTTCGCCATTTCCGGTTTTATCAAAAACCTTTGAAAGCCTACTCCTCCTACAATTTTTGTCAGATCTTCTTTAAAATTACCAATGATGATCTTCAGACCAAGCCTCACAAAAGTTATCGAAAATAATTTTGATTCTCACAACCGTTTGTTCGGTACAGCCAATCAAATTCAGCAGAAAAGCCGCCAAACAAGAAGTGAAGTCATATCTCAGCAAATCTTTGAGATATAAACACCAAACTTGGTATGATGACTCGGAACCCTCTTCTGAGGATGTCTACACAATTTGGTGTCATGTGATCACTGGGCGTGGCCGCAGGAAGCAAAAATGGGTTTTGGCCAATAACTATTGATTTGTTTGCCTTTATTAAGTGATTCCTTTGTCTCTTGATATCTTGGGACATCCCGTGTGTGACACATGATAACTTGTGATAAAAGCCGAATTGATGCGGCCGCCATTTTGAATTCATTGAAAAACGTTTTTTCTCTACTCCTCCTACAATTTTTGTCATATCTTCTTCAAAATTACCAGAGATGATCTTCAGACCAAGCCTCACAAAAGTTATCCCATGGCGTTTTGACTTTCTAAACCGTTTGGCCGGTACAGCCAATCAAAATCGGCAACAAAGCAACCAAACAGGAAGTTGGGTCAAATCTCAGCAAATCTTTGAGATATCAACAACAAACTTGGTATGTCACAAGGAATACACTACAAGATGTTACCATGTGCAAAGGCAACTTCATATCTCAAAAAATGGTTGATATAAAGCAAATAGAATTTATCACTAATGCTAAAATAATACTTTACAAATCCGCCAGTCAAAAACTGATACTCTGATTCAATCACAAGTTCATATGAAGACTCTTGAGAATGTTTAGTACACAAATCTGAGAAAAAGTTGACTGTGAGATGAAAAGTCGATTTGTGGTGAATATTTGAAACATGCATGATTGTCTAATTGCTAATGAAATTTCCAATGTAATGTCTCCCTCTGCTCCTCAGCGCGCGCGCTCCACACTCTCACACACTCAGCCTTTCCCCTGACACACGCACAAGCTTGGCGAGACGCATACACAACATTTCAGGCAATTGTGGGCTGACCAAGCCCCCACTCATTCCTTGGCTTGAAGTGAAGGCCCTTGTGGATCTTGATGGTAATGCATTTTAGAAAAAGTTCTCAAAATCCTGAAACATTGATAGTATAGGCCAGGAGTAGCTACCACACCACAAATGACGCACCATTATCCATAGGTGGCGCTACGGCCAAGCCCCAATTGTCCATTTACAAAGTGATGCCATTCGCATCCCATTTGTCCCAAAATTCTGAAATTCATTAGATATGCCTTATTTCTCATGAGGAACAAAAAAGCCTCAATAACCTATAACGGCCGCTATATTGGATTTTTTTGTAAAATAAAGATTTAGGAAACACGTTTTTTCGCTACTTCTCCTACAATTTTTGTCCAATCTTCCCCAGAATTGGCAGGTATCATCGTCAGAGCAACCCTCACTGAATTCTTCAACAGATTTTTGAATTTCAAAACCGTTTGTCCGGTACAGCCAATCAAAATCGTCAACAAAGCAACCAAACAGGAAGTTGGATCAAATCTCAGCAAATCTTTGAAATATCAACACCAAACTTGGTGTGTCACGTGAAAGACACTACATCATGTTCCCATGTGAGAAGGCAAATTAATATCTTAAAAAATGATTGAAATAAAGGAAATCTAATTTATTTCTAACGCTAAAATAATGCTTTACACATCCGCCAGTCAAAAAACTCTTATTCAATCACAAGTTCTTGAAGACTCTTGAGAATGTTGACTGTAAGATGAAAAGTTGAATTTTGGTGAATATTTGAAAAATGCATGCTTGGCTAATTGTTAAGGAAATTTCCAATGAAATGTCTCCCCTGCTCCTCAGCGTGCGCGCTCCACATTCTCACACACTCAGCCTTTCCCTTGACACACACGCAAGCTTGGCGAGACGCATAAACAACATTTCAGGCAATTGTGGGCTGACCAAGCCCCCACTCATTGCTTGGTCTTTAGCAAAGGCCCATGTGGATCTTGATGGTATTGCATTTCCGATTTTGTATGCAATGGTAAAAAGTTCTCAAAATCCTGAAACATTGATAGTATAGGCCAAGAGTAACTACCACACCACAAATGGCCCAATATCACCTATAAGTGACTCTACAGGCCACGCCCTGATACACAAAGATACAAGGCTTTCTGGAATGGGTAGGCTCACCAAGCCCCCTCCCTTCACTCCTTGGCTTGAAATAAAAGCCCTTGTGGATCTTGATGGTATTGCATTTCAGATCTGGTATCCCATTGGTAAGTCTACAGCATGGATGTTTCTATACAGTGACAATTTGTGAAGAATATACATTTTTCAATGGTTCGCAATGTTAGGAGGAATCCGCCATTGCTGCTTGCAGCTATATTTATTATTAGGATTCCTCCGTGAGGAGGAAACCTATTGTTATTGTTAGTTTTATTGGTGGCCAAGCCGCGAAGCGGCGAAGCCACTTAAGTGTTTCTACCTTTTCTTATTATTATTACACTTCTTCTGCCATTGGAGTCTATGGCAGCCCCTAGAACCATATGGTAAAAAGTTGTGAATTTTGGCACACTCATTAAGCACAGTCCCCTCTTTATATTCACCAAGTTTCATGTCTCTCATTGGAGCACTCTAGCGCCACCAACTGGTCAAAGTTGGACTTGTGTTTACACACGTAACTTTTGAACCGTATGACCGATTTTCAAAAATGAGGTACCGTTGGATTCCCTGGATCGAGACGAGTTCATCACACCCTATGACGTCAATTTCCGGTTATATAGATTTTCCGCCATTTCCGGTTTTAGCAAAAACCTTTGAAAGCCTACTCCTCCTACAATTTTTCTTCAATCTTCCCCAGAATTGGAACACATCATCGTCAGAGCAACCCTCACAGAAGTTATCCAAAGATTTTTGATTTTCAAAAATTGGTACAGCCAATCAAAATCGGCAGCAAAGACACCAAACAGGAAGTTGGGTCATATCTCAGCCAATCCTTGAGAAATCAACACCAAACTTGGTATGATGACTCGGAACCCTCATCTGAGGATGTCCAAACAATTTGGTGTCATGTGATCACTGGGCGTGGCCGCAGGATGCAAAAATGTGTTTTGGCCAATAACTGTTGATTCGTTTGCCTTTATTAAGTGATTCCTTTGTCTCATGATATCTTGGGACATCCCGTGTGTGACACATGATAACTTGTGATAACAGCCGAATTGATGCGGCCGCCATTTTGAATTACTGAAAAAAGTTTTTTCTGTACTCCTCCTACAAATGTTTTCCAATCTTCACCAAATTTGGCAGAGATCATCTTCAGACCAAGCCTCACAAAAGCCATCATATGTTTTTGGGATTTTCAAAACCGTTTGCCGGGTACGGCCAATCAAAATGTGCCGTTAAGCCAGCAAACAGGAAGTTGGGTCGTATCTCAGCAAATCTTTGATGGATTCGCACCAAACTTGTTGCGTGTACTCGTAACCCTCTTCTGAGGATGGACAACATGTTTTATGGGTCATTTGACTGCTTGGCCACCTCATTGCTGCTTGCATATATATATATGTATATCCCCACTCAGATCTAAATTTATAGACAATTGCATTCTTTTACATAATATACAAGTTGTGCACTCATGCAAAACATTTTTTTTTTTAAATGGCCGTTTTGTACCGTTTCAAGAACGGGGTAAATAGACTGCAGTTTTCAATAAAATGTTACCATTTAGCATTTTCTTGATTGACAATGGAATGATAGAGCATTGTGTATGCTCAGCTTGAGTTAAAAGCACAACTCCTTAAATGCATAAGCCTCTTGTTTATGAGTCAGTGAGTTCTATGGCCAAGTCACGTCCGTAACGTTTTGTAGAATAAGTTTATGCCATTCAAACAGTGCCGATGCTACAACATCCAAAGTTTCTGTGCAAAGCTTATTTATACCAATGGTTAGTTTAATCAACAAATCTTGCCCCTTTGTTACTTTTAAAAACGTTAATGATGTGTTATGGACGTGACGTTACGGACGCTACACAATGTTAATTTTCACAATACACTGTTCACAACACAATGTAAATGTTCTCAAATGAAACGGCAAAGCTGACAATCGTGTTTTACGGCATAATGGCTGTTATAACCCCTTTCACCGACGTGTTTCAGTGAAACGGACATTCCAGTGATGATTATAGTCGCAATCATGGGTAAACCAAACATGATATAAACATATCTTCTCGAGTGACACTGACATTTCGGGCAGCCTAATTATATTGCCGTAACTGTCTTTGACATAACCTCGATCCCCGCTCTATGTTTATAGTATTTACTTCCTACTACAGAGGCAACTCGAAAGTGCGCGAGGGACTCGATTGGTTTAGGTGTTTAAGGCGGCGCTCTCTAATTTGCTCGCACTACCTGTCGATCAAGCTGAGGTAGAGTTGACAGCTTCGGTCGAAGATGTCTTAAAGCTGAACGTCTACTACGAAGACCAATGGGTAAAACGGTAAGATATTATTAAAAACAGCACACAATCTGAAAACCATTTGTGAAGTGGAATTGAATACTGTTATATTAATATGTAATATCAAGGACCCTGGCCGGACAGTAACAGCTAGCCTGAAATTAGCATCTGAGACAATTCTATTCCTTTCTCAGATAACATGGGTCAAGGCAATTTTATATTACATTACATTATGAGTTAAAGGCCTACTTTTAAAACTTTCTAATTACCCTATGAATCATGGCTATTTAATAGGATTTGCCCTATGAATTATGACTATTCAATAGGATTCATTTTCAGTAGGCATTATCCATAGGGTTCTTACCAGACCATACTGATACACCAAAAATGCTAGGTTACTGCATTGTTTATATTGACTTTGCTGTTTAATTTATAGGTAAAAGTTAAGTCCAATTCTGAGCGTCAAAAAGCTTTCCGGGAAAGGCAAAAAAATGACGAAAACTACAAAGGAAAAGAGAGGAAAAGAAAGAGAGAGGAAAGGGCCAGAAAAAAAATTATGCAAACCGATGAAGAGAAAGAAAGACTGCGGGCTCTTGCAAAATACAGACAGAGAAAAAGGAGACTCCGTCTTAAAAATCAAAGTTTAGCTCTACCAGGATCTCCCGTGTGTGCATACAAGACAAAACAGTCACTTGGGAGAGCAGTCAAACGAGTCCTTGATGCTCTTCCTCAAAGTCCAAACAAAAAAAGGGCAGTGGTACAAAAGATTACTGATGTAATTGGATACAATGTGCACACTGAAAGGAAAAAAACAATATCATTTACCACAGATGACATAAAACAAAAAGTCAGGCAGTTTTATGTGCGTGATGACGTCTCTCGACAAGCGCCTGGGAAGAAAGATGCTGTAACTGTAAAAGAAGATGGAGTTAAGAAGACATACCAAAAGAGGCACTTAACTATGTCTATTTTAGAGGCATATAGAGTCTTTCGGGAAGAGCACCCAGAAGTCAAAATCGGAAAATCTAAATTTGCAGCGCTGAGGCCAGGGGAGGTCTTCACAAAATCAGAAACACCACGGAATGTTTGCCTCTGTAAATACCATGAAAACACACAAATGCTCCTCGAGAGTATACACAAACACATTCCACGACATGCCTTCCAAAGCATCTTAACGTATATCAGCGCTCTGGTCTGCAGTCCTGACTCTGCAGACTGCATGTTAAATAGATGCATGTTGTGATGCAGTTCTCCTTCAGAACATAATTAGCAACATCCAAGATGAAGACAAGAACATCCTAACAAGGTGGTATTCATGGGAATCTGAAGGAGGGTTTCAGGTGAAGTTAATGAAGAGTGGAGTGTTGGGGGATGTGCTTGTATCACTGCTGGTATCAGCCACTACTTTCCTGAAGCACTGCTTTATAAAAAGAAAACAAAGTGCAACTTTCCAAGAGAAGAGGAAAGACACAAGTGAAGCTGTTGCAGTGTTACAGATTGATTTTGCAGAAAATTACACCACTGCATATCAAGATGAGATCCAGGCAGCCCATTGGACCAGCAGCCAAGTTACACTTTTCACTGCTGTTGGATGGAGCAGAGGAGAGGTGCAATCATATGCCATTGTCAGTGATACACTGGAGCATGGAAAGAAGGCTGTGGCTACATTCCTGTCCAATGTGGTGGAGGACCTGATGGAAAAAAATCCAAACATGAAGGATCTGCACATCTTCAGTGATGGAGCAGCATCCCAGTTCAAAAACAGATTCATTTGGTCCTTCATGTCTACAACCTTTAGGGACATGTTTCCAAGCCTGAAGGTATGAACATGTATTCAAATATTTTTGCATCATAATGGACTTTTCAGTATTAAAAGATTAAACATGGTGTTCTAACATTCAGGGGTGTTCAGATTAAGTTTTTCACTTATCTTAATTTAATTTTGTTTAATCCAGGTGGAATGGCACTTCTTTGCCACAAGCCATGGCAAGGGAGCTGTTGATGGAGTGGGTGGAACAGTTAAAAGGTGTGTCAGTTCAGCAGTGTTAAGTCGGAAGGTTATAGTCAACAATGCACAGTCTTTCGCCAAGACAGCTGCTGAATGTTTCCCTAACATCAATGTGAAACTGGTGGTGGAAAGGGACATCCATGTGTTCACTCAGCAACACCAGCTGGAGAGTCTGTGGGCAAATGTGGCATCTCTTGTAGGTAAGAATTTCACAGCATGTTGTGTTCACTAATGAACTTATGTATGTTGATGGAGTTAGTGAAGAGATATCTATTTATTATGATGTGAGTCTTCACTAAATGCAAATCTTAACCTCTTTACCCTCTACCCTTTACTTAGGTACCCGGAATGTACACCATGTTGAGTACACCTAGCTCTTGGGGTCACATCAAACATCAGCTGTATACATCCTCATCAGAGGCAACTACACACACATTTGTACAGTCTAACCATATGGGTCCCTCAGCCGATAGTTTACAAGTTCCACAGCCGAACAACACGAAGATTAAGACAGGAGACTGCATGCTTGTTACCTTTAGGACCAAAAAGTCTTCCAGGCAGTTTGTAGGGCTGGCAACTAACGTTGATGATGAGGGAGTGGAGGTCCAGTGCTTGAGAAGGAATGACATGCATGGACTTGTGTATTGCTTACCTCCTAAAGAGGATATATCTTGGGTGGGTTATGATCAACTTAATGATGTTCTAAGCCCTGTTGTGGACAACAGGGGAAGATACCACTTTGCCAAACCTGTGCTGGCAGATTGATTAATGCAGATCTGTCAACAAAATGATCCATTAGCCACAGACAATGTGTACAGACAGTATATATTTGAGACATATACTGAAAAGCAGTTAATTATCCTTTGGTTGTCCTCAACCAAATCAATCCTCTTGCTGTCAGATTGATTAGGCCCTAATTCTGTTGACAAAATATCAGCAGCAGCTGACCTTCTGTACCTAATGTAATGTACTTTATACATTATACGAATATAATTGTTATTTATTTATTGTAAACTGATGGTCTATTTTATGTGAATTAATATACATTTGTATTGATTTGATTAAATACTGTATTCATTTTAAAAGAGCATTTGTCCTGATTCTTCCTCTGGATCTCAGTGAGGACTGAGGATGCAATAATTAAATTATTCAAATACTTTTTTTGCTAACTCAGCGTTTCAATGCTAAATTAATAGTTTAATGTTTAAACTCACTATTCAAGTAGGTGTTTTATGTAATTTGCAGAGGACTGGTCCAGGCGCGTCACATCCATAACGTTCAAACGTCATACGACATGCTGGTTTTCAAAAAAAGACAAATATTTTCAAAAATACTTTTTTGTGTTCATTACTCAAAATCATTTGTAAGACTGTGTGGGAGTATTCACAGCTAAACATGATCTGTGACCATTCTGAACTTTTATAATAGTAATTTGACAACAACTCCATCTAAAAAAGATAAGATTAGCCATTATCAATGCTATTTTGGCGGCCATCTTGAAAATCTTAAGGGACATTTCAGATGGTGTTCTTAATGTTAAAACTAATTCACTAGTTATTTTAGATGTTGAGAAAAGCGCTGTGAAAGTTTGATTCTTGATTTCCCAAACAGATTCTGTGTGTATTTCAGACACGTCACATCCATAGCAGAATAATGTCACATCCATAACGCAGGTTTTTTCCTCATAAAATTCTACATAAAAGACTACATGTTTTAAAAATTGCAATTTTTATGTTCACCTAAGACTCCATGATCATGTCAATATCAAACTTTCTACATTAGACTTAATGGTTCACAGAGTTACAGAAAAAAGTATAGTCTCCAGAAAATGACTGTCATTACTCGTCACATCCATAACGCAAATGTTTTTGTAATAATTTTGTGTCTGAAAAATATTTTTTGCGAAAAATTATTGTCCTCCTCTATTCTACCCATTGAATGCTTTCAGAATATGCATGAGTAATTTAAATATTGTAAGAACTTTTGTTTTACTGAGACATTTTTCTTCTCATTTTGAGTACAAATGTCACATCCATAACGCTGGAATAACCCACATGGAAGCTGCAATCATGATTCATTCACCTGGCTTGTTTTGAATGGGCTGCCGGGGTGTGTTTGAGTGTCTCCTCTATGAGGAGCTCCACAGCTTTCTCTCCCAGTCCCGTCTTCCACTTCATCACAGCGTCTGGAATTAGAAGTCATGAACTTATTGTCAGCACCAATGTGAACGTTGAACGCTGCGTGTAAGCCATAGTTCATGGCATCTCCAAACACTTACCATGTCAGGGTTTGAGGGGTGACCTAGTGGTTACTGGGTTTCATGGCAGCGCTCTTTCTGTCAGCAGATTTTTCCTTCTCACCACCTGTTCCCTGTTTTGCGCTGATTACACCCCTTATAAATACCCTCTGTTTTCCCTCCTTCTTTGCCGAAGAGTTTTGTTATGTGTGAGACCAGTTCTAGACCCTGCGATACACTCTTTGTTCCAGCCACGTTGAACCGCTGCCTTACCCTTCCCTGGACTTACTGGATTGCCTTCCCGATCTCGGACCCTGCCTTTCCTGACTACGTTTTTCGGACCATCCTTTCCAGCCGTGACATAACTCTTCGGCCAGACATGGACCCAGCGGAGACTTCCCCTGTTCGTTCTGCGCTGGAGCACCAGGGTGCTATCCTAGGCAGGCACGAGGAACAGCTAAACGCTTCTCGCCGCATGACGGAGGCCCTCGTTGATCGGGTCTCGGAGCTCACCACGGAGCTCCAGCGACTTCGGCAAGACCAGGACAACATGCAGGGGACCGCCGCCGAACGTTCTATGCGCACTCCGGAGCCCCGCATCAACAATCCGCCGCTGTACGCAGATGACCAAGACCGAGATGACCAGGATCTTTGATCCCTCTTTACCGAACACCGTTCGGTAAAGAGGCGTCCCGGCAGTTGGCCTCGCTTCGCCAGGGCCGTCGGACCGTGGCAGATTATGCCATAGAGTTCAAGACCTTGGCTGCCACGAGCGAATGGAATGCAGAGGCCCTGGTGGCACGGTTCTTAGACGGGCTGACGGCAGCAATCCAAGACGAGATCTACGCCCGTGGCCCTCCAGATCTGCTCGACGACCTGGTCCGTCTTGCCATCTGCCTTGATCAACGCTTTGACCTTCGGCGCCGGGCCCGGAGCACCACCCAGGTACGAGCGGAGGACGTTACAAACCCTTCTCCTGGGCCGTCCTTTGCCTCCCTGCCTCCTCCGGAGCCCATGCAGATGGCCAAACTGCGCCTATCGACAGAAGAGAAGAGCCGCAGGATGAACCTGGGCTTGTGTCTGTACTGCGCCGGAGAGGGTCATGTTGCGGCAAAGTGTCCGTTAAAAGCCCCCGCTCGCCAGTTAACAGGGGAGTCCTGGTGAGCGGTTCTTCTATCTCTCCATCAGTCGGTGCCCGTACACTGATTTCTGTTACTCTGTCATGGGATCGTTTGTCCCTCTCCTGCTCTGCCTTGGTGGACTCGGGTGCAGAGGGGAATTTCATGGACCTTGGCTGGGCCGTTAAGAACAGGGTTCCCCTTCAGGACCTCCAAGAACCTCTCACGGTACACACCATTAGCGTTGAGGAACTTACCACCATCACCCAAGTCACCGAGTCCGTGGGTCTCGTGACCTCGGGTAACCACAGAGAGAACATGTCCTTTTTTGTTCTTGAGTCTCCCTCTGTGCCCATGGTTTTGGGCCACCCCTGGCTCTCCCTCCATAACCCTCATATTAAGTGGTCGGCTTCGTCCATATTGTCTTGGAGTCCTTACTGTCATGCCCATTGTCTTGTGTCTGCCTGTCCTTCTGTGCCTGTTTCTGTTCCTGTGTTACAGGATGACATGGACGTTTCCGGGGTCCCAGCTGTGTACCATGATCTGCGGGTGGTTTTCAGTCGGTCACGGGCTGCATCTCTCCCCCCTCACCGGCCCTACGATTGTGCCATTGACCTGCTCCCCGGCACTTCTCCTCCTCTGGGCCGTCTTTTCTCCCTGTCTGCCCCTGAGCGGGCGGCCATGGAGAAGTACTTGGATGATTCTCTGGCAGCGGGTATCATTCGTCCCTCCACGTCTCCAGCCGGGGCGGGGTTCTTCTTTGTGAAGAAAAAGGAGGGCTCGTTGCGCCCCTGTATAGACTATCGGGGGTTGAATGACATAACGATCAAGAACCGGTACCCCCTGCCGCTTATGTCATCGGCCTTCGATCTCTTGCAGGGGGCAAGGGTGTTCACAAAGTTGGATCTTCGCAACGCTTACCACCTGGTTCGGATACGTGAAGGGGACGAATGGAAGACGGCTTTTAACACTCCTGTGGGGCACTTTGAATACTTGGTTCTGCCCTTTGGGCTGACCAATGCTCCAGCCGTCTTCCAGGCGCTTGTCAATGACGTGCTGAGACATGATCAACAAGCATGTGTTTGTGTACCTGGATGATATTCTCATCTTTTCCCCATCTCTCCAGGCACACATCCAGCACGTCAGGCAGGTGCTTCAGAGGCTGCTGGAGAATCAGCTTTACGTGAAAGCGGAGAAATGCGAGTTCCACGTCCAGTCGGTTCCGTTCTTGGGGTCCATTGTCTCGGTGGAGGGGATTCGCATGGATCCTGCGAAGGTGAGGGCTGTTACCGACTGGCCGCAACCTGGCTCTCGCAAGGCCCTTCAGCAGTTTTTGGGCTTTGCTAACTTTTACAGGCGATTCATTCGCAACTACAGCCAGGTTGCAGGTCCGCTGACAGCATTGACCTCCACGAAGGTTCCGTTTCTGTGGTCTCCTTCAGCCCAAGCTGCATTTGGTATGCTCAAAGCCTGTTTTACTTCGGCTCCTATCCTCATAACACCTGATCCTGCACAGCAGTTTATAGTGGAGGTTGATGCGTCAGAAGTAGGTGTCGGTGCAGTCCTCTCTCAAAGATCCCTTCAGGACAACAAAATGCATCCCTGTGCTTACTTCTCCCACCGTCTGTCCCCCGCAGAACGGAACTATGACATCGGCAACAGGGAGCTGCTGGCAGTACGCTTGGCCTTGGGGGAGTGGCGTCACTGGTTGGAGGGTGCGTCCGTGCCTTTCTTGGTATGGACTGACCACAAGAACCTGGAGTACATCCGGTCAGCGAAGCGCTTGAACTCCAGGCAGGCCTGCTGGGCGCTGTTCTTCGGGCGCTTCGACTTCACGCTCTCCTATAGACCTGGGTCTAAGAACGTCAAGCCCGACGCGCTGTCCCGCCAATTCGCCGTCCCGGCTGACGGCTCTCCACCAGACACCGTCTTGCCTACAAGCAGGGTAGTGGGGGCCGTTGTCTGGGATGTGGAGGCACGCGTCGGGCAGGCTCTGGCTGGAGTCGGGGTGCCCGAGGGGTGTCCGGAGGGTCTGCTCTTTGTCCCCGGGTCGGTGCGGGCAGATGTCCTCCAGTGGGGTCACTCTTCCAGGCTCACGTGCCATCCCGGGACGAGGAGGTCGTTGGCAGCCATCCGCCAGCGCTTTTGGTGGCCGACCATGGCCGAGGATGTCCGTCGGTTCGTGGGGGCCTGCTCGGTTTCTGCTCAAAACAAAACCTCCAATTCGCCTCCCGCTGGTCTGTTACAACCCCTTCCTGTCCCTTCCCGTCCCTGGTCGCATATTGCCCTAGATTTCGTCACAGGTCTTCCTCCATCTAGTGGCAATACTGTGATTCTCACCGTGGTGGACCGCTTTTCTAAGGCGGTTCACTTCATTCCCCTTCCCAAGCTCCCCTCCGCGAAAGAGATGTCCCGGGTGGTCATCGACCACGTCTTCCGGCTCCATGGCATGCCGGAGGATGTGGTCTCTGACAGGGGGCCCCAGTTCACCTCTCGCTTCTGGAGGGAATTCTGTCGACAGATGGGCGCTACCGTCAGTCTGTCGTCAGGGTTCCATCCACAGACCAACGGCCAAACCGAGCGGGCAAACCAGGATCTCGGTCGGGCACTTCGATGTATGGTCTCCCACAACCCCTCTACCTGGTGTCAGCAGCTACCGTGGGTGGAGTATGCCCACAACTCTTTGCCGGTGTCTGCTACTGGGCTTTCTCCGTTTCACTGTTGTCTGGGTTACTCACCTCCTCTCTTTCAGTCCCAGGTGGCCGAAGCAGCGGTTCCCTCAGTCCAGGCGTTTGTGCAACGGGCACGCCGTACCTGGAGGAGAGCCAGAGAGGCGTTGCTCCGTACCAGGGAACGCACCAAACAGATGGCTGACCGACGCCGGACTAGGGCTCCGTCTTACGTCAGTGGTCAGAAAGTGTGGCTCTCCACTAAAGACCTGCCGCTGCGCGCTCCCTCCCGCAAGCTGGCTCCCAAGTTTATTGGGCCCTATCCCATCACCAAGGTGGTCAGTCCGGCGGCGGTCAGGCTTCGGTTGCCTCATGGGCTGCATCGCATCCATCCCGTATTCCACGTGTCCCGTGTCAAACCTGTGTTGCGCTCTCCCCACTCTCCTCATATCTCTCCTGTCCCGCCGCCTCCTCTTATCGTGGATGGCGTGCCTGCCTATGTTGTGCGTAAGATCCTGTCCTCTAGGAAACGTGGACGGGGGTTCCAGTATCTGGTGGACTGGGCAGGTTATGGCCCGGAGGAGAGGTGTTGGGTGCCGGGCCGTGACATTCTGGACCGCTCGCTCATCAGGGACTTCCAACGTCGGAGTCAGGTACACCCCTCGGGGGCGCCCTGGGGGGGGGGGTACTGTCAGGGTTTGAGGGGTGACCTAGTGGTTACTGGGTTTCATGGCAGCGCTCTTTCTGTCAGCAGATTTTTCCTTCTCACCACCTGTTCACTGTTTTGCGCTGATTACACCCCTTATAAATACCCTCTGTTTTCCCTCCTTCTTTGCCGAAGAGTTTTGTTATGTGTGAGACCAGTTCTAGACCCTGCGATACACTCTTTGTTCCAGCCACGTTGAACCGCTGCCTTACCCTTCCCTGGACGTACTGGATTGCCTTCCCGATCTCGGACCCTGCCTTTCCTGACTACGTTTTTCGGACCATCCTTTCCAGCCGTGACATACCACTCTCTTTCGCAACTCCAGCACCTTAAGGCGCTCCTCAAGGTCTTGGAGTTCAGCCTGTGTCTGCCCTGTAGTCGCCTGAATAGGAGAGCCTCTCGCTGGTTCTCCTCCAATGTCTCCATCTTCCGGAGCATAACCTGTAATGTGTCTGTCATTAAAGACAAGTAAAACAAGTTTACAAGAGTTAGCATGATTGGCATACACTGTGGTTCTTCTAGATTAGCTGTAACATTGATGTAAATAACAAATGTTACCTTGAATGGTTGTATACAAAGCATATATTTTTTTGAGTGTCTTATATTTGCACTTGCCTGGCTGCCAGCTGTTTTCCTGGGCCCCCAATGGGTTCACCTCCACCAGACCAGAGTTGACATCTAGGGGTATGGAATCTGGTGATGCAAAAGTTTTAAGTCATGCTTTTGCTTCAAAACAGCCTTTAGGGTTGCCATATGGCTCATACAATTATTGTCACTGTTTTAAACGTTCATTCATTAATTTACCATCATTTCCCAGGGACACAGTGCTAGGCCGTGTGACGGTGGTAGGATAATCTGTACAGAAATGAATGTGGAATGTAGTTTATGTACATAGTTTTAGCATATTGATATTAAAGGAGTAGCATTGCACATATGTGATCGTTCGAAAGCAGGGCCCCACATCGTAGCGTCGCACATGTGTGATTCTGAACATTCCAACCGACTATTTTCCGATAGACAAAAACTATATGACAAACACTATAGTATGGCTTCAAAATTTACAATTAGTAGGCTAACAAGTAACACTAGCAGGTAGTAGCATTGCTACGAGTATTATACTAGGTTGCTAGGTAACGGAAGCTAATTAAAGCTACCTAGCTGCCGTTTTGGAAAAATAACTGGTGGAAGCGTCGGAAATATTTAGAACTCACGCATCTAAAGGTTAAAACGAATAAACTTATCCAAAAACAGATGTCATGTACAAATTGGAAAAATTAGTGACATGATACTTTTATAGACGCCATTGCTGTGCATGCCATGGCCGACTGTGATTAAAACGTGATCAGCCACGCTAGCTCCACAGTCTTTGAAAATTCCGGGCTAAATAAACTATTTGGGACAAGGTTTTTTAACAGTTCTGAGCGTTTATTTTCACTGATTATTTTGTGGGTGATTTGTGAGACGATAAGCTTTGATAACATGTAGGCCTATGCATTTTCAGTATTTCAACATAACTTTCTGGAGGGTTTAACCTCTACTGTACTGTAGCTAGCGAAATCCTAACGTAACGCTAAACAATGTGAATCAGATAGCACATAAACAGGCTAAATAGCCTAAATTTCAAACATATAGTTACGTATTAACATGCCCCATCCAATTTCTGAAATTGTTTATATATTTAACTATTTCTGTAAAGAAACTCACCTTTGAAGTAGCTAATTTCCAGTTGAAATCCAATGCGTACAAGACGGTGTTGAACCCCTGCAAAATCTCTTCTGAAACCCCAGTTTCAGCGATGCGTTGAAATGGGCATGCGCAAAGTTGTTGCTCAGGGGCAGACTGAGGGGCAGGTTTGCTAAGGAAGAATTGTAATATTCTGTGATGACTTGTCTTTGGAAATGAAACTCTTAAGAGTCGCTTACCTTTTGGTCACATTTAACAATTTTGTATTACAAAAATTATTGGAGCACAAATTTGCACTGTGTGTCATACAGCTTTGGTGTGCTATACAAAGAATGTTTGCTTAATCATGTTACACATCACACATTAATTGCTTTTGTACATGTTTATAGTAAAGAATGAAAGACTAAATTATATTCCAAATTCAGTCTTTTATTTATTAAAGCTATGTTTCTGCATATGAGAACATTGATGACCAATGACATGCTGGGGCTGAGCTGCACATGAATTACATGCATTGTCTACATTTATACGTGCTGGGTGCAACATTTAATATTGTGTGTGATTGAAATTCATGTAGACTATGGCTACATTGCAAAAGTGTCAGAACTGAGAGCAGTCCAGTGTGATCTCTCCATCTCTGGATAAACCACTATATTGCACTCGAGATCCGTTGTCCTGCGACCAAAGAGCGACTTAACCGCAACTTAACCCATGGTACCAAAATTAATGTATCCAGCCGACCAAGGTACAACGTCACGGCAACGTTGTCCACGGGACCAAAAAATAACGTAACCAGCCGACCAAGGTACGACGTCGCGGCAACGTTGTCCACGGGTCTAAAAATAAGGTAACCAGCCGACCAAGGTACAACGTCGCGGCAACGTTGTCCATGGGACCAAAAAATAACGTAACCAGCCGACCAAGGTACGACGTCGCGGCAACGTTGTCCACGGGTCTAAAAATAACGTAACCAGCCGACCAAGGTACGACGTTGTGGCAACGTTGTCCATGGGACCAACTGGCAACATTCCCTTTATAACGTTGCTACGACGTTGCCACGACGTTGCCAGAAGGTAACGTCGTGGGTTACCAACTGAGCACTTACTGGCAACGTTGCCGCAACGTCATGTGTTAGCTGGGATGAGGCTGCCTCTTGCAGGGGAAATGAGAAGACATCATTTTTCATTCTACGCTTCACTCGTATTTTGAGTTTAAATGAGCAGCAAAAAAAAGATGCTTTTAAATCTATGTAATCTTTATAAAATATACAGACCCCTGTGCAACCGACGCAAGCAAGCACATCCAACAATTTCCCGAGAAATTGTACCCTCTCTAGTTGTATTATATTATGTACTGTAGATGATGATATATTCAGTCTTCACAATTTTACGATGAGGAACATTATTCTGAAATAGTTCCATAATATGTAGATGCAGGTTTCCGCAGATTGTTGAACCTCTGCTCATCGTTACTTCTGAGAGACTCTGCCTCTCTAAGTTTTTTTTTTACACCCAATCATGTTACTGACCTGTTTGCAATTAACCTAGTTAGTTGCAAAATGTTCCTCCAGGTGTTTTTATTTGGTAACACATTCTTTTTCCAGCCTTTTACTGCCCCTGTCCCAACTGTTTTGAGACATGTTGCTGCCATCAAATTCAAATTCCTGATTTTTTTCCTTAAAATTGTACATTTCATCAGTTTAAACATTTAACATGTTTTATATGTTCTATTGTGAATAACATAATGGGTTTATGCGATTTGTAAATCATTGTATTCTGTTTTTTATTTTATTTTGTACAACGTCCCAACTTTTTTGGAATTGGGGTTGTACAATTTACATGATTCGCCTGTGGACCATGTACAGTCCTGTAACTGGTGTACCAGCACATTTCTTTCAAGATTGTAGGGGGTCAATATTGGCCAAACAACCAAAACTAATTCCCCTATGGTTTGAAGGAATATGGGAAACTGAAAGGTGTATTAACATTAACCAAATAATGCCAATACCAATGGAATTACAGTTATTTGACTCTGGGTTAAATCAGAGCAAGAATGGTCAAAGTAAGGTTAAATAAAATAATAGTTTTATCATATTGCAAATGAATGAAATCAATTACAGATGAAGGTTAACTCGTACTTACTGTACCATGATTATTGTAAACTAGAGATAGAAAGCAGGAGGTGAGGAAGGAGGAGTAGGACAAGCCGGAGCTGAGGAGGTCTCAGGAGATCAAGAATCCACAGAACAATGCTTCACAATTCCTTTTATACCCAAGAACAACCAATCATACCACAATCTTGAACCTTACTTATCAACATATGACTAGCAATGCTACAGTAAGTTACACAATGAGGTGTGCAAGCCTTCAAGTTGATACTCCATCCAGTAACTCCAGATTTTACCATATGAGAGGTGGGGGCAGGTTGACACTTAGCCCTACAAGATCAGCCTTCATTCTTCTGCCCTAAGTACACAATCTCTTGGTCAAAATAGAAATTCAGCAAAATAAATTCAACTATGAGTATTTATATAGGCTATTGTTCCTACAGTTAACATCACCTGTTACCATGCACCCTCCTGTAACTGGATCTGTAATCTATTTCAAGATTAGCCTTTATTCTTCTGCTCTAAGTAGGCCTACTTGGTCAGTTTTTGGCATTTTCTTCATGAGATGAAGTTTGTACAACTAATTTACTTTACTGGGAATACATGATTACATTAGGTAACACTTTATTTTGATGGTCCATCTGTTGACACACTATATGTTATCAGTAACTACTCAGTAGCAGGTCAACAATGTATCAATTTACATTCAACACAGTTTCAACAGACAAGTACCATACATTCAACTAACTGTCTGTAGATTATCAGATGCATTTCAAGGGTTGATATACAGACTTTACAAAATGTCTGCTGACTTTCAAGGTTTTTGAACCAACATTCAACTAATTGTCAGTTAACTGATACGTTTACTATCTGTTGATAATGTATTGATTCTCAACTAAAGATAATGTGCTTCTCTTCTTGATTATTTACAAACTATTAGAAGGCATTCTCCACTAAATGTTTGTAGACGTGTTTTAGGACCATCCAATTAAAGTGAAAAACCGTTGAGTGTAGTAGAATGCCTATAAACTATCAACAGAACACATATTAACCATTTGTACATAAATGTTTGACAAAACTGATCACTAACACTGGTTAACTAAAATCAATACCAGGCTATAAATTACAGTAAAACAGAAATAATTGGCAGCAAATGAAAGAAAAAAAGCTATTTTATTTGTTTAAAACAAATTACATACATTTTGGTCAATACCTGACCAAAAATAAAATACTTACAATCATCACACTGGCATAGTTTCTTTTTTGTACAGTTACAGTAACAATTTACAGAACAGAACATACTGACAACTGTTAGAAACACTACATCACCCCTAAGCTTGTCCATGAACTTGAAGCTTGTTACAAGCATTTAGTATTTTACAGTAAAGGGGATTAGCTCTTTGTTGCTTTTCATCTTGATTTCCTTTTTTGCTAATTTGCCAACTATTTACCACTTTTGTGTAATAAATCCTCTCCTTCCGTATCCCCCCTCCGTGCTTTTGCTCGGGTGAAATGAGTGGTAACCTGCATACTGCCACCCTTGCTAGGCGAGAGCCCTGGTGTCGAATGGAACACGCGTACCTGTAATGTTACCTGCTCAAATCACAAGCTTATAAGCCTAAGCAACATATATATATATATGTTTTTATATTTAATATAACATTGAACATGCTATTTTGCTATTAAGTCCACCACTTTTTCACCTGGAATTTTAACGGACAGTGGGGTTAAATGTTCAATGTATGGACTGGCTACTGCATTCAAATGTATGCATTGACTCGGCAGCAATCGTCTCCCACGGAGCTCCACTGCTGGATTTTAGTACTTCTCATGCCCGCACTTAACTCAGAGTGGACGTACTCCGAGTTGACTTGACAAATTCAAATCAGCTTTTCTGGAACCGAAAAGTCGGAGTTTCCCCAACCCTGTAAGACCCCTTGTTGCAATATTACAACGTCACTTTTATCGCTCCAAAAAACACATTTACAAAAACGTTTTTTTGGGGAAAATACCACATTTACATAGTCAATGGGTCCTATTGTATTGCCTTGCAATGCCATTGGATTGTAAATGTGTATATAGGTCTGGCCAGAACTCACTTTACCTGCCAACTTTCCTGGAAGTGCATCTCCTTGTTTCATTCAACTGTATATCTAAACATTGAAGTAAGTAAATTTCATGAAATATTTTTTTTGGTGATTGTTATAATATGTAGTTTATGTAAATATTAAGTTATTTTGAAATTCATGCATCACATTAGATTTTTAGCTTGTTATGTCATTGTTGTAATTTTGCAACGTTGGGTGAAAAGGGTAGCTAAAATACCATGTGCACCTTGCACACTACAGGCACCTTGCACACGACATTCCACTTCTCAAATGTTCAGATATAGGATAAATACTTACAGAAATATAATGTATTTGATGATTCACACTTTATAAATGGGTTATTTGTTATAATTTTAAGTTTAGACCAGATTTGAATAATTCTAAATGTTATTTCTATGTTAGCAGTGAAATATAAGTTTTTATATCTGGACTTGGTTTGTTTGCCCAAATATCTCCTTGTTACACAAGCCAGATAATGTTTGTGGAATGCTTTGGAGGATGGTTGTTCAGGGACAAGTGTAAATGTTTTGGAATGTGGGGGTTGCATGTATGGTGCATTGTTTAGGGACAGGTGTGAATGTTCTGGAATGTGGGGATGTAAGAGTTCTGGGGGGTTGTATTTTCCTTTTGTAAGTAGCACATTAGGCTATCCAGACAGTATTGTGTGCCTTCAGTGGAATGTATTGCCTGAATAGGATTGCATTGGAATTAGTTATACTTGAACATTCTCTAACTATTATTTCCATTTCAGAATGACATCAGCAAGGAGAGCTTTCTTCAGTGTCCACGATGTCATTGAGGCTGTCCAAAATGGAGAGAGCGATGTTGACATGGAGTCAACATCGCTGGCTGAAAAAGGATTTCATCAGTCCTAATACTGATTTCTCTGGTCCAGACTTGACCAGTGAAGACGTTTTCCTTCCACACACCACTGGAGTACTTCCAGATGTTTGTGTCCAAAGACATGATTCAGGCTCTGACAGAACACACTAATCAGTACAGCTTTCAAAAGACTGGAACAAATATAAACACAAACACCAAGGAAATTGAACAGATGATTGGCATGTACCTGAAGATGGGCCTGGTGCAAATGTCTGGGGTCCGTATGTACTGGGAGTCAGACACGCGCTACACCCCGGTTTCTGATGTGATGTCACGCCACAGGTTCCAATCCCTGCTGACATCATTACATTTTGTCAACAACCTGACAATGCCAGAGACCATGAAGAAAGACAAACTGTGGAAACTGAGACCGTGGCTTGACTCATTCCGAGAGAAGTGCCTGCAGGTGGTACCCAAAGAGCACAACTCATAAAACAATATATGCGAGGCAAACCTAACCCATGGGGATTTAAATTGTGGGTCAGAACTGCAATCTCTGGCATGATCTGTGACTTTGATGTGTACCAAGGCAGTGTCGATGGAAAACGAGCCAAATCCGAACTTGGAACGTCAGGTGACGTTGTGATGAAGCTCGCCTCCACGCTTCCAGGAGGTCAGAACTACAAGGTCTATGCAGACAACTTCTTCACATGTGTCCCATTAGTAGTTCGGCTCCTTGATCGTGGAATTCATTATGTGGGAACAGCCAGGCAAGTGCGCTTACCAAACTGTAACCTTGAAGATGAGAAGATCTTGAAGAAAAAGGGCAGAGGAAGCTTTGACAACAGAGTGGAGGCAAACCACAACATATGCGCTGTCAAATGGTATGACAACAGGGCGGTCACACTTGTGTCATCCTTTGGTGGCACTGATCCTGTACAAAATATTCAACGCTGGAACAAAGCCACCAAATCCTACATTGAAGTTGAGAGACCTCATATTGTGGGAGTATACAACCAATACATGGGTGGTGTGGATTTGCTGGACTCTTTTGCAGCCAAATATAAGTTCCCCATGAAATCACGCCGCTGGTACAGTTACACCTTCTGGCACACCATCATCCTTGCCGTGATCAACGCCTGGCTCCTCTACAAACGGGACTGCAAAGCTCTCAATGCTCCAAAGAAAAACACGTTGAACAGGAGACTGTTTCAGGCACAACTAGCTTCTTCTCTCATCCTGACAAACACAGCTGTCACACCAAGGAGAGGGCGGCCATCTTCAGCCAGTAGGAGCCCTTTGACATCGATAAGAGTGACACCTCAGAGACCTGTGACTGCTCAGAGAAGACCATCCCTAGGAAATGGGAGTCCACCAAATAGGGTTCCAGACAAGAGGGTATGTGAACCACCAACCGATGTGCGCAGGGACATGGTCGCACATCTCCCAGTGAAGACAACAAGAGGACGCTGCAGACACTGCGTGAAAGGATATTCCAGTATGCTTTGCAGAAAGTGCAATGTCCGTCTCTGCTTTTCGGAGGAAAGGAACTGTTTTTGGGACTACCATTGCAAGTAAACACTTTTTTGCAAAGGACTTGAAATTGCAAGGACACTGATTCTTTGAAGTTTTCATTCTGTTTTGTATAACATTTTATCCAGTTTTTATAGATTTTTAATAAATTATGATTCATAAAAATATGACTGTTGGGTGATTATTATTAATGAAATGTACTGTTATAGTGCCAGTAAGCAATACACACTCCAAATTAACCAGCAGTTGTTTTGTGTATTTGTTCTGACAGTTTGAGAGCAAATGCTGAAATTCTGCTCCCAACTAGGCCCAACGTTGCAATATTACAACGTTGCCCTAAAAACTTTTTATTTTTTAATAATCTTTCATTATATTCATCAGAAGACTCTTACAACATCATCTCACTTAAAAAAAAAAAAAAATGATATTATTTTTATGTTTGGGTCTTAGGCTCACAGTTTGTTAAACCCGCTACCTGGAATACCCCCCTGGGGGGTATTCGTCGTAGCTCGCTAAGCGGTTTAGCGAGCAAATTTTCAGGCTAAGATAAAAAACGCCCCTCTTTTTGGTTCGTGGAAGCAACTTTCGATAAATCACCATAGTAACATATCAATTAGCACTAACCTGCTCCAGAGCAGGCTAACGTAAGTGTAGCTGGATAAGCTTGCCACACCCCCAGAAGATAACATGGCAGCTCCCTTTTTGAGAGACCCAGTTTCCCATGTTTCACTGTGGGAGAGTGGGAAACGTCATATCGATTCCTTTTTATGTCTTGACGTGAAGAAATTGACAATAAAGCTACTTGAAACTTTAACTGTGCTTCAGACTGCATAGCCTTGAGGTTTTTTTGTATCAGGTAGGCTATAGGCTACATTTTTATACAGTATAGGCGATGCAGAAAACATTGGCAAAGCCGCAGCATGCGTTGCTGTAAGAAAAGTGTACTTGGCGCTTAACCAGCTGATGAATCAATTCATCATATTCCCTGGCCATGTCCCAGTCAATGACATCAAAGAGGGATTTACACATATGCCTACATGCATATACACATATATAGTACATGATATAAGCGCAGTAGCCTACATATATCCTCATAATTGGGTGTGCTCAAGCCTTCGGCGAGAGCACAACCTTTGTTCTCTCACATATATATTTATTTATTATTTATTGTTTATTTTCGCCCCCCTAAAACTCAGTCAATATTTGGCCTACATAGACAACGTAGGTGTCAAAAGTTTAGTCTTGGTAGCGATTGAGTTGCTTGTATTGGAATTTACTGCAAGGCAGCTGCAGAAACGCCACAAGCAAAGAGGCCAGGGTGATAACTATTTACTCATTTTACTTTGTGATATGACACACAATTGTGATGTGTAATGTACAGTATAAGCTGATATTATTAAGGAAGTACATCTACTTTCGGAAACAGTAGTCTACTATTTCACTGAAGTATTAGCATCATGACATTAGCCTGTGTTGCCCGGGCAACACATACTACAGTGGTCTATGATGTAGCGTTATCTGTTTTCAATCGTTAAAATAAACATTCCTCACATATACATTTTCATTGTAGGATTTATTATGACATTAGATTACAAGTAAACGATTTGTGAGTGAAATTATCATTACCTGTGGTTTCAATCCAGTGTATCACTGCAACGCTGTAGCCTACGCGAGACACTACAAAAACATCTACACAGCTGTAGGAAGTCAAACGGCGACAGAACATGTTCGGCACTCCCCTTACTTAAATCAAAAGTCTATCTAACTACTAACCTGAACTTCATTGCCACAGCCTAAACTTTGTCAATCTGTTCATGAAAATAATTAATTTCAGCCTAAGCCGTACAACGGAACGTTAAATCCAATTCAACCAACGCAATCGCTACCGAGACGAACACAGCAGTAGTCTAGTACTGTACCGTAGTAGTACAATTTACCGGGGCAGCTTCTCCACACAGGGCTATATCGCATTTTGCGTTGTTACTGACAATGATCGCTACCAGTGAGCTTTTTATGAATGAGCAATTTTCCACTAAATAAATGTCAAGCTTATTTACGTTTTTGGGGGCATATTTTCAGTTAGCAGATGGTACTGTTTGAATCGCGATTCCATCTTCTACTGCCGGTAACGTCGTAGAATAATCTTCAAAGGGGGTTCTTTATTCATGAATGAATGCAATATGAGTAGGCTAAATGCCTGAAAATATCACGAGAAGGGAAAACTTAAAAGGACGTTTAAGTCTTAGAGATTAGGTCAATTTGTACACCGGTCTGCCAAATTTATTTGTTTTGATTCAACGATGAGGCTGCCTCTTGCAGGGGAAATGAGAAGACATCTATTTCATTCTACACTTCACTCGTATTTTCAGTTGTAAATGAGTAGCAAAAAAAAAATGCTTTTAAATCTATGTAATCTTTATAAATAATAAGTATGCATTTTTATATAAAATACAGAAATATCAGTTGTAAAAATGTCATTAAAAAACGGACCCCTGTCCAACCAACGCAAGCAAGCACACCCTACAATTTCCCCAGAAATTGTACCCTCTCTAGTTGTCTATGAATTCGTATCAATTAGATACTCTTTGGCCTTGTTTTTATCTAGCCTACTTATTCTGAAAGAGTTGAGATCATTATTTTCGCTAGCAAGATCTCATTCGATTATTAATTTCCATTAAGCCTATACCAGCAGGCACAATTAAAGAAATGTGATCTGATAAATTGGGGTAATGAGGCACTTAAGATGAGCCTATATATTTCCCCAAAACTTTCGCATTTAGCTTATCGGCAATTTTTTCCCAAGCTGCTTGTCTTGCTCTGGCAGCGGTGGCGGTGTTTGATTTAGCCATGATAATATGCTTATTGTCTAGAGACTCATTATAATAGTTTGCTCGGATGGCGAGAATAGCCTATCACCGCTCTCTCTTTGGTCTTTTCCGCCATCATACCGTTAGAAAATCACGGTTTTGGTGATCGACCTTTCCTGCCTTTTGAAGTAGGACGTGCACGTGCAATTTCCCTGATAAGTTTAGCCTGATTGAAATTAACCACATGATTTGGATGCGGATCAGCCGTTGACGAACCGATATTTGCTTTTCTCACTCATCTCGCTAATGTTAACGGGCTAAAGGGACAATTGATTAACTTAGCTTCAACCCTTACGACGAACGGGGCCCTGGTCTCTCTAAACAACAATCAATCAATATAAACATTGAACACACTCTTCTCCACAATGGAGGTCTTAACAGGAAAAGCATATTCTTTTTAACACATTCCCAAAAACTCATAACTCTTAAGCCACCCAAACATTGTGTCTCTGGATTTCCCTCCCTGATCAAACTACACCCTTAGGTCAAACAAACATTACTCAAAATCCTTCACCCCTCTTGACCTAACTCCATTTCTGCTAAATGTAACCTAGTCCCAGGGTTTTCCTTAACAATTAACAAAGGAGCTTACAGTTCAACCACAATTGAATAAAAAGCACATTTTACATACAACCCCAAATTCTATTACACAGCCCAATCCTGAACATTAGCAACCCACTTTAGTGCCATCTGGTCAGAGCAATGTAGCTCCACCTTAAGCTCTGACAGTTTTGCTGCCTCAACCACAGCCCTTTGACAAGTCTGTTTTATGATAATAATATGAATCAATAAATATTACTATTCAACTGTGGGATTTCATTGGTACCACCATATAGATGTCCCTACAGAACCGGACACATGCACAAAATACCATAACACAGCTAACATGAATACCTTCACATATCTTGTGGAGAGGGCCTGGTGAAGAGTCTCACCCTTGTACTTGTTCCACACCATAGCATGGACTGTCAGCATGTCCACACGTGCTGTTGTAAATAAAAGGATGTGGTTATAGACTGCAAATTAAAGAGCAATCTAAGAAGAGAGCACATAATAAATTTGTTGTAAAAGTCGCCAACCTGATTTGGACATATACTTTGTTGTCAGGGCAAAACGGGAGAGGAAACAGTTGACTTGCTCAACTTCTTCACCGGCGGTTGTGCCTGTTCCACTCTGCTTCCTACCACTCCATTTGATCTGATAGGGTTAACAATGACAATGTCGGGGAACTAAATACTATGAACATTTACAATTTGGTTGAATGTTCTCAATCTAATCCTTTATAATGTAATGTAGCAAAATGTTAACAGATACATACCTCACACTTTGTGGCATGGGCGCTAGCATGCATGATGCTGAGGAAGGACTGCATATCAAGGAGCCCCTGGAGAGATGGAAGGACACCAGCCACTCCAGGAAGCTCCGCTGCAGTGCATCCCCGTTGATTTGACCAGACTGAAATATACATAAATAAATACAATTACAGCAATTCACAACGAGAATACAAAAAACATACATAGAATGGCTCCCTTGCATAGACCTTGCACGCGCGCGCGTGTGTGTTTGTGCATGTGAGTGCGTGTGTGCGCTCTCTGACCCCTCCAAGCTTGACCATATGATTAACATCTTTTATGGCCTCTCCAGTAAGATAATGGTCAGCCCAGGTCCCCTTGTTTACGTAAGCATAGTGTTACCCAGAGTTCACATTTGGGGGGTAGGTCTCTCTTTGCACACAAAGAATGCTTAACACAGTATCATTCTTATACAGGATAAAAGTTTACATCTTCAATTTTTTTGACATCTCCCTCCTGTTTATCCTGAATAAAATGTGTTATTCCAAAACCACACCTATCTACACACAGTCAATAAAATCTAAAATACTTAAAATCAAAATTATTCATAAAAATCAAAAATATTTTAATAATCAATAAGACTATACAGCATTATAGTCTAGTAATGTGAATGCTTGGACATAACGGGGAAACCCATGGTATAGGGATAAAAACCATCATCACTCAGCAGAGTGGTCATTTGACGTCTGATGCATTCACCAGCAGACCTGGAATGATCTTAGGAGGTCAATAGAGTACAGGGTCTGAGAATGTGTTGTAGCTGGCCAATAACCACTTCTGATCAGGTCCCTGACTTCTGGGGTCCACTTTTGCAAGCAGATATTGCACATATACACGGGTCTGTGCAAGTCATAATGTCCTGGTGACAAAGTAGTAAAATATTATCAACATCATTCTATACTATGTGTACAGTACATAGACTTACTAAAGAATGTTAAATGAGGGGACTTTCTTGCTTTACCATTCATGGTAATAAGGATCACTGCTTTTCCAGCCAAGGCAGTGACATTGGCGACCTCACAGGAGCATAATTTAGGAGCACGCACTGTGGGTAAAAGGCAAGCTGCAAAATCTTTTTAGAAACATGGTGGTGCATTGTGGGTAGCGACTCGATGCAATTCGAGATTTTTGTAACTTTATGCAAATGAAGAGAGATTTTCGCTAGCGATGGACAATCGGAGTGTTTTCTTGTTTCTCTTAACGTAGCAACCATAGTAAACATTTCTAGCTTTCAATTTCAAGATGGAGGAGAAACTAATCGCTTGTGTGGCTGCATATCCAGTCCTGTACGATACGTCTCTGTATTTGTACAGAGACATTGATAAAAACTATGAGAGCTGGCGCAGGGTTGCCGACGTTGTCGGTGCTCCTGGTGGGTTTTTTGTACTTTTAAATTCAGTCTCATCACATTACGTAACTTCGTTCTGTGGTAACTAGCCTAGCTAACCCGTCTGGGACTCCCTCGTCATATCGACAGATTAGCAGATACTTATCAGATACAGATTAGCAGAGTAATATAATAAAACGTTTTTACACATGTCAACGTGTATGTCTATTAAACAGTTTTGAGTTGTATTTTGATTGATATTGCGAGTACGTAAACCCAAGTCTGCACACTTTTCCATGACGTTATACAAACTACAACAGTGACTTTAGAGAACTCTGCATTAATCTGTCTGACATGCCCCTGAGCGTGGTGCACTGTGGGAAGGCGAGCGATGGCAAGCGATTCGCGCCGCTGCAGTGGACACGCACCGTTAGTAATATGACAGGGTAAAAGAAGTGTACTGCCCGGGTTCACCTTTAGCTACATAAGTGGATGGAGGAATGGCTCTGAAGAAGCCATCTATCATGCTGTCTCAGTTGTGAAGTGGCCATTTCTTATGAAGGAAGACATCACATGCCTCACACAACCACTCCTCAGGAATACAATCTCTGCACTTAAGAAAGGAAAACATGGTCAATAATTCCCAGAAAATACTAAACCATTCATCTTATTTCCAACTTTGCTTTTGTTAATATTAAATTGGCTGAGTATGGTTAGAATCAGAATGGGATTTATTCTCCATGAAAGTTTGCACAGACAAGGAATTTGCTTTGGCAGGAAGGTGCAAACAATAAACATATAGGGACCTAAAATTTAAATATGTGGACTATCTATACTAAGGGTACATAAACTAGCAGTACTAAGTGGGATTAGAATTAAATTAAATATACAATAAAATAAAATATAGGTTGCCGTAAATTACAATATAAAAATACAAATATTGCAAAAAATACAAATGTACAAGACACAATTAGAGTGCCACATATTTTAGTGTTTCAGCTTTCAGACAAAAATGGAGGTGCCAACAATTTTTTTTAAACTCCCAAACATTTAGCTAGCAAATGCAAACAAGTAGTCCAACCGTATGACAGCAGTCTTGTGGCAGATGCAGCACAGCTCCTGGCCAGAAGACATTTCGGGTGAAATGGCCGAGCTTCTTCCCACTGCTGTTGTGCTGTCAGGTGACGTGAGGGCCAAGAAGAAGTGCTTTGTGGGGTCTCACTTGGCATTGCAACTGGGCATGACTTCAATATAGCAGAAAGTCTCTCCATGTTTAGGTCTGTTAAAGAAATGCTGGTTTAAATGACCCATGTTGGAAAAATTAAGATTAGAATCTGTAGAGACCATATTACCAAATTCTTCTTGAGTTTGGAGCTCTGGAGAGGTTGTTGGCTGGGATTCCTCTGCACTGGAGAGTTACTGTGAAACAACACATGATTTTAAATGTCAGATATTTGTATTGTATTAAGACCGAATTTAGGTTCAGTGATTCTCAAAAGGTTACACCACAATGTCAGACTATTGTATGATAAATATAGATAAATTCAGACTTGCACATTATAAAGACAACCAACCAGTCCCTTTTAACCATCGGTTTAAAAGTGGCCGGATGCTCCATTACTCCGTTTCTGTGAAAAATATTGTATGAATGAAATCCTTTTTTTTTTTAAGGTACTGTATAGCAACTTAAATGTAGGTTGTATTGTAAAAGCACTAACCCTCACTTCTGTAGGGGGTTTAATATTAGCCAAAAAAACAAAACTAATTCCCCTATGTTTGAAGGAAGACGGGAAACTGAACAGCATATCAACATTCACAAAATAAAGCCAATACCAATTGCAATTATTTGACTCTATGGGTTAAATCAGAACAAAAATTGTCAAAGTAAGGTTCAATTAAATATACTTTTAATAACATTGCAAATGAATGAAATCAATTACAAGGCTTTAAATCTTACCTACTCTACCTTGTTAATTTACATTTACATTTAGTCATTTAGCAGACGCTCTTATCCAGAGCGACTTACAGTAAGTACAGGGACATTCCCCCGAGGCAAGTAGTGTGAAGTGCCTTGCCCAAGGACACAACGTCATTTGGCAGAGCCGGGAATCGAACCGGTAACCTTCAGATTACTAGCCCGACTCCCTAACCGCTCAGCCACCTAACTCCTAATTGTAAACCAGAGAGAGAAAGCAAGAGGTGAGGAAGGAGAAGGAGGTAGGACAAGAGCTGAGGAGAATGCCTCAGGAGATGAAGAATCCACAGAACAATGCTGCACAATTCTCTTTAGTTCAAGTCTTTTATTGTCAGATGCACAGAACAACACAAGGTCAGACTGGGCACTGAAATTCTTAGGACAAGACAACGCAAAGCAACCTGGCATAACATATAAGTACTCAGAACATAGATTACATCTATGATAAGCTCAAATATAAATATAGCTGCAAGCAGCAATGGGGTGGCCAAGCAGGTCAGATGACCCAGAAGAAACTTTAGACATCCTCAGAAGAGTGTTCCAAGTACATGCAGCAAGTTTGGCGTGAATCCATCAAAGATTTGCTGAGATACGACACAACTTTCTGTTTGGCGGCTCTGCTGCCAATTTCGATTGGCTGTACCGGACAAACGGTTTCGAAAATCTAAAATCATTTTGATAGTTTGTTTGAGGATTGCATTGACTATAGCTTGTAGCTTGACTACAGGTAACTAGCGACTGCGGTGTACCTGGCTTCCTTTGCAGTGGCTTACAGTCTCGCTAAACAGAGAATCAGAGACGTGACAAGCTCGTCGGCTTTGGCTGGATTCAAACCTCTGACTTTGCCAGGACACCAACTTGTCCTAGTGAGCGATTCTCAGTGCTGCAAATCACAGTTCAGTTACTGGGTAAAAATATAAGCAGTTTTTCCTGTGGCAAGCGGTTGTCCGATTTGGCCCAAGTTTAAACAGCTGTAATTCAGTCCTATTTTGACATGTCAAGGTGATTGTGGTCTGAAGATAATCTGTCCCAAATTTGGTGAATATTTGATACATTTTGTAGGAGGAGTGAACAAAAACGTTTTATTAATTCATTCAAAATGGCGGCATCAATTCGGCTGGTATCACAAGTTAACATGTGTCAGACACGGGATCGCCCCCCTAGAGGTTAGAGGACACATACCTACAAAGCACAATAAATCTGACTCTTCTTGAGTATAGATCCCCTGAGAATGAAACATTATCATTACCATTATACTGTTAGACAGCTACTGTGGCATACCTGGCTTCACTAAACAGATAAACCAGTATCATGACATGCTTGATGACTGTGGCTGGGTTCGAACCTATGACCTTACACTTCAGAGGAACCCGTCTTATCCCAGTGAGCTATTCTCACTGCAGGGAAATGCTGTGTTCAGTTACTGTATAAAAAAGTAGGGAAGCGTTGTCAGATTGTTGATTTGACCCAAGTATAAAAAGCTGTAATTCAGTCCTATTTTGACATGTCAAGGTGATTGTGGTCTGAAGATAACCTGTGCCAAATCTGGTGAATATTGGATACATTGTGTAGGAGTAGGGAAAAAAGTTTAATTCATTCATTCAAAATGGCGGCCTCATCAATTCGTCTGGTATCATGCGTTAACATGCGTCAGACATGGGATCTCCTAAGATATCATGAGACATAGGAATCACTTAACCCTTGTGTTATCTTCGGGTCATTCTGACCCATCAGTCATTGTGACCCACCGTCGTATTGCGACAAATTTACCGCATACAAAGACAAAGTGAAGCATTTTCTTTTAACAGCTAGGCTGTCTCAGACCCCCCACATTGCAAAGGTTAAAATACAATTATTTTAATTTGTTTTTGTATTGGGTAAAATTGGGTAAACACAACGATGGTTCGTTATGAACCTTTGGGTCATGTGACCCGAAGGCAGCACGAGGGTTAAATACGACAAACAAATCAACAGTTATTGGTCAAATCACAGTTTTGCCTATTGTAGCGCCCCCTAGAACTCAAATGACCCTACCTTTTTCGGACCTCTTAATAACAGGGTCATGAATCCATACACCAAGTTTGGAGTCAATGCATCAATCAGAATCAGAATTCGGTTTATTCGCCATGTATGTTATACAAACACGGAATTTACTGTGGCAGGGAGGTGCAAAACACTAAACATATACAGATCTTAAATTAAGTAAAAGTGGCATCAAAGATTCACTAAGATATGACCTCACTTCCCTTGTTCCGGATCAGTTGCTGAATTTGATTGGCTGTAACTAACAAACGGTTGCGAAAATCAAAGCTCCAGGGGATAACTTTTGTGAGGCTTGGTCTGAAGATCCGCTGTGGCAATTTTGAAGAAGATTCAACAAGAATTGTAGGAGGAGTAGCGAAAAAACATTTCTCCTTAACATTCAAAATGGCGGAGAATCTATATGACTGGGTATGACGTCATAGAGTGCGTTGAACTTGTCTTGATCCAGGGAATCCAATGATACCTCATTTTGGAAAATGCGGCATATGGTTCAAAAGTTCAAAAGTAACGTGTGTAAACACACCTTCAACTTTGACCCATTGGTGGCGCAACTTGGTGAAACTTGGTGAAATTGATGAGGGGACAGGTCCCAAAGAGTGTGCCAAATTTCACAACTTCTGACCATGTGGTTCTAGGGGCTGCCATAGACTCCCATGACAGATGTGTAATAATAATAATACGTAGAAACCCTTAAGGTGGCTTCGCCGCTTCGCGGCTTGGCCACCAATAAACCTCCTAAATATACAAAATAATATACAATACAGTATATTAAACCTCTAATACACATAGTGACCTATACTACCCTTATAAACCTATACTAACCTAAAGACAATTAGTGCAAAATTGCTAAAAGTGCAACCAGTAGCTGAAAGTGACAGTGTGTAAAGTGGCTAGTGAGAAAGTGTCGAGAGTGTATCAATGAACATTCAGAAGCCAGATGGCCCTTGGAAAGAAACTGTTGTCCAGTCTGCGTGTGTGAGACCGAATGCTTCTGTACAGGGTAAAAAGACTGAAGGATGGGTGGTAACAGTCTCTTAGAATCCTGCCAGCTTTCCTGAGGCATCGTGTGTGGTAGGTGTCCTGTAGGGCTGGGAGCCTCCTGCCAATGATGTAGGGCCTTGCGGTCCCTGTCTGTGCAGCTCCCATACCACACTGTGATGCAACCAGTCAGTATGCTCTCTATTGTGCATCTGTAAAAGTTATTGAGGATAACTGAGTTCATGCCAAACTTCTTCAGTCTCCTCAGGAAAAAGGTGTTTCCGGACCGCTTTGACCACCTTGTCCGTGTGAGCAGACCAGGTGAGATCATTGCTGATTCACCCAGAGGAACCTGAAGCAGCTGACCTTTTCCAGTTTGGATCCGTTGATGTTTACGGGGGGGCATGCTCCTCCTCCTGCCGCCTCCTATAGTCCACAATCATCTCCTTAGTCTTGCTGACGTTGAGAGAGAGGTTATGGTCCTGACACCATGATGTCAGGGTATCAACCTCCTCTCTGTAGGCTGACTCGTCACTGTCAGAGATGAGGTCCACAATGGTTGTGTCATCAGCAAACTTAACAAGGAGGTTGGAACTGTGCGTTGCCGCACAGTCGTGAGTGAACAAGGAGAACAGGACAGGGCCGCACAGTCGTGAGTGAACAAGAAAAACAAGGAGAGGGCTGAGCACACAGCCCTGGGGGGGTGCCTGTGTTGGTGATCAGTGTGGATGTGGTCACCTAGTCTCACCTCCTGTGGCCTCCCCGTCAGGAAGTTGAAGATCCACTTGCATAGGGAGGGGCTTAATCCGAGGTCCACAATCTTGGAGACAAGTCTGGAGGGGATGATGGTATTGACCTTCCGAGCGGTGAACGGGAGTGCACCCGACTACATCAAGTCTATCCTCCAGCCTTAGACCCCCACCCGTCACCTACGGTCTTCTTCTGACAACCGTCTGGTGGTCCCACCGCTCAAGAGCGCCCGGTCCCAACACAAGCTCTTCTTTTGCCTGGCCCCCCAATGGTGGAGTCAACTCCCCACCTCCATCAGAGACACTGACTGTCTCCCCACCTTCAAGAAAAGGCTCAAGACGCACTTGTTCCGGGAGTACAACGGTACTTAGGAATGATTTGCTGGACCTGATATTAGTTTCCTCCAGGATCACAAATGACTCTTATTGAGAGACTTGTTGCCCTTGTTGGTTAGTTGTAACTGATTTAAAATTATTGTACTCGCTGCAAAATATATTATTGTTGCTTGCTTTTTCTACAGGTATACTCTTGCACTTTTGAGGTTCATGTTGTTTAATTGGGTGTGCTTTGCCTTCGGCAAGGGCACAACCTTTGTTATCTCACATATATATTATTATTATTCTTTTTATTCTTTTTGCCCCCCTAAAACTCAGTCAATATTTGGCCTACATAGACAACGTATGTGTCAAAAGTTTCGTCTTGGTAGCGATTGAGTTGCTTCTATTGGGATTTACGTTCCGTTGTATGGTTTAACCCTCGTGCTGCCTTCGGGTCACATGACCCAAAGGTTCACAACGAACCATCGTTGTGTTTACCCAATTTCAACCAATACAAAAACAAATAAAAATAATTTTCTTTTAACCATTGCAATGTGGGGGGTCTGAGACAGCCCGACAGTTAAAAGAAAATGCTTCACTTTGTTTTTGTATGAGGTAAATTTGTCGCAATACGACAGTGGGTCACAATGACTGATGGGTCAGAATGACCCGAAGATAACACAAGGGTTAAGTGGAAATTAAGTTTTTGTGGCGAAAAGTGAAGCTAACGGTGGCTAACTTGCTAGCCACAGTCAATGACGCTACTTACATCACTAACTTCACAAAAACTCGCGTGACTACCTCTAGCAGAACATTAGTTTAGCAGCTCGTTAACTTCTGGGAGATAGCTAAGCTAACTGCTTTACTGCAAGGCAGCTGCAGAAACGCCACAAGCAAAGAGGCCAGGGTGATAACTATTTACTAATTTTACTTTGTGGTATGACACACAATTGTGACGTGTAATGTACAATATAAGCTGATTTTATTAAGGAAGTACATCTACTTTCGTAAGTATTAGCATCATGACATTAGCCTCTGTTGCCCGGGCAACACATACTACAGTGGTCTATGATGCATCGGTTTTCAATCGTTAAAATAAACATTCCTCACAAATACATTTTCGTTGTAGGATTTATTATGACATTACATTACAAGTAAACGATTTGTGGGTGAAATTATCATTACCTGTGGTTTCAAACCAGTGTTGCTCACTGCAACGCTGTAGCCTACGCGAGACACTACAAAAACATCTACACAGCTGTTTAGGAAGTCAAACGGCGACAGAACATGTTCGGCACTCCCCTTACTTAAACCAAAAGTCTATGTAACTACTAACCTTAACTTCATTGCCACAGCCTAAACTTGATCTGTTCATGAAAATAATTTATTTCAGCCTAAACCGTACAACGGAACGTTGAATCCAATTCAACCAACGCAATCGCTACCAAGACGAACGAACACAGCAGTAGCTGTAGTCTAGTACTGTACCGTAGTAGTACAATTTACCGGGGAAGCTTCTCCACACAGGGCTATATCGCACTTGTTGTTACTGACAATGATCGCTACCAGTGAGCTTTTTATGAAAGCGATTTTCCACTAAATAAATGTCAAGCTTATTTACGTTTTTGGGGGCATATTTTCAGTTAGCAGATGGTACTGTTTGAATCACGATTCCATCTTCTACTGCCGGTAACGTTGTAGAATAATCTTCAAAGGGGGTTCTTTATTCATGAATGAATGCAATATGAATAGGCTAAATGCCTGAAAATATCACTAGAAGGGAAAAAGGACGTTTAAGTCATAGAGATTAGGTCAATTCTTTACACCGGTCTACCAAATGTATTCGTTTTGATTCAGCTATGAGGCTGCCTCTTGCAGGGGAAATGAGAAGACATCTATTTCATTCTACACTTCACTCGTATTTTGAGTTGTAAATGAGCAGCAAAAAAAAAAATGCTTTTAAATCTATGTAATCTTTATAATTAATAAGTATGTATTTTTATATAAAATATACAGAAATATCAGTTGTAAAAATGTCATTAAAAAACGGACCCCTGTGCAACCGACGCAAGCAAGCACACCCTACAATTTCCCAAGAAATTGTACCCTCTCTAGTTGTAACTTGTTTAAATACATGCTCTTGTGGTTCTGGCTTTTGGCACTTAATTTGAGGCAATCTCGTTGTTATGATCAGTGACCTATGCACTTTTGTAAAGCTCTCTCTTGGAAGTCGCTTTGGATAAAAGCGTCTGCTAAATGAATAAATGTACTGAATGTATTGAATGCTGAGCTGTAGTCAATGAACAGCATCCTCACATACATATTCCCTTTGTCCAGGTGGGGGAGAGCGGTGTGCATTGTCAGGGCGATGGAATCGTCTGTAGACCTGTTGGACCGGTATGCAAACTGCATAGGGTCCAGGGTGGGAGGCAGCGAGGAGCAAATTAATGATTTGACTAGCCGCTCAAAGCACTTCATGTTGACAGAGGTCAATGCTATCGGGCGATAGTCGTTAATGCAGGTGACCTTGGTGCAGTGACGTGCGGTCAGGGGAGGCAAGGGAGGCAGTGCCTCCCCTGTGTCATCATGAAATGTAAAAAACGAATAATGTAAAATAATAATATTTGTCCATTGATCTGTGATAGAAATATAATTATTGGATGATTCCAATGATTTTTATAGCCAATATCGCTGAATTTGTGTATTTTCCTGTTCAAATACGGGGAAAGAAGCGGAAGGAGGCAGCGACTAGCTGTGCCTCCTCTCGGATTGCGCAATCCCACACAAACTGGGTTGAGCTGCTAATTTGTTTTGTTCAATTTGAGCAATTGCAATTTGATCTCTCTGTATGTCACCAATGTAATGTTTGTACACATTTTTATTATATGTACTCACATTTCATAGTCTTGGTCATGTATTTTACGTATTTGTATAACATATTAGTCTTGCTGATCGTACATAACGCCGCAGTGAAAAAGCAGGAGGGGAGGCAGCCAGTACCTCTGCCTCACTGAAGGGGGCGTGTGTGAGCACACGGGCTTGTTCTTCTTCATGTATTACAGACAAATGCCATTGTATGGTTGTTGCTAGCTAAAAAAGTCAAATAGAAAAAGTGCACCCTATCGTTTATTTGTATTTTTTTGCCCTGACTGATTATAAGATCATATATATATCATCTTGCATATCTTGCATATATATAAGCTTAACATTTCTCAAAACTGGACTTTCAATCAAAACTGGAAGTGATAAATCATGGAAGATCGATGCCCGGAGCTAAAAGATTTGCTTCAAACGACGGGAAAGAAGATAACAAAATTATATAAAACCAGATAACAAAAATTAAGTTATTTTAAAGAATAAAACAACATTTGTCTTTTTGTTATGGACTGTATATACTTTCATTTCTATTGAATGAGTATGAATTGTGGAATTGTGATGGCAAATTAAGAACACGGAGGATACGGAGCAAATGCGCTCTCTCTGAGCCTCTATAAATGTAACACATTTCTTTGGCCAAATATGTGTGTGTAAAGAATGCTGATATGGGATATGTAAATAACCATTTGTCAATGTGCAAGTAGCCAGTTGAATGGTGAATTGATGCTGCTCTGTTGAATTCATATATTTGTAAATCTGACTTTGAAAGAGTCAGTGCCTCCCCAGCCACGAACCTCACCGCACGTCCCGCCTTGGTGTTCTTGGGCACAGGGACGATGGTGGTCCTCTTGAAGCAGGTGGGGAGTACAGACAGGCTGAGGGAGAGGTTGAAGATGTCACTGAAGACCCCTTGCTAGCTGGTCAGTGCAACCCCTGAGGGCCCTACCTGATATGCCGTCTGGGCCAGGTGCCTTGCGAGGGTTGATCTTTTGAAGCAATGCCGCACCTCAGCAACAGTTAATGTAGGCTCACCACTGGCTAGGCCTTCAGGTAGCTCCACTGCAGGGGGGTCACTGTCCCTCTCAAAGCGAGCGTAGAAGGCATTTAGCTCGTTTGGCAGTAGGACAGAGGACTGGGTCTCGCTGTAGCCTCTCCCTTTGTAGTCTGTAATGGCTTTAAGTCCACTCCACATGTGCCTGTGGTCAGATCCATGGTAGCTGGACTCCACCATGGTCCTGTAAGCCCTTTTCGCTGATTTGATGGCCTTCAGACGGTCGTATCTGGCCTTCCTATAGTGATTAGGGTCCCCAGAGTTAAAGGCGACAGGCCGGGCTCTGAGGTTGGCGCGGACCGCGGCATCAACCCAGGGCTTCTGTTTGGGGAAAGACCGGACAACCTTCTTGGGGACAACGTCATCAATGCAGTGTTGAATTTAGCTGGAAGCTGGTGTCCGTGTATTCGTTTATGTCCCCATCTGCTACTTCCCTAAACATCAGCCAGGCAGTGGTGTCAAAACAGTCCTGGAGGGTCGCCGCACTCTCGTCACTCCACGGGTGGACTGACCTTGCAACCGGTCTGACCTGTTTCTCCAGACCATTGATAATCCCATACGCCCGAGGTAGATAGAAGGGTCTGATTTTTACAGTTAGCAGCTCAAGGATCAGAGAGCAGAGAGATGCTAGTACCGCTATATTCGTGGCCCATAGAAAGTTAACCATAACACAGACCCCTCCGCCCCTGCGCTTGCCTGAATCAGTTGTCCTGTCCTGGCAGTATATGTTGAATTCCGACAGTGTAACCGCCGTGTCGGAGATCTCCGGGACGAGCCAGGTCTCGACAAACGCCAGTACACAGCAGTTCCTGATATCCCGTTGGAATTTGACACGTGCATGAAGTTAATCCATTTTGTTATCGATGGACTGAACTTTAGCAAGTAGGATGGTTGGAAAAGCTGGTTTGAAACACCGTTTCTGAGTTCGGATGAGAACTCCAGCACGTCGGCCTCATTTCTTCTTCCTCTGTCTTGCAAGTAAACAAATGGCGGAACACAAAGAGCCCGCTGCAGTCCGAGCTCGTACTCCGGAAAATGGAATTAAAGTTTGTAAAATAGTCCTTGCCAAGTGACGACCTAATATCCAGAAGTGCCTGCTGGTCGTACTGAATGAGCGACACTGCAACATGGACAAAACAAATTACGAACACTAACAAAACAAACAAAGTGCTATGTAATAGCGGAGCTCTCGTCAGTGCAGCCATACTGCAGGCGCACCGTAAATTATTTTATTCTTTTTTTATACCCAAGAACAACCAATCACACCACATCTTTACCCTTACAGTGCGTGTCCACTACAGCGACGCGATGCGAGCGACGCAATGCTTTCCATTCATTTTCTATGGAGCCAGGCGAATTGCTTGTGTGGTGCATTGTGGGGAGGGGACACGATGCGATTCGAGTTGAGATTCTCTCAACTTTATGGAAACAAGGAGCGATTTTCTCGAGCAATGGCCAATCAGCTTGTTTTTGTGTGTCTTGTAACGTAGCAACCGTTGATCAGGGTAAACATTTCTAACTTTCACAGTTTCAAGATGAAGGACAAACTGATCATCTGTGTGGCCGCATACCCAGCCCTGTTTGATACGTCTCTGTATTCAAGACCCTGGTACTGACCTTGTGAACGGGATTGCACCTGACTACATCCAGTCTCTCGTCCAGCCTTACACCCCCACCCGCCACCTACGGTCTTCTTCTGACAACCGTCTGGTGGTCCCACCGCTCAAGAGCGCCCGGTCCCAACACAAGCTCTTTTCCTGCCTGTCCCCCCAATGGTGGAATCATCTCCCCACCTCCATCAGAGATACTGACTGTGTCTCCACCTTCAAGAAAAGGCTAAATATGCACTTGTTCCAGGAGTACAATGGTACTTAACCCTTGTGCTGCCTTCGGGTCACATGACCCAAAGGTTCATAATGAACCATCATTGTGTTTACCCAATTTTACCCAATACAAAAACAAATAAAAATTATTTTCTTTTAACCTTTGCAATGTGGGGGGTCTGAGACAGCCCAACGGTTAAAAGAAAATGCTTCACTTTGTTTTTGTATGCGGTAAAGTTGTCGCAATACGACGGTGGGTCACAATGACTGATGGGTCAGAATGACCCGAAGATAACACAAGGGTTAAGAAAGACTTGTTGGATCAGATGTTAGTTTATTTCCTCCAGGAACACAATGCCACTTATTGAGGGAATTATATTATTCTTGCTTGCTTTCCCTTGCATTCACTTTCGAGGACCATGTTGTTTAATTGTAATTTGTTTAACAACATGATCTTCTGGTTCTACCCATTGGCACTTATTTGCTTTCACAATGTATGCTTCATATTTTGGCTACCCGCAATGTTTTTGGGGCTATCTCGTTGTTTATGATCATTGATCTATGCACTTTTTGTAAAGCTCTTTCTTGTAAGTCGCTTTGGATAAAAGTGTCTGCTAAATGAATAAATGTAAATGTATTCGTACAGAGATGTTAACAAAACATGGCGAAACTATGTTGTTGGTGCTCCTGGTGGGGTTTATGTACTTTTAAATTCAGTCTCGTAACAATACGTAACTTTGTTGTGTGCTAGCTAGCTATCCCCGTTGGCGGTACACGACTGGTTACCCTGAATGCCCGGTGGCATACTGTAACATTTAATCTTTCACCCTGAATAAAATAAAAATAGTATTGTGAGTAGTTGATAAGATCATGCTACATCTAGCTAGCGTATGGGATTTCTTGCATTATTTATGTAAAAGTTGTGTTTCATCGATATTGTGAGACTGCTTTGCACACTGAGTGGCGTTCACGTCCGATCACGTACTGTAACATGTAATCTTTCACTCTGAATACAATACCTAAAACAAAATTGTATTGTGAGTAGTAAATAACATCTTGCTACATCTAGCCAGCGTATTGGATTTTTGCTTTATGTGTGTTACAGTTGTATTTGATATCAATATTGCGAGTACCTAAACCCAAGTCTGCATACTTTGCCATGACGTTATACAAACTACAACAGTGACTTTAGAGAACTACAACTCTGCATTCATCTGTCTGACACGCCGCGAGTGTGGTGCACTGTGGTGGAGTGGACAAGCACCGTTACTTATTACTTATCAACATATGACTAGCAATGCTACAGTAAGTTACGCAATGAGGTGTGAGAGCCATCAAGTAGAGACTCTGTCCAGCAACTCCAGATTTTATCATATGAGAGGCTGGGGGGGCAGGGTGACACCCAGCCTTACTCTTCACTTTAAAAAAGTTTTTACTTGATTGAGAGTGCAGTGAGTCTCAGATACGCGTTTGGACGCCATCAGTGGACAGACAGACAGAGAGAAATAGAGCAATAGAGTGAAATAGAAAGATGTGGCTCTTAAAAGAGCCTTTTGGTTGGTTTGGTAACAAATAGGTAGTAGGTTGTGGAGAAGGGCAAATGGTGGGTTAAATGGAGCTGGCAATCCCCAGACAAGCGAGGTGGAACCAAGTTCACACTGCACCCACTCGTGAATGGCATCCTCCTCACCTGAGGGAGGGGATAGGCTACGGCAGACAGCGCAGTGTCTGCCAAACTCTTCCACTACTGCCATCTGTCTCTGATCTATACCTCTCCTTTTCCTCCCTCTTCCTCCATGCCTCTGCCTGCCTCCGAAGCCGAGCTTTCTCCTTCTCTTCTTCCTCCTGTCGGACCAGCATCTCATTGTACTTATCGCTGGTGACGACCCGAGCACCAAGCGGTGGCTTCCTCCACACCACTGGTAGCCGCTGTTCTTGGCGGTTCGCAATTACTAGGGGCATTAACATGTCTCCCCACTTGACAGAGACCAGACCTGCTCACACCAAATGATTTTTTATAGCAGGTCGATGGCAGGTGCAAGTTGGGCAGCAAGGGGTTGTTGCAGAAGGGGCTGGGCCGGTGGAGTTCAACGTGGTGGGGGCTGGGCCGGTGGTGGTCGCCGTGGTAAAGGCTGGGCCGGTGGTGGGGGCCATGGTGGGGGCTGGGACGTTTTTTTCCCCCAGAGAAAAACATCCCCCCCCTCACCAGGCCAAGGCGGGCAGCATCCCGGTCAAAGATCCTTTTTAAAGGGGTCATTGACTGCAAAACCAAGTTTACCTTGTCATAGTTGACAGTTTGGTGGGTAAAATGGACATACAGTGAACCTCAAAGTCCATTGACACCTCTTTCCTATGCAAATCTCACAATTTTGAGTTGACGTCAACTCGGTGGCTCCACCCTATTTGGCTCTGGTCTGTACCTTTGTCACGCTCCAATCTCAGGGTTCGCGTAGATCTCAGACACTAGTTTAGCTGTGCACTGCTCTGTGTACTTCCACGGGAATTACAAAGAAGAAAGTTGGGAAGTTAATCAATGATATTGAAAATGGACCACGGTCGTAAATCCAGTTTTCCAGGCTGTACAGGGAATGCTGACACTTTTCATAGTCTTCCCAAGGAACCAAACACTCGAAGGGCATGGCTGATGTTGAGAATATCCCTGTGAAGTTGACACTCAATTATCAATTTGCCAAAGACAGTTTTGAAAACCTTGGACAATTTAAAGCAGGATTTGCAAAGAAGCTGTTGCTGAAAAGAGGTGCTGTTCCGACCCTATGCTCATCACAGCCGCAAGCTGTAAGTATGATTTTGTTGCTAACAGTTATTAGCAATGCTAACATAATCTGTATCAAGCATAGGTAGAATGTGTGATGATTTAGTTTATTGGCAATGGGGTTAACATTATTTCATTTTCCTGACTGTGTTTCATTCGAATAAATAACCTGTGTTGTCATGTAAATCTACAATTCACGATGCATGTTTGGCTATGTTGCGTCTTTGCTCCGCTCCGATCCGCTCCGATCAGCTCGCAGCTCTTTTAAATATTTATAAGCATACCATAAAAGCTGGGGTTAAAGCAAAAAAAATCCTGAGCCTGAACTTTTTTTGGTGGGGGTGAGTGGGAGGGGGGGTGTCGTCCTGTGGCGTGGACACATTCGCAGGGTAAAAAAAAATAAAAAAAACATTTAGAAATGAATGATTGCGGATTTTGGTGGGACTTTTGAAACTGCATAACCAAGAAAGGTCAGCAATAGTATTCCACCTCACTAAAATATGGTACTAACACATGTAGCATTTATGATTTATTTTGATATCAAGTTTTGCTGCTAAGCTTTGTCCTTCAAAGGTTACAAGATGACCTACAATCACATGGTGACATGTTATAAGGGTATGTGAAATTCAGTCAGTGGAAGAAGAAGATTTGCAACCATTTAATTGAGGATATATGAAAAAGGAACCGTTAAAGTGCAACAGTGAACTTTAGATAATACTTTACTTTAGTATATTGCAACATTTCCATAACTACTTTGTTCAAAAGAAATTATCGTAAATTAAATACTAGGAAATTAATAGAAAATATATCAATACAATGAATAACAAACAAAACATTCAAATGTAACTGGTAACTTAACTGTTGGGAAATAAATACAAAACAGAAAATACACAAACACAGTGATCTATTTCTTTCTCTTTTTAGTGGGTTTGAGTCATCAGAACTCTTCCTTTTTTCAGAGGCAGTTGAGGCTGGTGCAGAGGAGGTAGGGGGGGCTTTGGCTACATAGCTACATACATTTGGCTAGATACATGTGTATCTTCAGGTCACACACATTGTCAGTTATTGATGCCGGTACATCAGCTGTGGTTAATCAGTCAATGACGCCTTTAAAGGACAAAAAAAACGACACATCCAGCGCCTGCATAACATGGGTGGTGTGCGCAGGTAGGCACACAACCACCACCATGTTCTCCCTGCAGAACCGGATGGCTTCCCTGTTCTTATGTGGCTGTGCCTGGTCGACCACAAGGAGCAGAGGAGGAGGGGGCATGCTTTATGAAGTGGCCTAGCAACTTCAGCCACAGCACACTGTCCATGTACCTGTTAGGGTAAATCTTAAAAAAAAAAAAGTGCCAGTCGTCAGGTTCAAAGAAATTCCAATAGTTTTATTCTTGCCTGCAAGGAGACAAGTTTGATCACGGTACAAAGTTGTCTGAAAAGTCTAGTCTTAGTCTTCATGCATGATTCTTCATACAACATTGGTGAGAATTCTCCTCCCCTGCATAGCAGCTGTCTAGCTGATGATATGAAACTGGGAGGAAGACCTTGAGTGTTTCATATCTATCTTGCACGCCAGAGCAGTTTTCATAATACATTATTATGAAACCTAAAATATTAGGTAGGAAATATTTCCACACTGTGTTCTTTTCATGCAGTATAAAGGTTACATCTTTAATTTCTCTAACAGTACCCCTTCTTTGACTTGCCATATATGGCAGCAGGTGGGCCTTACAGAGAGTTTGGAGCACAAGGGAGGCAGCCTCTAAAAATAATAAAGGGAGTTATGTATGCCCCTGCAGCACTGACGCAGGTGTGCACAGTGATGTGCTCCCGGGTGGTAACTTGCCTGTATATGTGCTTCTTTCCCTTTGCGCAAGCACCCACTCCCTGGCCCTGTCTATGTGGCTGGGGATCCTTGTGGCAAGCTCTGGGTGGCGAGCCCGGAACCGTGACCACCAATTGTCACTCAGGCCCCGCTCCAGATTTGCATTCTTGGACCCCTCCAACATGACGAGAGACCCAGAATGGTGCAAGGGAAAGATGAAGTCACTCGTGCAAAGATTCCTGCAGGACAGGCAGCTGACAGGCAGTGTCTTAGCTGGTAGGAATGTTAAGGATAGCTCCAAAATCAAGGTTTAGCACTGTTTTGTGTTTGTGTGCATAAATTGTATTCTCACTACACCTGATCTTAATATAGGAACAGTAGTTGTTTTTTTTTGTAGTATTTTCTTAAATGTGCAATGACCCATGTGTCAATTTACCAACATTTACCAACAACTGAGTTTTTTGGCTAAAAACAGCCACTAAATTAAACTGCTGTAAAAACATCTCTGATTTTTGAAATAAGGGACAAAACATGTCCCCCATCAAAATGTTGCAATTTGACATAAAAAACGATACATTATTTCATTAAATGGCTTTATAAGTTGGATATGAAAGATTTGTGTCAGTTTAGACCAGTGGTTCCCAACCTTTTTTGGCTTGTGACCCCAATTTGATGTCACAAAACTCAAGTGACCCCAAACATTCAGAACAGAATCTATTACAGAAGTGTTTTTGATCATGTAATATAACTTGTACATAGCTGAGTTTTTTGGCTAAAAACTGAGTTTTTTGGCTAAAAACAGCCACTAAATTAAACTGCTGTAAAAACATATCTCTGATTCTTGAAATAAGGGACAAAACATGTCCCCCATCAAAATGTTGCAATTTGACATAAAAAACGATACATTATTTCATTAAATGGCTTTATAAGTTGGATATGAAAGATTTGTGTCAGTTTAGACCAGTGGTTCCCAACCTTTTTTGGCTTGTGACCCCAATTTGATGTCACAAAACTCAAGTGACCCCAAACATTCAGAACAGAATCTATTACAGAAGTGTTTTTGATCATGTAATATAACTTGTAATGATATATTTAAGTAAATGTTAATTGTAAAATAAAAAGCGAATGAAACGCATTTAGATTATTTTATGATTATTGTGTAGCCAGGACAAGACACATAGTGATCAAAGTGAATTTTTAATTCGGTTTAACTTAGTTCATAAACAGACACTACCTTACTGCAGAAATACTTTGCTATTATTTAATTGTATTATGTCTTTATTATGTCCACACTTAATGGGACGGTTGAGCTTGCGCATCTCGCTGCAGCCTTTCAAAGTCAGGTGATGTAGTTGACAGAGCGCATCTCATCTCTGCCGTTACATCCAGCCGCTAACGGTATTTTGATTTCATGCACACAAGAGCACTAAATCCAGCTTCACACAAATATGTGCTTCCGAAAGGTACCAAAATCTTTAAAGCACACTGTGAGATATTTGGGTACTCTTCCCTTGCTCCAAACCAGAATTCTTCCACCGCCACTCGCGAATGCAGGCCCTGTTGCGTTCTGTCACATGATACTTCAATCAGCTGTTCAACAGCTATGACCGGCAGATCCACTGAGCTTGCATCACAGTGGAATGGGTCCCTCACCCAGTCAAACTTTGACATATCCAAGTCTGGAAAGTAGGTGGCAAAGTGCTCTTCTAGGCATTTCAGGTGGTCACACATTACCTTTGTGGAGCACTGGTCATCGATGTTGTCTGTCAGAAACGTATTCAGCTGAGGAAAAGGGGTAAAGTTTGCTTTTGAAAGGTTTTCTCTCCAGAATGAAAGTTTCCCCTTGAATCCATCAATACGGTCACTCATCTGCAGGATACTCTTGTTTTTCCCCTGCATGCTTACGTTAAGGTCATTAAGTTTTCCAAAGATATCCGTTACATATGCACATTTTCTGCTGGTCACACAAAAAGTTGACAAAATCTGTCTTTTTCACATCCATGGAAAAGCTAAAAGTTAATTTCTCAGCTTGAAAAATCGCTCCAGCACCCTACCTCTGGATAACCACTGTGCTTCTGTGTGAAAGAGCAAATTGCCGTGTTCAGATCCCATATCACCGCATAATTTAGCAAACAGATGTGCACGCAGTCTGGGGCGTAGCCACGTGGTGGCCAACCTCACAAAAACATGCTAGTTTTTTGTTGTTGTTTTTTTTAAACCCTCCTGAACAGAAACGGTATAAAGCTGAAAAAAAATGCATTAATATTTTTTTATAAAGTCGTCTTATATTGTCATTTGACACTTACGCTACAAGCCCCATATTCGCAACATGTTGGGCCACGCCCCCATCAACAGCGCAAGAAGAAAACCAACGTACCTGCATTCTGACAGCGCTTCAATGGAGACTAGCAGCTAACCACTGGATACCGTTAGAAAACTGCTGCTCTGAGTGATGCAGTGTGTGAGTTTTAAAATAGTAGTTTTTGACAATCAAGTGCCACCCCAAATAAAAGACTGTCCAGAACTGGCCCCCCCAGAAATAATGTCCTGGCTACGCCCCTGCACGCAGTGGATGTGGCTTGATGTAGTTAACCATGGTTACTACCTGCTGCAATACGTTTGCGATGGGCACACTCAGTTCCTTACATGCCAGTTGCTCACGATGAATCATGCAATGATTCCATACTGCAGAGGGGGCCAGCCATAGACGGAGCCCCGTCTGTGCAAAATCCTACCATACACTCCCATGGAATGTTGTTTTTCTCCATATAGCTGTGGAGGACATCATACATGGCCTTTGCAGTCTCATTCTCCGGAAGAGGGAGACAGTACAAAATATCCTCGTGAATAGCTATTACCAATGCTAACGTATCCTGCCTGTATCTAGCATCGGTATAATGTGTGATGATTTAGTTTATTGGCAATGGGGCTAACGTTATTTCATGTTCCTGACTGTTTCATTCAAATAAATAACCTGTGTTGTCATGTAAATCTACAATTCAAGATGCATGTTTGTCCAGATCTATTTTTCAGCAAGATAGCTAGAGCTAACTGAAGCTAAGTTGAATCACGATAGTTTGTTTGCTAAGCTGTAGTGCTAACGTTACCCACCTAAGTCGATCCTGTTTGCTTCAACAACAGAAGTGGAAACAACTAACGTAATAATTTCAAATGATATCTAGTCAATCTGTTGAAAACAGTGTTGTGTAGACACAATAGATTTATTTGTACTTTTTTTATTTCAAGTCTCCACCTTCTTGTTTCTTCTTGAGTGCTGTTGGCAGTGTTGTGTCTTTACTCCGCAGCTTCACTCGTTGTAAACCAACCAATCAGCGCGCAGCTCATCTTTATATTCATGAGCATACCATAAAAGGAGAAAACCTAGCGTTTTTTCAGTATCAGGGGGCATAGAACAGCACCCGGGCCATTTTCAGCCCAACCAATGTTACATACCCTATTCGGAGACCTTAAAGAACAGTGTGAAATACCCCAAAAACCCAGTCAATCACCCCTTTAAAATGTATTTTTTTCTTACGGGGGAGCATGCCCCCGAACCCCCTATAAGGTTTGGGGGTTCGCTGCATCCTTTTCACCTTTTAGAGTCTAGGACTAGTCATATTTTCATTATCACACGATGACTGACATATTGTCACATTATAAACATATTTTTCCAATTAGGCTTAATAATTTTATTAGCACTAAATACATTCTAAGTGTTTTGCATAGTCAATGTTATATGTCACTTTTAAAATCATGTCATATTTTATCATTATATCCTGGCTATGGATACATTAATCATTGCTGCCTTTCAAAGATGTCAGGTAAAAAGCAAAGCAATTAATTAATTAATTTTGACCCCCCTAACGGGGGGGGTCACTCTTGCCTGTATTCAAAACTTGAGAACCCTGCATTATGCTGCATGTAACGAACAAATGTCAAAACATGGGCATTTTTCCCTTCTGTGCCAACATCCATTTGTAGAGCATAGGCGGGGGTAATTTCACAACCGTTCCGTTAGCTTGCTCTCTTGATTGTTAGCGATCGCATCGATTCTTCTTTTTAGTGTATTATCAGACACAGTGTTTGTGCTTGTCCCTCCCCACATATAGTTTTTACCATTTCCATAGCTGCTGGCAAAACTAAAGTTTCTACAATGGTATGCGGCTTCATAGCCTTTGCAACAAGATAGCTCACCTCAAAAGATGCTTTTAAGGCTTGCCCATTGACAGTCATTGCCTTTTTTAAATAGACTTGCTGCTTATTCAGTTCGGCATGTTTCTTTTCAAAGAAAGATATAGGTTTGCCCACATATTCTTTATGTGTTGTCTCAAAATGTCTTTTGAGCTTGTTGGGTTTCATGCTCTCTATCGACAAGACGTTACCACACAACAGACATTTAGGCTTCTCCTCGTTGTTTTCTGTTATGCTAGTAAATCCATATTGAAGGAAGGTGTCATCATATTTTCTTTGTCTTTTACATGTCTTTTTCTTATTTGTAGTTGAAGGGGCCGTTGAAAACACGGGTCGGTGAAGAAATCTTTCAATTTTCTTTTTTGTTTTACGCCGTTCTGATTTCCATTCAAACTTTGCGCTCGAAATATGTTAGCCTCGTCACGTGTGATCACGTATGCTGAGTTTAGTCAAGTCCTCAATTTTTATGAGGGAAAGTGGAAGATGTTAGATGCGTTTTGTTTGTTTAAAGCGTGCGTGTGGTGTTTTAATAATAATTAATAATATAATTGTTATTGATACAATTCAACAACAAAATAATTGGCGACCCCATTTCAATTCCATGCGACCCCACTAGGGGTCGCGACCCCAAGGTTGGGAACCACTGGTTTAGACCCTTAGTTTTATATATATATTTAAATTATTTCATAGTCATTTTATAAAATACCGGCACTGTACTATGAAAGCCCATGCAAATGAACTCGTCCTCCGTAGAGGTCACAGTATTAAACTTTTAAAAAAAGTGTTTTAAAATGCCCAAAATGCCCAAATATGAATATGAGGTTAATTGGATGGCTTAATAAAATATCACTAAATACTTAAAGTGAACATTGCATTATTGTATACATTAACAAGTCTTTCAAAATCTGTCATCAATACATGTCAACTCGGTAAGATATTTTTCTAATTTGAAATAAACCAGGCATATATTGGTCAACTTTAACCCTGAGGACGAGGACCCCCTTAAAATTCTTTCTGTTGATGGATGCAGCAGTCCAACACATGGTCTCGTAAGTTGTAAAAAAAAAAGAAGAATATTCAGCAAACAAGTTGAAATCCCTGTGGTCACAGCTTTTATGTGTCAACACTGTCTTCAAAGTAGGGATAATTTCAATCAATAATTTTGAAATAAAAGTTAAGTTTAGTGGCTGCTGGCAACTGAGGAAAATCTAAATGGTTACCATTTACTAAACATGATTAAGTTGAAAAACATGTTGTTTTGTCAACTCCGTCAGACATCAACTCTGTCAGATATTTTGTCTAACGGTGTTGACATGTAAGCTACCTGTCATCAGGTACTCTTTGTTTGAAGTTTCATACCCTTTCCCTTGATACTCTCTCCCTTTGCCAAGTCAAAACTAGGTAAATATCTTTAATCAGCTTGATTAGTTTTAACAACACCGTCAATTGTGTGTCAACACTGCAAGATGGAGGTTTTTCATTTTTATAAAAAAATGTATGTTTATTTTGTTCAATTGAGTGTGTTCATACATTAAAACACAAACTTATCTACATGCATCAGTGTCTTGTGTGCACAAAAGCACTGATTGTATATATTAAAAATGAAAAAATTAGTTAACTAAATGAAGGTAATTTAAAATGGCTAATTCCAAAGCTATGTAAAATAATATTAAAAGTGTATACAATGCAATTTATCACTTAACCTTGCTAAGGCACACCATTTCTACACACTTAAAGACTTAACAGTGTTGTTGAATTGATTAAAAATATATAGATTTTCATGTGTCAGACGGAGTTGACAAATGTCAAGTTACTCAGTGAGTAAATGTCAATTTTTATAAAAAGTGGTCAAATAAAAAACCTGTTCCTTTTCATTGTATGAGACCCGTGTTTATGAAGATATCCAATTCAAATAAATGTTGTACAGATTTTTTGTTTGTTACTTTTGTCCCTTATCTCAAGAATCAGTGATATATCAATACCTTTTCCAAATTGTTTTGTATAAATCTGATCAATATCATAATATTTACCTGATGTTTTTACTTCAGTTTATTTTAGTGGCTGTTCTCAATCACAAATACTCCAGATGGTAGTACATTTGTCCAGAGTGTATTATTGACTTAGTCAACACTTTGAAATAATATTTCATAATTCACAATTTTTGTAAAAGTAAGGCTTGTTTCAAAGAAGCAGGTAACACAGTTTAAGTTATAGCCAAATGAAGAGGAAATTCTGACCCTTAGGGTAATTAAAAAGGGTGTAATATTGTCTGAAATGAAGAGCTAGTAGATTTTACATTATTTATTCAAACTCATTTTTTACAAGCAAACATTAGTATGCTGTATCAATGTGACGTGTATGAGCATTTTTTATATTGTGATTTAATTACTTATTTTTGTGTTTATCCATCGCAGGTGATGCTCTTGTGCAACAGTTCGACAGCTTTCTTTCTCAGCATGGCAAAAGTCAGGAGTTTCACTCCTTCAAATCCATGGATCAGCGGCTTGATGTTTTTCTTCATGAAACTCAACCAGGATTATCCTGAGCTGCGGAGTTTCTTTCAACGCCTGCTGCTCTTATCTCATGGGCAATCTACAGTGGAGAGAGGTTTCTCCGTCAACAGGGAAGTGGAGACCTGCAACATAACTGAAAAAACTGTTGAGGCCCAGAGACTAGTCTGTGACCACGTTAGAGCTTATGGGGGTGTTCTCAAAGTGTCCCTCACAAAAGAACTACTGGCTTCTGTAGCCTCAGCCAGGACAAAATACAGGATGTACCTCGATGAAGAAAGGAGGGAGAGAGAGGTTGCAATGCGTGGACTTAAAAGAAAAGCACTAAAGGACGAGCTGTAAGCACTGAGAAAGAAAAAGGCTGTGTTGACAGAGGTGTGAGCCAGCCTTCAGAAGGACGCTGATGACCTTGCTGAGAAAGCTGAAAGCAAAGCAGGGACACTCATGGCTCAAATGATCACCAAGTCGAATACTCTAAGGAGGAGACACAAGGACAAATGCCTCGAACTGAAAAACGTTGAGACAGAGTTGGAGCAAAATGGAAAGGAACTAAGACATCTGCATGTCTCCCCATGGATGGATTTTCCTCGCCTGGATCCTCAGTGTGGGTGGGTGTGTGTGTGGGTGGGTGTGGTGGGGAGGACAGAGGGTATTCCCCCTTAGAAACCAAAGTCTGGCTGCAACCTGTTTCAATACCAGCTTTCAGTTCAGATGGCGGTGCTTACTTGAAGTTAGTCTAACTTTTGGGACTGGTTGACATGATTTTGGCGAATTTGCCTACTGCCGTAAGCAGTATAGGTTCATTACTTTTAATTATCGGTGCATGTTGTTTTGAGATTCGCGGGGCAGAGACGCGAGCTGCTCAGAAAAAACGAGTTTTAAATATTTGTATTTCTGTTGTGTTCTTATTTTGTGAAGCACTTTGTGTTGCGTTTAATGACTGTAAACCGTCTTGTGAGCCATCTGACAGTTAAATTTGGATTTTCAAATATAAAAAATTGGCATTGTCAAATGCTTACAATTTGTGTGTGAAAGTATCTGCAGTTGGACATGGGCATGAAATTAGTTTAAAGTGGCATGAAAAAGCATGAAATGAGATTTGCTGATACCTGCAGAAACCCTGTTCTTGTCCAACCTCAGCCTTCTGAGTTCAGCTGTAAACCAGGGTTTGTCGATGTTGAAGCTCACCCTGGTGCGTGTTGGTCCTCACAGAAGCTGATGTATGATGTTACAGCCTCCGGGAGCTCATCCAGACTATTGGTAGCAGTCATGAACAGTCAGTACAGTCCAAGCACGCCCGCAGGTCCTCCATATCCTCACTGGTCCACTGTTTTGATGTCCTCACAGCAGATTTACAGAGCTTTAGTTTCTGCCTGTATGCAGGAATAAGGTGGACTATGGCATGGTCAAAGTGTCCCAGTGCTGCTCGAGGGACCGCATGGTAGGCTTTACTGACCGTAGTGTAGCAGTGGTCCAGAGTGTTCCCTTCTCTGGTAGGGCATTTGATGAATTGTCTCTAACTGGGGAGTTTGTGGCTGAGATTACCTTTGTTAAAGTCGCCGAGTATGATACCAGGGAATCCGGATTTGCTCGCTCCACACTCAGAATCTGGTCGGCGAGCATGCGTTGGGCCTCTTTAACGTTGGCCTGTGGACCCGGCGACAAGTAAACTCCAACCAAAAGGGAGACGCCAGCCACCCTCCTGAGGAAAGCCATTTCGGACGCTTGTACTCGCCACCTAGTTCTTTCGGTCATGACCCATCTTTTATGACCATAGGTGAGGGTAGGGATCAGTGTGCGAATTACGGGGGGGTTTGGGGGGGTCTGACCCCCCCGATTAAGGCTCGGACCCCCCCAAAAGAGGTAAAAACCACAGGTCGGGGGGGTTGTGGAAGAAATTGCGATTTCCGGTGTGCTTACATTATTCACTAATCAATATAACTAGTCATTGGATACTAGTTAGTATGTTCTCATGTAAGCTTGCTATTAGTAAGAGTAGATGGTGTCTATGTGTCAGGGTTAATAGATGTTCGTGATCAGGAGAAAGTACTGGGTAAACGTCCTTGGTCATGACTACAAGGAGAGCGCCAACTATGATCTCTCTAGTCTGAGTGGTCATGTGTTGGGAGCTGTGAATCTCTTCCTCTGAGACTGTTGTAACGTCATTACTGCCTGACTGTCACTATCTATGTTTACATTCCTGTGCCCTATAAAAGATGGTCCTCCGGCTTTCAGAGCGGAGAGAGACCTGGTTGAGACCTAAGCTTGGTGTTGTGTTGTCATTTATGGTCAGAGGTCTGGTTTTCTCTCCCAATCTGCAGATTGATAATACTTATTAAAATCCAGAACTCAACTGAATTTAGTCACTCCGTTTATGAAGAGACGGACAAAACACTTTCTTCATCAATTGGCGTTGTCGAGCAGCAGGATTGCAGAACCAGATCCAGGAGAGACCCACGGCAGCACCAGTATAAAGCAGAACCCGTGGTGCACAAAACTAAATGGTAAGGGGATCCTTTTCCAAAACCCCATTCACGGACTGCTTTATGCTTGGTGCGCCTGCTGTCCCTCTGCGATGCTGGTAACGTAAACAATTTAAGAACCTTTTATTGTGACGTTCAGTTGGGAGCCTGGTCTTAGCAGACCAGAGTCTGCTAGGCCTCAACAGGAGGAAGATAATATTAGAGTTTTGGTTTAGTAAATTTGGGTCATTAATTGACTTGCTATTTTTACTTTGTCTTGGTCAGAGTTGGCAAACTCTGATAGCGTACAAGAACTCTGGTCGTGTGAAGTATTGAAAAAGTATGTAAAACAATCTGTGTTCTTGATCTGAGGCAAAGGATCTGTTAAGAGAATACGTCCCATACTCTTGATCTGGGGAAAAGGATCTGATAACAGAGAGTATGGTTTTACAGATGCAGACCAGGGGTGAACCAAACAAGGAAAGGTATGTGTTTCTTTTAAAATGCACGTTTACAGCTGAAAACTTTAGTTGAACAGACATCTTATGTTGGTTTGAATTGTATTAAGTTGAATTGTAACTGTATTAAGTTTTGTGTTGGGCTTTTCTCTTTTGAACAGAGATCTTAGTGGGACTTTTATTTTGGTTTGAATTGTAACTGTATTAAGTTTTGTTTTGGGCTTTTCTTAAGACCAAGCACAGTAGGTGGGCAGTCATAATGTATCAGGGTCACAGGCTTTATGCGAGAGACCAACTTTTAAGGGTAAAGTGGTTTTAAACAAGTTAGGGATACTTTGACAAGGCAGTTAGGCTTTTAACTGACAAGCTTGGCATTTAATTATCAGCGAGGGACACAATCAAATACTAAGGGAAAGATATAGACTGGCAGTTTATGAATTAACTCGTCCCTTTTAAGCACGAATTGTGGTTATTTTGTTACTTATGGAGTTGAGGAAATTATTGTATGCGCGTTCCCAAAGAGTTGGGTCTTTGTAGGCGCGTCCCATGATCGAGCGCCGGAGGGCGAGGATAGTTTGGCTTGAAAAAGGCCATATTTGTAGTTCACTACCAGTTATATTGTAGTTCTTTTATTCTTCTATGTGCTATGTGACCGTTTTACATTGCTATGTGATTTTGTGACTGTTCTAAAGTGCTGTGTGATTTCTTGCTGCAGTAAATCAATAGAGTTGGTTTCATACCGTTAGGAGATTTGTTACAGATAGCCTACGTCATAATTCAGTATGGGTAGTTCAGCTTCCACTACGAGAACGATAGAGACGTTGTTACCTGCGAACAGTCCAGCCAGATATATGTTTGAGCTACATGGAATTCAAGCAGTGTCAAGCATTGAGAAATGGCATGCGTGGACAAATCATGACCCGACACATTGTTTTCCGTTGGAGGGAACGTTTGACGTAAAAATATTGGAGAGTCTAAAAGCGGTTTTGAAAGACAAGGAAACAAGTCGGACGTGTAAACAATTTGTCAGCTGGCCAATGTTTATGATATGGTTAACTGAAGCTACGAGACGACGTGGCATTGTCTATCTTGAGAAAATACAATCAGATCAAGCTAAAACTGATTCTGATAGAGAAGCTAGGAGTGAGCTGGAGCGTCTTGAGAAACAGAGACAAGATGCACAGAAAAGTGAGCTAGAACGTTTCGAGCGAGACAAACAAGAGGCTGCTAGAATTGAACTAGAGCAGTTTGAGAGAGAGAAGGTCGGGGAGTCACGTTAGAACGTGATCAGACTGAACAAAGTCATAAAGTGAGGGAACTCGAGACATTGCTTGCACATGCTAACGGTGCCAAAACAAATTGTGAGGAGTCAGTAGTTGTGAAACAGGCTGAAGGTAGCGCTCACGGGAAACTACTACCTAAGATTTGTAGCCTATTTACCGACGATGAAGATGATGTTGTTGCTATAGCTGCGGCTATGCAGAGGAGAGCCAGAGACATGGAAAATTCATTGTTATGGGAAGCAGCGGGTCAGGTGCAACCAGCACAGAACCTACAAGAGAAGGTTGAGGTTCATTCCACAGAAAATATGATTGGTGAGGTTAGTCAGGAAGGCCTAAGAACAGAAGAAGCACTACTGCTTATGAGGTTGTGGAAAGGGTTCAGGTCAATCAAGCAGAGAGAGCCCCAACCATGAAAGGCCTGTAACTATCAGTTGAACCCCCAGGTATCAATGAACCCTATGTGTGCATATCCACGTCCTGATGTATGACAGCCTATGTACCTTATAGCCCATGGTCAGTGACTGAGCTGAGGGAGCTAGGAAAGGGATTTCCTGACATGAGAGGACTCAGCAACATTTCTAAGAGATTTGCAAATAGTTATCAATGTCATACATACTTTTATTGATTTGAATCAGGGGTAAGAGGTTGCACTCCAGCCTGGTGTGTTGAGAAATAGATTCCTGATGGTGTTTAATGGCAGTAATACTGGAGGGGTGTTGCTTGACTGGAGCAAAGTGTATGATCGCAAACAGAAAAGATGAGGATCCTACAGATTATCTGGAAAGACTTACTAGGATTTTTGAAAAACATTCTGGTTTTACAGCAGCTGCATCCCCATGCCACTTTGTCATGTGTTCATATGTGGATTGCTTTCTGAACTCCAGGTAGAAGTTAAGAAACAGGTTCTACATTGGGAGAACAAAACTGTTGATATGATTATGGATTATGTCAAACATAATTGTACATTGATGCAGGAGAATGCAGAAAAGAAAGTTGAGAAATTAATGACATTGCAAATGAATGTCTTACGGAGAGAAAATAATATGTTTAAAGGAAAAAGGAGAGCCAGGAGCAGGCAGCAAGGGGAGTTAGAGATAGACAGGGATATGTGCATACTCTGTAGACAGATATGCCACAGGGCAGGTGATGGTCCAGGCACAGTATACAGAAAATAGTCAGTACCCTTCAGTCACATACTCCATACTACTGCACTCAACCCCTCCCGTTTTCTTCAGAACGAAGAGCTTGCTGTGGCCTGCTCAAGGACACTCAGACAGTAAACAGCCACAATCAAAATAAGAATAATCAAGAATAGGGGAGGCAGAGAGCTTCTCTTTTTCAAGTAAGTCACAGAGCTACTAGGTCAGCCAGTGCAACTGTAGACAGTACCCGAAATCAATGAGATGGTAGTGGTAGTTTCTGGGGTTCCTGTGGACACAACTGTCAGTTAGCTGTTATGGGTGGATAGATGGATCTTTGAATGAAGATGTATTTCTTTCAACTATGGGGTGTCAAATAAATCTGTTGGAAAGGAATTTGTTGTGCAAACTGAACCGAAATGAAATGCACTACTGGCTTTTTCTTATCTATTCTTTAGGATAAAGAACACTTGGCCTAGCAATCCCATACACATCCCCCAGCAGTGGAATGCAGAGATTTTAGCGACCGCAGATGTGGCCTTGCTAGAAGCTGGGCCTGAGCTACTGTGGTCCACACACGCTTATCATATTGGGCACATTAAGAATGCTACCCCAGTTGTTATCATTGTTTGTAGTACGACTCTTGAGAACCGTACCTCAGTATGCTAGTAATAGAGAAGTAGGGAAAGGTATTGTCCCAGTTATTAATGCTTTGTTGAAACAAGGAGTCATAGGTAGACTTTAGGTCAATTTGATCCTTTAATGCTAATAAAATACTTGGAAGTTTATTATGGGTTTATAAGCAGGTAATGCCTGTGTTATACATCCTGTTGTGCCTAACCCTGTTACGATACTTAGCAAGTAACCCTGTTACTTTCTAGCTCTGTGAATGACTATTGTTTGCTTTCTTTTCTGTTACCATTGCAGAAGAGAGCCAGTATCTGTTTGCATTCACGTTTCGCCAGGTCCACTATACATTTCAGTTCTACCACAGGGGTACACCGAATCACCTACGTTGTTTAGTCAAGCATTACGAGAGGACCTCCAGGATGTCACCTTAGCAGCCGGCTCTACTCTGGTGCAGTATATTAATGACCTTTTTGATATGTTGTAAGAATCTTGCCTCCTGCCAACAGGACACTATTGCTGTGCTACAGGCACTGGCTGAGAAGGGCCACAGGGCCTCAAAGGCAAAACTGCAGTTATGGTCTTAGGAGGTCAAGTATCTGGGCCATACACTCAAAGGTACAGAGCATCTATTGACGCCTGATAGAGTGGAGGCCATCCGATGGATACCGAAGCCTAGAACACCAAAACAACTCAAGTCTTTTTCTAGGTTCAGCCGGGTATTGTCGTTAGTAGATCCTTGAAAATGCTGTGTTGGCTAGACCTATCCTTGACTTAAGGAAGGAGACTGATACTCATTTGTTGTGGAAAACTGAAGCTGATAAATCATTTGTATCTCTCAAGCAGGCCTGGGCCCAGGCGCCAGCTCTCGGTCTGCCAGACTACACCAGGGTGTACTGACCCAGCAGTATGGTAATCTTAAGAGGCCTATTGCCTATGTGAGTTCTTCTTTAGATACTGTGGCAGCAGGTTTCCCCCCGTGCTTACGAGCAGTCTGTGCTGCGGCAACATGTGTGTAAGCAACTTCAGATATAGTGCTGGGGTCGCCCTTGGCAGTGATGGTTCCTCATGCAGTAAGTGCTTTTCTGTTACGCACCAAAACTCAACACCTGTCAGCCACTAGAGCTACAAAGTATGAACTGTAATTGTTGACTAAAAGTAACATTACAATCCATAGATGCTCCCCATTGAATCCAGCTTCATTGTTGCCCAACCCTGATGATGGTGAACCACATGACTGTGAGATGGTTGTCGATAAAGTGCTTACACCCAGACCTGATATGTTTGACAAACCTATGGATAATGCTGAACTTGTGTTGTACGTAGATGGATCTTTGTCCCGAGAATGGGATGGCTCTCTAAACTCCGGATATGCGGTCTGCACGGACAGTGAGACATTCAAATCTGGTAAACTGTCTCCACAATGCACTGCACAGCAGGCAGAGTTTTGCTTTGACAAGGGCATGTTGTTTGTCAGAAGGCAAGGTCGTAAATATTCACACTGACTCAAGGTATGGATTTGGAGTTACTTACGATTTTGGTGCCATATGGCGAGAAAGAGGTTTCATTAACTCCTCAGGTGGAACAATCAAGAATGGAAAGATGATTGATAATTTGTTGTCTGCAATACTACTACAGAGAAAGCTAGCTATTGTTACTAAGTGTGAGGCTCATACTAACAATACAGATGATGTTTCAAGAGGAAATGCTAGAGCTGATTTAGCAGCAAAGGCTGCGGCCAACTCCTCTGATGTGTCCCAGGTCTCTATTTGTTTGTGTCTCAGCAACCGGAAACACGCACTCCCTCTCTTCATGTTGTGGCGGACCTTTGAGCCGCTGCTGATAACACTGAGAGGGATGATTGGTTATCTGTTGGCTGTGCGAAAGATTCCATGTGCATTGTTCCCTTGGTTGGCTCGCATGGCGCATGGATGTGCCCATACGAGCAAGGGGGGTATGGTCTCAATAGTAAATACAGATTGGTTTGCACCTGTTTTTTTTCCACAAAGGCTTACATTGTGCTCAGTGTCATATTTACCAGCAGCATAATCCCGAAAAGGGACCAAAGAGAAGATCCCACCCACCACCAAGTGGTCCTTTTATTAATTTACAAAATGTTGTACAACAACAAGTGTTGTAATTTTGAGTATGTACTTGTAATTGTTGACATGATCTCGAAATGGGTAGAAGCCTACCCATGTCGGAAAGTTGATGCTACCACGATAGCCAAGATTCTTATTATTAGAGATGTGATCTGTAGATATGGGATCCTCACAAGACTGTCCAGTGATAGAGGTTCACATTTCACGGGTCAAATTGTTCAGGAACTTTGTAAAGCGCTCCAGATCAACCAGCATTTTCACTGTCCCTACCACCCACAGTCTGCAGGGGCAGTGGAGAGGCAAAATGGAACTTTGAAAAACAAACTAGCCAAGATATGTGAAGAGACTGGCCTAAAATGGCCTGATGCACTCCCACTAGCTCATATGGCCATGAGCCCAGAGAAGGAATGGACTTTCCCCACACAAGATAGTTTTAGGGAGACCAATGAAATTGCCTGTCTCTCCCCCACTATCATTGAAACAGATGGATATCCACCAGATGGATGATACAATGTTAAACTTTTGTTTTGCCCTAACTAGAGCAACCAGGGTTGTGCATTCACAGGTGAAAGCTGCCCGCTGGGGAGCCATGTCATCCCTATCAACCGGGAGACTATGTGAAAGTGCACAAACGGAGGACTGCCCTCTCACCAAGATGGACCGGTCCATACCTGGTTTTCTCTTGGTGACTCACAAAGCTGTAAAAGTGGAAGGTCGTCCGACATGGATTCATGCAACGGAGTGCAAAATGGCCCCTCCACCGAACAACACGGTGGAGGGTCCCAACGGAGAGCCAGGGGCCGGTGGAGGAGCAGGTACACCTCCAAATGGTGCCTGCTCCAACTTGTCATTTGTCTCATCCCCACTAGGTTACTCCTCCAGGAGTACACCAAGGGGGGTGACCCGTTTGCAGCGGCTGATCCGGGAGCAGGCTCCAGTCCAGCTGACCGATTTGAGCCAAAACCAGGATCCCGCCATCCAGCACTCCAATCCAGGGGCGCTGAGAAGGAGGTCCCAAAGAGCACCCACCCGGAGGTGTTGAAGACGTCGAAAGGTGAGTCACATGAGGAGAAAATGACTGGACGAGCATTCTGGAGGTTATCCAGGGATATCTGTCCCTCTGTCAATGGCTGATATGTGTAAGGTCAAGAAGTGGCCTTGTGTAGGGTTGGATGTAACAAATGTGACTGTTCTGTCGAACAAGTCAGTCATCTCTTGAATATGCCCCACCTGCATTGTTTTGTGTATGGCATAGTGGTACAGTGAGAGTGAAAAAATACATGCAAGGATACGGTTTCTATGTATGCTCACACTCTACTGGATGATTTGTAAGTTCAATTGTATCTGAGTTCAATGTTACTTGTCCTGTATACCATTTGGGCGGGTGACATAAATTCCTGATGTTGCTGACTATGCTATTCCTACACTTTTAGCATACTACAGAAGATGTAGTATATGGTTGATTATATGTTTAAATAATTATGGGAAGGTATTTGGTAAAAATACATGTAACCACACTGTGGTATGTATGCTAACAGCCTGTTGCATGATTTGCCTGTTGCAGATGGACCTGTAAGTATAAGGGCATCACCATTTTGGTCTCGTCGTGCAGCTAACAATGGCACCATGTGGGTATGTGTTAAGAGTGCTTATTATTTCCTGCCGGCCGTCTGGTCAGGAACGTGTTACCTTGGGTTTATTGTAGGAGCCCTCAGACCTGTAGATGGGTTGCCCCTGCACCCCTTTCCCAAACATTGGTGGCACCGCCACAAGAGAAGTATTATTAATGCAGATGCTAAGAAGCTGGGATCACATCACGTGGATTCAATAGTACTCAGTCACTTTTCACGTTTTCAGTTGCCATTCTCCCTGTGTATGGTGTTATCACTGCCTTTAGAGATATTAGGAGCTTAGCAGTAGGGTTGGAGTCCATTGGTAATGAGACAGCCGACGCCTTAACTGCAGTTGCGTCTGAGATGAAGGCCATGAGGCAGGTAGTGCTCCAGAACCGTATGGCACTGGATTATCTGTTGTCAGCTCAGGGAGGTAGCTGTGCTGTGATAGGTCATGACTGTTGTACTTTTATCCACGATGAATCTGCTAATATCACAAGTATGGCTGCTTACATTAAAACATAATGTCAGCTTTGGGGGAACCTGAAGCTAGAAATTGTGCTGACTGACCTCCTCTGTTCGGGGTTTCTTTTTCGACTATCATTCAAATAGGAATCACTGGATTGGGCATGTTAATCGTTGTTGTGCTGATTGTGGTTTGCGCTTGGAAGATGTGTACTGCCTGCTGTGTACAGTGCTGTGCAGTAGGTTTTCGTAAGGCTGCCAGTAAGATTATGGTAGCCCAAATCAAGCCACAGACAAAAGCAAGCAAGACTGATGATAACTTTATTGCCCTGGGAATGACTGAAATGTCTGATATGTAATCTCAAGTACCAAGTGACTATTTTGCCAATGTAATAAAGATGGCCATTTGCCTCCTTCTATTTTCCAACTGATATACAATGCTGTATGCAATGTGAATAGATCTGTCCTTGACCACAGATCAGTTAACAATAATTAAAGATGGTTACTTTATTACTTTTTATACTGTTTGAAATACTCTGAATTTAATGAACAGTGTTTGACCTATACCCTGATGTGTGGAGCTCACGAGAGCATGACCAGTGGGTATGTCCAGCAGAGAAATATGCCTATGTTTCTAGAACTATTGATAAACTAAGCAAAAAGCTATTCACTTCAATGACTTTGTACCTTTTCACCTGTGATTGGGTACTACCTAATATTTCTTCAAATCCTATAATCATGTATGCTGTGCTGAGTAGTTACAGATACTGTATTGTTTGATTGTTAAGGTTTTTAAATGGTATGAAACTTGTGAAATGTAAGGCACTACAGCAGGCCCCAGATAAACAGTTGATGAATGGTTGTTGTGTTGACGTTAAACGTCAAAAGGGGGGACTGTGGAAGAAATTGCGATTTCCGGTGTGCTTACATTATTCACTAATCAATATAACTAGTCATTGGATACTAGTTAGTATGTTCTCATGTAAGCTTGCTATTAGTAAGAGTAGATGGTGTCTATGTGTCAGGGTTAATAGATGTTTGTGATCAGGAGAAAGTACTGGGTAAACGTCCTTGGTCATGACTACAAGGAGAGCGCCAACTATGATCTCTCTAGTCTGAGTGGTCATGTGTTGGGAGCTGTGAATCTCTTCCTCTGAGACTGTTGTAACGTCATTACTGCCTGACTGTCACTATCTATGTTTACATTCCTGTGCCCTATAAAAGATGGTCCTCCGGCTTTCAGAGCGGAGAGAGACCTGGTTGAGACCTAAGCTTGGTGTTGTGTTGTCATTTATGGTCAGAGGTCTGGTTTTCTCTCCCAATCTGCAGATTGATAATACTTATTAAAATCCAGAACTCAACTGAACTTAGTCACTCCGTTTATGAAGAGACGGACAAAACACTTTCTTCATCAGGGTCGATACATTTATATATCGTTCTTACCTGTAATCGTAAATATCACAATATAGTTACCATATTCATTCAATAACAGGTTGGCGATACACAGAAATTGACTTAATGGCAGGGAATATCACACACTATTACACTGACTGCCATAGTCAAAATTCACTCAATAAACACAGCGCGAGTGACCAGTGCCCAATAAAACTCAAGAAACACTGCACGCGAGTGATCAGGCAGTGTGCAATACAGAAGCTTGTTGAATCACCTCAGTGTAGCGGTGCGTTCTGCGTCGTGATAAAGTGAAAGAAAGGCAAGTTTGCTATCTAATACCCCAACAATCTGTCACAAATGTATTTGTAATGGCAATTAGCTGTAGAATATTCACAAGAATGTTAATGATAGAAACATGGTTAACCACCAACTTAAAAGGTAGCTATCGCTAGCTCTATATCAAGGAAGATAGCTTCATTTGTCTGTCTCATTGCTTGTCAGAATCTGGAGAGATTTCCAACAACCTTATTTTCTGATGAACAGTCAGATATGTTACTCTGCAAATTTAGTAAAGATCAAGATTATTTCAGAAAGAAATGACTACAAACAATAGTGTTTGTAGTTTTAGTAGTGCGTTGTCGTGCCGTTTACTTGGTTGGGGCGGCGGCAGGAGTGAACTTCGTCCCGAGGGGGGGGGGGGCACTGAGTTGATCAGTAGATGGAGAGTTTTGCCTTCCGGCTCAGCTCTCTTTTCGTGACAAGACTGCGATAGAGCGAAGGCAAAACCATCCCAGCTACCCCGATTGTCAGGCCAACCTCCCGCTCAATTTTCCCCTGACTCGCAAACAAGACCCTGAGGTAATAGAACTCCTTCACTTGGGGTAAGAACTCATTCCTGTACTCTTTACTCCCTGGTAAACTGGCCCTCACTTCACACCTGTTGTAATATTCACTGGCTTATCCTCATTTACAAGACCCTTCTTCACCGGACACCCCCCTGCCTATCTCACCTGCTGCATCCTCTTCCTGTCACGCACAACACCCGGTCCTCTCCAAATCCAGTTAAAAATTCCCAAACTTAAATCTACCCTTCTTCTTCGGTCTTACAGTCCGAACCGTTGTAGAGGGGGTAGCCACGAAGCTTCTTAGGTGTATGTGGCAGGGCCCGGCTCCAGACGGAGCCGGGCCCTGCCCCGGGCTTCCTCCGGGCAGGGTACCTCCTCTATATAAATTTTCCATGTAGTCTTTTTTGGAACCATTCTTAGTCTGGCCCCTCACCTGAAACTACTTTGCCCTACCAGGAGCACCAGGCTCCAGACAATACAGCCCCCTGGTTCTTAAGGACGCACAAACCTCTCCACCACGATAAGGTGATGATTCCCTGAGAGGCTTCTGTTTATCTGATTGTTTTGAAGGTAAAAAATTAAATCTTTTTACCCTAGAAACATGTTTTGAAACATGCTAATTTCTTATTTTTGGAGTGGCTCGCTACTTTCCAGCCAACTATGTTCCATCAATTCTGTTTCAGCCAATTGTCAGCTAATTGGGTGTTACAGCCATATGTTTAGATATCTGTCTGTGTACACATTGTTAGGTTGTTCTGTCTTCCCTCCTGTTTCTGCCCACACTATCATTCATACATTTAGCTGACTGCTCATTCCACCCAATATAATTATTTGGATAGGCAGGGTTATTTACCACTTTTACTGTTTACCTGTCTTTTGCACCATTTATGGTTTCCTTGTTCCCCTGTGGTGAATATTTTGTTGTAATAAATATAACTTTTTGTATTGAAACCTGGTTTCATTCGTTGTTGTGCAGTTGCACTTTTCACACAACTAAACCCATATTAGTACATTTGTTAAGACTATTCTCTCTCCCTAGATACATAAACCAAAGAGAGGATCGTAACAGCGGGCCTTCCTCCTTGGCTTATTTTGTGAAACCACTGTCAATCAAACTCAAGCTGAAGGAAATCAAGTAAATTCAGACCATAATTGAGTGCGCTATTTACATATTTTGCAGTTTTAAATAGTTCACCAGGGATAGGAACCATTGCAGTGAATACAAAGGTTAAATCAAATATTCTCAAAAAGTTGCAAATGGAATAATCCTTAGTTTATTCTAAACAAAGAACTACGGGTATTCTAAAATGTTAAATGTTCTATTCCTAACTAACAACTGGAATGTTCACAGGATAGTCTGTCAATTCTCATTACAAATTATTACTGCTCAGCCTCCCAGAGTCTACATCTGCCAGTGCATCTATGATATGAATCATTACCTTGGTAATCCTCTTAGTGGTGGGTTTAGCAGAGCATTCCTTATGACAGGAGCACAAATGGGGAGGATCACATTGGCTTTAGGGGCCCGGTACAGGAGGCCACTCCCTCTCTTGGTCTCTGAAAACTTTCCATTTAGATTGCCTTGAATATATACAATCATCTCCCATGCACCCACTGACTCCTGACTCGAAAGACATACATGTGTACAGTATACCTGTGAATGTGCACATACGTGTAAATGCATGTTTGTGTGAGTGTGTGCATTGGGGGAAGGTCATGGGAGGTAATATGGGTCCATCACGGATGGGAAAGTAGGGGAAATTATGTAGCTGCCAGAATACAGGCTGGTTGAGCTGTGGAGGCTGAGAGGATTAAGGGGATCAAGAGAGGGACCAGTGACCAGACAGAAAGACAGACACTCTCGCTTGCACGCACACAGTGATATTCAGGGTGAGATGGATATAATTCTGGGATGGTATGACCTCGGGTATAAGTAGCACAGACTGAGACGTTATGAGACAAGTTGAAAGTAGAAGAGATGATAAAGGGCAAGATATAAACATGAGCAAATCAGTAATGGCTTTCAGCATTGTGAGACAGGAAATTGCATTACATCAGAATAAGACCTTGTCTAGAATGGAAAAAAGCTAACCCTTTCACATTGACCAAATAACACAAGTAAAACACAGGTTACCAGTTGAACTGAATGATTCTAGTTGTGTTCATTGTAGGCCATGTGGGTCAAGAGGTGGTTTGTACCAGTTTATCACAAAACTTCTGAACAATAACAGGTCTTGTTTACAATGCAACATTGTGCATTGTAAACAAGTATGTTGACATCTGACCATCCTACCTATATGATCTTGTTGGACATCCCATTCCAGAACTGTGAGCATTAATAAGGGATTTTTCCCCCTATATGGCTATAAGAGCTGCCAGCTTCTGGAATTGCTTTCCACAATATTTTTGTGTGTGTCTGGGAATTTGGGCCCATTCAGCCAAAAGAGCATTTGTGCAGTCAAGCACTGATTGGAGGCTTGGCTTGCAATCACAGTTTCAATTAATCCCAAAGGTGTTCAATGGGGTTGAGGTCAGAGCTCTGTGCAGGCCACTTGAGTTACTTCACACCAACCTCATCAAACCATGTCTTTATGGACCCCGCTTTGTGCACATGAGCATAGTCATACTGGAACAGAAAACGGCAGTCAACAAACTGTTGCCACAAAGTTGGAAGCACCCAATTGACCTTTTGCATAAGCCACGCCCACATTAGTTACCGTTGTTAGTCCATAAAGTGTTGCTTCCAGTGGCGATTTTAGTCTCTTTTTAGGAGTGCTCAAGCACACCTAAATTTAATCTCAGCATCCCAAAAAATAATAATAATAAAAAATTGAATCATTATGAATTATTATTATCTTAACCCATTAAGGAGTAGCGTCGCACATATGTGATCGTTCGAATGCGGGTCCCACAGCGTAGCGTCGCACATATGCGATTTCGAACATTCCAATTGAATATTTTCCGATAGACAAAAACTATGCCTCAAAAGGTTTGGTTTGGCGTCAAAATGTACTAATGAGGAGGCTAACAAGTAACACTAGCATGGTAGTAACAGTGCTACGAGTATTATGCTAGGTAACTAGGTAACGGAAGCTAACTAAAGCTAGCTAGCTTCCGTTTAACAACTGCGCTGTGGGGACCGTCGGAAATATTTAGAACTCACGCATCTAAAGGTTAATTAGAGTATCTTAATGCAGTGTCAGAGAACTGACAACATAAGTTATACGTTTCAGAAATATAACTTACGCTGTGGGGACCGTCTGAAATATTTGGAATGTTTTTGTGCTCTAACGTGTTAAAACAATGTTTATTTATTGTTGACACATCATTATCGTTTCATTTGATGCTGGTAGTTCATGAAGAAAGGGACTTTCTTATTTATTTATATTCATTCAATATTTTGCATAATAATAAATAAATTTATTAATTGTTATCCAGTGAAATTTGTGATTTATTAGGAAGGGGGTTTAACACTTTTGCCAGGCACTGTATCCATGTCACATTCTCATTGGGGGCTGAGCCCCCCTAAAGGTCTGATCCTAGAATCGCCCCTGGTTTCTTCTTTGTATAGCGGGTACTACTGTAAACTGCTGTATAAGTAGCATACTGTACCGGTCAGTGTCAGTAGGGCTGTAAATGAGCCGTAAATGAGTAGGGCTGTAAATGAACTGTAAAATACAGTTAACACATACAACCTCAGGGCTTTTTCAGAGCAGTCCAGAACCTATGAAGAGGTCAAGCCTTTTGATTAAAATACAATTTAAAGCAAGTTCAGGCCTCTTTAAGAGCAATCCAGAACACACAAATAAACTCCAGCCTTTTAACACTAGAAGAACAGCTGTTAATTTAAGAGCAATCCAGAACACACAAATAAACTCCAGCCTTTTAACACTAGAAGAAGAGCTGTTACTTTGACCCAGCGAAGAGAAAAGAAAGTTGTATCTTTGCACTCGCTCAAATTCCAGGACCCTGCTTTCTTGACTTTTCCTAGATATGTGTGTTTAATCACCCAGTATTTTTTTATTTTTAAAATCCCACTGGGAAACACTGATTTAAGGCTATTTCACTCCTGCTTACTGTTAAATAGTTGGCAGGTGTGCGTTCATAATTTTTTTTCTTGCATTCCAAGGCTTCTCTTTTGTATCAGCAGATGTCGCAAAGGCTCCCGTATGCGAGTCTTCTGTTATTCAGACAAAGTTTAATATATAGTGTATAAGTATACCTAATATGTATAGGTTATACATGTGCAAAATGATAAGAATTTAATTATACGAAGTGCATTTGTTTCATATACATTTGTGTGTAGACCAGGGTTCTCCAATCATGGTCCTCGAGGGCCGCTGTCCTGCATGGTTTAGATCAGTGGTTCTCAACCCTGGTCCTCAAATACCCCCTGTCCTACATGTTTTAGATATTTCCCTGTTCCAACACACCTGATTCAAATGAATGGTCATTAACAGCTTTTGCATAACTAGATAACGACTGTGATGGCATTTTTTGATATAGTTACTAAGAGTGTATTTTTAATAGACTGAGGTTGTGTTTAAACAAATGGATGTTGCAGTTGGTCTTAAGGTATTTATGGTGTTGGTTTATGATGCCTGATTGAGAAGCTAGGGGCACGGAGGTTGGGGGATGTTTGAGTTCTGTGGCCTAAAGGGAGAAGGGTAGATGGATCAGTTGATCTAGCAGCTCTGACCTTTTGGCCAAGGAGATTGTGTCCTGTGTCCTGTTTGTGTTTCATTAAGGGTATCCTTACTGTCCTCATTTAGAGAAAGAGCCGTGACATCAATAGACTTTGGTATCTTGACCTGGGGGGTTATATTGTCCTAACTGTCACTGACCAGTGTTAGCCAATCACAGAGACCACTGCATTGATGAATTGATCATTTATTAGGGCATCTGTTCTAAGTGTATAAAAGCACAAGCTTTATGATTGTTCTTCATCACTCTTGCGAACGACCTGTGGCTAGCACCTCCTTCGTAATGACTGATCAGCAAAGCTTTGTTTAATATTACGTAATTGTATAATCTAAATAAATTGTAATAAACCCACATCTCTTGACTACTCAGATCTACACAGTGCCGCTTGAATTTCCACCTTTACACTTTGGTGGCCAAGTACGGGGATCCTCGTTTGCTCAGCGTTCAACGGACAGGACTCCCTTAGAAAAGGTGATCTGATCAATCCAGCGTTAGCCGCTCATACCTCCGTCCAAATTGTCGGAGAAGGCGGGGCCGATTCGGGGGGGGCCTGGCTGGTTGCGCTTTTGCTGACGCGGGATCCTGAAAGAACCGGTGAGATTCTTTTGGTCACTGTGTGATATTGAATTGTCTAAATGTGTGTTTTTAGGCTATTGTCAATAATTCGGTTAAGTAAATAATTGGGCAGAGGTAAAACTGTCCTGTACGTGTAAAGTCGTACGAATTAATAAGGTAAGGTTGTTGAACCTATCTTTTACGTGTAAGTCGTAAAAAAAACGTCTGCAGAAGTGTGTCGACGGACACACATAGAGGTAGTGTTGTTGACGAACAAACACATAGAGGGAGATAAATTCACATGTTGTATCGTGTTATGTGTCTTTTTGAGACCCTAAGGATTAGAATATGTTGGGTTAGTGATAGTTTGAGAAATTGTATTGGCATTGGTGCAGTTCTTATTTATTAACGGCCTAAACGTGATTCTAAGTCCCGAGAGAAAAGTATACTTGTGAGGTAATCAGCTGTTTGAGTGAGAGTGTTTACAAAGGGTTTGAGTCCCTGAAGGTGGAGAACAAAAAAAGAAAAGTTATGATGTATCCTGAGGGATTTTCAAAACAAAGGTTTGAGTGTTCATTTTTGTTTTATATGTTTTTTGAGGTTAAAAGAAGTATGAGTAACTAATGGTGTCTACTATTCAAGCTATATACAAATTACAAAAATCAAAATTTTAATTAATTTTCGGTTTGAATATTTGTAATTTATGATTGTGCAGTTATTTTCATTGAAAGTTGTGAAGTCGGAATTTAATTGTTTTTAGAAAAGAAAAGGGGTAATTGTGTCTTTATTTTCCGTCGTTGGTTATTGTTGGTTGGATTGTAATTCTAAAAATGAATGGTCTGGAGGCAGAATTGACCTGTCCAAACATCGATTACATGAAACTAAAGTATGGTAACGATAGTTTATTGCAAATGCAAATATGGATTGCTAAATGTGGATTTTCGAGTGTGGCGTCGTTTTGTTTTAAGGACCCTATTGAATTGCGAAATAAGTTATTGGAGAGAAATTGATACACGTTTTTTTTTAAGTGGAGAAAAGAATAGATTTTAGCCTGATTGGAGAGCTTTTTCTGATTGGATGGAGATAGGTAGAGAGATAAAGAAATATTAGAACAGAATAGTGTGGGGAATTTTTCATCTATTTCCCCACAGATTCACGATTGAGATCTTCTGGCTGTTCCGCAAACAAATTTCGCCGTGGTTCATCCGCAGTTTTGCGGCAGGATGCGCAGGCGCATGATGGTTTGCGGGAATGCGAGAACAGAATACGAACAGGTCAGACATTTGCCATTTCTTCTGACAGCCGGTTTTATCTAGGAAAAGTCAAGAAAGTAGGATCCTGGAATTTGTTTATAGATTTGCTTTGGATTCCCTCAAGGATTGCGGTTTGTGCTTTGACTTGCAATTGCCTATACTTATTATTTTGAGTTTCAAAGAAGGAGAGGTTAAAGTCCTCTCCGGTACAAAGGGTTTGAGTCCCTGTTGTGTTTGGAATAAATAGTGTTGTGGGCTATGTTGGTCAAAGCTAATGCAGAGCGTGTTGACATGCTGTTGAAAAACATGTAGGCCAGCACGAATTGCTAGGTATGGTCAATCCAGAATGCGTGCTTTAATTGTGGGAATTTGAGCAAAATGTACATGAATGTCCGGAGATGTGTCATCACTGTTGAAAGTTTTCTGGAGGCGAACTCTCGCAAAATCAGAGGGGTTCGTGACCGGAAGTTGAGTTCCGAACTGGTGGCGTACAATGTTTATCGGTTATGACACTGTTGGTAGAGGAGAGACGATTGACTTGTTATATTGTTTTACAACTCTGTGTTAACCGTTATATATTTGATGTTAGACTTTACATCGGTCTGATTACCGCCAGAAGGCATTTGTTTTTGAAGACGGAGACATTCTGTTTTGAAAATGCTAATGTTAATTCTTTGACTGAATTCTCCACTTGAAAAGAGGCGCATGCGCTTGAGCCTAGCGGAAGTTGATTCCGCTAGGCTCAATTCAACGTCAAGAATTTGACGTTGAATTGAGAAATATTGGTTGGAAAACAGATGTGTGTTTCTGTTTCTTGTCAAACTTAAGAAAATATTGTGAGTTGCCATACTCTTGATTTGGAAATTATGTACAGACCGATTGTCTATATTATGAGCTTGATTCGTTATTGAATAATGCGCTGGAAATTTTGTTTTTGGGTAGGATAATTGGTAAAAGGCCAGTTTTGGCAACAAAAGCGATATTCATTTGAAGAATTACAATCCCGGGGTTATTGAAACTTTTATAGAAAGTTATGTGTTCAAACGGAAATGTTATGTTGTTTAGGGAATATTTTAGTATATGTCTGGAAATGTTCGATGGTTTTAAGTTTTAAGTTCACAGATGTTACTGTTGTTTAAAGAAATATGTAAAGGGTTATGAAGAAGTTATTAGAAAGATTGAGCCAGTCCGAGGGACTGAAGTGTATACAAGGGGAACTAGTTCGAGAGACTGAATTGCGATTGTTGTTAAGGGTTGTTAAAATTGTACTAAAGGTTGTAATTGTAAAGAAAATCCAGGCAGTGGCTAATGGCTAATGGTGAAAACGTGGAGGAAGTGCATTTTGCTCTGTCCTGAGACAAAGGAGAGTCCAGGAAGTTGAATTTGCAACTATGGCAACGACATTGGCTAACAAACTGACAGACCGACAGGCGGGTACAGGCTAGTAAAGGAATTGCAGCTTGATATTTGAGATCCAGGATGAGTAACCGCATGACGCATGCGCAGATGGAAATTTAGAAATTGACTAAGACGAAAATTTAGAGAAATAGATAAATTTGGAGCGAATTTTACATATTAATTTGGTTATTTTTGAAATATGTTGGGTGATGAGTATTTTGAGACATTTGCTAACAAGGTTTTTGTTTGTTTGAGGACATTTTAAATGAGTTTCAGAAATTCTGAGGAAAGGTGGGGGCTACAAAAAAAAGGTCCCGTTACGTTGAGTCTTACAAAGGTGATCCCAGTGGGTATAATTCTGCATAATTATGTGAGTATTAATGGTGAAAGATGTGTCCGTTTAGATGAATTCGAAGTTTGGTGGTTTACGAATGTATGATTAACATTTGTTCTAATTACTAGCCAAACAGGGAGGTAGAAGCCTTTCAGACCAGAACTTGTATTTACGAGCGGAAAATCTGTGGTGTGTGATGGTATCCATAAAAATGCAGAAATTAGACCCCTGGTTCATAAATTAGTTCTAATTGGATTGGAAAAGTTATACTTTAGCAAAATTAAGTGAATAGATGGTAAACGCCAACCATCTGTGTTGTTTAAAAGAAAAAAGGTTGAGAGTTTTTGCTTTGTTCCAGAGCGCGCTGTTTGATTCGAGTTTGAAATGCGCGCTTGTTTATTTGAGTTGATTCACTAACAAAGAGTAATTGAGATAGCTGGTAAATATAGGAATATTCAAAGGTGTATACATTACATGCTTTGATAAGACTTTTGAGGAGTTAAAGAATAAGGTTTTGTTTTACGGGTTTATGTTAAATTGTGAATTTAAAGGTTTAAAAAGAAAAAGGGAGAGTTTATATTTTCTTTTGTCTTAAGGGCATTGTTTGATTGGTGTGATTGCGAGTCGTAGCGTAATTCTAGCATGAATTACTTATTCTAAGAGCAGTTTTAAGTGTGCGAACATGGATTTAATGAAACAAGAGAACGTTTTGTGGATGTGAAGAGATGATTGGTTTAAACACTTTGATGTTCTGAAAAGGGAACTATGCATATGCTTTGAAGAGGTATATGGGCAAACGTTTTAAATCAGAATACTAAAATCTAGAGGTTTTTAAGAGTTTTGATAAAGGTATTAGATGCAATGTGGTTATGAAATGAGAAAGAGAAAATAATTGCAATGTACTTTTGTTTGGAGTTTGACTGTAATTTGATTTTAAGTTTTCTTTGAGAGTTTTATCAGGGTATGGTACAATGTTTTGGGATAAACAGTTAGGCTGTGATGAGGTTGTTTCATCATGCTATTGGTTCATAAAGAGGGTTATTATAACTTTGGTTTTGAAATAATTTGGGAAGACTCATTAAGTCTGATAAATTGTGGTTATGATGGTTTGTGCTAAGTAGCTTGTTCTGGACTGCAGCCAAAGCAAGTTATGAAGTTCTACCTATCTAACCTATATAGAAATATAGATGGGGTATAAGTTTGGCTAATGGTTACATTAAGAATATTTTATGGTATGTTTCATTTTGGAATCATACAGACTAAATTCTGGTTTAGGGTAGTGATGCTAGTTTTCTACATGTCTTGGAAAAAGAGAGATTTGATTTGGTGAATTTAAATACAGAAAAAATTAAAAGGGAATCTGAAATATAAAGGTATTCATTTGAACTGTTCCTGAAGGTTTTTTTTTTTTAGAAAAGATAATAAGAGACTAAAAGATGGGGTAATTTGGTTGTTTTCTAAAATAGTTTTATTTTATACAAATTGGTTCAAAAGTTGTTTGCTTCAGTGTAAGCTTGTTAATTCATAAAAGGGAAAAGAGTTAAAATATTTACTGATAGCTAAATACATCATTGGTGTTACATATGATTTTGGGAAAGGTATGGAAACAGGAAGTTTCTTATTTTCACTTATAGAACAACTTGCTGTATGCAAATGTGGAATTCACTCTAACAATGATGATTATTCCACAGGGAAAATGCTAGTGCTGATACTAGCTGGAGCAGTTTCTAGATTGCCTGCATGCATTGATCAACTAACTAGAATATGTTTTTTGTTGATATGTTTACAGGAAGTGATGGGATGATGTTGCTATGTCCGGATGAGCCTAACTTGACAAATTTGGGCTTACAGGACTCTTTTGAGGAAAATTGTTGTGTGAACTTGATACAACATTTGTTACAGATTCTTTAAGGGAAGCGCAGGCTTCTTAGAGAGGAAGAGGTGACGTTTAGGAATTTGTGACTGACTGATGACTGACTGATCCAAACAGAGAGTGACTATGGGGGTTTTATGGTTTTATGAATTTAGCTTCAGTAGTTTGGATTTGTGATGGGACTGTGAGGGTTTGATATGATATTGCTGAGTTGAAAAGTATTGGACTGTATTTAACCCAGAGTGAGAATTTTGGGTAACACTTTATTTGAAGGGGTGTGAATAAGAGTGACATGACACTGTCATGTCACTGTCATAACCATGACATGACACATGAAAGGATGTTCATGAATGTTTATGAATGTTGTCATTAGGTGTCATTCGGTAAATTATGTCATTTCTTATGCAAGGTTGACATTTTTTCTGATGTCTTTGTTATGACAACTTGACATTAACTGAGACAAAATAACCTGTCAATGTCTTTGTCATGACAACTTGACATTAACTGAGACAAAATAACCTGTCACTGTCTTTGTTATGACAACTTGACATTGACTGAGACAAAATAGCCTAATTATCAAACTTGAATAAAATAATTTAGCTTTATTTGAGGTGTTGTCTTGCTGTTGCCTCTCCAGTGCACCTGTTGTCACTTTAATTTGCACCAAAACAGGTGACAATTGATTCACAATTGCTTATGCTTCCTAACTGGACAGATTGATATCCCTGAAGTTTAAATGACAATATTAATCAATTATGTTTTAGAGCAGTGTATTTAGCTTTATGTGTTAGCATTAAATACTACTGTCATATGGGGTTGGTTTTGACAATGGGGTTGGTTTTGACACGCTGTCATGAGACCATTATAATTGTGTCATGAATATTTTCCTTGACCTCAACTACAGTGGTAACATTTTCACTCGTCATAAAGATGTCATTAAGTGTTAATACACTGTCATATGCTTTTATAATAGTGTCAAGCATATTTTCATTGACCACAACTACAGTGGTAACATTTTCACTCGTCATAAAGATGTCATTAAGTGTTATTACACTGTCATATGCTTTCATAACAGCGTCATGAATATTTTCCTTGACCTCAACTACAGTGGTAACATTTTCACTCGTCATAAAGATGTCATTAAGTGTTATTACACTGTCATATGCTTTCATAACAGTGTCAAGAATATTTTCCTTGACCGCAACTACAGTGGTAACCTTTTCATTCGTCATAAAGATGTCATTAAGTGTTATTACACTGTCATATACTTTTATAACAGCGTCATGAATATTTTCCTTGACCGCAACTACAGTGGTAACATTTTCACTCGTCATAAAGATGTCATTAAGTGTTATTACACTGTCATATGCTTTCATAACAGTGTCAAGAATATTTTCCTTGACCGCAACTACAGTGGTAACCTTTTCATTCGTCATAAAGATGTCATTAAGTGTTATTACACTGTCATATACTTTTATAACAGCGTCATGAATATTTTCCTTGACCGCAACTACAGTGGTAACATTTTCACTCGTCATAAAGATGTCATTAAGTGTTATTACACTGTCATATGCTTTCATAACAGTGTCAAGAATATTTTCCTTGACCGCAACTACAGTGGTAACCTTTTCATTCGTCATAAAGATGTCATTAAGTGTTATTACACTGTCATATGCTTTCATAAGTGTCAAGAATATTTTCCTTGACCTCAACTACAGTGGTAACATTTTCATTCGTCATAAAGAAGTCATTAAATTAGTCAAATGCTGTCATAAAAGTGGCATTAAGTCTGTCAAATGCTTTAAAATCCAAGAGATTACCTTTATTGCAATAAACTTTTCGCACAATATAAAAGGACCAGCAAAAATAGAATGTGGGCCATTATGGCTAGCAAACCGGTAACAAATTTAAGCAAACTAACTTGCTTTCCTCAAACAGGGTTCTAATATTGTCCTAACGTACTTTTTGAACATAATATTTTTTAACATTTATCATTTAGCAGACACTTTTAGATGTATTCATTAACCCTAACAACAAAAAAAGCACACAAAAAAAGGAGGACCATGTTCTATCAAAGGTTCTTAAGTGTACTTGTACATTATTGGAAGCAGTTTTCCACTTTTCTTTTTTGCTGTGATCGTTTCAGCCATCTCTTCTGTCACAGCCCTCCTGCAGCGCTCTGCAAACTCTGAGATCTTCTCACTATTTTCGTCTCCAGGGAGCAGGGTCTCGAAGATGTCCGGAAATGTGATGGCTAGTTCAGCAATTATAGCTGTTCTTGCAATGGTGTTGCGGTCAACGTTTATTTTGGCAAAGGCATTTTTCATGGATCCAAATTTACCGAATCTCTTCAGGGCATTCTTGTACCGGCGGATGACTCCATCCGTTGTGGTCACTTAAAATAAATATATTTAGTCAGCATCTATTTTCAAACATGTATTGTGGATTTGGCACTCAATACATAGTAGCAAGAAACAATGTGATTATAAAGACAATCAAAGCCTGTACGTACTTCTTGAACGGCTGTGTGAATCTTTGTGTTTCTTTGACTTCTTGGTCTTTTTTTTTGTCTTCTGAGGATGATGAGGAGCTTAAGTCTGAGGAGGGGGCAGGAGACGTTGAAGTTGAAGATGAGGAAGGAAACTGAGCAGTCTTTTTAGAGCCTGTGAGAAGGGGTGGGGTGAAGCACACAGGTGTATAAGTAAACAAAGCTCAAAAACCTCAATTTAAGCTTTTTTTATGTAGGCACACTCTATATTTATTTATTTAGCTAGTTGCTGGTTTTAAATTTCAAGTTTTGCTGGATAGTACTGTAACACAAAATTACTTACATAATTTCCTCTGGGAAACTTTCGCCCGCTTGTTTTTGCCTGGTCGAACAGAGACATCTTCATGTGGCTGGTCCTCTTCTTGTGGCTGGTTCTCTTCCTGTGGCTGGTTCTCTTCCTGTGGCTGGTCCCTGTTCACCTTCTCCACTTCATTCTCGTCTTCATTTTCCTTCACTTTTTTTCCCTCCACCCTCCCACCACGAGGTCGTTTATTGAAACGAGTTTCCATCTAGGTAGCAAGAGTTGTACAAAGTAAAGAACACAAGCATTATGTAATGTCAGCTCCATTAGTAAACTCACAGTTCCTCAGGTAACTTTGGCTAACCTAGCTGTTTAAAATGAGCTCGCTAGAAGAAACAATTATGCAGAACTAGGTTACTAGCTAACGTTAGCCTGATGCCCGTTGATAAGGCCTACAGAGTTAGCTTAGCTAGCTAGCCTAGCTAACACCAGTTAACTTTACCTAGAACGAGAAAAATCTAACGGTATGTCAATGGTAAGTTCGCAAAGAGAATCCAAGTGTTTACCAATGTTTACCTTACCTCAAAAATCTATAACTTTTGCCAACTTCGTGCGTTTATATCTTCGACGACCTGCTTCAATTAGTGTTAGTCTGGTGGCACAATGATGCTCTGTGTCGACGTTGCCGTTGGTAAGGTAAAGAGCGACGAGGGAGAGTCATATGACGTATTTTCCTGTCAAACGGATACCTAGACAAAAAATTTGGGCGCGACATTCAAGGAAATCCGGATCAGAGACAAATAGGTTTTTGGTTTCGAAATTACTGTTTCAATGGCAGGGTTATTCCAAGCACTTAAAAAAAATATAAGGCATTCTGATACAAAGAGGAACAAAAGAAAAATTGTTAAATGGATGCAGAAATGGGGCATACTGAAGAGGAGGATGAAGTGTGCAAAATGTAATCAAAGCATGCATTTGGTGAAATGCAATCGCAACGATGGGTTGCGGTGGTAAGTTAAGCATGTCTATAATTTACGTTAGCTTGCTAGATTTACAGGTAGCCTACTTATTGTAATCAAAAGTATAACGTAATCAAAAGTATAATAATAATAATTATTATTTATTTTTTACTAATGCTGCCTACTTGTGTAACTCAAAATGCTAGTTGATTATGGAGCCTGAAAGTCTGAAATTGGCATTATGCTAGGCCTACTGTATAATGTGGACAGTAACGACACGACCGTATGTTCTAGAAAATATATTTGATCTTTGTATATTTGATATTTAACATAATTGAACCTTCTTTTCCCTCAGGGTCTGTAAGCGTCACAAAAGTTATCCACTGTCTGTGCGCAATGGCTCAATATTCACCAAGTCTCACACCCCTTTGGCGAAATGGCTTGAGTTCATGCTCAGGTACAGTATTCATTTTAGTTTTATTTCGTAAATGATTTAGCTGTGTGAGTTATTCATGTGTAAGTATGTTACACTATGTTCCACTTCCACCTCTAATGTATTAGCACTAAATATATAGTTCCTATAAAATAACCCCTCATATAAGTCTGATGACACCTAAAGTAGACTAATTGATAATTCAATTTTGAAGTGGCTACCTACTTTGGTTTAGCATAATACTGTGTGCTTGTAGTTTCATGTCAACCCAGTTCAATGACAGGCGATTACATCATTGCAACAACAATACAAATTAAGAATGACTACAATTAGGATTAATTATTGCTTTTTCTTTTTTTCAGGTTTGCACAAGGTTTGCAGTTGAAGCAGCTTGACATGATCTCTGAGGGGATAGCAGCAAGCTCCAAGACACTGACAAGAATGACTAAAGTACTCAGAAAGGTTGTTGCAATACTGTAATTATCTAGGTTAAAAATATATGTCAATGTTTGATAAGTCACATCCCACTGTAGACAATTGAATACAACATTGCTACACACTTATTTAGTACACTCAGTGACACATGCAATGCTTATGCATTGATGGTTAGTGCGTGTAAACACGTATAAACGCATGTAACGCACTAACACACTTTATTCCTAAATATTTGTATACATGATACATTTATCAAATTCAATACTAAATCAAAAGTCAACTTACTGTTGTTTTATGTCTACATTGAAGGTGTGTGTTGCTGCCCTCAAGCGAATGAAAAAGAGAGGAATGAGAATTGGTGGTCGTCATCGATTTGTTGTCATCGACGAGAGCAAATTTGCCCACAAACGAAAGGTATACTTGTGTGCAGCTGTTCTATAACCTTACTTAACATTTATATACTTTGCTAATTTTAGGAGAAACATTCAGATGTCCGTTATTTCCTTTTGTCCACACTCTTTCACGCGTTAATTAATATACATAATACTGTAAACCGCAGTGCAAGTGGAAAGGATACCACATGTTAAAACATTTATACAGCCCAACCCTTATTAAAGTATATTTATTTACTTTTCAGTACCATCGTGGCCGATGTGGCAACACTTGGCGCCGTGAACGCCAGTGGGTCTTCGGGATGCTGGAGGTTGATGGTCCTTCCAGAAGACCCATTCTGAGACTCGTCAGGGACCGCTCAAGGCAAACCCTTACAGGCCACATCCGACGACACATCAGGCCCAGAACACCCATCCTCACAGATGAATGGCATGCCTATAAGGGGCAGCTTTCCCAGTACGGATTTAGCCAATATTCTGTCTGCCATAAAAGGAACTTTGTTGACCCTGACACAGGTGCTCACACTCAGCATATTGAGCGTGCGTGGCAGAAATACAAACTGGAAATATGGCGTCATAGAGGTAATCGCACTCCGGAGTCACTGAAGATTCACCTTAAAATGATAGAGTGGCACCACTGGTTAGGGACACACCATCATAATGGTGTCTTGGGCAGACTTTTCCATGACGTGAAAAAACAAGTCGGGTAAGCGTAGGCCTAGAGGTTCTGTTTGAGTTGTTGGGTTTGGTTTTAGTTTGCTTAAATTTGGTAATTATGTTTGCCAGCCATTCTGGCATGGCCCACATTCTATTATTTTTTTATCGGTAATGTAGCTTCAGCATACCTGAAGCCAGCATGTATGTTTAAATGTATATTGATTTCTGGACATCTTTGAGACCCTGCTCGCTGGAGACAAAAAAAGTGAGAAGATCTCTGCGTTTGCAGAGCGCTGCAGGAGGGCTGTAACAAGAGATGGCTGAAATGATCACAACAAAAAAGAAAAGTGGAAAACTGCTTCCAATAATGTACAAGTACACTTAAAAACCTTTGATAGAACATGGTCCTCCTGTTTTTGTGTGCTTTTTTGTTGTTAGGGTTAATGAATACATGTAAAAGTGTCTGCTAAATGATAAGTGTTGTTAAAAAATATTACGTACAAAAAGTAAGTTAGGACAATATTGGAACCCTGTTTGAGGAAAGCAGGTTAGTTTGCTTAAATTTGTTACCGGTACAATCTATTTGTTCTGGTCCTTTTATATTGTGCAAAAAGTTTATTGCATTAAAGGAAATCTCTTGTATTTAAAAGCATTTGACAGACTTAATGCCACCTTTATGACAGCATTTGACTAATTTAATGACTTCTTTATGACGAATGAAAATGTTACCACTGTAGTTGAGGTCAAGGAAAATATTCTTGACACTGTTATAAAAGCATATGACAGTGTAATAACACTTAATGACATCTTTATGACGAGTGAAAATGTTACCACTGTAGTTGAGGTCAAGGAAAATATTCATGACGCTGTTATAAAAGTATATGACAGTGTAATAACACTTAATGACATCTTTATGACGAATGAAAAGGTTACCACTGTAGTTGCGGTCAAGGAAAATATTCTTGACACTGTTATAAAAGCATATGACAGTGTAATAACACTTAATGACATCTTTATGACGAGTGAAAATGTTACCACTGTAGTTGCGGTCAAGGAAAATATTCTTGACACTGTTATGAAAGCATATGACAGTGTAATAACACTTAATGACATCTTTATGACGAGTGAAAATGTTACCACTGTAGTTGCGGTCAAGGAAAATATTCATGACGCTGTTATGAAAGCATATGACAGTGTAATAACACTTAATGACATCTTTATGACGAGTGAAAATGTTACCACTGTAGTTGCGGTCAAGGAAAATATTCATGACGCTGTTATAAAAGTATAGAAAGTGTAATAACACTTAATGACATCTTTATGACGAATGAAAAGGTTACCACTGTAGTTGCGGTCAAGGAAAATATTCTTGACACTGTTATGAAAGCATATGACAGTGTAATAACACTTAATGACATCTTTATGACGAGTGAAAATGTTACCACTGTAGTTGTGGTCAATGAAAATATGCTTGACACTATTATAAAAGCATATGACAGTGTATTAACACTTAATGACATCTTTATGACGAGTGAAAATGTTACCACTGTAGTTGAGGTCAAGGAAAATATTCATGACACAATTATAATGGTCTCATGACAGCGTGTCAAAACCAACCCCATTGTCAAAACCAACCCCATATGACAGTAGTATTTAATGCTAACACATAAAGCTAAATACACTGCTCTAAAACATGTATGGAACACGTAATCACCACAATATTACATTGTCATTTAAACTTCAGGGATATCAATCTGTCCAGTTAGGAAGCATAAGCAATTGTGAATCAATTGTCACCTGTTTTGGTGCAAATTAAAGTGACAACAGGTGCACTGGAGAGGCAACAGCACGACAACACCTCAAATAAAGCTAAATTATTTTATTCAAGTTTGATAATTAGGCTATTTTGTCTCAGTCAATGTCAAGTTGTCATAACAAAGACTGACAGGTTATTTTGTCTCAGTTAATGTCAAGTTGTCATGACAAAGACATTGACAGGTTATTTTGTCTCAGTTAATGTCAAGTTGTCATAACAAAGACATTGACAGGTTATTTTGTCTCAGTTAATGTCAAGTTGTCATAACAAAGACATCAGAAACAATGTCAACCTTGCATAAGAAATGACATAATTTACCGAATGACACCTAATGACAACATTCATAAACATTCATGAACATCCTTTCATGTGTCATGTCATGGTTATGACAGTGTCATGTCACTCTTATTCACACCCCTTCAAATAAAGTGTTACCGAATTTTGTTTGAGTGTATTTGATAAGAATTACAGAATACAGCGGACAGATGGAGAAAGGAATGGTGGAATGGAGATTCAAACTTGGACTAATCCACAAGAAAATGCGTTTTGGAAAAAGGAAGGATATGAGAATAAAAATGGAGGTTGTATGGTCTGCATAAAACATTTATCTTGAGATTTTGCTAAGTTAACACATGGAAAGATCATGCCTCTACAGTTTGTGTGATATCAAGAATCTATTATTTTAGCATACAAGAGGATTTGTAATGGATGCATAGTCATTTTGTTAATACTTCATATGTGGGACAAGTATTATGAGAAAAGGAGTTTAAACACGATAAACTTCACAGTTAAGGTTAGAGAAACTATTTGAGTATTGATAGATGGATTTTGTAGAGTTCAATTTTTGGAGAAGTGATACTGTTTTAATGATTGTTGATGGTTGTTGGATGGGAAGAAGTTTTAGACTTCTCAGGGGCTCAGTGGTCAAGTTTTGTTGATTTAGATTATTCTTCGATGAGATTTTTCTTTGAGGATATGTAATGATAATGGGTCACACTTGTTTATGGAAGTTATTTTGGTGTTGATAGGATTCAACATTGTGTTAATCACTTCGGTTGAATGAGAGAACAGAACTTTGAAGACTAAGTCAGACGACAAGAAGTCAGTTACCTTTAACTGACCTCTGTGAGAATGTGCTTGTTTATCACTGTGCAACCTTTTGGAGTCTACTTTGTGTGAGATTCACAGGCAGGTGAAGGAGGCTATTCCTATGACTGGACCGCTGCATGATTTGATACCAGATGACTGGATCGTGGTGAAGGACCTGAAACGCCTGGTAAAACCCAAGGTGGACGGGGCCATACCAGATTCTCCTGACGACTAATCCAGCGGTTAAGATCGAGGGGAGAGCAACGTGGATACACGCTAACCATTGTGAGCGTGCACCTTGTCTGAAGACGGAAGCAGAGGATACGCGTTCTGCGTAGTACCAAGGAAATTTCCGAGCTGTACGCAAAGTGCAGTGTCGTTGAAAGTTGCCCTGAGCAATTTGATCGTCGTTTGAAATTGGTTCGACTCGACTACACTGACTGAAAGAAGTTTGCCTACAGCCAACTGAAGATGGTCACGGATGGCTACGGATGCACAATCATGGCATCCGTTCCAACAACCTGGACTTTGTGGTATACGGGGTACAATGGGTTTTGTCTTGGGAATGGCATTTCTTATTGTGTTTCCAAGGTTCTAATGATATTATGATGACAAATGTAATGACTTCAATTGTTTCACCAGTAATGATGCAGCTGTTAAAAAGAGATGTGCCTATGAAGTTTAAAGTTAGAAATCAGGTAGCTGCAGGATTAGAATGATGTTTTTGCGTACGGCTAGCAAAATGTGGATTGTATTAATTATACATATTATAATCAGAAACGTTTTATTAATTACATGGTGGATACGATTTCTGGGTTAGAGAACAAGGGCTAAGACTTTTTCAATTCAGATGGTGAACTATAGTCCTTTAGAGGATTCTGACTGGGTTCCAACATTTAAGGATGAAGAGGCTTTTGTGAGTGATATGTAATTCTCTTGTTAGGGTTCCTCCGTCAGGAGGACCCTATTGTGTTTGTTGGTATTATTAGGTTCCTCCGGTAGGAGGGAACCTATTGTTATTGTTGGTATTCTTATTATTATTTTTCTTCTCCTTGCGCCCCAATATCTCAAAAAGTCCCTGGTCTAAAATTTTCTCATTTGGCACATTGATACTACATCCAAGTGGGTACCCCCACACCAAATATGGGCCACATCGGACCATAGGGGGCGCCACAGGCCACGCCCAAATGTCCGATTTTCAAAGTGATGGCATTTCCACCCCATTGCTCCAATTCTTCTGAAACTTGGTGTGCATGCCTCATTTTTCATGAGGAACAAAAAAGCCTCAAGGACCCATAAGGTCCGCCATGATGGATTTTCCTGTACTGTGATAATCTGGGAAAACCTTCAAAATTCCTCTTCTCTTGAACCAAAGGTGAAATTGACTTGAAATTTGGTACAGATAGGTATCATTGACATATTTAAAAACGTTACTTAAGGCAATTGAATCAAGTACAAAATGGCTGAAATGGGTGTATTTATGTAAATGTCCACATTGCCTCAATATGTTTGTGTCACTAAATCAAATGTATTTTTGAAGGATGGTTCAAACCTAATAAGCTTTAAGGTGACATGCCTCTGAAGTACCATGCAAAGTTTCACCTTGATATGTCAAAATATGACTGAATTACAGCTGTTTGAACTTGGACCAAATCTGACAATGCTCGCCATTGGAGAAACAGCTTTTTTTAATTATCCAGTTATTGAACTTTGTGTATTCCATGCCTGGGAATGGCTCAATTGGCTGAGATGTTGTGCTGGTAATCAAGGTTCAATACCAGTCAGAGGCATAGTTTTTAATTTTTTATTCTGACCAAACGGTTTCTAGTCTCCCGATAAATCCTCCGGTTGTAAAACATAGCAATGCGTGTTTATTTGAGCCCATCACAACACTCCGATCATCTGTTTAGCGAGACTGTGTAAACCACTGCAAAACAAGCCAGGTTCACCACAGTAGCTAGCTACTTGTAGTCTACGCATGGTAGAGATAACTCTAATGGTTATCTCTAATGAAGTAAATTAATTGTTCAGGTGGATCCCTTGCCTGTTGCACAAATTCATTTCAGTAACCTGAGCCAGGACACATCCCCACTGATGCTAGGCATGATTTGAAATTTGACAAGTTATGGCATTCCTAACAACCTTTTAAAAAAAACTATGAGTAAGTTATTCTTTACAGCAGCAACCCAGTCATTCCGTTGTCCCGTTTTTATAGGAAATGTACAAGCAGTTTCAACTTTGGACGAATCTTACAATGCTTACCACAGGAGAAACATCTTATTTTTTTATACAGTAACTGAACATGACAATATTCAGCACTGAGAATATCTCAATGGGCTGGGATGGTGACCTGTAAAGTATAAGGTCGTAGGTTGGAATCCAGCCATAGTCTTTTGGCCTGTCATAATTTTGATTATCTGTTCAGTTCAACAGGATGACATCATTCTGAAGTACCACAAACAATTTCACCTTGTTATGTGAAAATGATTGAATTAGAGCAGTTTCAACGTTGGCTGAATCTAACAACGCTTACCACGGGAGAATCAGCTTACTTTTTTATACAGTAACTGAACATGATAATATTCAACACTGAGAATAGCTCAATGGGCTGGGATGGTGATCTGTAAAGTATAAGGTAGTAGGTTGGAATCCAGCCATTATCTTTTGGCCTGTCATAATTTTGATTATCTGTTTAGCTAAACAGGATGACATCATTCTGAAATACCATGCACAATTTCATGCAATTTCACCTTGAAATGTCAACTGTTTCTTAACCTTTGTCCCAATGTTGACCAAAGCTAATACTCTGCCCTTTCTATTCATACAATCTCAACAGTTGGTGTGTAGCAGAGAGGATAGAGAGACTGACTTGTAACCTTATGCTCATGAGTTCAAATCCCCATTCAACCTGTTGTTGGCCAAACATGAAGTAGTTTTGCTCCCTTGTTGTCCAACTCTCGATCTTCTGCAGTGTACATGTTTATAATATTTTGCCATTTTGCGGAGGAACCCGCATCGCTGCTTGCAGCTATATTTATTGGTGGCCAAGCCGCGAAGCGGCGAAGCCACTTAAGTGTTTCTACCTTTTCTTATTGGTGGCCAAGCCGAGAAGCGGCGAAGCCACTTAAGTGTTTCTACCTTTTCTTATTGGTGGCCAAGCCGCGAAGCGGCGAAGCCACTTAAGTGTTTCTACCTTTTCTTATTAGGGTTCCTCCGGTAGGAGAACCCTATTGTTATTGGTGGTATTATTATTATGTTTTACCCATGGGAGTCAATGGCAGCCCCTAGACCAGTACCGTAAAAAGTTGTGAAATTTGGCATGTTGAAACTGCAGACCATTAGTAACTACCATACCAAACATGGGCCATGTGAGACAATAGGTGGCGCTACAGGCCACGCCCCAATATGTCAATTTTCAAATTGATGCCATTTGCAGGCCATAAGTCCCAAAATTCTGAAATTCATTACATATGCCTTATTTCTCATGAGGAATAAAAAAGCCTCAAGAAGCTATAACGGCCGCCATATTGAATTTGTCTGTACAATAAAGATTAAGGAAACGCGTTTTTTCCCTACTCCTCCTACATTTTTGGTCGAATTTTCTTCAAAATTGCCATAGATGATATCCAGACTGAGCCTCACAAAAGTTATCGTAGGGATTTCTGATTTTCAAAACCGTTTGTCCGGTAGAGCCAATCAAAATCTGCAACAAAGCAACCAAACAGGACGTTTGGTCAAATCTCAGCAAATCTTTGAGATATCAACACCAAACTTGGTATGTCACGTGGAAGACACTACAACATGTTACCATGTGCAAAGGCAACTTCATACCTCTAAAAATGATTGATATAAAGCAAATTGAATTTATTGCTAATGCTAAAATAATGCTTTACACATCCGCCGGCCAAAAAATGATACTCTGATTCAATCACTAGTTCATATGAAGACTCTTGAGAATGTTGAGTACACAAATCTGAGAAAAAGTTGACTGTAACATGAAAACTCGATTTTTAGTGAATATTTGAAACATGCATGCTTGGCTAATTTCTAGGGCTGTTTCCCCAAATCCTCTCTCCCTTTGCTCCTGTGCGCGCGTGCTCCACATTCTCACACACAAGGGGCCAGAGCCCCTTGACACACGCGCGAGCTTGGTACACGCACAAGAAGACGACCATTTTATTTTATCGTTGGAGAACTCCTGCAGCCCTCAGAGATTTTCATTGTTACATTTGACAGTGAGTAATAAGATCCTACAATGGCAGTACAAAACATGTATTTTAGCGTTTGTATTCGTATGATAACTTGAAGACTTTTATACTGTCGTAAACAGGATAGCAGCTAATCTATCTAGGCTAGCTGAGCTAAGGATATCTCTTTGTACAGACAGTATTACAGGCTAGCAAGTCGTAAAATCTTTAACATTATACTTGCTTCTGTGAGACGCGTTTGAAATTTGTATACTGTGCGTAACTATGCGGTTGGGTTGTTCTATTTTTACATGTCATTGTTGATGTAATTTAAATTAGTACGGTGAGTTCCAAATGTGTCTTTCGATTAAACACTGCAGCGTGTATTACACAATGATCATTTGTGGTGCGGCGTCTATTCGAAGGCAACGTTTAATTAGTAAGACAGATTCAGTGAATTGTAGTTGCAGTGCGGCCATACACAAACAAATAGACAAGGAGGTCAAACAAATGCCGAGCAAGCTATAACCCTTAAGGCTAGTTTTTGCTTTTGTGGACGGCGTTTCAAATTTATGTACTGTACGTACCTACGGTTGGGTTATTCTATCTTTAGCTACATGTCATTGTTGATGTAATTTTGTTTGTTCGTTCCAAGTTTTTCTGACGGTCTTCACATCGTAAGTTATTCTTTTGAAACTGTAGCTAGGTAGCCTAGTTTGCTGCACAGTTAGAGCTACCTAGCATAAGCAAGTAGCAATGGTACCATGGTTGTTTTGCTTGCTAGCTTTGTTTGGGTTCATGGTTTGATCGTTTAGGAGTTCCATTGAAAGCCTATAGACCTACAATACGTTTGTAATCGGCATTTTGTACCATGCTGCACGATTTCCTATCTCTTGATAACATTTTATATTTGTATCAATTTTATACACTAAACTGCCAAAGTATTCGCTCGGTTGCCTTTACACGCTCATGAACGTGAGTGACATCTCATTCTTAAACCATAGGATATGATGTCGGACCACCCTTTGTAGCTATAATAGTTTCAACTCGTCTAGGAAGGCTTTCCACAAGGTTTAAGAGGTTTATGGAAATGTTTTACCATTCTTCCAGAAGTGCATTTGTGAGGTCCAACATTGATGTGGAACAAGAAGGTTTGGCTCGCAGTCCCTGCTCTAATTCATCCCAAAGGTGTTGTATTGGGTTGAGGTCAGGACTGTGTGCAGGCCACTCAAGTTCGTCCACACCAATCTCGCTCATCCATGTGTTTATGGGCCTTGCTTTGTGCACTGTTGCACAGTCATGTTAGAACAGGAAGGGGCCATCTCCAAACTGTTCCCACAAAGTTTGGAGCATGAAATTGTCAAAATGTTGGTGAATTATTGCATTTCAGGAAATTAACTTATGGGTAGGAAATATTTAATGGATTGGGCTCGGCGGGGTATTTTGTCATCCATCCATTCCTACTCCATGCTCTTGATTATGTAATTGACCTACAGGTACATCTTCTAGGCTATGTTTATTTGTTTTAATTTTCTAATGTGAGTCAGTGGCTTGGCAGTATTTTAACAGTAAGGTTTGGTTATTTGTGTTAAACTGTGATGATTCTTTTGGTGAAACATGAATTTAAAGTAAAAACCATTTGCAAGATAAATTGTTCTCAATTGGTCTTAATTTGTATTTATAGTCGAGTCCGTTTCTCTATGTTTACATTTTACAGACTTAAATTTGAATGTAGACAGTGTAAATTGAATAAAGGTAAATAATGGATGTCTAAATATTTTTTTTAAGTACAGAGATTGGTGTTTTGAGAATCCTAACCCTTTCAATATTTTCTTAAAGGTCTGTATACTAGAACTGTTGAGTATGAAGTTATGATAATGTAAGACTATGAAATTGTTAAGCAGTAGTGTGGTATGTTACATTTCATAGTTTTTGATGGTTTTTCTATGTGTTTTTTAGATGCCATGTTCCAGCAAGAGATCCAGGGACCAAGGATCCACTGTTGAGGTTAGACTTCCTTGTGGGAAAAAATGCTAAACCAGTGTGTTTAAGTGATAAGATTAATTGAGAAAAATGAATGTGAATGAGCATTTTTAACAACGTCTTTGTTACGGACCCATGTTTAAAATGTCCTAATTCAGTCTGTATAGTTGTGGTTGTGTGTTTTTTCTTTTCTCCCCTCTTTCTTTCTATTCGCTGCATGCAGGTATGGTCTAGTCAGCGTTTGTTGGCGGTTGGCTATCAGTCTCCCTATCTCGTGATTGGCAATCAGCCGCGCACTTCCAATCAGCGGTTTAGTTGTCAACATAAAATTACCACACTGGTCAGCTGTTTCAGAGATTGCTTTGGAAAGTTGCTTGTTTAGAGAGTTGTCAAGTCAGAGAGACTTCTTGTTGAAATCATTGTAAATGTTTTTATTATTTTGTTAGAATGGTTTGCTTCATAGTGAACCCTTTTAATAGAGCAGTTAGTGGTGCAGCGTTTATTCGAGGGTGGCGTTCATTCAAGGGCAACGTTTAATTGGTAAGAGAGATTCAGTGAATTGTAGCTGCAGTGCAGCCATAGACAAACACAGAATAGACAAGGAAGTCAAACAAAAGCCCAGTGTAAAATGTATGCCGCGCGTGTCTCTACTTTGTGTACAAATCTGACGCAGCATGCCGTAACATTCTTACACTTTAGCTTTCAAACAGAAACCTGTGCAGAAAGCACTCACCACCAGCAACAGATCTATAGCACGCAAACTTGGTGTTGATGAAAAGCACATTCAGGAATGGTTAAGTCAGCTACCTCGCCATATTGTATACAATATGTGTAACTATCTATAGGCCTGAATGCAATTGTCGCAATTGCATTATAATAATGTATAATTTTTTTTCAAGCAATGTCTTAATTTAGAATTATATAATTGTATTCAGAATTATTACGTGACTTTATTTTGAAGGCCTTTTGGGACGCTCATGAGTGAGAGAGTCGACAACCTAACAGCAAGCGAAGCACAGACAATTTAAAGCTCTGATAAGTTTCAAGTTCAAGTTTATTATCATATACTCATAAACAGCATTTATAAGTAATGAAATTCTTTGTGCTCAATGTCCGTTCAACTTGCAGAATAAAAAAATTCAATACTAAAGAATGGGGAAAAAGGGTAGAAAAAATAAGAAAAATTGTAGTGCAAAAAGATATTTCAAGGACAGTTCAGCATCCTGATGGCATGTGTGAGAAAACTATCCCTGTATCTGCTGGTACAGGACCTTATACTCTTGTATCGCCTTCCAGAAGGCAGGAGGGAGAAAAGACTGTGGCAGGGATGACTAGGGTCAGAAATGATCCACTTGGCCTTTCTCCTGCACCGCTGGCTGTAAAGGTCCTGAATGGATGGTAATGCAGTCCTTGTAATACGCTGTGCAGATTTGACCACTCTTTGTAGTGTCTTCCTGTCCTGGGCAGTGCTGTTGCCAAACCATGTTGTAATGCCACCAGTCAGTATGCTCTCAATGGTGCACCGGTAAAAATTGGTCAGTATAGTGCAGTCCATGCCAAATTTCCACAGTCGCCGCTGAAAAAAGAGCCTCTGTTTCGCTGTCCTTGTAACCACACCAATATGGTGGTCCAGCTCAGATCCTCACTGATGTTGATACCAAAAAATCTGAAACTTTTGACTCTCCACAGCTGTGCCCTCGATGTGAATGGGTGCATGTTCTCCCTGCAGCCGCCTGTAGTCCACTATCAACTCCTTGGTTTTTGCTACATTAAGCAACAGGCTGTTATGCTGACACCAGGATGTCATTGTTGCCACCTCTGCTCTGTAGGCAGACTCATCACCATTCTTGATGCAGCCGATAATGGTGGTGTCATCAGCAAACATAATGATAGTGTTGGAGCTGTTTGTGGCTGCACACCATAGGTGAACAGAGAGTACAACAGTGGGCTTAACACACAACTCTGTGGGGCACAAGTGCTGAGTGTTAGACTGGTGGGGTGATGTTACCTAGCCGTACTGCCTGTGTCCTGTCCAGCTGCACATGGAAGGACTGATGTTCCGGTCCTGTAGTTTTATGATGAGCCTTGATGGTACTCTGGTGTTGAAAACGGAGCTGAAGTCGATGAAGAGCATCCGCACGTATATGTTGTTCTGATCCAAGTGAAAGAGAGCAGTGTTCAAGGCCAAAGCTACAACATCATCTGTAGACCTGTTTGGCCTATTTGCAAACTGGAGTGGGTCTAATGCAGGTGACAGGCAGGATGTAATGTGGTCTTTGACTAACGTCTCAAAGCATTTCATCACAACAGGGCAACAGGGCGGTAATCATTGAGACAGTTCACTGATGGTTTCTTAGAGACTGGGATGATGGTGGCCCCCTTGAACCTATTGGGGACGACAGACTGCGACAGGGAGAGGTTAAAGATGTCAGTGAACACCTGCCAGTTCAGGAGCACAGGCCTTGAGAACACAGCCAGGGATGTTGTCAGGTCCTGGAGCTTTATGCACATTCACTCTAAGTGATAAGTTTAAGGTTGTTATAGAGGTTGTTAGCAATCTAAGGAAACCTCTATTCCCTTGTGTAGGCTACAGCATGCAGCCAACAAAGTATGTTGTTTTGTGTCTGTATTTGACTTTGGTGAATGTTATTTACATGCTGCGCATGTCATTGCATGTTCATATTAAGCTAATGTGGTCTTTATTTTCTCATTACAGCGTGAGTTTAGTTTTAACGGTGGATTTGGAGAAAAAGCTTCAAATAAATCTGTAGCAAGAAAGACACTTGCGCCTGCCAGTGTTTCATGGGATAATAGTATGCTACACTTGTAAATTACTTGTGTAATAAATACTGTGTTTTAATTTAACCAATTAAATAACCGTTTTCTGATTTTTTGGGGGAGGCGTTTAATCGAAGGTGCCATTTATTACACAATGTTCATTTTTGGTGCAGCGTTTATTCAAGGTCAACGTTTAATCAAAGAAAAACTGTAGTTTTCTTCCCAGCATGGGAAGGCCAAAGGATGTTTACAATTGTAGTAGGCCATTGATATGTTTTAAAAGTTCAGGGATGTAATTTGTTGGATAAGAAGCCCCCATCCCCCACTCCAGAGACAATTGATGACAGAGAGGTGCTGACATTAAGTTAAACATAGTCATGCGTTAAAGAGTAGAGTAAAAAATAGAGACAAAATGTGTACATGGATGTTGAAACTCAGTGCTCTGAGTTTGTGCATGTCAGTTTAGACAAACGTAGCCTTTTCAACCTCTAGGTTTAATTCTCTCTTTTATACATTTAAAGTTGGATTTGACATTTAACAGACATTTAATCATTTAGCAAGTTGTTTGACTCAAAAACCATAACGAAGTACATATGGTGTAAAAAATCTGCAGTCAAATTTGGCGAAATTGCTAGCTTGGATGTTATCTTTACATATAGATGGGTTGGTGGTTACAAACAATGAGGATGCGCACGCAGCTTCAAGGCAGAACAATGCCTACCATTTCACCTCTAGTTTATATGTTCCCACCCCCCCCCCTTCTGAATAAAGTTAGATTGATCTGATTTGTTGATATCTGTTGCTATGAAAACCATTTTAGCCAAGCTAACTAACATTGTTTTTAGCTAGCTGACATTACCATTCAATCACTAACAAAACACGAATAGAAATACTTTGCTAACAGTCCTCACGTGTAATCAAAAGCTTGTAGTGAGATCACATGCATGACCCCCCGAGACAAGCTTTCATGTTTGCATCGCTAGCATCTCGTCATATTACACAGCCGGAAGACAGCTAGATAATAAATATTGTAGCGTCAGCGCCCTTGGGTACCCAGCATGCAGTGCACACCAAAAACGCAAATAGCTGTGGAAAATAGTTTGGTTACAACAGCTGTGCAAGGGATTTCAGTTGTTGTGTTCGTTCACTTAAATGTGTGTAATGTTATTGTTTTTTACTTAAGATAATACTGTTGGTCACCCTGATTGTGCATGTTGTGTAGTTTAATGGGATCAGAGAGTCTGACCATGACAAAGTATTGTTAAGCTGCTGTACCATCACAAGGTACACTTGCTAACAGCTGGACATTAGCTATACCTTGGTCCAGTTCCCTACATGACTCTTGACAGTTGTTTGACTGAGACTCTAGAGAGAGCTCAATTCAGGTAGAGTTCTAATAGCCATGGTCTTCTAACCAGTTTCAGTTTTGAAAACAGTGTGACTGTGTATGGTATGTTTTTTGGGCTACTTCTAATACTCATACGGCTGCCGCATTTATGCCTTGGCATGACCTGCGCTGGGATAGAGGGAAACCGCATGGATGGGGAAAGTGTGTGGGCAGAGCAAGCAGTAGTAGTACATAACCTACACACTTCCTTTAGTGAAGTGTATCCTCACTTTCATGAAGTTATTGTTGTAATCAAAGCTTTTAAAGAATGGATCTCTGCATGATGGGCCTGACCAGAGCACAGGTGGCCTGACACAACACGCTTCAAAGTTGTCACTTTCAAAAGGGTGGCATTTTAACCCTGTCAGTCCAACATGTCTAAAAGTTGGTACGCATGCCTTATTGCCAATGGGGAACAAATAAGTCTCAAGAACCCATAATGTCGGCAGCATGGATATTTCTCTACAGTGACAATTTGTGAAGAATTTCAAAAAATGACTTCAAATCAGCCATTCATCCAATTGTCTTGAAATGTTGTGTACATGTATGAAATACATGTCTGTGTCATGTCAATTTTGTAATGGTTTGCAATGCTGAGGAGGAACCCGCCATTGCTGCCTGCAGCTATATTTAGGGTTCCTCCGGTAGGAGAACCCTATTGTTATTGGTGGTATTATTATTTTTTACCCATGGGAGTCAATGGCAGCCCCTAGACCAGTACCGTAAAAAGTTGTGAAATTTGGCATGTTGAAACTGCAGACCATTAGTAACTACCATACCAAACATGGGCCATGTGAGACAATAGGTGGCGCTACAGGCCACGCCCCAATATGTCAATTTTCAAATTGATGCCATTTGCAGGCCATAAGTCCCAAAATTCTGAAATTCATTACATATGCCTTATTTCTCATGAGGAATAAAAAAGCCTCAAGAAGCTATAACGGCCACCATATTGGATTTGTCTGTACAATAAAGATTAAGGAAACGCGTTTTTTCCCTACTCCTCCTACATTTTTGGTCGAATTTTCTTCAAAATTGCCATAGATGATATCCAGACTGAGCCTCACAAAAGTTATCGTAGGGATTTCTGATTTTCAAAACCGTTTGTCCGGTAGAGCCAATCAAAATCTGCAACAAAGCAACCAAACAGGACGTTTGGTCAAATCTCAGCAAATCTTTGAGATATCAACACCAAACTTGGTATGTCACGTGGAAGACACTACAACATGTTACCATGTGCAAAGGCAACTTCATACCTCTAAAAATGATTGATATAAAGCAAATTGAATTTATTGCTAATACTAAAATAATGCTTTACACATCCGCCGGCCAAAAACTGATACTCTGATTCAATCACTAGTTCATATGGAGACTCTTGAGAATGTTGAGTACACAAATCTGAGAAAAAGTTGACTGTAACATGAAAACTCGATTTTTAGTGAATATTTGAAACATGCATGCTTGGCTAATTTCTAGGGCTGTTTCCCCAAATCCTCTCTCCCTTTGCTCCTGTGCGCGCGTGCTCCACATTCTCTCACACACAAGGGGCCAGAGCCCCTTGACACACGCATGCTTTCTTGAAAATGTGTGCTGACCAAGCCCCCACCCTCGTTTTTTAGCCCCTGTTTCATTTCGCTTCCAATCGCAGCTCGCTGTTACGAATACAAATTATTTTTCGGCGGCCATTGTTGTTTCCCGTGTCCCGTGAAAGTCGTCTCCCGTGAAAGCCGTGTTGGAGGCAGCCACTTTCGGTAAGTCCTGGTTTTACACATTTTAAGCTAGAATTAATGATTGGGTTTGTGAAAGTACACTACTCTTGAATTATGGTGAAGGTTTAGCACTTTTAGACCTTATAGATCGTGATTCTGAAGTGACGGAAAACCAAACTCGAAAAGTAGCTACTGTAGCTCTAGCTTTTTTCCTCTGTGTTTTTAATTAGTGAGTCATTTTGCATCTCGGCGAATTGTTCATCAAAAAGGTCGAGGAGAGCAGCCTTTAGGAGAAAAAGCAATTCCCCACAGACCTGTCGGCTCATAATGGTGATTTTTGGCGTGAAAGTCTTTGTAATAAGCCTATGCGGCAGGGAGACTTTTTCAAGGCGAGCCTGTTTCATTCGTCATATGCCCTGAGAAAGCGACCTACGTTAGCCAGGCTAGTTTTCGAAAAGTAGCTACTGTAGCTCTAGCTTTTTTCCTCTGTGTTTTTAATTAGTGAGTCATTTTGCATCTCGGCGAATTGTTCATCAAAAAGGTCGAGGAGAGCAGCCTTTAGGAGAAAAAGCAATTCCCCACAGACCTGTCGGCTCATAATGGTGATTTTTGGCGTGAAAGTCTTTGTAATAAGCCTATGCGGCAGGGAGACTTTTTCAAGGCGAGCCTGTTTCATTCGTCATATGCCCTGAGAAAGCGACCTACGTTAGCCAGGCTAGTTTTGCCAATTTCGGTAAGTCAGGCTATTTAAAGGTCTCTTACAGTCAGAATCACTGTTTACAAGCAAAGGTCGAGCTGGTCTTTTGTCAGATGTGTATATATTGACCAGTTTAGAGGTAAATACTCTTGCCAGAGCCTGGAATCGAACCTGTGTTTTGAGTGACTGCATGGGTCTCCATGACGTCAACACATTTGGATTCAAGTTCAAGTAATGACACTGCATTTCACAGTCAAAACTGAAGTCTGTATCAAGTGTAGATGGGAAAAGCTTCATTTTTCACAACTGACATGGACCCTTTCTTCACTTTGACAGGTCTGGAGGGTCATGCAGAGGCCTGCTCAACAGAGTTCAACAGAGGATGCAACAGACTCGAGGATGGTGAGATCCACACAGACCCCTTGCTGGACTACCCCTCTCTAGCTGGACAGCTTCTCTTCAGCCCTGACCCCAGAACAGCTTGATCCAGCTGGCCTGCCTGCCTGCCTGCCTGCAGGCCCTGCTTGCCCCTGCCTGCCAGCCCTCCAGAGACAGTCACCCCACAGACACAGTAGCTCTGCAGCCTGCTTTTTTGAGGACATTGATGAAAAAGGACAAGCCAGCATTACTTTGATGAAAGTCTAAATGTTTAATCCTTTCCATGTGCCAGTATGCCAAGCTGCTGACTTTGTGTCTTAAGTGATGAAACTAGTTCAAGTGATAGACTTTTGACCTGAATCCAATGATTATTCATCTGAATAAAAACCACTCAAGAGAAGTACTGCTTCTTGGAGCATTTGTGCTCCACATCAGTACATCTCACACATTTGCCTTTGTTTCCATGGGATTCATGGAATTGTTAGTTTCTGCTCCACCATTTCCACCCTAGTGTAATAATAAGTATAATTTAGGACAGCAATTACATTTTTGTGTTATCCTTCCGCATTACACACATTTAGTCAATGTTCTTAAACTCAACCGATTATTGTCATTTTACCATACTGTTCATATTGAACAGACATCAGTGTTTACTTGGAAAGATGACTGTATATTTCCACTTTTGATTTGTATTTCCATCGTAAGTTTGGTCTTTAATTTCATTTGGAAGTGGTATTAAAAGGTCTTACATTTAACTTGTTTATACCTGTAGACACCCTGTGAAGCCCCCACTGCAGAGACAGTTGGTGACAGAGAGGTGCAGACATTAAGTTAAACATGCCTTAAGAATAGAGTAACAAATAGAGACTAAATGTGTAAATGGCTGTTGAAACTGAGTTGGTGCATGTCAGTTTAGGCAAAGGTAACCTTTTAAACCTCTAGGTTTAAAACAAATTCAGATTTGATTGGAACTCTCTTTTATACATTTATAGTTGGATTTGACATTTAATTCATTTAGCAAGTTGTTTAACTCAAACAACCATAACACGGTACATATGGTATACAATGCTGCAGTCAGATTTGGCGAAATTGTTAGCTTGGATGTTATCTTTACATATAGATGGGGTCTTGTTGATGCGCACGCAGCTTCAAGGCAGAAAGACGCGTTCCATTTCACTTTTACTGTACCTACACCTTTAATGTTCCCGCCATCCCCCCATTTCTGAATAAAGTTCGACTGATCTGATTTGTTGATTTCTGTTGCTATGAAAACCAGTTTAGCCAAGCTAACTAACATTGTTTTTAGCTAGCTTGCATTACCATTCAATTGCTAACAAAACATTAGTAAAAATAGCTTGCTAATCGGGCAGAACTTGAACTCGGGCAGGAGACTCTGAGACCTCAGCGCACCACTAGCATCTCGTCATATCACGCAGTCGGAGCACAGCTAGATAATCAGCGTCAGCGCTCTTGGGTACCCAGCATGCAGTGCGGCATGTTAAAAAAACAACAGCTACGCAAGGGATTTCAGTTGTTGTGTTCGTTCAGTTAGATGTTTGTAATGTTATTGGCCGGGTTTCCCAGATTCGTTAAGAAGCTCTTAACGCTAAGAGCTTCTTAGGAGCGTTCTAAGAGCGTTCTAGAGCGTTCTTAGAACGCTCTTAAGAAGCTCTTAGCGTTAAGAGCTTCTTAACGAATCTGGGAAACCCGGCCATTGTTTGTTAGTTAATATAATCTTGTTGGTCACCTTGAGTGTGCATGCTGTGTAGTTTAATGGGAACAGAGAGTCGGCCATTTTACTATCACAGGCTATACTTGCAAGGAGCTGAACGTGGGCTGTGCCCTAGACCAGACCAATTGCCTATGAGGCTAATCTTGATTCTGGATTGACTGAGATTCTGGAAAGAGATCTACTCAAGAAGAGAGTCAATATCTGTGGTTTTCAAGCCATCTTTGAGAAAGTTTGAAAACAATGTTGCGGTTAATATGTTTTGATTGTGGGAGGCAACTTTTGGACTACACCTAAACCTCATGCGGCCACCGCACCACCCGCACTGGCAAAGAGGGAAACAGCATGGATGGGGAAAGTGTGTGGGCAGAGCAAGCAGTAGTAGTACATAAACTACACACGTCCTTTACTAAAGTGTATTCTGACTTTCATAAAGTTATTGTTGTAATCAAAGCTTTTAAAGAATGGATCTCTGCATGATGGGCCTGACCAGAGCACAGGTGGCCTGACAGAACACGCTTCAAAGTTGTCACTTTCAAAAGGGTGGCATTTTAACCCTGTCAGTCCAAAATGTCTAAAAGTTGGTACGCATGCCTTATTGCCAATGGGGAACAAAGAAGTCTCAAGAACCCATAATGTCGGCAGCATGGATATTTCTCTACAGTGACAATTTGTGAAGAATTTCAAAAAATGACTTCAAATCAGCCATTGATCCAATTGTATTGAAATGTTGTGTACATGTATGAAATACATGTCTGTGTCATGTCAATTTTGTAATGGTTTGCAATGCTGAGGAGGAACCCGCCATTGCTGCCTGCAGCTATATTTATTATTACACTTCTTCTGCCATTGGAGTCTATGGCAGCCCCTAGAACCGTATGGTAAAAAGTTGTGAAATTTGGCACACTCATTAAGCACAGTCCCCTCTTTATATTTACCAAGTTTCATGTCTCCCATTGGAGCACTCTAGCGCCACCAACGGGTCAAAGTTGGACTTGTGTTTACACACGTAACTTTTGAACCGTATGACCGATTTTCAAAAATTAGGTACCATTGGATTCCCTGGGTCAAGACGAGTTCAACACACCCTATGACGTCAATTTCCGGTTATATAGATTTTCCGCCATTTCCGGTTTTATCGAAAACCTTTGAAAGCCTACTCCTCCTACAATTTTTCTTTAATCTTCCCCAGAATTGGCACACATCATCGTCAGAGCAACCCTCACAGAAGTTATCCAAAGTTATTGATTTTCAAAACCGTTTGTCCGGTACAGCCAATTAAAATCGGCAGCAAAGACACCAAACAGGAAGTTGGGTCATATCTCAGCCAATCCTTGAGAAATCAACACCAAACTTGGTATGATGACTCGGAACCCTCATCTGAGGATGTCCAAACAATTTGGTGTCATGTGATCACTGGGCGTGGCCGCAGGATGCAAAAATGTGTTTTGGCCAATAACTGTTGATTCGTTTGCCTTTATTAAGTGATTCCTTTGTCTCATGATATCTTGGGACATCCCGTGTGTGACACATGATAACTTGTGATAACAGCCGAATTGATGCGGCCGCCATTTTGAATTACTGAAAAAAACGTTTTTTCTGTACTCCTCCTACAAATGTTTTCCAATCTTCACCAAATTTGGCAGAGAGTATCTTCAGACCAAGCCTCACAAAAGCCATCATATGTTTTTTGGATTTTCAAAACCGTTTGCCCGTTACGGCCAATAAAAATGTGCCGTTAAGCCAGCAAACAGGAAGTTGGGTCGTATCTCAGCAAATCTTTGATGGATTCGCACCAAACTTGTTGCGTGTACTCGTAACCCTCTTCTGAGGATGTACAACATGTTTTATGGGTCATTCGACTGCTTGGCTACCTCATTGCTGCTTGCAGCTATATTTATTATTATTATTCTAGTAATTTATCTCATTAACACATTGGTAAAAAGTTTTGAAATTTGGCATATTGATACACCATGCCACAACTACGGCCCAAACACAGACTGGCCCACATCAGATCATAGGGGGCGCCACAGGCGACGCCCAAATGTCCGATTTTCAAAGTGATAGCATTTCCACCCCATTGCTCAAATTCTTCTGAAACTTGGTGTGCATGCCTTATTTCTCATGGCGAACAAAAAAGCCTCAAGGACCCATAAGGTCCGCCTGATCGATTTTCCTGTAGAGTGATAATTTGGGAAAAACTTCAAAATTCCTCTTCTCTTGAACCAAAGGTCTAATTAACTTGAGATTTTGTACAGATATGTATCATTGACGTATTTAAAAACGTTATTTATAGCAATTGAATAAAATACTAAATAGCTGAAAGGGGTGTATTTATGTAAATTTCCACATTACCTCAATATGTTTGTGTCACTAAATCAAAGTTTATTTTGAATGATGGGTTTTCAAACCTAATAGGCTTTAAGGTGACACGCCCATGAAGTACCATAAACAATTTCACCTTGATATGTCAAAATATGACTGAATTACAGCTGTTTGAACTTGGACCAAATCTGACAATGCTCGCCATTGGAGAAACAGCTTTTTTTTGTAGAGTAATTGAACATGCCAATACTCAACACTGAGAATAGCTCAACGAGCTGGAACGGTGACCTGCAAAGTACAAGGTCGTAGGTTCAAATCCAGCAACACTGAGTCTATCTTAATTTGAATACATGTTTAGTTAAACAGGATGACATCGTTCTAAAGTACCATGCGCAATTTCACCTTGATATGTCAAAATATCATTGAATTACAGCTGTTTAAGCTTTGGCCGAATCGAACAAGCCATGCTACAGGATATACATCTTTTTTTCGGGGGACAGAAACTGATCAGAATTTCTCAGCCTTGCGGGTAGCTCAATGGGTTGAAGCGTTGTACTGCAAAGCATAAGGCCACAGGTTCGTTTCGAGGCACAGTCTTTTGGCCTGTCATAATTTTGATTACTTGTTTAGTTAAACAGGCAGACATCATTCTGAAATACCATGCGCAATTTCACCTTGAAATGTCAACCGTTTCTTAACCTTTGTCCCAAAGCTGACCAAAAACTAATACTCATATCACGCAGTCGGAGCACAGCTAGATAATCAGCGTCAGCACCCTTGGGTACCCAGCATGCAGTGCGGCATATCAAAAAACGCAAAGACTTGTGGAAAATAGTTGGTTACAACAGCCGTGCAAGGGATTTCAGTTGTTGTGTTCGTTCAGTTAGATGTTTGTAATGTTATTGTTTGTTAGTCAATATAATCTTGTTGGTCACCCTGATTGTGCATGTTGTGTAGTTTAATGGGACCAGAGAGTCGGCTGCTGTACTGTCACAGGCTATTCTCGCAAGGAGCTGAATATGAGTGCTGCCCTAGCCCAGTTGCCCACATGACTATTGTTTGTTGTGCATTGACTAAGAGTCTGGAAGGAGATCAACTCAAGAAGAGTTTCAGTATCCTATAAAAAGTTAATAATCAGCCCTTACTAATCATAAAATCTCAGCAGTTGGTGTGTAGCAGAGAGGCTAGAGAGACTGACTAGTAACCTTATGCTCATGAATTCAAATCCCCGTTCAGCCTATTATTGTTGGCCAAACATGAAGTAGTTTTGCTCTCTTGTTGTCCAAGTCTCGATCTTCTACAGTGTACATGTTTATAATATTTTGCCATTTTGCGGAGGAACCCGCATCGCTGCTTGCAGCTATATTTATTTTTGGGGTTATGTTTTGATTAAAGGGGGTTACGTTATTTTCTTGCCTCCATATCTGTGTGGATGTTTTATATTATTTTTGTATGCCTATGTTGTTTCAAAAAAAAAAAGTAAGGAATGTGATGGCATTTTTTGATATAGTTACTAAGAGTGTATTTTTAATAGACTGAGGTTGTGTTTAAACAAATGGATGTTGCAGTTGGTCTTAAGGTATTTATGGTGTTGGTTTATGATGCCTGATTGAGAAGCTAGGGGCACGGAGGTTGGGGGATGTTTGAGTTCTGTGGCCTAAAGGGAGAAGGGTAGATGGATCAGTTGATCTAGCAGCTCTGACCTTTTGGCCAAAGAGATTGTGTCCTGTGTCCTGTTTGTGTTTCATTAAGGGTATCCTTACTGTCCTCATTTAGAGAAAGAGCCGTGACATCAATAGACTTTGGTATCTTGACCTGGGGGGTTATATTGTCTTAACTGTCACTGACCAGTTTATATATATTGTGACCTTATTTTATATTATCTTGTATTGTTATTTTTATATTATATTGTATAGCTCTGCCAGTAGTTTATTTTATTTTGTTGTACATTTTCTACATTCTTTTTGTTCAGTATGTTTAAATGTTCACTGTTTGCACCTGCCCACCAAAGTAAATTCCTTGTTTGTGACCACTTACTTGGCGATTAAACTCAATTCTGATTCTGATTGGTTAAGGACAGACCTCTTCAGGACCTCTGCAATAAAATTGTGGCGAGGCACAGATCAGTGCCCCCAGGACTATTCCTACATGTGGCCGTCTGGTCAAATTGAGTAACCGGGCACAAAGAGCCTTTGTCAGGGAGATGACAAAGAACCCAAACGTCACTCTAAAGCCTGATTCATACTTCAATGTCAAACAAGTCTGCGTAGGGTTCATGGATGCCGCAGAGAGCCCCACAGGGCCGCACAGCACAAAAATCTAAAAGCTGTAGCTATGCATACGCAGACCACACATCACATTAAGAACGCAGACACCACAGAAGTATAAACCAGGCTTAAGAGAGCTTTGGAGGTTCTCTGCAGAGGTGGAGGCCCCTACCGGAAAGACAGCCATCTCCATGGCACTCCATCAATCCGGCCTTTATCGTAGAGAAGCTACACAGAAGCCACTCTTGAGTAAAAGGCATATGACAGCCCTATTAAAGGACTTGGAAAACACGAAGAAAAAGATTCTCTGGTCCGATAAGACAAAAAATTTGCTCTTAAGGCAGAACTCCAAGCACTTTGTTCAGCGAACACCAGGCACTGCTGATCACCTGGCTAATGCCATCTCTTCGGTGAGCATGATGGAGGTAGCATCATGCTGTGGCAGTGCTGTTCAGGGACAGGGAGACTGGTCAGAATTGAGGGAAGGATGAATCCATCCAATACAGAGATTAATCAAGAAAACCAGCTCCAGAAAACCAGCTTCCTGCATGCAATCTCAGACTGGAGAGACTGTCCATCTTTCAGCATGAAAATTACCCGAAGTCTCAGACGGTGGTCCAGTCAAAACCCAGACTTAAATCCCATTGAACATCTGTGGAGAAACCTGAATATGGAAGTTCAGACACTGCCCATCCAATCAGATTCTGGTGTGCAAAGCTAGTAGAGACATCTCCAAGAAGACTCACAGCTGTAATTGCTGCCAAAGAGGATTCTACAAAGTACTGAAGGATCTGAATACTTACATTTACATTTATTCATTTAGCAAACACTTGTATCCAAAGCGACTTCCAAGAGAGAGCTTTACAAAAGTGCATAGGTCACTGATCATAACAACGAGATAGCCCCAAACATTGCGGGTAGCCAAAACATGAAGCATACATTGTGAAAAACCAAATAAGTGCCAAAGGCCAGAACCACAAGAGCATGTAGTTAAACAAGTTACAATTAAACAACATGAACCTCAAAAGTGCAAGAGTGTACCTGTAGAAAACACTGGGGAGTTGATTCCACCATTGGGGGGCCAGACAGGAGAAGAGCTTGTGTTGGGACCTGGCGCTCTTGAGCAGTGGGACCACCAGACGGTTGTCAGAAGAAGACTGTAGGTGGCGGGTGGGGGTGTAAGGCTGGAGGAGAGACTTGATGTAGTCGGGTGCAGTCCCGTTCACTGCTCAGAAGGTCAGTACCAGGGTCTTGAATCTGATACGGGCCGTGATGGGAAGCCAGTGGAGGGAGATGAGGACCAGAATACTTATTTAATTGAGAGATTTACATTAGCAAAAAAAATAAAAACCATGTTTGACTATGTCATCATGAGTTATAGAGTGTAGATTAATGGGCATTTTATTATATTTTATCCATTTACAAACGAATCTTCAAATCAATAAATGTTCTGAAAGTGAAAGGGTCCAAATACATTCTGAACCTACAGTATACCAAGTTATTACCAATTCAATTTATGCAAATTTCCAATGCATATAAACGTTCCAAATTGTTTGCAATGAAGAGGTCATGTCACCCATATCTACAGTATGCAATTATCCTGATTCAACACATAATTATATTCTGTATTATATCATTCTTAAATTCCTGTTGGTTGATGGGAGACCGAGGGGCTGAATGCTGTGATTATCAACTACAGACCTGGCTCATGCCATATTGTGCACAGTCCCAACCTTTCAGAGACAATACACATTCAATCAGTGCTGTCAACATCCCAAGTTCTAATACAAAAGGACATCTAGGTGCATGAAAATTCATGTCAGATGTTTGGATATATTTGGGAAAGGGACGCTATAACACCAAAAATTCAAGTTCTGTCAAAACATAAATATAGCTGCCAGCAGTAATGGTGGTTTCCTCCCGATGTTTGCAAACCATTTCATTGATATGGTAGAGACATGTATCTGACACATGTATAGAACATTTCCAGTTCTGTACATGTTGTTTTAGTTTTGGCCTACAAATGATCATCCATCCATCATCTGCCGCTTTTCCAGGGGTTGGGTCGCGGGGGCAGCAACCTAAGCAGGGAGGCCCAGACTTCCCTCTCCCCAGCCACTTCCACCAGCTCTTCCTGGGGGACCCCGAGGCGTTCCCAGGCCAGCCGAGAGACATAGTCCCTCCAGCGTGTCCTGGGTCTTCCCCTGGGCCTCTTCCCAGTGGGACGTGCCCAGAACACCTCACCAGGGAGGCGTACAGGAGGCATCCTTATCAGATGCCCGAGCCAACTCAACTGGCCCCTCTCGACGCGGAGGAGCGGTTCGCATTCGGTTGCGAACCGCTCCAGTGAGAGCTGAAGGTCACGGCCCGATGAAGCCAACAGGACCACATCATCTGCAAAAAGCAGTGACACGATCCTGAGGTCACCAAACCGGACTCCCTCAACGCCATGGCTGCGCCTAGAAATTCTGTCCATATAAGTAATGAACAGAATCGGTGACAAAGGGCAGCCCTGGCTGAGTCCAACCCTCACCGGGAACAAGTTCGACTTACTACCAGCAATGCGGACCAAACTCTGGCACCGGTCGTACAGGGACCGAACAGCCCCGATCAGGGAATCCGGTACCCCGTACTCCCGGAGCACCCCCCACATGAGCCCCCGAGGGACACGGTCGAACGCCTTTTCCAAATCCACAAAACATGTGTAGACTGGTTGGGCGAACTCCCATGCACCCTCCAGGACCCTGCCGAGGGTGTAGAGCTGGTTCACAGTTCCACGGCCAGGACAAAAACCACATTGCTCCTCCTGAATCCAAGGTTCGACAATCCGACGGACCCTCCTCTCCAGTACCCCTGAATAGACTTTCCCAGGGAGGCTGAGGAGTGGGATCATTGTAGATAAAAATCCATCATGTGGACATTATCGGTTCTTCAGACTTCCCCCCCCCCCCTTCATGAGCAATAAGGCATACCAACTATCAGACATTTTTGTCTGACGGGGTCAAAATGCCACCATTTTGAAAGTGACAACTTTGAGGCGTGGTCTGTAGCACCACCTATGCTCTGGTCAGGCCCAGGCTTTCTGAGAAGTGTATGTCTAGTCTCTAGTTTCAGTCTGCCAAAGAGGGAAAAAATGCTAAGCTGTTTTGATTAAACTTGTTTTTGAGGGAGATCTTTTTTTTTTTTTTTTACACAGCACTATATACACAGTATTATGTATGCGCTATTATTCATGCAAGATTATGTGCACCTTACTATTCACATACCATTATTTACAGTCAGGCAGCACATTCATGTGTTTTGAAGAAGTGGCTTTTAAGGAAGGGGTAAGATATTTGGGTTTGAATCCTTTTAAACGCTAGCTAAAATTGCGGTTTGCAAAATGTGCCTATCCTGCATTTGATTTAAATAACAAAATTACCATCTGTTAAAAATGTGAGCGCTGTTCTCCCTGTTTCAATATGTGGCATGAAAGGACCTTGTTTTACATTTCATAAACTTCAGAAAATGTACTTGTTTATAGACAGCAATTTTGTGAGTGTGTGTCTGTGTCCATTTAAATGAAATTACGTACTTTGTTCTGACATTATTGTTATGTGACCGAGGCTGTGGGATCAGGGTTTGAGCCAAGACAAGAAGCTGAGGAGGTACTGGTAGAGGGACCTTCATTGGAGTTGTGGTCATGTTTATGTAGGTGTTTTGGTTATGTTGGACACGATTTGATGATTGATGATGTGAAGTTGTTACCATGGTTGTGAACTGTGTGTGGATTGATGGCTACCAGTTGTGTTTTCTCAATGAAAGTCAACCTGCTGTTGTGTGGTGCATGGGACACAGGTAGAAGAAAATGCCCTGTCTGTACTTGGTCTCTCTCTCTCTTGTCAGCCAGTGGTGGACTCAGGCTATCTGACTATAAAGAGAAAAAATAATTAAAGGGCACAGGGACAATGCTAGACATAAAGCTATACTGGGGCACAGGCACCTTATTAAACCTACTCATCACCTCTTTAGTTTTTCTTCCAAGTTGAAGCTTGCTGCATACAAGAAGTGTGCAATACAATGCACTATAGAAATTTCCTTTGCTTAACCCACTATATGGACATTTCAGGCATGTAAGTTTGATATCAGCTTAAGCAGAGACACAAACCCTAAATGCAAGCCCTCGATCCCATTTTTTTCTAAAATGATTTGGGTGCATAAAAAAGCTTAATGTAATATAATAACGTTGGACTCATTATTATGTTTGAGTCAAAATAAGATGCATGTTTTCTGCACTGATAGGGCACTCTAGAGGGCACTGCATCACATTTTCTCCACTGGTAGGGCACCCTAGAAGGGACACTTGCACACTGGGCACACAGAGGACCCTTTATCATATTTATTCTACCATAGGGGCATCCAAGAGGGCACTTTTGCTAGCGTGGGGGCAGAATTTTGTCCGATTTCGACGGTTTTGAAAATCAAAAATCTGTCTGATAATGCTTGTAAGGCTTGGTCTGAAGATCATCTGTGCCAATTATGGGGAACATTGGACCAAATGTGTGGCCTGTGAAAAGTCTTTACACCTATCACAATGATTGCTATTATCCAAAAACGTAAGAATTCCAAAGGCTACAAGGCAATCACCAAAGATCTAGAAATCGCAGTTTCAACAGAATGTTGTCAAGAAGTTTCGCAGTCATAAAACTGTTAAGACACTTCAAGGACGTGGCACAAAGAAGAAACTCAATGAAAGAAGTCTGCAAAGGTTGGTGCGGATTGTTGAAAAAACACCACGCAAGACATCTACAGAGCTTCAGGCTGACTTGGAGAAATCTGGAGTGGTGGTTTCAGCCCGTACCATACGCTGTACACTAAACAAAGTAGGGCTCCATGGGCGAAGACCAAGGAGGAAACCACTATTGACAGAAAGGCACAAAAAGGCAAGACTAATGTTTGTAATGACTTTCTAGATAACACCCTACCTACAGTAAAACATTGTGGAGGTTCCATCATGCTGTGGGGCTTTGCTGCCTCTGGTACCAGAGGCATTGAATGCATAAAAGGAATAATGAAAGAGGATTACCATGGCATCTTAGAGCTAAATGACTTACCCAGTGTCAGTCAACTAGGTTTGAGTCGAAGGTCTTGGGTCTTCCAGAAGGACAATGACCCAAAGCACACATCCAACAGCACAAAAGAATGGTTGAAAAGGAAAAGTTATGTTGGGGCCCGGGGGGTGGTCAACCTGTATTATTTTCTGCACAAAACATATTAGCATTGGACTGCTCTCCCAATCCTGGACTCTGCCTGTTTTTCAATCAGGACCTTTTCTTTCAGAATCGTATTTAATCGCCAACTAAGTGGTCACAAACAAGGAATTTACTTTGGTGGGCAGGTGCATACAGTGAACATAATGAACAAAATAAAAATTTAGAAAATCTACAATACAATAAAATACTAGGGCTATACAATATAATATAAAATACAAAATACGATAAATAAAATAATATAAAGAATAATAATATAAAAAGAATACTGTGTGTGTTAAATTAACTTAATGTGTTAAAGTGACAGAGTGTATGAGGTAAATTGACAGTGTCAGTGTCAGTTTGGGGCCTTGTTAAAAAGGCTAGCAGCGGAAGGAAATAAACTGTTCTTGTGGCCTGAGGTTTTGGTCCTGATGGACCGCAGCCTTCTGCCGGAGTGGAGTGGTTGAAACAGTGTGTTCAGGGTGGGAGGAAACTGCCTCTCTGTTGACTTCTCTCTCCTGAATGGAGAGAATCATCACTGTAGTGAGGGGGGGGGGGTCCACTTGGGTGGGAAGGGGTAGTTCAGGACAGTCCCATTGTCTTTCAAATCTGCAGTAGAACTTGTTCAGGTCGTTGGCTAGGCGGGAGTCGTTAGTGGTGTGGGGGGCTCTGGGCTTGTAGTTGGTAATCTGCCTAAGCCCTCTCCAAAACCGAAGTCCTACTATGTGGCCCCAAATCCAAAAGAGAGATGCTTATTAAGAATCTTGGAGGTTTAACCCCCTGTCTTAAACCAGAGGTGACGAGTCTCGGTGTAATCCTGGACTCAGATTTGAATTTCAACTCTCACATTAATAAAGTGACCAAAACAGCTTTCTTTCACCTGAGGAATGTAGCAAAGGTACGACCATTCATAAACCAAAATGATGCAGAGAAGTTAATTCATGCTTTTATATCCAGCCGGCTGGACTACTGTAACGCACTTTTCACTGGTATTCCCAAGAAAACCACTGAAAGACTACAGCTCATTCAAAATTCTGCAGCTAGATTATTAACCAAAACTAAAAGGAGAGAACACATTAGTCCTGTCCTAGCTACTTTACACTGGCTCCCTGTTACCTTCAGAATTGACTTTAAGGTCCTTTTCCTCACATACAAAGCTCTACACGGACAAGGACCTAGCTACATTGCTAACTCCTTTATAAACTACACACCAGCTAGAACACTGCGATCATCAAATGCAGGCCTATTAGAGGTCACCAGAAGCAGTCATAAGAAGATTGGTGATTCGGCCTTTGTCAATTACGCCCCAAAACTATGGAACAAATTACCCATAAATATTAGGGAAGCAAACACTCTAGACATTTTTAAAAGACAGCTTAAAACCTACCTTTTTACCGAAGCATTTAAGTAATTTTATCTCAAAAGGGTTTTCCTACTTTTATTAATTATATTATTGTTACTTTTAAGATGCATGTTTAAAGTTGGTTTCTCTCTTGAACAGAGATCTTATTGGGATTTTTATTTTTGTTTGAATTGTTTATCACTTGTATTATTGTTTTTATTGATTTTATGTAAAGCACCTTGAGCTGCAATTCTTGTATGAAATGTGCTATATAAATAAAGTCTTACTTACTTACTCTCCAGACAGAAGCAGAGTTGTTAGCAGAGAACTGGTGTTTAGCCTCTCTGAATCTGTCTCTGTCCCCACTTCTAAAAGCTTCCTCCTACTCCAGCCGCAACCTTCTGAGCTTTGCAGAGAACCAGGGCTTGTTGTTGAAATTCACCCTGGTGTGTGTTGGAATACAGCTGTCTTCACAGAAGCTGATGTACGACGTTACTCTGTGAGTTCATCCAGACTATTGGAAGCAGTCGTGAACATATCCCAGTCAGTATAGTCCAAGCATGCCTGCAGATCCTCGATAGCCTCACTGGTCCACTGTTTTGATGTCCTCACAGCAGGTTTACAGAGCTTCAATTTCTGCCTGTATTCAGGAATCAGGTGGACCATGGCATGGTCAGAGTGACCCAGTGCTGCTCGAGGGACGGCGTGGTAGGCATGACGGACCGTAGTATAGCAGTGATCCAGAGTGTTCCTTCTCTAGTTGGGCATTTGATGAATTGTCTGTATTTGGGGAGTTTGTGGCTGAGATTACCCTTGTTAAAGTTGGTGAGTACGATAACCAGGGAATCCGGATTTGCTCGCTGCACACTCGGAATCTGGTCGGCAAGCATACGTTGGGCCTCTTTAACCTGAGGACCTGGCCATAAGTACACTCCTATCAGAATGAGCGACGCAAATTCGCAAGGATAGTCGAAAGGTTTACAGTTTCTAAAAAATGATTCCAGATCCGGGGAACCATGTTAGAGAATCACTGTCACATCTACACACCAGCCACTGTTAATGTAAAAACAAATACCACCTCCTTTCGTTTTGCCGGAGAGTGCTGTGTCCCGATCAGTTCTCATGAGTTGAAAGCCTTGCAGTTGTAACGCAACGTCCGGGATCAATTCACACAGCCATGTCTCCGTGAAGCACAAAACCGAAGATGACAGAAAGTCTATGTTTTTCACCATCAGTAGCTGAAGTTTGTCCATTTTGTTGCACAGTGAACGTAAGTTGGAGAGGAAAAAACTAGAAATCACTGTTCGGATCCCACAACTTCATAGCCGAACTAGCGCTCCTGCTCGCTTTCCCCTTCTACGGCGTTCTCCAGCTGAACCTCGCCAAAACAGAACTTCTCATCATCCTGGCTAAACCCTCCATCTCCCACGATCTCTCAATCACCCTGGGATCTGCGACGGTCACCCCTTCATCCTCTGCCAGGAACCTTGGGGTTACCATGGACGACGAGCTCTCCCTCACGGCCCACATTGCTGCGGTCTCCCGGTCGTGTAGATTCACCCTCTACAACATCCGGAAGATCAGGAGATACCTGTCTGAGCACTCCACCCAGCTTCTAGTCCAAGCACTTGTCCTCTCCAAGTTGGACTATTGCAACTCGCTGCTCGCTGGTCTCCCAGCATGTGCAACCCGCCCTCTTCAGAGGATTCAGAACGCAGCGGCCCGCCTGGTCTACAATCTACCCAGACGCTCCCATGTTACCCCGCTCCTCATCTCTCTCCACTGGCTACCTATCACCGCTCAAGACCGCCCGGTCCCAACACAAGCTCTTCTCCTGTCTGGCCCCCCAGTGGTGGAATCAACTCCCCACCTCCATCAGAGACACTGACTGTCTCTCCACCTTCAAGAAAAGTCTCAAGACGCACTTGTTCCGGGAGTACAACGGTACTTAGGAATGGTTCGCTTGACCCGATGTTAGTTTCCTCAAGGATCACAATGACTCTTGCTCAGAGACTTGTTGCTCTTGTGGTTAGTGGTAACTGATTTAAAATTGTTTGTACTCGCTGTGATATATTGTTTTTTATTATTGTTGCTTGTCTTTTTTTTTCTCCACAGGTACACTTGCACTTATAGCAGTTCATGTTGTTTAATTGTAACTTGTTTAACTACATGCTCGTATGGTTCTTCCCTTTGGCACTTACTTTGGTTGTTCACAATGTGTGCTTCATGTTTTGGCTACTCGCAATGTTTTGTGGCTATCTCGTTGTTATGATCAGTGACCTATGCACTTTGTAAAGCTCTCTCTTGGAAGTCGCTTTGGATAAAAGCGTCTGCTAAATGAATACATGTAAATGTAAGTCCTTATTTTATGTCAATTAACCAATGGCTTTTGAAAACAGTTAAAGTGACATTATTTCTTAACTTGTTTATTTAAATTAATATATTTTTTGGAGATGAAGTAAACATGTAGCTAAATCATTAATGTCTGCACTTCAAAAAGTCTGAATTTACGTTTCCGAACATAGACTAAAGTGGTTTGCACGCAGGAATTTACTCGATGGAACTGTCTTTTGAGATTCTGTTTCCACCTGTTTGAAATTATTTGCAACACATTTTAGTTTAGCTTGACTTTTAGCCTGACACGGATCAGGCTAGTTCCGAAGTATAAGTTACCTTGGTTACGTAGCTAGAACTAAAATAAGCCACCTTAATGGAACGGAACTCTCGCTAAAGTAAGTGAGACTTTCAAAATAAGTCTTGTTTTTCCTTAATCGACGTTGATGGAACACCCCCCAGCACTCCTGTGTAATTTTATTTGTGTTATTTATATCAAGTATACTTATTGGTGATAGATAAAAAATTCCAAGTAACCTTTAACAAGGTAAAAAAGATACATAGCCTGCACCACTGAAGTCTCACACAAACAATACAACTAATTAACCAATTAACTAATTATGAGAACTGCCTAATCAGAACGGACTATTTGTCTTTCAACAAATAGCCAGCCAACAAAGCAAAGGTTGTTGTACTTATTCAAGTACAGCAAGTGAGTACTGGGATGAGAAAGCTGCTTTTTCATAGCATGGTAGCACTTCAACTCGACGCACTATTGGTACCAGGTACGTTGTTTTCCACTGCTTATACTATTCCCTCAAAGTAGCTGTTCATTATAACAACAACAACAACACATGAAACGGCTATGACATCATCTTTAACATGGTACACTACTCTTGCTGGATCCTTTAATAGGCAGCCAAACTGGAACTTCTGAACCTCCTCAATTGACCACTGCGTGGTTTTGTGGGTTGCATCTAATCAAGTAGTCCAGTGAACTAAAACAAATTGCAGCCATTATAATAACTTGGCTATATAAAATAAGTTGTGGAATTGTGCAGAATGTCCCGTGTCGCAATTCTCTCTGACCAATCAATAGTCTGCAGTGTTTTCACGTCACCTTTCGGTATCGTCTCATCTCAAACCTTGACGGAGGTGCTACCAAAAAAAACTACCACAACAACCGCCTGGTCTACAATCTACCCAGACGCTCCCATGTTACCCCGCTCCTCATCTCTCTCCACTGGCTACCTATCATGGCCCGTATCAGATTCAAGACCCTGGTATTGACCTTCCGAGCAGTGAAGGGGACTGCACCCGTCTACATCAAGTCTCTCCTGCAGCCTTACACCCCCACCCGTCACCTACGGTCTTCTTCAGACAACCGCCTGGTGTTCCCACTGCTCAAGACCGCCGGGTCCCAACACAAGCTCTTCTCCTGTCTGGCCCCCCAGTGGTGGAATCAACTCCCCACCTCCATCAGAGACACTGACTGTCTCTCCACCTTCAAGAAAAGGCTCAAGACGCACTTGTTCCGGGAGTACAGCGGTACTTAGGAATGGTTCGCTTGACCCGATGTTAGTTTCCTCAAGGATCACAATGACTCTTGCTCAGAGACTTGTTGCTCTTGTGGTTAGTGGTAACTGATTTAAATTTTTTGTACTCGCTGTGATATATTGTTTTTATTATTGTTGCTTGTTTTTTTTCCACAGGTACACTTGCACTTATAGCGGTTCATGTTGTTTAATTGTAACTTGTTTAACTACATGATCTTATGGTTCTTCCCTTTGGCACTTACTTTGGTTGTTCACAATGTGTGCTTCATGTTTTGGCTACTCGCAATGTTTTGTGGCTATCTTGTTGTTATGATCAGTGACCTATGCACTTTGTAAAGCTCTCTCTTGGAAGTCACTTTGAATAAAAGCGTCTGCTAAATGAATAAATGTAAATGTTTCACTGCTTGAGCAAAGCCTTAGCACGGCTTTGACTAGATTGCCCAATAATTCTGCCGCTGGGAGCAGAAAAGTGGGAAATAAATCCACAGGAGTTGTTTCCCTGATGTTTAAGAGTTTGTTGCTTGTTAGAGAAAATCTTGGCAGAACACTGAATTAACAGACAGAACAAAACAGAGCACACTGACCGAGGCAGCCATCATCGATGCCATCTTGGATCAATCAATCCTCTTTACCACCTGCTTCTTCCTGTTGTGCTCTGATTGCGCATCTTATATTGCACGTCTCCTGTTTCCCCTCTTTCTTTGCTAATGTGTTTTGTGCCTTTGCCTTGTCCTCTTTCAAGTGTGCCATTTGTTCTGTTCCAGCTGCGGTGAGCCGCTTTGCCCTTACCTGGATCCATTGGACTGCTCTCATGATCCCGGACTCTGCCGGTGTTTGACCACGATTACGGAAACCCCGTTTGGATTTGTTGGACTTGGATTCTCCGGCTCACCGGAGCTTTGCCGACTTCGCCAACTTCGGCAAGACCAGGAGAACATGCAGGGGACCGCCGCTGAACGTTCCTCTCGTACTCCGGAACCCCGCATCAACAATCCGCCGCTTTATGCTGGTGAGCCTTCCGCCTGTCGTACATTCCTTACCCAGTGCAAGGTCGTCTTCTCCCTCCAGCCGGTCACTTATGAAACAGGTCTCACTTGGGTGGCCTACGTTATTTATCTCCTGACGTGTTTGTGAGTGGGGGACGGCCGTCTGGGAGGCTCGCCATCCCTGCTGTGAAGACTTTGAGGTCTTCAAGACCGAGATGCCCAGAGTCTTTGATAGATCAGTGTTTGGTAAAGAGGCTTCCCCGCAGCTGGCCTCACTTCGTCAGGGCCGCCGGACTGTGGCCGCCACAAGCGAATGGAATGCAGGGACATTGATGAGATCTACGTCCGTGGCCCCCCAGATCAACTAGATGACCTGGTCCGTCTTGCCATCTACCTCGACCAATGCTTCAACCTTTGGCGCCGGGTCTGGAACACCACAAGGCTGATGTCACTCCCCCTTCTGCTGGGCTGCCCTTCTTCTGCCTTCTCCGGTGCCCATGCAATTGCCATGCCCATGCAAATGGGCAAGGTCCGTCTGTCGTCAAGAGAAGAATCTGAGCTTGTGTCTTTACTGTGCCGGAGAGGGTCATGTTGTGGTGAAGTGTCCGTTGAAAGCCCCTGCTCGCCAGTTAATAGGGGAATCCTGGCGAGCAGTCCCTCAATCTCTCCATCAGTCGGCGCCCCCACCAAAAGAACACAACCATAAGGGTGGTGTGAATACTAACACAACAGACCCCAGTCTAAGGCCTCTCCCACACCCGCGACAGGGCGTCAGCCACCACATTGTCAGTGCCCTTGATATGGCAGATCTTGATGTTGTAGCCTTGTACAACCAAAGCCCACCGCATGAGGCGGCGGTTGTGATTGTACATCCGGTTCAGAAAAACCAAAGGATTATGGTCAGTATACACTTCGACAGGCATGGCCGTTGAACCAACGTACACCTCAAAGAACTGTAATGCTAACAGTAACGCCAAGGTTTCCTGTTCGACAGTAGAGTATCTGGCCTGACAAGGGTTAAACTTGCGGGAGAAAAAACACACAGGACGATCAACGCCCTCATCGTCCTCCTGTAGGAGCACCGCACCTGCCCCCACCACACAGGCGTCCACTTCCAGTTTGAAAGGTTTGTCGAAATTCGGAGCTGCCAAAACCGGAGCAGAGCACAACAATAACTTAGCCATCTCAAAGGCAGTCTGGCTTTCAGGCGTCCACTTAAAGGGCACCTTTGGGCTGATCAAAGCGGTCAGCGGGGCTACTACGGACAAAAAGTTCTTACAAAACGTTCTGTAATAACCCACCATGCCCAAGAAACGGCGTAGCAGGCGACGGGAAGTGGGCACTGGGTACTGACTGATAGCCTCGACTTTCCTTGCCACAGGGCGCACCTGTCCAAGACCCACCTCCTTTCCCAGATAGGTCACAGTTGTTTTTCCGAATTCACATTTAGCCAAATTCACTGTTAAGGAAGCAGCCTGTAACCGCTCAAACACCACCTGCAGAGTGGAGACATGTTCATCCCAAGTAGAGGAGTGAACCACTAAATCATCCCTAAAGATCTCAGGAAAGCTGAGAATTACCGCTATCAGTTCGTTTTGTTTACTGCAGTTTAAATGTGGCATTATGGACGGCAAGACTTTCAGACTTGCCGAATTGCTCAACCGTTCACCTTGTATATGAGCGGTCTTTGGCTCCAACCCATCCTCCTGATTGTCCTCCAGGGAGTCCGAACACAGTACCGCAGTGGCAACGACAGCCGGACCTTGGACACTGGGCAACAAAGGTTTACGCACATAATACTCTTTTAGCATGTTCACATGACAGAGCCTTGACGAGCGCCTTCGCTCTGGTGTTCTCACAACATAATTAGTGTCACTTAACTTTCTCTCCACCACGTGTGGACCAGTATACCGAGCGGACAGAGACGAGCCCTGTACCGGCAGTAACACTAAGACCTTATCCCCTTCCCTAAACTTGCGGATTTTAGCCTTCTTGTCATAAAGGTTCTTCATTTTTGTCTGGACCGACAAGAGAGATTGGTGTGCCAATTCACATGCGTCATGGAGACGGTTACGCATCTCGTGTACGAAGTTGTACACGTTCTTTGGCACACTTGTAGGTAACTTGGACGAAAGGATGTTTTCCTTAAGCACCTTCAACGGACCCCTCGGGGTATGTCCGAACACTAAATCGGCAGGACTGAAACCCAAAGACTCCTGTACTGCCTCCCTAACAGCAAACACCACATACGGTACTCCCTCGTCCCAACCACCTCCCGTTTCCAGACAATACTTACGAAGCATTGCTTTAAGCGTTTGGTGCCAGCGCTCTAACGCACCCTGGCTTTCTGGATGGTAAGGACTTGATGTCTGGTGGCGGATGGAGAGGTTACGCAACACATGTGACAGCAGTTTGGACATGAAATTGCTTCCCTGATCAGTTTGTATTTCCTTAGGAAGACCAAAAGTAGTGAAGAATTTGATGAGCGCTTTGGTCACAGTCTTAGCGGTGATGTTCCGTAGTGGAACGGCTTCAGGGTAGCGAGTAGCACAGCACATTATGGTCAACAGAAACTGGTTTCCCGACCCTGTTTTTGGTAATGGGCCCACACAATCCACAATAATCCTGTCAAATGGTTCCCCCACCACTGGGATTGGACAGAGAGGAGCGCGGGGAACGGATTGGTTGGGCTTACCCATGATCTGGCACACGTGACACGTTTTGCAATACTCTACAACATCCGACTTTAACCCAGGCCAGAAAAACTGTTGGAGAATTCGGTCATACGTTTTCGAGATCCCCAAGTGGCCAGACCATGCCGGGTCATGAGCCACAGACAGGACCTGCTGTCTATACAACGTAGGAAGCACCACCTGTGACACAGTGCTCCAGTCGCCATCTATGTCATGCGCTTTCCATTTGCGCATCAGTACACCATTGTCCACATAGTACGCTCTCTTACTGGCTTTTGCTTCCTCAGGGGAAACAACTGATCGAAAACATGTCGCCAAACTACCATCCCCCTTCTGGGCCTCAACCACATTGGAGGTTGTAGCGGACAACAAAGCATCCCCTAAGTGGGTGCTCTCGACCCTGGCAGCCTTTATGGGTGCCTCGCTCTCCCTTGACACAGGAGCATACTCTAAGACAGAATCTCCTAGATTCACTAGGTCTCCCAACTTCCTGCTTTGTGCTCGAGTGACAACACAAGCTGGAAACACATGTGGAAACTCAGAAGACAACACATCATTGTCTGACCCGGTGTTTGGTTTTTCCACCACTTCCAACACCGGTTTCCCTGTGCCGCCCGCAATGTCATTGCCAAGGAGCAAAGACACACCTTTGATGGGTAGTTTCTCCACCACTCCAACCCGAAAACAACCAGAAACAATGTCGGACTCTAAGTTCACCCAATGCAACGGAACTGCTTTTGTCCCCATTCCTATCCCCTGCAGTAGTACCTTTGTGCCTACAGCAGTGCTGTCTGAACAAGGCAACACACTGGCAAGGATCAGGGACTGCGCAGCCCCTGTGTCCCTCAAAATAGCCACACGTTGCCTACTCTTTTGGTCACCTGCCAAGGACACCCAGCCAGTGGACATAAAGGGCGTGTAACTGTCTTCTGACAAAGGGGTTATAGCTGTAAAGCTGAATGACTGGACTAACCCCACCTCCTTGGGTCTTCGTGGAGGCGACCTCTGCTTGTTTTTCAAGGTGGGGCAGTCAACTACAACATGCCCCACCCAGTGGCAGTAAAAGCACTCTCTACCTTCAGTTTTCGTAGACCCCTCGGCCAATTGAGGACGAGCGTAACGGGACGACACCACAGGTTGGGGGTTGGAGAACACGGTCTTATGGGTTAAGGCGTATTCGTCTGCTAAGACGGCCGCCTGAGCCATGGACGCCACTCGCTGCTCATTAAGGTGGACTACGATGCGGTCAGGCAGGTGATTCTTAAAGTCTTCCAGCAAGACTAGTTCCCTCACCTCTGTCAGGGTAGTGGCCTTGCTGGCAGAACACCACTTATCAAAAAGGGACTCTTTGTCCCTGGCGAACTCTACATACGTCTTGTTGGTTGTTTTTCTGTGGTTCCTGAAGCGCTGTCTGTAAGCTTCAGGGACCAGTTCATACGAGCGCAACACTGTGGCCTTTACAACATCGTAGCTGAGACTATCTTCCAGGGACAGGGAGGCCACTACCTCCTGAGCCTTTCCAGTAAGCCTGCACTGTAACAGTAACGGCCACACTTCTTGGGGCCATTTCAGCGCTCCTGCCACCCTCTCAAAAGCCGAGAAATAGCTGTCTACCTCAGCTTCCCTGAAGGGGGGCACCAAAGCAATATTTTTGCTGACGTCAAAATGTCCGAACCCGCTAGGTGACTGTGAACCACCCATCCCCGCCTCTAGCTCCATCTGTCGAATCCGGATTTCCTTTTCTGCCTGTATTTGCAGTTTCTTGACCTCTAACTCCAACTCAAATGTCCTCCTGTCTGCCTGGTCCCTCAACTCGCCCTCGAGACGGGACAGACGAAGGCTGAGCTGTGCCGCCTCCCCCGAACCAGGAAAAACAGGAGAACCGGGGTTGTATTTTGGCAGCGTTCGAGGAGCGGGGAGAGGACCCTCAACCCCCCTGTCCGCCGACCGTGCGGGCGAAGACCTCAGCAGCTCTTTGCCTTCCACATCTTCCTCCTCGCTCTCGCCCTCTTCCCCCATCGTAACAACCCCTTGCTCTAACAAACCACCCGTAACAACTGCCAGGACCTCGGCTCTGAGAGCTTGTTTCCTGGCTGCGATGCCAAAGTGATCCGCGATCGCTAACAGGTCCGCTTTACGCAGCCCTGACAGGTCTGAATATGACGGGTCATCAACAAATGCCGAAACAGCTGCCGCCATGCTACACTCCTAATGACACTACAAAACCTTTACTCACACCCAAAACACCACGCCCCGACCACACCGACCACCAAGACGTCCGAGCAGCAGAAAGTCAAGATCCCGGACGAGCCCCCATTTGTTATAAGCCTATGCCTGTAACGGCGGGAACCTGACCCCTGCCACCGCTCAGGGACTCTCAAAGGCCAGTGAAGGGTGCGCAGAGCAAGGAGTGCGAACAAGGACACAAACAAATGGTACCAATGGAATATTAAGGCTTTATTTTTGCCACCACGGTACAGTAAATAATAACGGTAATGGGGAAAATAATAAACAGGGACAAGGGGAGGGCTGGACAGGACCAAAGAAAAGAAATCAACATAAAGTTCCCAAAGCTAAACACAAAGCAACTGACACACGAATGAGGTGTCCTAACAAAAAATACAGCAGTGGTCTGCCCAGGTCTAGCTGGTGTATATAGACAGTAAGTAATTCCTACGGGTGATGTATACCCCGGGGCAGCTCCAAACTACTCCCCAGCCCCTGAACAAAAGAACAAGAAAACGTTCTGGACAACACTACAAACAAAGCAACTCAACACAACAGGACAAAGAAAAACAAGCCAAAAGGACAATGGTCAGCACAGAGGGGAATCCAAACAACTAAACACAAAAGTACGCCTTACCCACACACAATACAGCCAGCGACTTATTCCCCCCCCCAAACAAACACAGAGTGGCACAATACATACTGGTGGAGGGTTGGTTGATGACAGGAACCAGGTGAACCGGATTATGGAGAGGAGGAGTCATGCGTGGGTGTTGATGGTTTGATTCGCGCCACCTATGGGGAACAGACAGCACAGCAGGGAACACACACAAATGCAACACAGAACATCAGACTGGGGGTCGTAACACCGGCACTTCGCCACCTTGGGGGTGTCTTATTCTCCCTCTATCTGCCCCTGAGTGGCTAAGTACTTGGATGCTTCTCCAGCAGCAGGTATCATTTGTTCCTCCACCTTGCCGGCCGGGGCATAGTTCTTCTTTGTGTAATTCGGATCTTCGCAATGCTTACCACCTGGTCCGTATTCGTGAAGGGGACAAATGGAAGACAGCACTATGAATACTTGGTTCTCCCCTTTGTGCTGACCAATGCCCCAGCCGTCTTCCAGGCACTTGTCAACGAAGTGCTGAGAGACATGATCAACAAGCATGTGTTTGTGTACCTGGATGGTCCATTTTTTCTGTCTCCAGGGACACATCTAGCACGTCAGGCAGGTGCTTACATTTACATTTAGTCATTTAGCAGACGCTCTTATCCAGAGCGACTTACAGTAAGTACAGGGACATTCCCCCGAGGCAAGTAGGGTGAAGTGCCTTGCCCAAGGACACAACATCAGTTGGCATGACCGGGAATCGAACTGGCAACCTTCGGATTACTAGCCCGATTCCCTCACCGCTCAGCCACCTGACTCCCTAGGTGCTTCAGAGGCTGCTACAGAATCAGCTCTACATTAAGACGGAGTGTGTGTGTTCCACGTCCATTTGGTTCCGTTCTTGGGATCCATCATCTCGGTGGAGGGGATTCGCATGGATCCTGCTAAGGTGAGGGTTGTCACCGACTGGCCGCAACCTGGCTCTCGCAATGCGCTTCAGCAGTTTTTGTGCTTTACTAACTTTAACAGGCGGTATATTCGCAACTATAGCCAGGTTGCGCCTCTGCTGATGGCAGTGACCTCCAAGAAGGTTCAGCTTCAATGGTCCTCTTCTGTTCAAGTTGCTTTTGATAACTTTAAAGCCCGTTTTACGATGGCTCCGATCTTCATAACTCCTGATCCTTCATGGCAGTTTATAGTGGAGGTCAATATTGTCATCAGGACAATAAGCTGCATCCCTGTGCTTACTTTTATCATTGTTTGTCCCCCACAGAACGGAACTACGACATCGGCAATAAGGAGCTGCTGGCAGTGCGCTTGGCCTTGGGGGAGTGGCGGCACTGGTTGGAGGGGGCGCCCACGCCTTTCCTAGTGTGGACCATTTCACAGGAACCTGGAGTACATACCAAGTGATTGAACTCCAAGCAAGCCCGCTGGGCGCTGTTCTTTGAGCGCTTTGACTTCAAGCTCTCATACAGGGCTGGGTCGAAGAACGGCAAGCCCGACGCGTTGTCCTGCCAATTCACGGTTCAAGTTGACAGCTCCCCACCATATACCGTCTTGCCCACAAGCAGGGTGGTGGAGGCCGTTGTGGAGACACGCGTCGGGCAGGCTCTGACGGGGGTTGAGGTGCCCAGGGGGTGTCCAGATGGTCTGCTCTTTGTTCCTGGGTCGGTGCAGGGGGATGTCCTCCATGTGCCATCCCAGGGTGAGGTCATTGGCATCCGCCAGTGCTTTTGGTGGCCGACCATGGCTGAGGACATTTGTGGGGGCCTTCTCGGTTTGTTAAAAAAAAAAAGCCCTCCAATTTGCCTCCTGATGGTCTGTTACAACCCCTTCCTGTTCCTTCCTGACCCTGGTCACATATTGCCCCTGATTTTGTCACTGGACTGCCTCCATCCAGTGGCAATACTGTGGTCCTCACCGTGGTGGACCGCTTTTCTAAGGCGGTTCACTTTGACCCCCTCTTCCCATGCTCCCCTCTACGAAAGAGATGTCCCTGGTGGTCTTCCGGCTCCATGTTATTCCGGAAGAGGGAATACTGCAGGCATATGGGTGCTACGGTCAGTCTGTTGTCGGGGTTTCATCCACAGACCAACAGCCAAACCGAGCGGGCGAACCAGGATGCCGGTCGGGCACTTCGGTGTATGGTCTCCCACAATCCCTCTACCTGGTGTCAGCAGCTACCGGGGGTTGAGTACGCCCACAACTCTTTGTCAGTGTATGTGACTGGGCTTTCCCAGTTCCACTGTCGCCTAGGTTACTCACCTCCTCTCTTTCAGTCCCAGGTGGCCCAGGCTGCAGTTCCCTCGGTCCAGGCGTTCATTCGAAGGGCTCGCCGCAACTGGAGGAGAGCCAAAGAGGCGTTGCTCTGTACCAGGGAACGCACCAAATGGGTGGCTGACCGACACCAGACTAAGGTCCCATCTTACATTCAGCGGCCAGAGAGTGTGGTTCTCCACAAAAGACCTTCCGCTGCGTGTCTCCTCCTGCAAGCTGGCTCCCAAGTTCATAGGGCCATATTGGCCATATCTTTGACTTTTCATAGATATGTGTGTTTTATCACCCAGTGCACGGTCCAAGTATTGCAAAAATTAGAGAAGTGTGTAGACATTTTGTTTATCATTCTGAGTTCAAATGTCACAAACCCCTAACATTGGAATTGTCCTCAATATAAATATCTCCCAAGTTGGTGATTATTTGACAAACTGTCACAGATTTATGGCCGAATCATCATGTTTGGAATGTGTGGCGCCACCTATTAATATATTTATATTTAGTCATTTAGCAGACGCTCTTATCCAGAGCGACTTACAGTAAGTACAGGGACATTCCCCCAGAGGCAAGTAGGGTGAAGTGCCTTGCCCAAGGACACAATGTCATTTGACACAGCCAGGAATCGAACTGGCAACCTTCAGATAACTGGCCCGATTCCCTAACCGCTCAGCCACCTGACTCCCAAAAGCGATTAAGCGATTTCAAAATAGTTTTACCCACATGGCTTAACATTGTTTTAAATCATATCCTGTGAGGTTTGTAATGATTGGACAAACATTTTCTTTTTCTATTACTTTCTTTTGAAATGTTTTCAGATAAACAGTATGTACATCAGACATTATATATCGAATACATACGAACACAGCATTTAAATATATGCCCATGCCTACGCAATACAGTCGTGTTACTCGTACATCTACTCATCAGAAATGAGTTCAACAAAACAACAACAAAATAAGTAAAGAACTATGTACATCAGGGCCGGATCCAAGGGGGTGGGCTACGCACCCCCCCAGCGCCCCCCCCCTAGCTCCTTCTGACTTCAGCCAAAAAATGTACATGTTGAAGCTATAAAAAAGTCTGTTAGAGCTTTCAGTAATATGCTTCTTTTTTTTTTTTTTTTTATTCCCCAGTGATTGTCTGGTTGATAATGGGCAACGTAGGTTACAGCTCCGCCTCCACATTTACCGATAAAAGTGAAATCAACCTTGAATCTCTTGCCACTCACTTGTTCTCGAAGTTATTGTATATCGGTCTTTTGTGGAGGACTTTTGACAAATAGTAAAGTGTAGCATTGGTGTTTAATGTTAAACCATGGAATTTCATACTTCTGTTGTAATCTTTATTTGTTTTCATAGAAGATACACGGGTTAGTAAGACGTTAACAGTACAGTAGTCTTTTAGCTTGGTTAGCCATCGATTGTTCTTTGCGTGCGTGTTTGTACAAAGAAAAACCTTTTATCATGCATCGATTTCTGATCCCCAAACCATCTACTACTGCCCCTGCGACAAGGAATATTAAACTCCTACTCCAGAGCAGGCAGAGCGTGCTGGTCTCAAATATTGTTCACAAATCTGTCTAAATCTGTGTTAGTGAGCACTTTTACTTTGTTGAGAAAATCCATCCCCCTCACAGTTGTGGCATATCAAGATGCTGATTAGACAGCATGATTATTGCACGGGTGTGTCTTACGCTGGCCACAATAAAAGGACACTCTAAAATGTGCTGTTTTACTGTACTGGGGGTCAGGTCGAGGGTTAGCTAACCCTAACCCTGACCCTAACACTAACTGACTGGTATTTTTTTTAATAAGAATAGTGACTCCCCTCCTATGTTATGATTTATATGAATAGAAAAGCACATCAGAAAAGCCAATTTTATTGAGTTTGTAGCTCTTTATCAATTAGATGGGTTTCCTTTAAATACACTATATGGGCTTGTTCTTTCTTCATTTTAAATAAAATCTTACTGGATTCAACACCCCGTTGACATTAAAGGAAATTATTTTAATTTAGTCTCTAACCATATGTATCTGAAGGCAATGTATTAACCAACTGAGCTAAAACAAACATAATCAATCTACTACCCGAACAAGCAAGAACAAGAAAACAGGCATAACAGAAGAATAAGAAAAAAGGATATGATTCCAAGATTGGGATCTCTAATAGATGACCCTGAACTAAGTTAGATGAAAGTTCTAGCTGTGGGGGGAAATCTCTATCCCATGTGGGTCAAGGGCCCCCATTGCCGCGTTCATAAATGGAAAGTTCAGCGTACATTTCACCAAAATAACTTGTATATTCCTCCCTTATATATATTTTCATTTAAATTATTTTATCCACAAAATAAATAAAAATAAAATAATTAATTAGGCAATATAAAAAATCACATTACTGTATACCTCTCAAAATAAAAATTGCACCATCTTTCAGGTTTGCTTAGCTCACCAGAAGTTCTTCTGGAGAGGACAGGGGCCCTCTTCTGAAAGCTTGGTCTCTCCCTAATATTCTGCTCTCGCTCTTCTTCCGCTCCCTGTTGTCTTGGGCCTCTAAAGGCTTATATATGCTTCTGCGTTTTTCGAAAAACGGACACATGGGAACGCCCTCTTCTCCGAGGAACACCCTCTACGAGCTCTCCGTCAGCCCTCGGAGAGCCCCGGAGAGCTCGACGTGCACCTCCTGAATTTTCTAACTATCCGTCGTGAGCGACGGAGAGCTACGGAGACCCCCTTGGCTGTGATTGGTCAGTATTAAGAATCGCTTGCGTCAGGGGCGGGGTTGCCGGGATAAACAGGACGAACAGAATCCTTTGACCGCCATTGCTGTAAGTTTTCACAATTCATATTTCAGCTAAACAGTACATGTAAATCAGCATCTGAATTAAAATGTGACGAGAAATGGGCAGTGTAGTTGCTGAAAATGTGCGTATTTTATTGATGAAACGGCTATGTTCTCCCGTCTAGATCTCCCTTTTTGGTCCAATAGTTTGCTTTCGTGTTGATTGATTACTTTTATCATCTTGATCATCTGCTCCACATTTTTTATTTCGGTTAGTTTTGTGTTTTTTGCGAAAATCCTTTATCTCCTCCAGAACTTTTAAAAAACTAGCCGCCTCACCAGGGTTGGGGAGTAACGGATTACAAGTAATCGGATTACAAAATAATTGTAACTGTAATCCGTTACATTACTGGAAAAAAATGTAATCAGATTACAGATACTTTTGAAAAATATTGAGGATTATTTGCGCTACTTTTACATTTGGGGAATAGTCGATTTTCTTTTGAAAAATTTATCCTTTTAAATTGCAAATTTGGCTTTTTTATCATTGGCCATTTTGTCCGTGAAGTTTCTTGTTAAAACTTTGATCAACAAAAACGCAATTGCAATGTCGCAGCAACAAACTGCATTTTTCACCTGGCGTTTCAACAACCAATTTGTTTTCAAGGAAGAAAAGGGCAAAAACATCAGTACAATGCAAGTTATGTTTGCCTATGGTGAAGCTACTGTCGTCGTCAAGATTCTTCTTCCAACTTGAAGAAGCATTTGGAGGTAAGGCTATGGCAAAATTGGCAGCAGGTAGCTATACACGTGTACCGGTTACCTAAAAGTTGCTGTCCTCCACAATTAGCAAACACATGTTAAATAGGGTTAGCTAGATGGCTAGTCAGCTGCTAGCCCCTTATTAAACCGATTAGTTGGCTAACTAATTAACTTGAAACATTGTCAAGTACAAAAATATTAATTGTGGCGAAAACACACGGCAGACGTGTCTGCTCTTATCCAGAGTGTCTCCTGTACTAAATGACTTAATGAAAGGTATGCTGAATCTTGGCAGAGACTACGTTAACTGTTCAGCTATCCAATTTAGATTCATTATTTGCTTGCCACGTTTCAGTCCTAGCTACAACCACACATTATCTAACTACTAGTATGATCACTGCTCTTTTGCTTTCATCATAAATTGACCGTTTTTAATAAATGTCCAGTAGCAAACAATCAAATATGGAGTGATAAGAGTTGCTGTGAAGTATGTATGCTGTACATTATCATTGGTAAAGGAATCACTACCCTATAGCTACCAGTTAAGATAGCTAGATTAATCAGTCTTCAAAACTGATGCCATTATCTTCATAATAAGCTAAAATGTTGAATTTGGTCAAGTTTGTTGATAGAATTTGCTTGTTAGGGACTGTAGTTTTGTGTAAGGATAATATCTAGCTGCCTTGTTTTTTTTCCAACATTCCAAGAATGGTAAAACAGGTTAACCATAATAACCCCCCCAAAAAAATTGAACTAAGATTCAACCTTAGAGACATAATTCAATTTATTTTATATATATATATTTTAAAGTGTTATTACAGCTAAATAAATTATTTGCATTATTGTCTACAAGAAACGAACACCATTTATTGTGACCATAAAACTGAGGCAAAATAAAATGAATGGAGTATGTTACTCAGTACAGTCAACATGTTATGCTATTGTATTTCCTAAACCATAAATGTATAGTTAATCATTTTTGTGCTTATATTTCTTCAGAGGATCCACACCAATCAATGGAAGACCCTGAATAAAAAAAGACTGTCAAATGACATGACGTGCAGAGAAACACAGAAATCTATGGGTGACCAAGAAGGGACATCGTCTACACCTCTAAAACAAGCCAAACTCAACCCAGGAGGACCACCCACCTCACAGAGCCATGTTAATGATCTGGTATTTAACTTCATCATAGAGGACGTGCAACCCTTTTCACTGTTAAAGGTGCCGGCATTCCGCAAGCTAGTTGAGGGAATCAGTAGGGGTAGAAAGGTAATGTGCAGAACAACGTTGATGCAATGAATGGAAAATGAATTTAATATCATGAAAGCAGCGCTCACAAGCAAACTCCAACACATTGAATCAGTCTGCACCACAGCAGATATATGGTCATCTCACAACAGTAGTTTTTTTGGCATGACATGCCATCGGATAGAAGATAACTTGGAGAGGAAGTCCGCTGCTTTGGCTTGTGCAAGAATAAAAGGACGCCATACATACAAAATGATTGCTGCTAAGTTAAGTGAGATACATGCCGACTTTAAGATTCAGCACAGTGAGGGCCACAGTGACGGACAATGGAAGCAATTTTGTGAAGGCATTCAGTGAGTTCAGTGCTAATGAAGAGGAATGTGATGAGTTAGATGATGGAGTGAGATTTGAAGATGTGGGTGCTATTCTTGAGGTTGAGGACGAGGTTGAGCAAGAACTTTTTTCTCCCTCCACATCAACGTTGTGTGGCACATACCCTCAACCTCATTGCTACAAATGAGGTGGACAAAGCAGCATCATAAGGTACATCACGAAGATTGTACAGAAGTGTAATGTCCAAATGTTCCAGTATTTGGAACAAAGCACACAGGTCCACATTAGCTTCTGAGACAATAGAGAATATTGCAAGCATGGCAGTGACTGTGCCATGTGTTACAAGATGGAGCTCAGAGTATCGTGCCATCTCCAAACTCATACGTCTCACAGAGGACCAGCTGAAGCAAATCTGTGAAGAACTGGGTTTGACCACACTGCATCCTTGTGAGATTGCTTTCCTCAAGGAGTACAGTGATGTGCTACAGCCACTTGCATATTGATCTTCTTCAAGGGGAGAAGACATGCTTTCTTGGCTTTCTTATCCCATCAATCCTAAGCTTGAAGTCTAAGCTCTCAGAGAAACTAGCTCATTCAACATTCTCTGTGCACATCATTACTGCTGTCATTGAAGCTGTAGACCGCTGGTTTGAACATATGCTTAACAGTCACAAAGCAAAAATGGGTACCGCAACCTTAACAAAGTTCCGACTGTGTTCGACCCTAAACAGAGAGAAGAGTTGCACAAGTTGTTAGTTCAAGAAGCATCTGCAATGGGAAACACACGCTCTGATGAGGTTGAAGATGGAATAAACCCTGAGTCGGAGGAGTCCGATGACAACTTCTTTGTATTTTAAGTTACAAAAAGGGCCAGTGGCACTGCAGAGGATGAGGTGAGGCAGTACCTTGAAGACAAAAACAAGTCATTGGACTCATTTTAAGTCCTTTCCCATAGTCCGAAAACTCTTTCTGAAGTATAACACTACACTCCCCTCCAGTGCTCCAGTTGAACGGCTTTTTAGCTATGGTGGAAACCTGTTTACCCCTCAGCGAAGCAGAATGACTGATACTCATCTAGAGCAAGCTCTTTTGCTGAGATACAACAGTAAGTTCTGACTTCAATCATCTGAATAGGCAGATTTGATCCTTCAGAATATACATAATCAAATTTTGTATTTTTGTTCATGACTGCATGTGACTATTGCACGCAGAGTCACCTAAGTTGAAGTCTATTTTTTAAATATTATTTGGTTTGCAAATTGGGTAAATCTGCCTACCCTCGAGGACCTGCACACCTCGAGGACCCTGAGGCGTGCAAGGAAGATTGTGGCAGACCCCTCCCACCCTGGTCACTCCCTGTTCCAGCTACTCCCCTCTGGCAGAAGGCTGCGGTCCATCAGGACCAAAACCTCACGCCATAAGAAAAGTTTCTTTCCATCTGCTACTGGCCTCTTCAACAAGGCCAAGGACTCCCATTGACATTCATTCACTTATTTAACTATTATAAGTCCATTTAATGTCAATTCAGTATGCATAAGCCACTTTATCTCAGTATCCGATTGCACTATGTTGACCATTCACGCTGCTCATTATTCTTATTTTTATATATATTTTATTTTATATTTAAATTGTTGTATTCTTAGATTGTTTAGTTCTTAGAAATAGTTAAACTTTTGTACTTTTACTTAATTTAAGATCTGTATATGTTTAGTGTTTTGCACCTCCCTGCCACAGTAAATTCCGTGTTTGTATAACATACATGGCGAATAAACCGAATTCTGATTCTGATTCTAAATGCACTGTGCATTACAGTTGTGTTGTGAGCCTGACCAGTGTTTTGGCATATCTTGGTATCTATACAAAGACAGATTTGTAAAAATGGATGTAAATTATTTTAGATTATATCTCTGCAATGTAGTGGCCAGTGGCCACAATAATAGGAATATGAATAACATAATTGGTTAATTGTTCAATAAACAATAATAAAACAATAAATAAAAGTGTAAATAATATTGTGCATTATATGTCTACTGCCATTATTGGACCCTCTATATCCTTTTTTTCTTTTGGTACACTACCACTGGCCATCAGCCCACCTAAAGTGTATTGCCCATATTGACATAAATTGGGGTGACCTTTCTATTTATTTTGGAGTGCTACTGTATGTCCTGCTGCAACAGTTTCTGGGGTGTAAAGAATGTATAATACATTATAACACATATTCTAGAACTGTAATCACCAGCTGCATATCAGGCACGGCACTAACTATAATCCCAGTTATTAATATGTGTGGCATTTTAATCACTGAATGCATCACGGGCACTGTGCACGAGTGAATATAACAACAGGAGTTATGAAGGATGCATGTCTTAAAGTTATGTATTGTGCTTATTAAAGTTATGTCTTATGAAACTTAGAAGTGTGCTCAAGCTTAAACATAGGGTCTCACACTGAGTGTGGGAAGCAGGCTGTTCTTTGTGTCTCTATCTTTTCATTTTCAGAAACAACCTTGAATCTGGGTGGAGATGGCACCCGAGCAGGTGGGACGCGGAGGCAAGAACAACTCCCTGATGCACGAGAGAACAAGCTCAACCCTTTTTTTGTTACTTGTTTTCAATTGCATTGTATATGATATGCTGGGGCAGGGAAAGATAGCCAGTTGGACTTCGTGAACCAGCCCAAACTCTGTTGCGGGTAGGGAAACATAGACAACCCCAGAGCTCTGTACTTGTTGATTTCCAACTGCTGCATTAAAGCTGATATTATCGGACCTCTGCGACTCCAGACCACTCTTTCTAGAACACAGATTTGTGTCATTGAATACCATCATTACATATTGGAATAGACACAAAGACTTTGAATCCTTCAACTGGTGACCCCGACGCTGAAAAGAGGGAGTCCAGAGGGTTCCGGCCCGACCGACGGATCGGGGGAGAGACCCATACACCGGTGCGAGGAGACAGACGTAATCGTCAGAGGCCTCAACATAAAAAAAGGTAAGCAGACACCTGTTAATTCAAAGTACTGCTATTCGGAACTGAGAACCAAACTTAGACGATTACTATGTTTCATCGTACCTAGTCAAACGAACAGTGGTGGGAAATCAACCGTTTTTAAGTTTTGTCTTCGTCAAGGGGAGGTTAGAGTCCTCTCCAAAAGGGTGTAAGTCCCTACACGTTTGTCTTCGTCAAGGGGAGGTTAGAGTACTCTCCAAAAGGGTGGAAGTCCCTACACGTGTTTTGTCTTGTCAAGGAGAGGTTAGAGTCCTCTTCAAATAGGTGAGAGTCCCTATACGTGTTTTGTCTTGTCAAGGAGAGGTTAGAGTCCTCTTCAAAAAGGTGAGAGTCCTAACACGTGGCTTGTCTTCGTCAAGGGGAGGTTAGAGTCCTCTTCAAAAGGGTGGAAGTCCCTATATGTGTTTTGTCTTGTCAAGGAGAGGTTAGAGTCCTCTTCAAAAGGGTGAGAGTCCTAACACGTGGTTTGTCTTTGTCAAGGAGAGGTTAGAGTCCTCTTCAAAAAGGGTGAGAGTCCCTGTAGGCCTACGTGTTTTATGTTTAAAAAATGAGAGGTTAAAATACACTACAAGGGTTAGAGTCCCTGAACTTGTTTTGTGTTTAAAAAAGGAGCACTCCAAGGGTTAGAGTCCCTGAATTTGTTGTGTGTGTTTATTTTTTCTTTCCTTTGTCCTCTCCGGTACAAAAGGGTCACAGTCCCTGAAAAAGTAATATTTGTGTGGAATCGGGTTGAGTTGAATGGTATTTTAAACAGATCTGTCGTTCTTTATAAATAAATAAATAAATCCACTAGGTGCCCTCCAAGGACCATAATTGCCTTCACTGCAAAGTCTAACAAGTTTTCAAATTGTGAAATCACTCACTTATCAATCTCGTGCTTTTTTCTTGTGCAATCACTCACTTTTATCAATCTCGTGCTTTTTCTTGTGCAATCACTCACTTTTACTAATCTCGTACTTTTTTCTTTGACCAAGGGTATACAGAAATTAGAGGAAATGTCAGATAAACGTCAAACCCTTTGTTTCCAATATGACATAGCAGTCGCTCAAATAATAAGTGGCACGGAGAAGGATAAACGTAAACAAGTACGTGCCGAGTATGACGAGTTCTGGAAACGACATTTGACACTAAATAACTGGGATGAAGGGGACCGTATGTGCTTAAAACGGATAATGATTGAAAGTGAGTCAGAGCATCAGTCATAAAAGCAAAGAAAGCACTTGGAAAATTCCCGATTGGTATTTTCAAAAAAGGAAAATGGAAAAAAGAATGTGATGAATGGGAGAATGGCAGGCGACTGTGTCACAATTTGGGTGTAGCCATATCTTCCGTAAATTATAATTACGAGGGAAACAAATGTAGCGAAGATGAGGTTAAAACAGTCCCCATAGAATTACCACCGGCTCCGTACGCCCCTAGACTGTACCCTTCACTTCCAAAAAAAGCCACCGCCCCACCTCCGTACTCGCATCAAATGCCGGTATATAGAGTCCACAGCGGTCAATTAGATATGGAGGAAGTGGCAGATGTGGGAACCGAAAGTTTGGGGGCAGCAAGTGTACGTTCCAACTCACCACTCGCTGGCCGTAGGACAGGATCACTGGACCGTGCCGGCCCCTCGCATCACAGCCCTGCGGAGGATGCCTTCTCTAAACGCGCTCGCAGAAACCACGACATCGGCGGCTCGTTTTCAAATTTAGCTGACTTAGCTGAGACCAGTGCTCGTAGACGTAGGGAGGAAATACAAATTCGGGAGGACCTGATGGCAATGGAAAAAACGTATTCAGAGGGAAAGGCACGAGACAGGTTTTTCGAGAGGGCGGGGATGGAAGGAGAAAACCAGGCGAGGGAGGGGGATGTGAGCACGAAACCGACTACTTACGGCGCTACAATGTCAGGATCGATTACTTTGGCTGACCTAAAACCCATACCCACAGAACACACCCCCGGCGACATGACGAGGCATACGAGATCGGGGGCACAATAGAGGCAATTTCCCTTAATGGCAGCACCAGGCGGATCTGCGGATGGGGTCAGAGTGACATTTCCGAATGGACACACAGTCAATTGCTCCGTTGATGGGTTGATGTTGGCCTCTCAGATGTTACTTACCTCCCGCTGTGAGGAAGCGCCCGCTGACATCTATTGGGGTACTCTGTCCGCGGAGACGGTTAACCATGGTGGCCTACTATCAACTTACTGGGAGTGGTGCCCTTGGATTGATTTGATTGATGCTTATCATACATTGAATGACCCCTGGCATGTCACTCTGTTCTATGATAGGGTCGGGGATGAGACATACAAACAAGCATTTTTCGACTCCTTATTAAACACCACCGCAGCAGTCACATTCCAACATATCTATGTAGGCAACAAGGGAGTGGCAGCGGACGTCACTCTACCACCGGAAACGGCCGCGTGGTACAAAATGTCTGACGAATCGGTTCCACATCTCTCATTGGCATTGCAAGCTAACCATCAGGCTAAAGAATTAGGACCGATGGTTAAATACGGCGTGTCTCTTCCGGATTGGCAGGACACCCAAATTCCGGCAGTACAGTGGTCTAAAACCGGTAGTATGTATAGAATCGCCATTGCAGCCTCAGATGATATTATCATGCAACACCGCCAGCTGTCTCGCTCACACGGTAGGGAAAAAACAGATCACGAGGACACCGCTGCCATGTTAGCTACCTTGCCAACGGCCCTGTGGTCCACAGGGGCAACAGACGTTGGTCACTGTCACTCAGTAACACCTATTACATTCACATTTGACTGCCCCTTTCCATACTACATTGACCATCACCAATACCGACACAAACCAGAGGCAGAGGCAGGCGTGGCTGACACAATAGCCGGTCTGTTACAAGTAGGGGTTTTGGTTCCATCTGCCTCTCGGTGGAACACACCCATTCTCCCCGTCCCCAAACCAGGCACCGACAAATACAGGATGACTCATGACCTACGACGCATTAATCGAATTGTTACCACCCCAACAGTCTCTGTTCCAAACCCCTACACCTGTATGGCTGCGGTTGGCCCTCAACATCAGTGGTTTTCATGTATTGATTTGGCCAATGCGTTCTTCTGTCTCCCCCTGGCAGAGCATCTTCGCCACATTTTCGCATTTACATTTCAAGGCCGTAAATACGAGTACACTGTTCTCCCCCAGGGTTTAGTTTTATCGCCGGGCGTGTTCAATCAGGAGCTACGCAAACTTTTGCAGGATGTGCCACTACCGGACGGGGTGGTTTTACTTCAGTATGTGGACGATTTATTATTGGCGGCCACCACGCCCCTCAGCTGCCTGAACGCCACTCAGACTGTTCTGCGTCATTTGTTCAATTGCGTTTTCAAAGTCTCGAAGTCCAAACTCCAGTGTTGCCGTCGGTCCGTCACTTTCTTGGGACGTGTTATATCGGGGGAAGGATCAGGAGTGTCCGCTGCGCATCGTTCGGCGATTCTTCAGCATGACAAGCCTCGCACGGTCAAGGACATGCTGTCTTTTTTGGGGTTGACAGGTTTTAGTCGACAGTATGTCCCCGGGTACGTGGACAGCACAGCCCCCTTACGCACCATCATTAATGCACAAGGCATGCGCAACCTAAACAATGTCCTGACATGGGACATTCCGGCCGAGGAAGATTTTATCAAATTGAAACAGGATCTCGCCCGCGCGGCTGAACTGGCGCTTCCGGACTACACATTGCCTTTTTATTTGGATGTTTCTGAAACCACCCTATTGGCAAATGGGGTGTTGTTTCAGAAAAAAGAGGGTGGCAGGGAAGTACTGCTATACCTCAGCGTAATGTTCGACAACACAGAGAAACGACAGCCATTATGCACAAAACATGCGGCAGGAGTAGCAAAACTACTTCAAAAATCGGCTCACAGTCATGGGCCACCCAATCACGGTACTGACGTCGCACGGAGTTATGGCCTACATCAATTCAAACATGTTCACATTAACAACGAACAGGCGCATCAGGATCGACAATGTATTAGGGGCACCAAATGTAACATACACACATGAAGGGATCAATATGGCAGAGGGAATGACGGGGAGAAGGTGACAGTCATGTATGTGAACACAGGGTGCAAAAAGAGGTCAAGGTCCGACCGAATCTAAGTGCAACACCATTGGCAGAAGCAGAAGAGGTACTGTTCACAGATGGGTGTTGTTACAGACATCCGGAGGAAGGGTTAAAAGCTGCATGGGCAGTAGTCAGACAGACAGGAGAAGGGTTTGAAGAAGTCGAATCAGGACGGGTGGTAGGTAAGGAGTCAGCACAGCTGGCTGAACTAACAGCCATGATTAAGGCTCTTGAAGGAGCCGAGGGCAAAACTGTAAATATCTTCTCCGACTCAGCATATGTAGTGGGCGCACTCCATGTGGAACTGAGTCAGTGGCTGCGGGCGGGGTTCTTGACAACCACGGGTACACCCATTAGACATGAAAAACAAATGAGACAATTGGCCAAAGCCGTCTTAAAACCAGCTCAAGTCGCAGTAATGAAATGTAAAGGACATGACGGGTCTAAAACTAAGGTGGCCCTGGGGAATGAAGCAGCAGACGAAGCGGCCAAGAAAGCTGCTGGTTATCTTCCTATGTATATAATGGTTTCACAGGAGATGAAACCGGATTTGATGACACAGGTAATCGAGGCTCAAGAGGCCGCCTCCCCACAGGAAAAAGAGGTGTGGAGACAAAGAGGAGCACAAAAAGCCCCCTGTCCGGTGACAGGGGCGGTGGAAGGTCAGACCCTTCTATGGAGGGGCCCGGACGGGCGCCCAGCTCTGCCGGCAGGTATGCGACAGGGCATATTTAAACAGAGTCATGGGTTAGAACACGCAGGATATAAAGAGATGATGGTGCGTCTTACACATTGGTGGCACCCTCATCTACCAGCTATGGTGGCTAACTATGTGGCTGAATGTCGGGTGTGTCAGGAGTATAATGTAAGACCAACTCTGAAACCACATCAAGGAATGTTTCCACTACCAAAAACCCCAGGTCAGGAAATAGTCATTGATTACACCGACATGATAAACTCAGTACGTGGTCATCGCTACCTTCTCGTAGCGGTGGATGGGTACACAGGATGGCCTGAGGCTGTCCCCACAAAACATGAGGATGCAAAATCTGTATGTAAATTTTTGACTAACACTTATATTCCGTTCCATGGGTTCCCTAAACGAATCAGGTCAGACAATGGGTCACACTTCAAAAACAAACATCTCCAATTGGTAGAACAAAGTCTGGGGTTGGTGCACGCGTTTGGGGCAGTGTATCACCCCCAGTCACAGGGAAAGGTTGAACGCATGAATCGAAATCTGAAATGCAAGTTGGCCAAAATCTGTTGGCGCATCAACCATACTATGATCAGCTGTCTGCTCTGGTATCATCCTTCTCCAAACAGGTACAGGAGAAACGGGGACAGCACAGGATCCAGTCAAGGCCTTCACTGCTGACTGGGTGTGGGTGAAAGCCATTAAGAGAAAGTGGACAGGACCGTTCAAGGTCATCGAGAGAACCTTGCACGCCCTAAGGGTGCTGGGGAAAGGGAGTACGTGGTACCACTGGAGCATGTGTTCTGCTGCTCCAGAACCCAGTCGTACGTTGCAGGAGTTGGTGGAGAAGGGCCAAGAGGGCCAGTGAACTGTTTGCTATTGCTACGAATGTGAGAGTCCGGAAAAGAGGGTTACGACGAGGTCAAGAGTAATACTGCTTGATCACACTAGAGTTGTACTGGACTAAGACAGTTTTCGCTATTTTGCTTAAGAGTGTGTTTTATCAATATCAACATGAAGTGTGTTACAGGATTAACCTGGCTGGGATTGCTTAGCTTAGTCATAGGCTTGCAAGTGTATTATTTTTGGTATTTACCACAACAGTTGGAGAGACGGGCAAGACAGAACAATCCACCGGAGGTATGCATGACCGCCTATCAGGGCATCGAATTGAACTACACCAGGGGGAGTGCCACCACATTCACCTTTGATCTCTGCCGCGTCATCAAGTGTAACGGTCAGAACAGTTTATGGAGGGGGTATGACCTTTACCTATGCTCACAACCATATGTCCATACCCGTTGCACCCAGGGGCGACTCATCCATGAACAGTGGTGCCCGGCGTGGGCTTTTGTGGTCAAATATACGGGTCCCCACTGGACCCCGGAAGCGGACAAATATTGGGAAAACGTCACATTCAGTCGTTTGGGGGGAGGGGGCACGACGGAGTCCAACCCAGTGCAGTTAACTCTTAAACATCTCCCTAAAGGCCCATACAGCTTAGGGGGCACGAGTAAGGGGAAGGACACTGTGTACTTAATCTTAGGGGTAGAACAACCTGGGGGGGACACCATGGGCATGATTAAAATTAATATACTTGATCCCGTTACTCGACCGGACAACTCCACTACTAAACCAATTTTAATACATAAAATGACTGGTATCCACTCCGTCGACTACTCCCAACTTAGTACCTCGGACGTTATCATGTTGGCTACCGGAGGAGTGGGGCAGAACCTGTGGCTGGGGTGGTTGACGGCAACGGCAAAAGAAAACCACATGGCCGACTGTGTGGCTTGTTCAGTTGGGCGCCCCATCTTATACAGTGAACCGGCACCCCTCTTACCACAAACAGACAAACCAGGGTTTAGATGCATGATAGAACTACTGTCCGGGATAGAGTCTCGCAATTGTAGTCAGCTCAGTAAGATCTTCCCACCCATATCTAATTACACCCGTCCTCCACCATTTAGGCCGGGGCCTCACCTACTGATTTGCTTCTCCCGTAACAGGTCTGCTAGTGCCACTCGGGCGGTGGGGACAATCCCTAGAGACAGGTGTAACAAAACTTATACCGTGAACATCATTAAATACACCCTGTCCTGGGCACGCGCGGATTTATATTGGTCCTGTGGGGGAGGTTCTCTGTTGCCCAGACTACCAATAGGATGGTGGGGTCGATGTGCACTCGTTCGCCTGGCAACACCGGTTTTCTTCCTAGGTCATAAACAAAGTAATACAGTATCCGCTAGGCAGCGCAGGAGCACCAATTTTGATCTAACCAAGGATGGCCTTACCTACATAGACTCTATTGGAATTCCCCGGGGGGTTCCCGACGAATTTAAATTGGCTGACCAAATCGCCGCAGGTTTCGAAAACATACCTTTGTTGAGTGCTCTGTTTCCCATCACCCCAAACAAAAACGTAGACCGTATTAATTATGTCAACTACAATGTCTTGCAACTGGCGAATCTGACTAGGGATGCGGTAGAAGGACTGGCAGAGCAACTCTCTGCCACCTCACTTATGGCTGTTCAAAACTGTTTGGCGCTAGACATGCTATTAGCTGAGAAAGGGGGGGTCTGCGCGATGTTTGGTGAAGCCTGTTGTACATTTATCCCCAATATTACTGCCCCGGATGGATCGGTGACTAGGGCCTTAGAAGGCTTGCGTACATTATCCAAAGAAATGCACGACAATTCTGGAATTCAGAATCCCCTCAACGATTGGCTAAATAACACTTTTGGTCGTTGGAAGACTATGATTGTCTCTGTCTTTCTCTCCATATTTGGTATGTTGTGCATGTTTGCTCTGTGTGGGTGTTGTTGTATCCCATGTCTCAGGTCACTGTGTAACAAGATAATTGTCTCGGCTGTGGAGAACCCGACGAAGGGGTTCCAAATGCCGTTGCTGGGGCTGGCTGACCAGGACGAGGAGGCGGTGGTTGGTCTGGGCTATGTTGATTGATCTCTGGTGTTTTCAGAGATCAAAAGAGGGATTAAAGAATGTATAATACATTATACATTATAACACATATTCTAGAACTGTAATCACCAGCTGCATATCAGGCACGGCACTAACTATAATCCCAGTTATTAATATGTGTGGCATTTTAATCACTGAATGCATCACGGGCACTGTGCACGAGTGAATATAACAACAGGAGTTATGAAGGATGCATGTCTTAAAGTTATGTATTGTGCTTATTAAAGTTATGTCTTATGAAACTTAGAAGTGTGCTCAAGCTTAAACATAGGGTCTCACACTGAGTGTGGGAAGCAGGCTGTTCTTTGTGTCTCTATCTTTTCATTTTCAGAAACAACCTTGAATCTGGGTGGAGATGGCACCCGAGCAGGTGGGACGCGGAGGCAAGAACAACTCCCTGATGCACGAGAGAACAAGCTCAACCCTTTTTTTGTTACTTGTTTTCAATTGCATTGTATATGATATGCTGGGGCAGGGAAAGATAGCCAGTTGGACTTCGTGAACCAGCCCAAACTCTGTTGCGGGTAGGGAAACGTAGACAACCCCAGAGCTCTGTACTTGTTGATTTCCAACTGCTGCATTAAAGTTGATATTATCGGACCTCTGCGACTCCAGACCACTCTTTCTAGAACACAGATTTGTGTCATCGAATACCATCATTACATATTGGAATAGACACAAAGACTTTGAATCCTTCAGGTGCAACATCATTTGTTCTTTGATTTAGGCATGTTCCAGGTTATGTAAACAAACTTCAACTGGTTATAAACTAGGTTTTGAAAGTAATCCAAAAGTCATGGAAAGTAATCAGATTACGTTACTGAGTCTGGGTAATCCAAAAGTTACGTTACTGATTACAATTGTGGATGGGTAACTAGTAACTGTAACGGATTACATTTAAAAAGTAACCTACCCAACCCTGCGCCTCACACAGTTGAGGACTCACTTTAGCTTCGCCATCTGGTACCTAGGAGAGCTGTTCTCTGCTTTTTCTTCGTCCATAGTTTCTCCAGCCTTGCATTTTTTGTTTGCATCCCTTCCCATTCTTGCTCCACTTTTCGAAAAAAAAAAAAATCTGATAATTTAACGGGGCAGGTAACTAGATTTCCCGGAGGAGCTGTCGTGTTGAGCTTCCATTTAAAGTGCTGACGTCCCCGGAACCCCAGACAAACATTTTCAGATTTATAGTCAGATTTGTGTTGGGCCATGCACATGTTTTGCATTTGAAGGTCCCCCTTGTGGTCGATTTGAATAAAACATTCAGGGTATCTGGACGATTGCACAAATCATTTTTGATTTTGTCTGATTTGTGTTAGGCCATGCCCATGTTTTGCATTTGTAGGGCCCCTAGTGCTCGACTGGAATGAAACACTCAAGGCATGTTTCAGGTACTTATCTGGACATATCTTGTGAGTTCTGAAATGATTGGACAAACATTCTTCTGACAATTTAACTAGAGAGGGTACCATTTCTGGGGAAATTGTGCAGCCGCTGCAGTTGGGGCAGTTTGTTTAACAACATCACAACCTAATATCAAATGTCCAAATATTTGGAGAAAACCAAATATCTTACAAGTATAAATACACCTACAAGTTTTCATAGGTGTACTTAAAATTAACTCTGCCTCAAACCCTCACAAACTTTTCTCTACCTTCTCCACCCTTCACCTTTCTGCAGCGTTTGATACAGTTAACCATCAAATCCTGCTGGCCAGACTTGGGCATCACTGGCACTGCACTTCAGTGGATCTCATCCTACCTGTCGGGAAGATCCTACCAGGTCTCCTGGGGAGGCAAAGTGTCAGGCCCCCGCCAGCTCTCCACTGGTGTCCCACAGGGCTCTGTCCTTGGACCCCTCCTCTTCTCCCTCTACACCACCTCGCTTGGACCAATCATCACCTCCCATGGCTTCTCCTACCACTGCTATGCTGACGACATGCAGCTGTACCTGTCGTTCCCCCCGACTGATCCGGTCATCTCAGCTATGATCGAGGCCTGCCTCACAGACATCTCCGCCTCCAGCTGAACCTTGCCAAAACAGAACTCCTCATCATCCCGGCCAAACCCTCCATCTCCCACAATCTCTCAATCACCCTGGGATCGGCGACGGTGACCCCTTCATCCTCTGCCAGGAACCTCGGGGTGACCATGGATGACGAGCTCTCCCTCACAGCCCACATTGCTGCGGTCTCCCAGTCGTGTATATTCACCCTCTACAACATCCGGAAGATCAGGAGATACCTGTCTGAGCATTCCACCCAGCTGCTAGTCCAAGCACTTGTCCTCTCAAAGTTGGACTACTGCAACTCGCTGCTCACCGGTCTCCCAGCATGCGCAACCCGCCCTCTCCAGAGGATTCAGAACGCGGCGGCCCGTCTGGTCTTCAATCTACCCAGATGCTCCCATGTTACCCCGCTCCTCATCTCCCTCCACTGGCTTCCCATCACGGCCCGTATCAGATTCAAGACTCTGGTACTGACCTTCCGAGCAGTGAACGGGACTGCACCCGACTACATCAAGTCTCTCCTCCAGCCTTATACCCTCCCCGCCACCTACGGTCTTCTTCTGACAACCGTCTGGTGGTCCCACCGCTCAAGAGCGCCCGGTCCCAACACAAGCTCTTCTCCTGTCTGGCCCCCCAATGGTGGAATCAACTCCCCACCTCCATCAGGGACACTGACTGTCTCCCCACCTTCAAGAAAAGGCTCAAGACACACTTGTTCCGGGAGTACAACGGCACTTAGGAATGCTTGGCTGGACCTGATGTTAGTTTCCTCAAGGATCACAATGACTCGTATTGAGAGACTTGTTGCTCTTGTAGGTTAGTTGTAACGGTTTCAAATTCTTGTACTCGCTGTGAAATATTTTACTGTTGATTATTTTTTCTACAGGTACACTCTTGCACTCTTGTGGGGAGTTTCATGTTGTTCAATTGTAACTTGTTTAACTGCATGCTCTTATGGTTCTTCCCTTTTGCACTTATTTGGTTTTCCACAATGTATGCTTCATGTTTTGGCTGCTCGCAATGTTTGGGGCTATCTTGTTGTTATGATCAGTGACCTATGCTCTTTTGTAAAGCTCTCTCTTGGAAGTCGCTTTGGATAAAAGCGTCTGCTAAATGAATAAATGTAAATGTATTGAATGCTGAGCTGTAGTCAATGAACAGCATCCTCACATACGTATTCCCTTTGTCCAGGTGGGGGAGAGCGGTGTGCATGGTCAGGGCGATGGAATCGTCTGTAGACCTGTTGGACCGGTATGCAAACTGCATAGGGTCCAGGGTGGGAGGCAGCGAGGAGCAAATTAATGATTTGACTAGCCGCTCAAAGCACTTAATGTTGACAGAGGTCAATGCTATCGGGCGATAGTCGTTAATGCAGGTGACCTTGGTGCAGTGACGTGCGGTCAGGGGAGGCAGTGCCAATAATGTAAAATAATAATATTTGTCCATTGATCTGTGATAGAAATATAATTATTGGATGATTCCAATGATTTTTATAGCCAATATCGCTGAATTTGTGTATTTTCCTGTTCAAATACGGGGAAAGAAGCGGAAGGAGGCAGCGACTAGCTGTGCCTCCTCTCGGATTGCGCAATCCCACACAAACTACATAAGTACAATGTAAAAAAACAAATATTTATATATCTGTTAAATAAGTATGTATACTTATTATTTAAGAAGATGACATGGATGACAAAGCATACAGCAGAACATTTTAGCTTCTTGTTTACACTTCAAAATACTAAGAGTGAAAGTGTAGAATGAAACAGGGTTTCTCTTATTAGGGAGGACAAATGTTCTGCTATCAATGTAATCACAACATAGAGTTTTGAGTTAGCTTCACTGGCTTAAAACTACAGGTATATAAATTTGAATATTTTTTTATTTACAGGGGCAGTGCATATAATGATAATTTCACCCACTAATCGTTTACTTGTAATATGTTATTATTTTAACGATTGAAAATGGATGGATCACAGACCACTGTTGTATATGTCGTCCAACAGAGGCTGATTATGAATATATAAATATAGCAAAAGTGGACTACTGTTTCCGAAAGTAAATGTACAAATAATGTCAGCTTATATCGTATTGTACATTACACCTCACAGTTGTTTTTTTATATTACAGTGTTAAATGAGCAGAAAAGTTCAGTTTTGCTTTTGTTGATGCACTGTAACATTGTTTGCAACACGGGTAAGAAAAACTTGAATTTTATCATTCAGTCTAGGAAGCCAAATGGCCACAGCAAATATTTGGCACTCCCCTTACTTAAATCCAAAGTCCCGGATACATTTTTCAATTGCTGAAACAAACAAAAAATGTGCATTGTAGAAGATCAAGAGTTGGACAACAAGAGAGCAAAACTACTTTTTTGGCCAACAACAATAGGCTGAATGGGGATTTTAACTCCTGAGCATAAGGTTACAAGTCAGTCTCTATCCTCTCTGCTACACACCAAGGGGCGGTTTCCCAGACAGAGTTTAAAATAAATGAGGACTAGGCTAATTCTACTTAAATTAATACAGACTTAAAAAATGGCTTTCAGAGAGATTGCTTTATTTGAGATTAAGTAGTACACGACTAGGGAGTTGCAGACTAAGGTTAGTAAAAACTAACTAGGTACTCCCTGTGAAGGCCGATAAGAGTAATGTTGTGCACTTGGTGCAGACCTGAGGTTGCTTCAAAAACCAGGGTTGGACCCTTAAGAAACATTGTGTGGAACTGGAGGAAATCATCCAACCAAACAATGGACAAAGGTAAAAGACTACGTTCAAAGAATTTCAGTGACTTTGAAAAGACCCTTTTGAAGCAAATTGTGTCAAACCACCCAATTATTGAGAACAAACAGCATGATTCAGCAACAGAAAACAAGAAAAGAATGCTTGGACATCAATTTGCAACAGGACACTTCAACAACTTCAGGTAAGTTACTGTATTATTGTTGGTATACTTTTACATGTCAGTCACTGAAATGTTGCTTCATTTTGATCCAAGTATATTACAAACAGCATCATACAGATTTTTTTATTTTATTTGGTCTCATCTTTCTAAGATCCTGTGGAAAAACATAAATATGAACTTAAAATGACTAAATGTAAATGTAAAGAAGACACATGCTGTTGCACGTAGGGAGTGTTTCAAGACTGGTGGTGGACCCCAGAAAGACCGGAGACCAATGACCTAGGAGACTTGTTGACTTCGATCATTGATAGCCAGCAGCCCCTGGAAGGTATCCCTGATGATGATCATTTGGACAGTTCAGATGAGGCTCCGTTCCAATCTTAATTTGGTAGGCCACATTAATTCAATATGTGCCATCCTTAAACTGCAGGGAATATGTATTGTTGTCAGTCATTTCTTGCAGTCCTATAACCAGAAATATTTCATGAACTGAAATGTTGAATACATATTGTTCACTAATGCTGCAATATAATACTTTTCAGATGATCACCAGAGCTTGGAGGTCCTGAGACAGGATGAAAGTCAGCCCACTACAGCTGCAGCAGCCTGGAGGGCAGATGGTGTCACTAATTCTGGCCAGATGAGAAGGACCAAGAGGCTGACCATGCACGAGAAACTGGCCATGGAATTCCATGAGCACAAATTAAAGTATTTAAAAGATGAACATGAAATGAAAATGAAAATACTTAATGTTGAGCAGTATCAATGTTCTACTGAAACCAGCACCAGTTCAGGGTTCCGATATCTCAAGTTGTGAAATAAAACTTTTGTTCATCATCAATCTGTGGCAATTGTTGTCTTCAATTATCTGAGGTAACTTTATTGTGAGAAGTGCCACAAAGCAAAAGCATCTCTGCACGCCAGTCCATACCCGTTATTGTCTGGCTCAACCATGGGAAGATGTGGTTCATCCCTATGTTCCATTTGAGGATCTGGGCAGCCATGCTGTTTTAGGTAATTGTGAAGCACTGCTGTTGCAATTATGACAATACAGCATCTTCTTGGTTCAAAGCGCAATGTGTTTCTGAGACACTGGAAACGACTCTTCCATACACCAAACATGCGCTCCACTGTACCTCTGTTACAGATATGAGCTTGGTTGTACTGCTGCTGTTCAGGTGTGACTGCATGAAGGTAAGGGGTGAACAAGAAGTTGGTCTGTGCATACCCACTGTCACCAAGTATTATTCCACTATGTTGACCACCTTCAAACTGAGCGTACAGACAGGAGTTCTGGAAAATTCTTGAGTCATGAGTTGGACCTTTCCAACGTGCAACATTGTTGGATAACCCTAATCCTAACTGCATACTGGGAGTGCACACACTTTGTACATTTATTGAGAACCAGTTTTTACGATTTCTGTACTCCTCAGAATCTGCAGTAGAGGGACACTTTATTGGAATATGACATCCATCAATACAGCCAATGACTCCAGGGAAGTTTCCATATTCAAAGAACTCCACCTTGTAGTTGGCTTGGCCAGCAGCATCAGGAAACTTGATGTAGTCGTCCTTCAGTTCACATATAGCTTTGCACACTTTGTGGACTATTTTGCACACAGTTGGTTCACTTACGCCACACAAATCGGCTGTTTCACGATGGAAGGTTCCACATGCCAAAAACCTTAAGGTGATCAGTACTTGTAGCGAAGGAGGGATAAACATTCCCCTAAAAGAATCAGATGAAAGCCTTGTCTCAAGCAGACTAATTATGTCTGCTGCAGTTGCTTTGTATATGTGAAAACGGTCACGAAAGTTGATTTCATCAAAATCATTCAGTGGGTTGCTCCTGTCCATAACCACCCTTCTGTCTGGTCTATATGGAGCTCTTTCATCATCATTAAAATAGTCTAGGTAATCCATTTTCCTATATTGCTGAATCTGGAGGCCAACATCAATTAATCTGAAGTTAAACCTGCCTCTGGCCAGGTATAGTCTAAGCCTTTACTTAAATCAAGACTAGTTCTAATCAGACGTCTGGAAATCAGACTTTGTAATTCAGGACTAGGTAAAGTCTGAGACTATTTTAAACCATGTCTGAGAAATTCAATTTCAGTTAGTCCAGTTTAAATCTCCAATTTAGTCTATGATTAGTGTTAGGCCACGTTTACACATAGCCGGGTATTTACAGAAACAAATATTTCTGACCCTCTGTTTTCAAAAATAACGTTGTACACACAAGATCGTTTTCAAAAATGTTTCTGTTTACATGAACCCGCATAAATATGCCCCCGAGCGCCATCATAACTATGCAAAACCTGTAGGCGGCAGTGTACCGAGAAGGATAAAGCCATGCAAACCAATCAGAATTCTCAAAATATTCGCCTCTGCTCGTCAGTTGTGTTTGTAAATACAAACAGGCCAAAAGGGTTTGCATTAACGCATAAATGAGCACTACCGTAACAGCATCCATGATAAGTAAGCAAACTAACTGTTAGCATAGGACGCATTTTTAGTCGCATACTGTGACGTTTGAGAACCTAAAACTCAGTTTAACCTAGTGCACACGCAAACACAAAAACGGAGTTTTCAGAAATCTCCACTTTGGCCGGAGTTTTTAGAAATGATCGTTTTCTGTGATAAAACCTCAGTTTTCGTGTGAATGAAAGGCCAAACCGCATGAAAATATATGCGTTTTCCTCCGTGTAAACGGGGCCTTAATCAGTGTCTGGGAAACTGCCCCCAACTGTTGAGATTTTATGAATAGAAAGGGCAGAGTATTGGCTTTGGTCAGCTTTGGGACAAATGTTAAAAAACGGTTGACATTTCAAGGTGAAATTGCGTGAAATTGCGCATGGTTTTTCAGAATGATGTCATCCTGTTTAACTAAACAGATAATCAAAATTATGACAGGCCAAAAGACTGGCTGGATTTGAACCTGTGACTTTACACTTTGAAGGACACCATCCCAGCCCATTGAGATATTCTCAGGTGTTGGGAGGTGATGAGGTCAGTTACTGTATAAAAAAAGGAAGCCGTTTCTCCTGTAGCACACATTGTAAGATTTGGACAAAGTTTAAACAGCTGTAATAATGCATGTATACCTATTTTCAGGCATTTTGGAGTAATGGGGCACAGGGGAAATCACGTATACTTTGGGCGCGGCTTATAGCGCCACCAATGGGCATATGTGGACCATTAGCGGTCAGGGAGTAGTGAGTGACCTGTTGTATCATTGGGCGAAATTTGAAAAAATCGGGTCAAGGACCTTTTGAGATATTGAGCCATTTCATGGAGAAGAGGAAAAATAATAATAATAGGAATACTAACAAAAACGATAGGTTCCCTCCTACCGGAGGAACCCTAATTACAGCTAGTCCCAGTGTGAATATCATCCAGTATGTGGCACTGGGATTGGACTATTTAACCCTTGTGTTATCTTCGGGTCATTCTGACCCATCAGTCATTGTGACCCACCATCGTATTGCGACATATTTACCGCATACAAAGACAAAGTGAAGCATTTTCTTTTAACCGTTGGGCTGTCTCAGACCCCCCACATTGCAAAGGTTAAAAGAAAATTATTTTAATTTGTTTTTGTATTGGGTAAAATTGGGTAAACACAACGATGGTTCGTTATGAACCTTTGGGTCATGTGACCCGAAGGCAGCACGAGGGTTAAAGACGTATTTTAAGATTGTAAATGGTTGAGTTTCCATTGTGCCATGGGCTACTAACCTGAACTCCAATGCCACAGCCTAAACTTAACGGGGCAGTTTCCCAGACATGATTTAACCCTTGTGCTGCCTTCGGGTCACATGAACCAAAGGTTCATAACGAACCATCGTTTACCCAATTTTACCAAATACAAAAACAAATAAAAATTATTTTCTTTTAACCTTTGCAATGTGGGGGGTCTGAGACAGCCCAACGGTTAAAAGAAAAAGCTTCACTTTGTTTTTGTATCCGGTAAAGTTGACGTAATACGACGGTAGGTCACAATGACTGATGGGTCAGAATGACCCGAGGGTTAAATTAAGACAGAACTAGATTAATTCTACTTAAATTAATCCAGACCAAAAAATTACTAATAACTAATCCAAACTAATCCGTTACTCTTTGTCAAACCCGATTAGATTAAAGATCCTGTAAAGTGGACCTGAAAACGAGTTTTAAATTCGCCACACCACAGAATAATGTGTTATTAATAATGGTGGGCATAGATACATTTTTTAAATGTAGATTAATCTCACTGTAATCTTGGCGTTAATCTAGATGAATCTAGATTAAAATGGCTCATTTGAATTACATTTATGCATTTATCAGACGCTTTTATCCAAAGCGACTTCCAAGAGAGAGCTTTACAAAAGAGCATAGGTCACTGATCATAACAACGCCCCAAACATTGCGAGCAGCCAAAACATGAAGCATACATTGTGGAAAACCAAAATAAGTGCAAAAGGGAAGAACCATAAGAGCATGCAGTTAAACAAGTTACAATTGAACAACATGAAACTCCCCACAAGAGTGCAAAAAATTATCAACAGTAAAATATTTCACAGCGAGTACAAGAATTTGAAACCGTTACAACTAACCAACAAGTCTCTCAATACGAGTCATTGTGATCCTGGAAACTAACATCAGGTCCAGCCAAGCATTCCTAAGTGCCGTTGTACTCCCGGAACAAGTGTGTCTTGAGCCTTTTCTTGAAGGTGGGGAGACAGTCAGTGTCCCTGATGGAGGTGGGGAGTTGATTCCACCATTGGGGGGCCAGACAGGAGAAGAGCTTGTGTTGGGACCGGGCGCTCTTGAGCGGTGGGACCACCAGACGGTTGTCAGAATAAGACCGTAGGTGGCGGGGGGGGGGGGGGGGGGGTGTAAGGCTGGAGGAGAGACTTGATGTAGTTGGGTGCAGTCCCGTTCACCGCTCGGAAGGATTCGCTCGGAATTCCGCCGAAAGCATTCAGAATATGTGTGCTACCCAAATAATGACTAAAAGTATGTCTTTGAGAATGGGTTTCTCAAGCCAGGTGGCGCATTAGACCAGGGGCTCATCTCCTGTTTCCAAAATCCATCACAAACTGCTTGAGGAAGCTGTTATACTATGATAATTGGTGATGAAAATAAATTATGTTCAATAATACGTACTTGTGTTTATTAACTGTTTATTAGATTAGTTAGCTTGGCTGATAGAGCTGTGCTGACGGGCTTGCCTCGGTTGCACTCAAACATCGTAGTTTGACGACGACTCTTCCCCTGCGCTACATCAGTGCTTGGCCCGGCATCTTCCGCATTAGCTACGGGATGCTTTGCGTTTAGGTGGTATTTGAGACTGGAAGAACTTCAGGGAAAAATAAATTTTCCCTGAAGCAAGCCAGGTGGCTTCATAGCTGCATCCATGTTAGCACGTCACGTTTGATGTGATAATTTCATACACAAGGCATACACACAGGTTCGAAGACTCGTTCTCGCCCCCTACAGTGCAATTTGGCTAGGTATACATCCGCGCTAAAATACCAAGGTGAAAGTCATCATAGCTTGCGTAGTATAGACCCAGCTCCAAACCCAACTTTGAGAATAGATTAACAGCGATATTTTTTTTATCGCCCGATAAGAGTCTCGCGTTAAACGCCGATAACGGCCCACCACTAGTTATTAACTACCCATCCAAATTCGAATGAAAAAATAACACAGACAAGTATGTTAAATTAGGCTTTGAAATCGTGAAAAAATCAGTTGTCTTCTCTGCTTGAGACTGGGGGGGGCGTGTTGCCTGAAGGAGCTGAAGCTCCGCCCCTCGTTGCCTACCTCCGACCCAGATAATGGATGCTACGTCAAGCCGAACAAAACCGTATAGAATTTGAATTTATTTGTTCAATGAGTGAAACATACAGATGCATATAAATGAAATGTTCCCCTGAGCTGGACACCAGAGACAGCAGTGAGCTCTCCAACTAGGCTACTTCTAACACATTAGCTACCATTTCACCAAAATACCATCATTCTACACCGAGTAGCCTAATATCAATTTAGCGGTGTCAAAGGATCCTCAAGGCTCCTTTGTTTGAATGCACCTTGGAGAAATAATGAATAGAAATGCTTACTAGATAATTGGTGTATTTGCATAGGATGTGTTAGAACTTGCTTCCATATGTGTATTGAGACGGGATGGATTAGCAAAAGCTTGCAAATGTTTTAGAACTCTTTTCCATTTTGTTATGAATTAGCAACTTCTTGCTGACGTGCATCTAAGATAAGATGTGTTAAACCGTCTTGCGGAAAGTTTCAGATAGGAGGCCTCTGTATGACAGCTAGACACTGTTTGCGTATGATTTCTTAGAAACTGCCTGCATAGGATGTGGTTAGAGAACTTTCATAGAGGAAGCCACACTTTACCTTTTAGAGAGTGCAGGTTACTTGGAAACATGCACGATACCTGGATACGTGCGTCATAGCACAGTCAAAAGTTACATTTGTCATCAGTTTTGAAGCATATAAAATGATTTGTATGTCTATGTGTGACGGAGAACACGAGACTTCAGAGACAAGAGCAAGAGAAGAGAGCACCTCGAGTGCTGCCCCATCTGGGGCAGCGGGCTCACAGAAGAAGTCAGTGCGATAGACAGGATATAGCTGTCGAAGTCTTACTCTGTTAACAGTTTTAGTCAATTATTTTCATATATCCTGAAAATAATAAAAAATAAAATACAAAATATGTAAAAGACAAGTCGTTCTCCGTCCTCCCTTGTGCGCCCCTCACCGGACCCGGGAGGTTCGCAAAGCGCCACACGCCTGGAACCGTGGTGAGTCCCCGGGAAGTGTTCAGCTGTTCAGGCTCACTCTCTCTCAAAAAACAATAGGTGCGGTGTTGTGTCCTAGAGACAACGAGTGGAATAAGAGCGAGAAGAGAGCTCTTGATCGTTTTGTCTGTAAGGAACTGTTAACTGGGAGAGAAATATAACAAAGGAATAAGTGATCGACAAAGAGTGATGTTTGCCAGGGAAGGCCAAAAACATTTGCTGTAATAAAGATCTCTTGATGTTGTATTCAAAGCCCAGCGCAACACCGTGGTAGGTTGGGTGCAGGGATTCTCGAAAGGGAGCCTCTGACCAACTCAGAACCAAACGTGCGTTCTCCGCGCACGCAGCCTATGTAAATTCGAGAGACCCCGAGCGCCAAATGCGTAGAGTCACGCGCGAGATAGGTGAGGGCGTCGGAAGGGCTCCGTGCATGCATGCTCGCAGTGAGCCCGGCCTCGTTCATTTCGACAGCGGTTTGCACTAACTCATAGAAGAGCTACCTCTGGAAAAGTTATCTAGTATAATTATAACAAGCACACAGAACAGAGTGATGAACTGCTGGCGGCGGTGGATTGTCCAGGTGCGACCGGAAGAGGAATGGCCAGGAGGGCGATGCTCGGTACGGCTCCGCGCTGCAAGCGAAGCCGTGTGTGCACGAACCCCGTCTATCTCTGGTCCATGTTAAAACTATCCGCCGTGAAATGGTCACTGCATTTAGTCATTTAGCAGACTCTCTTATCCACTGCAGAGGCGGCTGTTGGAATTTATCCTAAGCTTTCCATCAGCGTGGCTCTTCACAAAATCAATCCACCTATTTTTCCTTTCCTCATCAATAGGGAAATTAAATAGTGTTGCAGTGCACCTGAAGTTTTTGCATCCAGGGAAGATGCAGTTGCGGTTGGAGTGAAACATCCTGAAGCTAGCTAGCTAGCTAGCTGATGTAGGCTACAATAACAGTACAGCAGTCAGTGATCTGACGTAGATGGGTCGAAATGACGTAGATGGGTAACTTTTTTGCTTAAGCTTTCAGCTGAAGTAGATGGTTTGGGGTGAGCGATTCCAAATCATTAGGATCACTTGAAAGAGTGGTTATTGGTCTGTCATTCAGGATAGTCTCTACTTCACAGAGTGCCGTTTCCAGAGTCTCGTCATCAAGTGTTTGTTGCTTTAAAACTGACATTAAGATATTTTTGACCAATCTGATCAGCCTTTCCCACACTCCGCCGTGATGGGCTCCATGAGGGGGGTTAAATGTCAATTTTACTTCATCAGAGAGCAGAGAATTCTGGATCCTCTGGTGATTCAGTTCCTTCAGAGCCTCCTTCAGTTCCCTTTGTGCACCGACAAAGTTAGTCCCATTATCGGTCCTGATACTTATGATTGGTCCTCTTCTGCACATGAATCTGCGTATCGCGTTTATGCAAGAATCTGTGGTTAGGAAGTTCGCCATTTCCAAATGGACTGCTCGACTCACAAGACAAGTAAAGATTACTCCCCACCGTTTCACTTGAGCCCGGCCCCTCTTCACCTCTATGGGACAGAAGTAGTCAATACCAACATGACTAAAAGGTGGGAGGTCAGGATACACCCGATCTTCAGGTAGATCTGCCATCTTTTGTTCTCCAGGTTTTGCCTGCATTCGTCTGCAATAAATGCAGTCTCTGACGATCTGTCTTATTAGAGTGTTTTAGAGATTTTTCTGCTTCCCTCATTTCTTCCACATATAGAACTGTTGGAACGTGCTTTCCATCTATTCTTCCCTTTAGGGGTGTGTTGGAGGTCTGATTCTGTCCAGACCCATATTTCAGGCAAGTCTTCCTTCTTTGACTCAGCAGTTGAAGTAATTTTCTCAATTTCAATATCCAAGGTGTGGCCCTCTTCAGGCGGTTCCATGATGACTAGCTCTCAATGAATGAACAAGTCGGGTCTTTGTACTCAACACTTGCACTGTTAACTGTGATACTCTTTTTTACCTCAGGATCATCCGGGGGGATTTCCCCTGGACTTTGTGCAGTTTCTGGCCACTCCCTATTGGTTCTTTCCAAGAATTCAGGACCTTTTGGCCATCTTGATCTTATAAAGGCTTCTACATGTAAACCACGTGATGCATCATCGGCTGGATTGTGTCTTGAGTTCACATGTTTCCATTGGGTTGTGCGGGAGAGGTCATGGATTACTGCAACCCTGTTCGCCACAAATGTGTGAAATCTTTTTGTCTGATTCTGGATATATTTTCATACGGATGTACTATCTGTCCAGAAAGTTGAGTCCTGGAGTGGTAAGTGCAGTTCCTTTCTTAGCATCCAATCCACCTTTACAGCCAGTGTAGCTGCTGCAAGCTCAAGTCTGGGTATTGTGATTTGCTTGAGAGGAGCTACTCTGGATTTACCAAATATGAAGGCTACATGGATGTTGTCCTGCTGATTTGTGAACCTAACATAGCTTGCTGTGCCATAGCCGGACTCACTTGCATCACAAAAGTGATGAAGTTCGGCTGTCTTAACAGGGTCAAGGTTTTCAGGTTTCATACACCTCTTCACCTGAAATCCATTCGGCAGGTTCACCTCCTCAAACCGTCTCTGCCAAGGCCTTTTGAGTTCATCTGAGATAACTTGATCCCATCCACATTTGGATCTACACAGCTCCTGGAGGATTTGTTTGGCCTTAAGGATAAAGGGGGACAGAAAACCCATTGGATCATAAATTGAGCTGACTGTGGAGAGAATACCTCTTCTTGTAGCAGGCCGATTCTTTACAGCCACCTTGAAGGAAAAAGTGTCACAGTCAGTGTTCCATTGGATCCCAAGAGCCTTTTCAATTGGGGTTTCTTCCTTCATCTTTTCTTTATCCAAATCCAGTTCTTTTACTTGTTTGGCTTTGTGATGCTCAGGAATAGTCGCCATGACTTCACAATATTATTGATCCACTTAGTCAATGTGAAACCTCCCCGGTCGCAGGCATCCCCAAGCTCTTTGGTGAGCTTAATGGCCTGTTCCACTGTTGCCACAGACTTGAGGCAATCATCAACATAAAAGTTGGATGTAATCGTGTTAATGACCTCCTTGTCATATTCATCCTGGTTGTCTTCAGCAGTTTGGCGCAGGGCAAAGTTAGCAATGCTTGGGGATGACACAGCGCCAAAGAGGTGGACCTTCATTCTGTAGACTTCAAATGGTTGGCTGATATCCCCATTGGGCCACCACAAGAATCTTAAGAAGTCCCTTTGATTTTCATCCACCTACACTTGGTAGAACATCGCCTTGATGTTCACCATGACAGCGATCTGTTCCTGGCGAAACCTTAGTAAAACTCCAATGAGGGTGTTCGTCAAGTCAGGACCTTGGAGGAGCTCTTTGTTCAAGGATGTACCTCTGTAAGAGGAGGTACAATCAAACACCACTCTAAGCTTGAGCTTTTGCTTGTGGTACACACCATGATGTGGTATGTACCAAACATGTCCATCATCTCGGCCAAGCTGCTCCTGTGGTACCTTCTCTGCATAACCTTTATTCAGAACATCCTCCATGAAGTCTTTATATTCCGCAGCATAGGCAGAATCCTTCTTGAACTTCTTCCTCAGGCTGTGTGTACGCTGTGCAGCCATTTCATAATTGTCAGACATGACTTTGTCCTTGTCCCGAAAAGGTAAGGGTAAGTTGTAGTGACCATCTGTCAGGGTTATTGAACTTGACAATGTCCATAAACCTTTTGTCCTCGATTTACATCTCTTTTCTTTCATCATACTTGTTTTCCGAGAAATCCTGGTTATACAGTTAGGTCCATAAATATTTGGACATTGACACAATTTATCATTTTGGCTATGTATACCACCACAATTTATTTGAAATGAAACAATCAAGATGTGCTTTAAGTGCAGACTTTCAGCTTTAATTTCAGGGCATTTACATCCAAATCAGGTGAACGGTGTAGGAATTACAACACATTTTATATGTGCCCCCCCCCCCCTTTTTAAGGGACCAAAAATAATTGGACAAACTAACATAATCATACATCTAATTGTCACTTTTAATACTTGGTTGCAAATCCTTTGCAGTCAATGACAGCCTGAAGTCTGGAACCCATAGACATCACCAGACGCTGGGTTTCGTCCCTGGTGATGCTCTGCCAGGCCTCTACTGCAACTGTCTTCAGTTCCTGCTTGTTCTTGGGGCATTTTCCCTTCAGTTTTGTCTTTAGCAAGTGAAATGCATGCTCAATTGGATTTAGGTCAGGTGATTGACTTGGCCATTGCAGAACATTCCACTTCTTTGCCTTAAAAAACTCTTTGGTTGCTTTCGCAGTATGCTTCGGGTCATTGTCCATCTGCACTGTGAAGCGCCGTCCTATGAGTTCTGAAGCATTTGGCTGAATCTGAGCAGATAATATTGCCAGAAACACTTCAGAATTCATCCTACTGCTTTTGTCAGCAGTCACATCATCGATAAATACAAGGGAACCAGTCCTATTGGCAGCCATACATGCCCACACCATAACACTACCTCCACCATGCTTCACTGATGAGGTGGTATGCTTTGGATCATGAGCAGTTCCTTCCCTTCTCCATACTCTTCTCTTCCCATCATTCTGGTACAAGTTGATCTTGGTCTCATCTGTCCATAGGATGTTGTTCCAGAACTGTACAGGGTCTTTTAGATGTTTTTTGGCAAACTCTAATCTGGTCTTCCTGTTTTTGAGACTCACCAATGGTTTACATCTTGTGGTGAACCCTCTGTATTTACTCTGGTGAAGTCTTCTCAATTTTTGACTTTGACACAGATACGCCTACCTCCTGGAGAGTGTTCTTGATTTGGCCAACTGTTGTGAAGGGTTTTTTCTTCACCAGGGAAAGAATTCTTCTGTCATCCACCACAGTTGTTTTCTGTGGTCTTCCGGGTCTTTTGGTGTTGCTGAGCTCACCAGTGCGTTCTTTCTTTTTAAGAATGTACCAAACAGTTGATTTGGCCACACCTAATGTTTTTGCTATCTCTTTGATAGGTTTGTTTTGATTTTTCAGCCTAACGATGGCTTGCTTCACTGATGGTGACAGCTCTTTGGACTTCATATTGAGAGTTGACAGCAACAGATTCCAAACACAAATACCATACTTGAAATGAACTCTAGACCTTTTATCTGCTCCTTGTCAATGAAATAACGAACTCCCATGAGGGAATAACATACACCTGGCCATGGAACAGCTGAGCAGCCAATTGTCCAATTACTTTTGGTCCCTTAAAAAGGGGGGGGCCACATATCAAATGTGTTGTAATTCCTACACCGTTCACGTGATTTGGATGTAAATACCCTGAAATTAAAGCTGAAAGTCTGCACTTAAAGCACATCTTGATTGTTTCATTTCAAATCCATTGTGGTGGTATACAGAGCCAAAATGATGAAAATTGTGTCAATGTCCAAATATTTATGGACCTAACTGTATTGTTTGACGAGGAGATCGTTCAGCTCAACAACAGAAATCCGGTTGGCTGACACTGCAATGGGTCCAGAGTGTTCTGCAATGGTGCCAGCTTCAAGTGGTCCATTCACTACCCATCCTAACAGGATTTTGACTGCATATGGTCCATTGTTTTGGCTGTTGATAACACGCCAGGGTTCCATTGCTCTCGGGACATCGGTTCCTATAAGTAGTTCAATATCGGCATCTATTTCTTTTGGCTGGATCTCACTGAGATGAGGCCATTTTTTCAGATCAGCAGTGGTCACGATGTTCTCTTTTGATACAGGTATCTTGTTCTTGGTGTAAACCTTTGGCAAGTCCAAATATGTGCCACCCTCGAAATGTCCAACTTCCAATCCTGTGACCTTGTAGCTTTTTGTGGGGTTTTCTTGTCCCGTTGTTCGCAAAAGAATCTGTTTTGCGTCCCTTGGCATTCAGTTGGTTCATAAGGTTCTCGGTACAGAAGGTTGCTGTGCTACCTGGATCAAGGAATGCATGTGTGAGAATATACTTGCTCCTCTTTGCCACCTTGACTCGAACCGGAACTATAGAAAGTGCACAGTCCCTCCCGGCCCCAGTTGCATCACTCGCTGAAACAAGAGCACTACTTTTCAACATGTCACCTGTCTCAGGTAGTTGATGTCCTTGATTTGGAGCTTTTGCAGCTTGAGTGTGGGGCACAGTTGGATGTTTTTGCCTCAAGTTTGATGGGATATCAAGTTCATCCATGTCCTGTAAATCCTGCCTCACATTACAGCATCCTCTTAAATACACTGCGTAAGTGTGCAGTGCTTTTCCATCTTCAGCTTTGATTGCTGTCCAGTTCAAGGCCTTTCCCAAGTAAGCTTCAGAAAATCTTCATTTTGTTCCCAAAATGTTCCTTTAACCCTTGTGTTCTCTTCGGGTCATTCTGACCCATCAGTCATTGTGACCCACCGTCGTATTGCGACAACTTTACTGCATACAAAAACAAAGTGAAGCATTTTCTTTTAACTGTTGGGCTGTCTCAGACCCTTCACATTGCGAAGGTTAAAAGATAATTATTTTTATTTGTTTTTGTATTGGGTAAAATTGGGTAAACACAACGATGGTTCGTTATGAACCTTTGGGTCATGTGACCCGAAGGCAGCACAAGGGTTAAAAGCCTTCTAGCCTCAGCATAGCCTCTATTTGCTTCCATGTGTAAACAGCTGCAAACCAGATCTCTTGGCAGACCAGCTGTGAATTGTTCAAGGTAAGAGTCTGTCCTGCTTGTTTTTAGTTTTTTCTTCAATCAAGTGTTCAAATGCATGGATGAAAGACTGATACGTTAGCGGGTTCCCATCAAACACTGCGATCTCCCTCGCAGGTAGTAGAGCTAGTTTCTGTTGTGAAATGATAAGTTCAGCAATGTCACTTTGCCTTCGTATAACCCTATTCATGTCTTCATGAACGCTGTCATCTGTCGCTCCATTGATCAGATCACTGTGGTTGCGCACTCTGGGCTCTCCATGCTGACCATGCTGAATATTGCTGAACACTGCTCTCTGAAGTGGGGTCTTTGGTATAGCATCCACCTGCACAAATTCCTCTTCAGTAGCCGAAGCTTCCATGCTTCGTCTATGATCAACGTGATATTCATTCATAGCATCTCCTTTGGACTCGCCATCCAAATCCTCATTACGAAGGACATTTATTTTGCTGGTTGATGCTGCTATTTCCGCTTCCAGCTCCATTTGCTCTAGTTTAGTTTTCAGTCTTACTTCTTCCAGTTGTAGTGCTTGTTTGCCTTTCAGTGCAGCAGCGCGAGCCAGCAGAGCTGCCATATCAGCCTTGGCCTTCTTAAACTCTGAGGAAGTGGCAGAGCCTCTGGATTCCGCTCTTGATTCCCTTGATCGGTGTGACACGTTTGAGATACTGTCCAGTGGTACAACCGTTAATTGTGCCATGCGTTCTCCTTTCCATTTCTCAACCTCTTTCATGACATAATTCAGATCCTTAATTCTGGGTTCATACCATGTGTGATCCGTTTCCTTTTCTTCCATAGATAAGAGGCTTTGCACAGTCATGGGCATTTCTAAAGTCAGCCATAGCGTTTTTACACTTTTCAAGACCGTCCTTAAGTTCTTCATTATTTACATCGTCCACCATCAGAGCTCTTAATTCATTTATCCTTCGTGTACACACTCCCAGTCTGGCCCACCGTGTTGCAATGCGGGATTTAAACAACTCCTCAACCTCAGCTGCGGTCTCTGGGATTTCCGTCATTGTCACTGATCAATCCCGTTTTAATCACCATTCGTTATTATCCTCTGGTCTCCTTCGACCGTCATTCAATGTATTAGTTAATCAGGTAAATACTTTGTGCATCATCTATTTGCTGTTCACTTCTCTTTCAGCGTGGACACTCACAGCGCAGCAGCGTCTTTATTCATTTATTCGATCAGCTGATTTTACTCACGGCCCTCCGGCTGTTGTCTCCATAGATGCGACAAGACGCGCAAAGTCTATCCGTCCCTTCTTAGTCCTTAGGGATTTTAGTGGCTTGTTGTGGCGACTGCCTCACTGATCCTCAGTCGCCATTTCGAGCAGGGTTGTGACTCGTAGGGTGAATAAGCACTCGCAGAGATCCAGATGTTTCGTTCACTAGTTGCAGTATTTATTATTATTAGTCCAAAAGACAAATGATAATTCCCTGTGGTTGACTTTTTACTTCAAATAAACTTAAACTTCTAACAAGAAATGATAACACTATGGAAACGCTACGGTCACTAAACTGTTCCGTCCAACTCTCTTGCTGCTACCAACAAAAGGCCTTCACCCAGCCCCTCCTTATACCTGCGAAGGTGACCTAATTGGGAGGAGGAGCCAGGGAAGTCCAGTTTCAAAGTCCAATCTAACAAAGTTTAATCTAACATTCAGAAAGAAATAGAATAAAATAAAGTTAATACAAATCATCTTGTAAATAAATAGATAATACCAAGACTGGTTATGGCTCCAACACACCTATTTTTCCTTTCCTCATCAATAGGGAAATGAAATAGTGTTGCAGCGCAGCTGAAGTTTTTGCATCCATGGAAGATGCAGTTGCGGGTGGAGGGAGACATGCTGAAGCTAGCTAGCTAGCTGATGTAGGCTACAATAACAGCACAGCAGTCAGTGATCTGACGTAGATGGGTCGAAATGATGTAGATGGGTAACTTTTTGGCCCCGCCCATTAAAACCTGATCTGAAAACGGAAGAGAAACTGTTCTACGGTCTAACTACACATTTCGGTGCGACAAAGTTTTAGCGCTTTGCACATGCTTTCAGAAACTCATTTCACACGTATATAATGTACTGAGAAGCAAATCATGGAATTGACTACAGGATCTTTAAATATGTGCACATGGTGCTGACCTGAGGACACTTCAAAAACCAGTGATAGAACCTTAAGAAACATTAGCGTTGTGTGGAACTGGAGTAAATCAACCAAAGCGTCTGCTAAATGAATAAATGTAAATTAAACAATGGACAAAGGTCAAAGAAAACATTAAAAGAATTTCAGTAAATTTGAAAACTATCTTTTGAAGCAAATTTTGTCAAACCATCCCGTTATTGAGAACAGCATGATTTATCAACAGAAAATCTGAAAAAGAATGCCTGGACTAAAATTGGCTATGAATTCAACTCAAATGAAAAAGTAAGCAGGACAGTCCAACAACTTCAGGTAAGATACAGAATTTATTAAATTGACCTACTTTATTGTGTTACACAACACAGTGAGACCTAAATCTATTTGTGATCCAGAATTATTAATTAAAAATTAAACATAATTTATACAGATCCTGTGGAAAAACATAAAAATAAAATTAAAGAAGACAAATGCTCTTGCTCAAAAGGAGCATTTCAAGACAGGTGTTGGACCCCCAAAAAGACCAGAGACAGAGGACCTGGGAGACTTGTCTGCGATAATCGATAGCCAGCAACCCCTGGAAGGTATCTGCGATGATGACCATCCTGACAGTTCAGATGGGGCACCAGTCCAATCATCATATGGTAAGCAACATTCTTTAACCCTTGTGTTATCTTCGGGTCATTCTGACCCATCAGTCATTGTGACCCACCGTCGTATTGCGACAAATTTACCTCCTACAAAAACAAAGTGAAGCATTTTCTTTTAACTGTTGGGCTGTCTCAGACCCCCCACATTGCAATGGTTAAAAGAAAATTATTTTTATTTGTTTTTGTATTGGGTAAAATTGGGTAAACACAACGGTGGTTCGTTATGAACCTTTGGGTCATGTGACCCGAAGGCAGCACAAGGGTTAAACATCCTCAGACTTGCTGTAATGCAGTTCGTCATCTCTTACACTCCAAAACAAAAATATTTAATTAACTTAAATCAAATCGTGTTTTCTAATACTGCAATACAATGTTTTTCAGTTGATCGCCAGAGCTTAGATGGCTTGAGACAAGATGAAGGTCAGCCGAATACATCAGAGGCAGCCAGGAGGGAAGATGGGGTCACTAATCCGGGCTGAAGAACCAAAAGACTGAGTATGCATGATATACTGGCCATGGAATGACTAAATGTCCTTAAACACATTTCTTTTTGCACTGCATCACAAATGTATCTTGTACCATTTGTATTTTTTGTGATATTTGTATTTTTATATTGTAAAAACGTATATTTTATATTTATTGTACATTTTACTTTAATTCTAAATCCACTTAGTTTCTGCTAGTTATGTACCCTTAGGAATAGTTAGTCCTCATATTTAAATTTAAGATTCCTATGTTTAATGTATGCACCTTCCTACCAAAGCAAATTCCTTGTATGTCCAAACTTTCATGGCGAATAAAACCCATTCTGATCTGATTCTGAATTTCATGAGTACAAATTAAATAATTTTAAAGAAGATGAAATGAAGATAAAAATTCTTCATGTTGAGTTAGCTATGAAGGAGGAGGAAAGAAACAAAGCAGCCATTCCCCTTAGAAAGGCTAATGCTAGACAAATAGCAAATGAGCTATTCCGCTTCAGCACTAGGGGAGGTTTACCAAAAGACATACTGACGGACCAAGGGAGTCCCTTTATGTCCCGGGTCATGAGGCAGTTGTGTGCTCTGCTGAGAGTGAAACAGGTCCGAACCTCTGTATACCATCCACAGACTGATGGATTAGTGGAGAGGTTCAACAAAACTCAAAGCCATGCTAAGGAAGGCAGTCGGCCAAGATGGAAGAAACTGGGATCAGCTCATCCCCTACCTCCTGTTTGCAGTAATGGAAGTCCCACAGTCCTCCACTGGGTTTTCGCGCATCCAACGCTTAATGGATCAGGTACTGAAACTTCATAAAGAATATGCTTCTGTGTATTTAGATGATGTGGTGGTCCAGATTCCTGATTGGGTAGTCACTTACCTCGGGTGGAGAAGGTCCTGGAGTCCATAAGAGATGCAGGCTTGACGGCGAACCCCAAAAGGTGCAAGCTAGCGTACAGTGAGACAAACTACCTGGGGTATACCATTGGCTGAGGCCTCGTCAAGCCGCAGGAGGCGAAACTTGCTGCCATCCAGAAGTGGCCAAAACCTTTGACAAAGAAGCAGGTGAGATCATTTTTAGGCCTGATTTTTCTGGGATAGCTGCCCCACTCACAGAACTGACCACAAAGAAGCACTCAAGGATGGTGAAGTGGACCCCGGAAGCAGAAGAAGCTGGCAATCTCAAAAGGGCCTTATGTTCAAAACCAGTCCTCAATGCTCCCAACTTCAGTAAGGAGTTTGTGGTCCAGGAAGATGCCAATGAGATGGGGATTGGTGCTGTCCTGTCCCAGATCCGCGAGGGTGAGGAACATCCAGTTCTTTATTTTAGTCGGAAGTTGCAGCCAAGGGAGAGGAACTATGCCACGGTTGAGAAAGAAGGTTTAGCGATAAAGTGGGCCGTGGAAACACTCAGATACTATCTGTTCGGGAGGAGATTCACTCGAGTCTTACAGTAGGGTAACCAGGGGTTCTTTTGGGCTCCAACCTTTTGACTTCTCTGTCATTCACAGGCCCGTGGTCGTGGTCATGGAAACACTGACGCACTATCCTGCTGTGATGCATTTTGGTCCTCAATCACCCTGCCGAGGATGTCAGGCCCGGGGGGAGGGATGTGTGGCATCACGAGAGGATGTGTGGTAGAGGGGCGTTATGTTCCTCTCTGGGAGTGGCTACCACACCACAAGATGGCTGCCGGGAAAACTACATCTCCCAGAATGCACTGCCTCAGCCCTCTGATTAAAGCAGGCGCTCAGGTGTGGGAGAGAGAGAGAACAAAGGAGTGGACCCACATGCCAAGCAGGCGGTATCGTACGTGGCACAAACGTAGTTCGGCGTCTGAGGAACTTTGATTTTGCAACTACAGTTGGTAGGATTCAAGTTAGGAGCAACTTTATGAAGCCTATGTTTTGCCTTTGAAGAACTCTTATGTTTGCTTCCTGAAAGACTTTTTGTTAGTGAATAAACCGGATTCTTTGTTTGAAAGCACTTTTGCCTGCTATGTCCTGTTGTGACGCACTGCCATACACCCCGCTTATTTGTAAAACCTCTCATGATACCACACTACGTACACCTTCATTTAACCTCTTCAAATCCACAGAGATACGCACTTTACCATTTTTCAGTGGGACTGGCACCATTGGTGCACACAAGTCTGCAGGTTCAGTCATGGCTTTTATCACATCATTCTCCTCCATTCGCTGCAATTCTTCCTTTACTTGATGCAACAGGGCCTAAAGGCTTATATATGCTTCTGCGTTTTTCGAAAAACGGACACATGGGAACGCCCTCTTCTCCGAGGAACGCCCTCTACGAGCTCTCCGTCAGCCCTCGGAGAGCTCGACGTGCACCTCCTGAATTTTCTAACTATCCGTCGTGAGCGACGGAGAGCTACGGAGAGCTACGGAGACCCCCTTGGCTGTGATTGGTCAGTATTAAGAATCGCTTGCGTCAGGGGCGGGGGCGGGGTTGCCGGGATAAACAGGACGAACAGAATCCTTTGACCGCCATTGCTGTAAGTTTTCACAATTCATATTTCAGCTAAACAGTACATGTAAATCAGCATCTGAATTAAAATGTGACGAGAAATGGGCAGTGTAGTTGCTGAAAATGTGTGTATTTTATTGATGAAACGGCTAATTTGTAAATTTGCTCCGACTTCTCGATAACCTAGGTAAATAAACACTCCACGACGACTTACAAAAAAACGTTGCACCACCTACTCTTCTGGCGGTGAATTGTTTTCAGCACCCACAGCCTACGGAGAACCATAAACGCAGTCTATCCGTCCGTATCCGTGCGTATCCGTGCGCCCGCCCATCCGTAAACGGAGACGCAGAAGCATATTGCGGCCTTAAGGGATGCGATGGGCCGTGTGCACTGTGTATGGCTGGGCGTTCTCTTTTAACATAATTTTAACAGGTTTTCAAAGTTCCATGCTCACCGAATGCTTCTTCGATGCGCTTCACAAGCCCTATCGATGTTGCCGTGTCTCTGCTCAGCAAGTTATTTGCTTTTTTGCCACTGATAAGATAAGATATACCTTTATTCGTCCCACAATGGGGAAATTCGGACATTGCAGCAGAAAAGTGAACAGAAGTATACATACAATTTACAAAGTAAGTACGAGATATAATAAAAAAGATAACACCAGTTGCATATGGAGACAAAATATAAATAAACAAATATAAATATTGCACAATAGTTTGCACTTTAAGTGTGTCCATGAGTTATTTAGAGTGGTTGAGTCCTGTGTGTGTTTGTGTGTGTAGAGCAGTACTGGTTGTATAGTCTCACAGCAGCAGGAAGGAAGGACCTGCGGTACCGCTCCTTCACACACTTACGGTGAAGGAGCCGGTCGCCAAAGGAGCTATGTCCTGCATAGGATGGGATTCATTGTCCATCATTGATGATAGCTTTGCTACCATCCTCTCTCCCACCACCTGCACTGTGTCCAAGGGACATCCTAGGACAGCGCTGGCCTTCCTAATCAGTCTGTCTAGTCTCCTCCTGTCAGCTGTTGACATACTGCTGCTCCAGCAGACCACTCCATGGTAAATGGCTGATGCTACCACCGTGTTGAAGAAGGTCCTGAGCAGCGCCCCCTGCACTCCAAACGACCTGATTCTCCTGAGCAGGTACAGTCTGCTCTGGCCCTTCTTGTACAGTGCCATGGTGTTGTCAGTCCAGTCCAGTTTATTGTTCAGGTGAACACCCAGGTACTTATAAAAGTCCACTCTCTCAATGTCCTTTCCCTGGATGTTCACCGGTGTTGTGGGGGGGTGACTGCGCCTGCGGAAGTCCACCACCAGCTCCTTGGTTTTCCCCGCTTTGATCTGGAGGCGGTTCCACTGGCACAGAGTCAGTTCTCTGAACTCCCTGTCATCGTCATCTGTGATGTGGCCTACAATGGCGGAGTCGTCAGAGAACTTCTGCAGATGGCAGGTGGCTGTGCTGTACATGAAGTCTGCAGTGTACAGGGTGAACAAAAAGGGAGCCAGGACTGTTGGCGGCCCTGTGGCGCTCCTGTGCTGCAAACTACTGTATCAAAAACACAGTCACTTGTCCTCACATACTGGGGGCGGTTGGTGAGTTAGTTGATTATCCAGGATGTGAGGTGGTTATCCACTCTTGAGTGCACCAGCTTGTCCCCCAGAAGCACTGGCTAGATGGTATTGAAGGCACTGGAGAAATCAAAGAACATGATTCTCACAGTGCTTCCAGGCTTCTCCAGGTGAGAATGCCACCATACCCCGATGCCAGGCTGGTAGGCGAACTGCAGCGGGTCCATTGATGGTCTCACCAGGGAGCGGAGATGGACGAGCACCAGGCGCTCAAGTGTCTTCAATAGGTGCGATGTAAATGCCACTGTCCTGTAGCTGTTGAGGTCCTTCGGGTGCGGTACTTTTGGTACTGGCACCACGCAGGATGTCTTCCACAGCTGTGGAATTCTCCCCAGCTTCAGGCTCAGGTTGAAGACCCGTTCCATAATCCCGCACAGCTGGTCTGCACAGGACTTGAGGATCCGAGAGCTGATGCCGTCCGGACTTCTCCTTTCTTGCCTTTATCTTCCTGAGCTCTTTTCTCACCTGGTTTGTGGAGAGGGACAGAGTGGAGCACGGGGGCTGAGTGTTTGGTGTTGACGGTATAAGAGGGGGTGGAGGTGAGGGTAATAGGTGAGATGAAAGGGATGGGGCAGGAGAAGCCAAAGCAGTGGGGGTCTGACCTTTGTTCTGACCTGAGTGCGGTGGAGATTGGGGTAGGGCAGTGTACTGGGGGAGCACCTGAGGGGTGCTGCAGCCGGGGTGACTGGGCCGGGGGAGGGGTGGGTCGCTGATCAAACCTGTTGAAGAACAAGTTCAGGTCGTTCACCCACATCTGGAAGTCTGGATTTTTAACAATGTTTAATAACAAAGCGCTCATCCAAACAACATCAACCATGGTACTGCAGGTCCTTGGGTCCTGAGGTCGACACCTGCAAAATGTCAGCTTTGCTCGGTGCCCGGTTCTTGAGATAATCGTTCCACTAAAGTTCCCCTAAAATCCCACAATAAACTTGAGCAGACAAACAGATACATACAGAGATTCCTTGCATTATAGTACAGGTTATTCCCAGTAACGGTGTCTATGCCGGAAGAGACATTTCCCTCTCTGCTGTGTTTTACTGCATGGACAGCACACCTTTGACCAGAATGTCCAGTAATGCCTCTGACGAAAGCATTAAAGTTGGAAATAAATCCGCTGGAGTTGTTTCCCTTATGTTCATGAGCTCATCGCTGGTTAAAAAACTGTTTAACTAGAAGAAATAGCAACCAGTCACAGTCTGAAATGTATAGGCCTCTCACGGCCACTGTACCAGTGTCTGTAATGTAAACCATCTACACCATGGGGCTGATTGAAAATAAGTACAATACAGTAATTTAAAAGCCTACTTAATTCCTTTTGCCAGTTATCTTCCAGATGCTAATGTCTAGGCACCAACACTTAATATGCCATTATTCACAAAATATATTTGTATACAAATAATATAGTGTTAATTCAAGCAAACATGTTTGCAGTTTGTTGTTGAGAATCTGTTTAAAGGGGTTCAAGTAAATAGAATTTGAAACGCGCATCTTCATGCATATTTTGCTTAGCGAGATTCTTTTCACAGATGTTACTGTAGTTCCATCAGTTTTAATCTGTTAAAATGTAATATGAAATTGAGGATTGCCTTCCCAACTGAAATGTTAACTTGTAAATCAAATCTATTAGAAATGATTGTGTGTTAGGACTACAAAATTGCCTTTTTTCTCTCTCAATTTATGCACCCCATTACCCCTATTTAAAACAAACAAAAAAAGCACAGAGGTGTTTCATTTCACATTTTATTATTCATATTACATGGTATTGGATTTGCTTCACTAATATAAAAATCCCCCTTGTTCAGGCAAATATACCGTTTGCATTGTCATTGGAGGCCGGCACTCAATTGCAAGGCATCAATCCTGTGCTTCTCAGTTTTATAATAATAATAATAAAAAAACTTTTTAGTGTATCACATTTTCCCATGTTGTTCAATTCTGTATTGACTGAACACTTGCCAACCTTTTTTATTTCAAATGCTAGGAAAAAACTGGTGTAAACATTATAGACAGGGAGATGACCAGACCCATTTTCTACTCTGTTTTAAGCATGATAAGATGTTCAATGTCAAATGAGTGTTTTGACAAAGATGCAGTACCTGAGAGACAATAAGGGCATTGTAATTCCTCCAACCCCCAGTGTATGACCCTTTACATGTCTAAAATCCTGTCTCTAGTTCTTCCTTGAAAAAGCTCTAAATTCTCACCTGTATACTTGTTTTGATCACATATATGGCAATATGACAGACTAACTGCATTTAATATAATGTTGCCACTGCATGGTATACTATGCCTGAGGTTTAATATAAATGTACGGATTGTGTCACATTACCCCAAGAACAGTAAAAGGCTAAACTGAAATTAAAGCACGTAAGTGGCTCCCGTCACTCAATGTTGAGTTTTACTGAACATTGAATGGTATACTGATCTACATGGGAAGAATCAAGTATTTACCAAAGCTGTAAAAAAGTCATGCAAGGCCTCAAGGCAATGACACTTCTAGCTAACATGCTCCACTGCAAGATGATGAATGTAAGGATACTTAATCATGTTTCCCAAATCTGTCTAGAAGTAAATGACTAGGAAAACATGTAAGGTGATAAACTATTTTCTACAAATGTACAAGCTTCCATAAAGAAAGAACGGACAATAGCTAATACTAAAACCATAAGATTGCAGACTTAAAGTCTCTTACAAATCTCATATAAACAATTCAGTGAGTGTACCATATATTGATTATTTACAAGGCATATACAGCTGTCAAAAAAAACATGTTTGTCATATGCACACAAGTCATTTAATTTGAATTATGTTTTAAATGTAAATCTGGAAGATATGTAAATGTTCACTTTGGCAGGATTTAATCTTAACAATTTAACCTTAGAATTAAGAAAAAAAGGGCACATATTTTTTAGTTTGTAACAACAAGTGTCATAGATATCTTTAATTTGAATCTTAAACAATGGTACTAACCCAAATCTTGTTTGCAACAAACCAGGGATAAAATCACAAAAACAAACCATAACTATGAAATAAAACAACTTAAACCACATTCTCATGTACCCACACCATACTTAGTTTTTGATCCTTACTTTTTCATTCAAGATTTAGGAACTGCCAGAACTGCTTAGTTTTAATTATATTCATGATGAACTTAAGATACAAGATGAAACTATTAAAGATGACAATGGGCCTCATATATTGCATTAGGATAACACAATTAAGCCATAGGATGAAAAACCAGGTTCAGATATTGCACCAATGTAATATGATACAATGCTTAGATCTGTAGATAGCAGAACTACTAAGTACATTCAAGTCTCCTGCACATCCACATCTCTCTGTAACAGTAATACTGAATGGTGTCCCTTGGTGAATGCTTTGAGTTGTTGGGATTTTAAAATGGCTGCCTGTTTCTGAAGTAATGTTTATTTGGAATGCGGGCCAAGTTTTGACAATGTCACTGTTCACCCTTCTGTGACCTAATGAGCGTTCAAGTCATTGCGAGTGCCAGGATTTTGTCTCAACAAAACATGTTATAACGTCTGCCGTAGGCTGTGTGAATGCAATCTTTGGGTTTATTAGTGAAGAACATCTACTTTACTAAATGAGTGTAAGGATTCAAATTCGGCTGGTCTGGCTGTATGTATGTATTTATGTATCTGAAGTTTAAATAAAACACAATAAGATGAAATATTTTCTTGAAGTGCTCTGGAAGTGCTCCCTGGATTACCCCTCTCTCTCTTTTCTCTACCATCTTCAAGTTCATGTGACCAATGGCTCTCAAAATGTCCCGTTAATAGCCCCCTGACCAAATCCTATTATTTAGCAGTACTCGAGTTCTCCAGAGTTTGAGGTCCCTGCTTCCCTTGGCATTGTCTCTTCTATTATTGCAGAAATCATTGGGCAATCTAAAAGACTACATCATATATATGCTCTCGTCTAGATTGCCCATTGATTTTTGCATTTTGTCTCAGTTTATGACTTTTGCATTAAGTCACTTTTGATCCTAGCTTAACTATGTAACAAGAACATTTAACAGAAAAATAAAAAGTATACTCTATCAAAAGGCATTTTAGATGGAGGCAAACAGCCACTCACAGCATGTAGACTGTTCAGTCTGTGGTATTTTTTGCACATAAGAGGCTCTGGGGGCATTGCACCCAAAGATGAGGTCCCTGTACCGTAGAGGAGAAGGGAGGGCCAAAGGATGATTAGGTGGTTGTGAGGGTAAAGCGGAACCCCCCGGGTGCACTGCATAACTCTGTAGGGGGTTTGTGTGGTCGTGGGTCGGAGTACTTAGTGACCCCCAGAGCCAGGAGGGTTATGAATCCAGTCCAGCACGATGAGTGACAGGCTGACAATCATAAAGATGATACCCACCACTAGGAAAATGGCAGCCTTAGAGGGTTTAGAGACAGACAGAGAAAAACAGGTCATTGACAGCGGATAAAGCATTAATAAATTCAACTCAAATGTTTTCTCGCATGCATAACATCCTTCAGTCTGGGATCCTTCAGCATCACCCAACTTTTAGGATCATATTAGCTGTCCCTCATCCAAACTGATACTATAAACACTTTGCATTTACTCTAGGACAGTAAGGGATGGTTGACTAAATGACAGCAAGTCATCTCGAGTTTGAGGGAGCAAACTCGAGATGCAAACCACTGTTATAGACTTGGATCTCGTCAGTGATGTCTTCTTACAAGCACATAAAATATTGTTACACTTGAATTCTGCCAATTCTGTCCAGCCATAGCAATACTATACCATATTTCACAAATGAGATGGAATGCTGTGGCTTATTGGCATTTCTCTTGTAGTAATTTATTTTCTCTCATAGTCATTGTATAAAGTCAAATACGGTGGCTGAGCGGTTAGGGAAGCGGGCTAGTAATCTGAAGGTTGCCAGTTCGATTCCCGGCCGTGCAAAATGACGTTGTGTCCTTGGGCAAGGCACTTCACCCTACTTGCTTCGGGGAGAATGTCCCTATACTTACTGTAAGTCGCTCTGGATAAGAGCGTCTGCTAAATGACTAAATGTAAATGTAATCCAAAGTAGTGTGTGAAAAGTGTTGCTGTCCAAAACTATTTGCATGCGTGAGAGAGTTTCTCCACACTTACAGAGATCTTCTGCGGGGAGCGAAGTGGCACAGACTTGACCAGTCGTAAATAGAAAGCAGCAGGCAAGATAAAAATCAGCATGGTAGCTGCAGAGGAGCCTGTTGAATGAGAGTATTACATTGGGTTTACTGCATTCAAGAGTTGAGTTACATTAGATACATCTCTCTATGGTGCTTGCATATGCTCACATTGATCTTTGATTTCCCTTTTTTTATCCCATTTTCCAAGTAACTACATTACCCCTGGGTCATAAGTTACGGTTATTATCAGCTTGTAGCCCGCAGTCACCCAAACAAGGAAGCAATGATCATGATAATTGGGATGTAAATAAACGTATTCTCTGCAGCAAAGGTAACTCTGGATCTTCCTTTTCTATGGTGTTCCTAATTAGAGCCAGTTTTCTTATAACGCTTTGTTGGTTTTTTAAACTGCACTTTAAAGAAGAAACAGTCTTGAATGACCTTCATGTCTTAAAGTAATGATGGGCTGTTGTGTCTTACTTGGTTGTTTACCAGATATTGTCCTCTATACCAACCCTAACTTGTCACAACACAATTGATTGGCTCAAATGTACTAAGAAGGAAATAATTCCAATAACACAGTGTCCTAACTGGATGCAAGCATCCGACTGTAGCGTTGCATCTGACGCTTTCTGTCCACACTGAACCTGTCATATTCACTTTTATTACGTCATGTAAACTAACCACCTTCTTAAGACACCTTGTTCAACTAGAGCTTTAAACGCGAGCAACTAAAAATAAATAGAAACAGGGCGTCCAACAAAGTTTTGCAAAAACGTTGTTTTGTGTCGCGCTGCGCAGCCTCGCGCATTGCTCGCTTCCAGTTAGGACACTACAATAGAAAACAAGGCAATCAAACATCTTTTGTCGCAGACGGTCGCTCGTATCGCATCCAGTTAGTGGTGTAAGAAATGCGCATTGCAAATGACAACCTCATGAAGCTGGTTGAGACAATGCCAAGAGTGTGCAAAGCTGTCATCAAGTCAAACTTTTAAGACTAAATCTAAAATATGTTTTTATTTGTTTGACACTGTTTGAATACATGATTCCATGTTTTTTCTAAGTTTTGATGTCTTCAGTATTATCAGAATTATTTTTTTTTAAACCTGGAATGACTGGGTATGTCCTAACTTTTCACTGGCACTGTATACACTGATTCAGTATTGAACAGTGTTAATTCAGAGTCCATGCCTGCTTGCACCAGGGATACATTTTGAGATAATCACACCTAATTACTTCCAGTTATGCTCCACATTAGCATTTAAACAGGGTTGTTTATACAGTTCTTCATTGATTAAATTAGCAAACTAATGTAATTGGTAGTCCATGTAAAATATGCTTCTTCCAATTCTTTAAGAAAAGGAAAAAAGTACTCACCAATAAAACCAAAAATGTCTCGAATAGTGGGGACAAAGATGACTAGGAGATTGTTAAAAGCGAGGATGGCAGCAGCAATAAGCAAGTGGCGTGTCCAGCTGAATTCTCGTCCACTGAACAGCAGTGTGGTAATAGAGGAACGGATCTGAAGAAGAAACAGACATCTTTGTTTGTCTTGGACAGTTAGTGTCTAGAAAGATTTGCCACATTGTAGTTTGTAGGTGATTTGACATGAAAAGGTACAGTACAGTATTTCAAAGGTATAGTACAGTATTTCAAATGTACAGTACAATATTTCAAAGGCATGGTCTTTGAAACAAACAAAAGTCAGCAGCAATCTATTTGTCAGATTTGCTAGTTTAGGCCATTGATAGTATAATATAACTGGATCCAGTGAAATATATGATGTCGCTATGGCTGCCCATGGGAAATTCTCAGTGGTGCAGCCAGGGGGCCAGGTAACCCGACCCAGCCAGATGGTTTGTTCCAAACATTCATTTGGGAAGGAAAAGGGCAGGCACTTTCAAAAAATACTTGGATGAACCATGTGTCTATAACCGTCTACCACCGTTAGTCAGAACCACTGTGGTTTGGGCACAAACAAAAAGCTTGGAGCTTGGCAAGATGGGTTTTTGCATGTTGTGATCTTGCAAAACCAGCTCCCACATGAATAGCAGGCCAGGGCCAGTCTGAGAACATTTGAATGCGGAAACCTACCAGTAGTTGCTGGTTACAACTGGGGGCAGAAAGCATTTTTTGTCATTGACTACCATTCAAAAGCTAGTATTTTTCATGTAAAAGGATAATTATGCTCAATACAGTTAGATGTTTAAATTCCGCATTCACATTTTGTCAGACTGGCGCTGGTTCCCTGTTCTAGGCCCATAGGTTAATACCACACTTGACAGCTGACTGAAGTGGGTCAGCTGCAGAGGATGAGGTTGTACAGTCAGTCACTAGTTAGAGGTCTGGTGTCTTTAAGCTTATGGTTTGGCTTTCTAGGTGAAAGGTCAAGGTACTGGGTAAAGAAAAAGAACAGTGGCATACCAGGCTAGATAGCCACTAAGGAAAAGGTTGCAGGGGGTGGCACTCAGGGTGCCTGCAAAAGCAAAATAAATAACTTGGTAGTAGTACAGAGCTATTGCATCAGCCAAGAGCAAACCTGCAGGAAAGCAGCTAGCAGTGGGTGGAGGGTCATGACATAACTTTAAGCAACTGTTGTTCTATGTTCTTACAGTCTTTACTAGAAGAAGCTGGACAAATATGGGAACTTTGTCTAAACCAGAGGTTTTGACTTAATATGCATCTTTGGACTACTCTCAACCATAGGAAAAGTGATTGTAAATATAGGAAGGTGAACAGAAATAATCTAAAAAAGTTTTCTGCTTTAGACTACTGAACTTGATCATGAAATGGTTGCTTAACACATTTCAGATTAATCATAACCAAATAACTGTATCTGAAAAAACAATGTCCCCGTTCCTCGTGGTTGTTGCATAATTGTGGCAACCTGGCATTCAGCTACAGTTCTTCCACCAGCATGTGAAGCACCCCAACTATTCTGCGCCCAACAGAGATTCAGCATGGGGGCTTTGGAGTGAACCTTGCAATATTTACCTAATTCTACCCGTGGTTTCCCCCACGCTGACAAGATCTCTCCCACCTGGGTGAGATCATTGACAGATCAACTAACAGCTAGTCTTTATGGAGCTTTCTAGGTATGTCTGAATACAATCAGAAAGCAATTCAAGTGACATAAGTGGGATATCTAAATGCTTTTAAGTGACATAATTGAAGCTCTAAGCTGTGCCAGGTTGGGTCAGGGCTTTTATGAATGTTATAAATTAACAAGCCGCTTATATTTCACTTTTGCATACTAGATGTCTCAAGAGCGTGGCAAGTTAGATTCTGTTTGCATGTGATCAATCACTGTCGCTAAGTTTAGGTTCAGTGACTGTCTTCTCAGGGTCTATGTGTTGTATTTACATATTATAATGGTTTACTGTATTTGACACTTACAGAAGACATCTTTATTGGGTATTTGCTTGGCAAAACAACATTTACTGCCTTAAAATATAATATTAGTTAAATTTGGTTTTACTTAGGTTTTACATAGGGTTAAGGTAATTTCACAGTCCACTAGAATTAGTACAATTTCAGGTCAAACGTCAGACACCGCATGAAATGCAAACAGTTCTGGCTAGTTCTTACTGCAGAGTAATGGCGATGCATTCTTCCTAAGTTTGGTTTTCAGGCTTTGTTGACTCAAGCATCTGTCCTTCAAATAATTTGTTACCAGCAAGATATTGTTAACAATGTGAGCTATAATATAATGAAAACGAACATCTTGCTAGTTAAAATAAAATCGTTTTTCTAATTAACTATTTTAGTGAAGGGAAAAAATAACCCTGTTCTTTGTTACGAATAGTGACATCATGACAGTTACTGTAGCAGCCATACATACCAACAAGTATGGAAAGTGTATTTTTGTCAATTCAAACGCAAACAACCACCACCAGACCACACATACTGGATTACAATTAAGGTGGAAACTTCAGGACCACAGTAAGCTTTTACTATACCCTCAATCCTTTTCAATATATGTGAAGAAACCTTTATGTTTTTTTCAATCAACAAAACGTATTAATTTAATTTTGTTTGTACACATTTATTAAAAGAGCCATGGTTTATCTGAGGAAGTCTGTTATTGGAGTCAAGTTATTGAGGTCATGAAAACTAAACATTTCACTGCCTCCAATTTCAGAAGGGCATAGGTGTCATTATATGTGAATGGGACATGTCCCACCCAAATTTCTTTAATGGCAAATCAGTCCCCCTTACTTTTTATAAAGAAAATTATACAATGCCTATAAATATAATGTTTTCCCCTTTTGTTGCTTTTATACATGAAATCATGGTCCATATAATGTGGCTTTTTTTTACAAGAATTTCCAAAAAAGATTATTTCATGTCATAGTGAAAACTGATTTTTACAAACTAATGTCAATTAATTAAAAATATATGTTTGCATAAATATTCACCCCCTTTAAAGTGACTGACCTAATTCAACAGAGGTCCAGAAGGTTGCCGGTTCGATTCCCAGATGTGCAAAAATTATGTTGTGTCCTTGGGCAAGACACTTCACCCTACTTGCCTCGGGGAGAATGTCCCTGTACTTACTGTAAGTCGCTCTGGATAAGAGTGTCTGCTAAATGTTAATTTTCTTCTTTTTTTTTTTTTTTACTCAAAGCAACTCAGAAAAAAGATCATTGACAAGTATAAGTCAGGGGACGGCTACAAAAAGATTTCCAACTCACTGGACATCCCACGGAGTTCAGTTAAATCCATCATTAAGAAATGGAAGGAGTATGGCACATGTTTAAATCTGCCTAAAAGCTGGCCGTCCTCACAAACTGAGTGACCGGGCAAGAAGAAAACTGGTGAGGAAGGCCACCAAGACACCTACGACCTCTCTGAAGGAGTTAAAAGCTTCAGTGGCTCAGATGGGAGAGACTGTACATACAACAACTGTTGCCCAGGTTCTTCACCAGTCAAAGCTGTATGGGAGAGTGGCAAAGACAAAGCCACTGTTGAAAAAAGCTGACAAAAATTGGTTTGGGGAACACCAAACACTGCACATCACCACAAACACACCATCTCCACAGAGAAGCATGGTGGTGGCAGAATCATGCTCTGGAGATGCTTCTCAGCAGCAGGCCCTGGAAGGCTTGTAAAAGGTAGAGGGGAACATGAATGCAGAACAATATTGCGATCTGCAAGAGAACTACGACTTGGGAGATTTATTTTCCAGCAAGACAACAACCCAAGCATACAGCAAAAGTTATACAGAAATGGTTCAAAGACAACAAGGTGAATGTTCTGGAGTGGCCAAGTCAAAGCCCAGATCTCAGTCCAATCGAGAATTTGTGGCTGGACTTGAAAAGAGCTGTTCACGCCCAATCCCCAAGCAACCTGACAGAGCGTGAGCTGTTTTGCAAGGAAGAATGGAGAAACATTGCAGTGTCCATATGTGTCAGCCTGATTGAGACATATCCACACACACTCAGTGCTGTGATTGCAGCCAAAGGTGCATCTACTAAATACTAACCTGAAGGGGTGAATATTTATGCAATCATCTGCTTGACCTTATATATTTTTTATTAATTTACATTATTTTTTACAAATCGTTTTTTTTGCAAATTCTTGTCAAAAAATCCCAATTATATTGACCATGATTTACATTAACATTTACATTTAGTCATTTAGCAGACGCTCTTATCCCGAGCGACTTATAGTAAGTACAGGGACATTCCCCCGTGGCAAGTAAGGTGAAGTGCCTTGCCCAAGGACACGGCAACCTTCTGATTACTAGCCTGATTCCCGCACCGCTCAGCCACCTCCCAGACTCCCTGATTTCATGTATAAAAGCAACAAAAGGGTGAAACAGCTTCAGACAGGTGGCGTTAACATCCCACCTGATGAAGATGCTAGAGAGGCTGGTCCTTGTAGATCTCCGTCCCCTGGTGAGCTCAGCTCTGGACCCCCTTCAGTTCGCCTACCAATCTGGCATCGGGGTGGATGATGCTGTCATCTACCTGCTACACAGATGCCTTTTTCATCTGGAAAAGGCTGGAAGCACCGTGAGAATCATGTTTTTTGATTTTTCCAGTGCCTTTAACACCATCCAGCCTTTACTTCTGAGGGACAAGCTGGAGCAGACCGAAGTGGACTACGACCTCACTGGATGGATCTTGGACTACCTCACCAACCGTTCACAGTATGTGTGGATACGGGAGTGTGTGTCCTGCAGCACGGGGGCCCCACAAGGAACCGTTCGAGCTCCATTTCTGTTCACCATCTACACCTCGGACTTCAGATACAACTCTGCTAACGGCCACCTGCAAAAGTTCTCTGATGACTCTGCAATCGTCGGCCTAATTTCCGCCGGTGATGACAGGGACTACAGAGAACTGAACCAGGACTTCATAGGATGGTGCCAGCAGAACCGCCTCCAGATCAACTCTGGCAAAACCAAAGAGCTGGTGGTGAACTTCTGCCGGGGTAAACACTCTCCTCCGGTACCAGTGAACATCCAGGGAATGGTCATTGAGATTGTGAGATCTTATAAGTACCTGGGTGTTCACTTGAACAACAAACTGGCCTGGACTGATCACATTCATGCAGTCTACAAAAAGGGACAAAGCAGACTCTACCTGCTGAGGAGACTGAGGTCTTTTGAAGTGGAGGGAGCACTCCTGAGTAGGGTTGCAAAATTCCAGGAATATTCAAAGTTGGAAACTTTCCACTGGAATTAATGGGAATATACGGGAATATACAGGAATTAACAGGAATAAACTGGAAATTTGGGGGTAATTTAACTGTATTTACCTTGTCATAAGCAGACATGCATGCAAACATTTATAATACAACTTTTGTGTGGACATACATACATCTTACTCTCACTGCTGTAAAAAGTTAGTCTACTCAATACAAATAAACTTGGTATTAAAATGAACATGGCTTCAGTTTACCAAGTAATCAATATGCTAGGTAATGACAAAGAGTGTTGTGAAAGTTCACTTTCTACATGAACTAGTTCAGTTCACAGTTCAACATTTTTAAAATGAACTAGTTCAGTTCATAGGTCATAATTTTTAACTAAGTTCACAGCTCCAAAAATGTCTTTCAATATGTTGCGAGCTATAATTGAAATCTCTATCTGTCTGCAATACCGCTCTTGGCCTCTACGCAATTTGGCGCTCTCACACTTGCCAGGCATAGGGCTGAAACGTTCAGACATAACACTGATGACAAAGACGTTCAAAAACAACAGAACGTTTTACGTTTAGGTTTATGTTTCTGGCAGACAATGTTCCCAACCAGCTGCATTCAGGGCCCAGCTGAGCTAGGCGTGCATAGTCTTGTTCTCAACTACATTGAAGTTCCTTGTGATATGCTTTTGCAAAAAAAACTTTGCCACATTTTTTTTTTTTTTTACCGCAGGTCCTTCCTTCCTGCTGCTGTCAGGCTGTACAACCAGCTGTGCTCCCAGTAGACCACCAAACCCAAAATGTGTTTGGTGGTTTGCTACATTGTTGTTTTGCACTGTTGTTCTTTTACTCTTGTTGTAGATTGCACCATCTCTGTGCTTCTGTAACCTACGAATTTCCCCATTGTGGGACTAATAAAGGATTATTTTATCTTAAACATCCAAGGGGAGTGAATACTTTTTATAGGCATTGTATTTAACAGCTGTCACACCCACATTTGAAAACAAACCTATGCCCCTGAATTTTAGACAGTTTTACTCCTGCTCCTACAGTGTCTACTGCTGCATCGGCCTTGTGGTGTTTATAGCCCGTTCCCGAGCCCCCACATATGCACATTCAGACAAATTCATGTAGTGCCACATACACACATTACAACACCTACACACATACTACTCTTTCTGAAACAAAGGACTGAAAGCTTGGAAGACAACGCTAAAGTTAATCTTGTGCTGATGGTTTGTGGGATCCCAAACTAAAGACTGTCAATGACTGAAAGGAGATCTTGTATGCCATGTACCCAGAAATTCAAAAGTGGATGGTTGGCAATGCCAGTGTGACCTACTTGGTTATTTTAGTAAACTTGATTTGAAAGCCCAGATTGGTGGGGACAGAGATCTTAAATTGAAGGGATTAACCATTAAATTGGTAGTTTGCTAAGTTATTTTGCAGATATATTCCATTTAATGGGACCTCAAATGCAAAAGCAAACAACAATAGATTAACATAACTTTGGTTTTTGGCATTTCCATAAACACCTCCAGGACAGACTACAAATGTAAATACTTGCCATCAGAAGAATTTGCAGTCCCTCTCAAAACCTTGTATCAAAATTATGTTCTTGACAAATAAAAGTTAAAAAAACATTCTCAGTCCTTGCTTGTGTTTGAATGGCTACTCTAAATTATTACTGTTGTATTTATCAACTTGTTTCACGACATTCTCTGTACAAATATCCAACAGTGTCAACATATTGTATGCTGAATACATACACATTGGTATGCCATGTTCTTTTTAGGATAGTTGAGACACACCAACTCCCTGTCTATACTATTGCCCTACGGCTTTTCTGTCTCCCACTGCCTGTGAAGGGGATGTCGAGGTGAGGGTTTTTCCACTGTCTGCTCAGGGCTTATCTCCTGTAAAATTCCACTAGGGAGTGTGGGATTCACTCATACATTTAATAGACAAAGAATACTTCCACATGCTGTGCTAGTATGTGTGTTTCTGTATATGTGTATATGCAGCCCGTTTGCAGTACTTTCACTGCATGTGTGTGGGTGTGTGTATAGCACCCAGTCAATAGACAATACAACATTCCTTGTCCAATCCCAGGTGATCATGTGACGCTATACTGATGCTGGATAGCACTTTTATGGCCTCTGCTGGTGGATTGGTGTAATGCCACTCAATACAAATTAATTAATTGTATATTTATTTTCTAGATTGAAAATATTTTCAATCTAACAACTACACAAACTCTTCTGTGACTGAATACATGTGTGCATCTAGACAAAAGAGAGTATGACACTTTCTATGAGCCATTTATGGTCCACATGTATCTGGCAACGGCCAAGCCAAATGTAGCCCATGGCCATATTGGGGTGGTCAGGTATGGCCACAATGAGTATAGGTAAGTACATAGAAGATGTAGGTGATTCGGCAGAGATCTTATTAACTGAACCTTTGATGTGCAGTCTGCACTCATCTGTATCTCAAAGATTTCTATTATCGGTTGACATCAAGAGTGTGAATTGTAGGTGTGGCAGCCATGTGTGCATTTCTCATTAGCGGGGTTGGGATTTGGACTTACAATATTTGTAACCCCCCCCCCCCCCCAGCACACACTCAAAAGTTAGCAAATATCACTAAATAGTCTAGGGTGGGTTATAACATTGTTGCCCATGTTTAATAATAGAATCAGGCTTAATGCAAGTGACGTAGCCTAACGCCTGGGACACACTGGCTGCAAAGCGCCAAGATCGGTTACGAATGGCGCAAGGCACGCTAGACGTGCATTTCTCCGTGCCGGTCACCAAGCCTGTCACCTCCTCTGAGCTTGCCTTTTTCACATGTAAAGCTGACATGGTACATAAACATGGCATAGGCTATATTTAGGCAACTTGTTATTCTAACAGCCGTCGCAACAGCATCCCAACATAACGTGGCAACATTTGTCTTTTTTTGCCTTAGTCTTTGTAAAATAGGCTACATGCTGTGGGTTATACAACTCCATGTAGTAAATATGTTGGCTTGACAGTCAACGCAATCATCAATCGGGATTTTTTGATTTTTATGTTTACCATATTTTTGGGAAATAAAGCCGCAGCTTGTACCCAGATTTGACAGTTTTCTTGTGGTTGTACGTCTTATATTTTGAAGCGGCTTATAGCCCGGTTTTAGAACAAAAAAGTGGCTTTGCCCCGGATCTCTACAGACCGTGCAGCTAATTTAATGCTCAACACTTGAACGGGGGCTTATTACTTGAAAGAGGAATTATTTACTGTGTCGTCTCAGCTACCCTATCAGGGCTTGGAAATACAGCGACTTGCTAAAGTAAGCAAATGGCGAATAGAACATAACATTTCATAATAATTTCAGTAAATCAAACAGCTGCAAGACCCAGTGAAATGTTATATACAGCTAGCAAACTAACATTAGCTAGCATCGCTAACGACATTGGCTAATTCAACTTCGGTAAGCTATCCTCAGGATTTGCAAGCTAGCTAAACTTATACTATATAAAAAAAAAATTGTAGACATAACAATGGATTTTGACACTAAATGAGTGACTTGGCTTTATTTCTGGACATACTATCCACAACCAAAGTGTGTTACACATCGCCTATACTCGTGCAGTGCAAGTTTGGTGTTAAGTGATAGGCTATAGCCTACAACTAACACAGTCAAATGTTAATAACTTGTTTGTTTATCCAAATATATCATGTAATATGGTGTATTTTATCATCCTGCAGCCAAATTCGCAAGCGTCTCGCGGAAAAGCTCAACCAGCTGCCGAAACGATCGCTGCAGAGTGCAAGCCGATCGCGGCGCTTCGCAGCCTGTGTGGCCGGTCCAATTTGATAAAATGGTCGCCGAAAGGAAAAGGCTGCACTTCCAGGCGCTTCGCAGCTAATCGCGGCGCTTCGCAGCCAGTGCGTCTCAGGCGCAAGTGTTTACCAAAAGAGAGAGCACACAATTTTTATGCAAGTTGCCACATATTCAATGCTTAAATACTTACAGGGAACAGCACAATGGGCACTGTAAGAGTAACCGCCGTAAGGACAGCTAGACGCACCAACAGCAGCATAGTGTCAAACTTGTACACTTTGGTGAACGTGTGAAGCAATTCTGCCTCAACATTATCTGTGTATTTTGGAAAGAGAAGAGGATGAAAAGGTTAACAGTCAAAACAAGCAATGGTCACTATCGGAGACGCACAACATTTTCTATCGCTTTTCAAACTAAACAATGCTCATATGTACTAATTTTATGCTTGCAGTGTGTTTTGCTTTTATTGCTCATTTTCCACCTTACTGAGATCAATCTTTTGTTCTATGACTCACTTGTACATTTTCTAAAACTACAGCTACGCCACTAAAAAGCTAGCAGTTTGATGGCATAGGTGGCTGACACATTGTGGAGTAAATTCAATAGATTTTCCTATTTTTAAATCTGATACCTTTCAACCATCTTTAAACACAAGACACGCCTTCAGTGTTGATGTGCATCCTTATTGGGTGAACACAGGTATGCAGTGATTATAATGTGTTCTTACCATAGAAGGTAAGGTAACCAAATAACGCAGAAAGCATGTACATGATGAGCATGGCCAGGATAGACAGGTTGGACACATTCTGCATCTTCCGCCGAGAACGACTAGGAAAAGTCATTTTAGCATAAAATTTTAAAAGTTTAGACACAAGTAAAAAGTGTGAGTGAGAAAATTCTTAAATGTGTTTGATACTTACTCTTTCAGCTCACTGTAGATGGGAAGGACTTCAGGATGGCACACAAAAGCAAATGCAAGAATTGGCACTGTGTACGCAGTCTGAAATGAAATAGGGATGAGGATGTACCCACAACCAGTCACACAAAAAGGTACATGCAGTCCTAAGAGACACACTTCATAGTCATGCTTAGACATGAATAAAAGCCACAGACACAGACATGTAGAGGCACATGCTATATTCAAATAGATACTTGTACGTGTAAGCACAGATACATTCACTCAAATGTCATTTAAACACACTTTTTACTTTACCCCCTCAGCTGTTGCCTCTACTAGCTACCCACCTGTGAGTTAAACACAAAGTACTTGGGTGTGCACATGTCCTCGTCGTCAGGGTGGGGTTTATAGTGCACACCCGTGGTGTGGGGGGCATGCTGGCTGGCTGACACTGCTGGGGACACATCAGCTCTGGAAAAGTCCACGAGAGCGCTGCTGTTATGAAGAGCAAAGGGGGCCAGCGCTGTCGAACCATTCATACTGGAGTTGGAGTGATGGGAGAAGAAAGGCAGAGGGCAAGGCAACAGGGTCTTCTTATAAATCAGCTATGGAGAGAGAGAGAGAGAGAGAGAGAGAGAGAGAGAGAGAGAGAGAGAGAGAGAGAGAGAGAGAGAGAGAGAGAGAGAGAGAGAGAGAGAGAGAGAGAGAGAGAGAGAGAGAGAGAGAGAGAGAGAGAGAGAGAGAGAGAGAGAGAGAGAGAGAGAGCAGGAGGGTTAGTGGATTGCCATATTTTGACAATATTTGTAACAATGAAAGGCCAAAGTGACTGAACGTCAAGGTAAATCAAGTCAGTGTATAAAATCAAATAAAAATTGACCATGTTACACACTCTACACAATCTAACTCAGTCTTTTACTTAAGTCAGGTAGTTAAGGGAGTCAGGTGGCTGAGTGGTTAGGGAATTGGGCTAGTAATCCAAAGGTTGCTGGTTCGATTCCCGGCTGTGCAAAATGACGTTGTGTCCTTGGGCAAGTCACTTCACCCTACTTGCCTCGGGGAGAATGTCCCTGTACTTACCGTAAGTCGCTCTGGATAAGAGCGTCTGCTAAATGACTAAATGTAAGTTACCACACAACACAGCTTATTTATGATACATTTACAGTAGGTGGAAACTTTCAATTGCATTTTGGGGAAATTAACTGTACTAAATGGGAATGTATGGCAAATTTGGGACACACCATATCAGACTAAGTAATTACTAATTATAGATACCACTAATACGTGTGTCCTTTGTGCACCTCCCCCCACCAGTCACTGAAGGTCAGTCACTGTGTTACTAGCCAACCTTCACTGAGGGGATTGCTTGAATACGCCAGAATTGAAAAATGTTTCACTCATCTGTCCATATTGTTTGTGTGACGACGGGAGAGAAATGCCCGTGGCAAGCTAACTAGCTAGATAGAGCAAAGGTCAGTTTGTAACGCTCAGAATGTAGATCTACTCGTCGGACATAAGCTCAAATATCTGGAAAATGTTAGCTATTTTCACAGCCCTGTAGAGGATACCTTTGCAAAGAGATTGGCATACAGTTTAGGCTGTATCATTGAAATTCAGGTTAGTAGTCAGATTGTTTCACCAATTGAAAAACGAATCTGGGACTTTTGATAAGGGGAGTGCCGAAAATGTACTGTCGCCGTTGGGCTTCCTAAAGAATAAAAAAGTCTTACCAGTGTCGGGTACAGCGTTACAGTGAGCTACACTGCAGAGCTCGACAATAACGATGGCCTGGGGCCAGTAAAAAGTAACGTCGGGACAGTTAAACTAGCAACCCACTGGCCCAATCGGGCCACTGTTAATTATTGATTGAAAAAAAATATTGCATTGTAAAAGTTAACATCCTTCATATGTTTTGCTATCTGCTAAATGCATAAATAACTTTGCAGCTCGTGGGGCGCACAGTTGGCAAATCAGGAGTTGAGTAGTGAGTGACGAGTGGTTGTCAAATTGTAATTCTCTAATCTCGATAAATTTTTTAACAACTGGCGCGAGACAATAAAGTGACGATGGCAGCAAAGTAGAGCTATGAGCTCAAACGGAAGCAACTTTTTTTATGGAACTGTTGCACTGTGTCGTATTTTCCCGTCTAACAGTGCGTGTCCACTGCAGCGACGCGAATCGCTTGCCATCGCTCGCCTTCCCACAGTTCACCACGCTCGGGGGCGTTTCAAACAGATTAATGTAAAATGTAGTTCTCTAAAGTCACTGTTGTAGTTGTCATGGCCAAGTGTGCAGACTTGGGTTTACGTACTCGCAACATCGATCAAAATACAACTTGTATACAAAATACAAAACTGTTTAATAGACATAAACGTTGATGTGTAAAAAACGTTTTATTATATTACTCAAAGTCTGCTAATCTGTCGATACGATAGGGAGTTCCAGCCGGGCTAGCTAGCTAGTTACCACAGAACGAAATTACGTAATGTGACTAGACTGAATTTGAAAGTACAAGCACCAACAACTTCGGCAACCTTGCGCCATGCATCGTTTTTTATTAACATCTCTGTACGAATACAGCTATGTATCGTACAGGACTGGGTAAGCAGCCACACAAACGATTAGTTTCTCCTCCACCTTGAAACCTAGAAAGCTAGAAATGTTCACCATGGTTGCTACGTTACGAGAAACAAGAAAACACTCCGATTGGCCATCGCTAGCAAAAATCGCTCCTCATTTGCATAAAGTTGAGAAAATCTCAACTCGGTTGCGTCGCTACCCACAATACGCCACGCAAGCGATTCGCCTGGCTCCATTGAAAATGAATGGAAAACATTTTGTCGCTCGCATCGCGTCGCTGCAGTGGATACGCACTGTAAAGCAGACAAAAGTGGATCTTTTTACACAGCCACCGACAATTTTCGAAAACAATCCCTGACCAGCCATGCTAGCAGACAGCACCTGGTTTACGTGACAGCTAAACGGATGGTTGACAATCCATCTTCCAGGCCGTTGACCATGCTGGTCAGGAATTTAAATGCAGATGCCCATCGTGTTATTGCACGACTTATAACAACGGCATATCACTTAATTAAGACGGACAGCCGTTCGCCTCGTTCCCCCGGGCTATTGAACTGCAGCAGAAGAATGGTGTCGACTTGGGTACTGATGAAATGCTATGGAAGCTTATATATATTAGCATTGAGGGACCAGAGGTTTCAGTTTCAGCCAGACAGAGTTGTGCAGAGATGGCTGTCAGCAGGGAAGAGAGCACGTCATGTTTGAGGTTAAAAGTCAATTGTTTTGCTGACTATTACCTTTTTATTTTTTATCACTAGAAATGGGATTTCATTTTTGTTCTTTTTATGTCCAGGATGTGTTTAATAAATGGTTAAACATGTTAACAGAATAACATAACTTATAAGTCTTTGGTTTTGTTAAAATTGTCTTTGGGCCAGTAAGTGTCAAATCCACTATGTTGAGCCCTGCACTGGTTTAAAAGTACAGGTATATAATGATTATTTCACAAACAAATTGTTGTAATCTACAGTAATGTCCTAATAAATCCTAAAACAAACATTTATTTGTGAGGCATATTTATTATTTTAACGACTGAAAACAGACCGCTGTTGTAGGTGTCGTCCAACAGAGGCTAATGTCATGATGCTAATGCTTCACTGCAATAGCAGACAGTTGTCTTTTTATCACAATGTTAAATGAGCAAATAATTTAGTTATCACCCTGGCCTTTGCCTATGGCGTTTCTGCAGCTGGCTTGCCGTTTTAGGTTGCTAGCTATCTCCAGAAGTTAACGAGCTCACAGGTTTGTACGTTGTGACGTTAGTGACTGTGGCTAGCTAGTTAGCCACCGTTAGCTTCAATTTTCTCCACAACAGATTTAATTAAGCCTAAACTGTGCAATGGAACTTAAAATCCAATACAAGCAACGCAATTGTGACTAAGACAAACATTTTGACACCGACATTGTCTATGTAAAAAAATCTGAGAGACGAGAGGGTGGGGTAATAAATATATATATGAGAGAGAATATAGGTTGTGCCTTGACAGGGGGAAGCACACCCAATAAATAATAATAAATATATATGAGAGAGAGAATATAGGTTGCGCCTTGCCAGAGGCAGTCACACCAAATTATATTTAAGTGCCAGGCATGTGGTACTGACAGGAGAGCAACAATCATTTGCACAAAAAGTCTCCAATGCATTTGTAACAACCTAGCAAGCACATTCAGGCACAAAAATGATACAGTAGCTGTTACACACAGCTTTGAATAAGATCAAAACACGACACATGGCCGTTGGAGAGCCTACAATTTTTTTATGGAGGAACTTTTAGGCACGTCATATCGTGTTGTGGATATGACGATGAAATGTTACAGAATGCAAAAATGTAAATTAACAGTGTGATATCCCTGTCTGTTTTCCCTTTGTGTTGCTAACGTTTGGCTTGGTTTGTTAGCTGGGATAGTGGACACCTTAATGTGGGACTAGGGGTTTGAACTTACCACGCCAAGGAAAAAAACCATGCAACACAAGGAGAATCCACTTGTGTAGCCCAAATAGCCTAGAGAAACAAATGTTTGCAGCGTATGAGCACACACAAAACATATTTGAAGGGTACATAAGAATAGACAAATCAATGTACAAAGATTCAACTGCAACAATACTTATATCTCACCAAGGTTTTTGAGGAGGGATAGTGGCAGAATGATCCCAATAGACACAAACACTACCAAGTAATTTCCATTGAGATACCATTCACTGCAAACAAAGAACACTAATTAAGTCATACTAATAATTCACCACTTACATGATCAACATGTTTACATGAGTCATGGTCATAGAGAAATCATTGAGCAGTGAAAAAGTCAGTCAGTACATTCACATGCTCACACTCACCCAGAACTCTCCTCCAATTGCATGAAGGCCCGGATGACTTCAGGAAGCTCGTATTTCACAATGAAGAGGTAGCTGGACATGGCTGTTTACAAACCAAGATTATTAGAGATGTGCTACCAAGAAATAGATTTATGGTTTGAAGGTGCATTGAAGTTTGACCTATTGTCTTGCACTTGTGCAGAATAAGTCAACTAAACTTAATATCAAGTATTTGAAAATGGTAACATATATACAGTACCAGTGTTTCAGTATGTTCAATGGAGTATCTATTATATTAACTTTTATGAAAATTGTTGCTTTGCCAACATGAGGATGAAACATGTATATAACTTACAAATATGTAAATTAAATCTTTAATTTGAATCTGAATTGTGTACCATTAATGTCATTACATTAGACTAATCATACATAGACACTGCATCTCTGTGTCAATATTCATGGTAAAAGGTCAGGTCATCAACATAACTTTTCCATATGTACAGCCATTTTTTGATCCAGGACAATCTCCACTTTTGTGTCTAAATTCAAAACGTTATACTTTATCAGCTATTTTTTTGTAATTTTTCCATATATCTTTGAAAACAGAGCGACAATCCCAGACTAAATACCTCCGATATTTTGAAGAGTAATCGATCCAAATGCAGCTACTTTTCCTGGCCACCCAAAAGCTCTCTCTCCCAACTTTTCATAGATGAGGGAACCTGCAAAAACATTGAAAAGCATTGCAAATTAGTTAAATGATTCATTCAATTTCAATAGAAGGAATTGCATGTGTGTCAAGCTCTTTACACATTAACAGTTAAGGCAGCTGTAGCAATTAGGAATGTAACATTACTTGTTTGTTTTGTTAAGACAAAAAATAAATACATATTTTCACTTTTACAAAGAAAAGGAAATAAGCATTGTTTTGTGTAGTTTATGCAGTTTTGCATAGTTACGTTACTACATCACAAATAGAAAGGGAATCTTTAATTTGATTGAGAAAATACCGTATTTTGTAGTTTTTGTTTGAGAACTAATTAAAGGAATATTTTTCAGTCATAATGTCTTCACTCATTATATACAAAAATCATAAGAAAATTGTATAGTTAATAGTGTGTCGTTACATCCCTAATAGCAATGTTTCACCACTAACAAAAATATGTTGGGCGATACTCCACTATAAAAAACACAACTAGCTTTCTATCAGTCAATTAAGGCATTTCCCAAATGTCTTAACCTCCTAACCATCTAACATTTGTTTTAGAAAGTCACTTTGTTGGGTCTAGCTTCAAGAATTTAAATTGAAAGGTGATACAAACCTCCTTCTTTTGCAGTCATCAGCAGCAGATGCACAGAGTATAGAGACAAAACAGCCACACCCAGAAGAAGGATCCTACAGTGTCATAGGGAACATTAACTCGTCAGTCTGTCTTAATAATTGCATATGCAAGATATCAATGGGTTGTAAAACAATGGGTACTGAACAAACAAAGGACCTCGCAAAACAACCCAACTGACTGTCTGCTTATATTGCTTTTACAAAGTTATCCCACAGTATTTGTAGAAATGCCACGGGCCAATTTGGCACATCAAATAGGATGGAATTGTTGATCACTGTAAGAAAGCCAGGACATGAATTACATGTGACAACTCTTACAACCATATTCAGAATGATGATAATGATTCCCATTACAGGTGATTGACTCCCATTAGCAGTAAAAGTATGTGTCCATTGTAGATACACAATGTCAATATACTACTGCCGTATAAATAATGCAAGGCAGAAAAGTAACTAGCAACAATAGTAAATTATTTTTAACTTTTAATTGAGTTTTTCTAACTCAGTGAAGTAATATTATCTTGGAGTTGCTGGAGTTATTTCAGGAGGGATGCACGTAATGCCTGCATCAACCAAACACGAGTATGCTTGGGTCTGTTGCCTGGTGCTCTTTGGGACCACAATGCAATCAGGTCAGCTAGAAGTCATTAACTTCTTCATCAGTCTGACTAGCCCAATCTGTCAACAAGTTTATTAGTAGCTTCAATCAGGGGGGTGTTCCATCAACGTCGCTAACGCAAGTCGCGCTAACACGAATAAGTCTCACTTGGGTAAACGTCAATTTAGACTTAAGCCTCAAGCCGTTCCACTAACGTTCCGTTCTACTAACAGGCAACGCTAATTCAAGATAAACCTCAATAAGGTTAGACTGTGCAGCCCAGATCAGGCGATCGTCGAAAAGAGGAGTTATGTCGCAAAAAGCAAAGCGTAAACCAGCAGAGTGGTGTTGTTTCAGCAGCGTAAATTGTTTTTTTGAGTTTTTTTTGAGTTGTCCCCAAAAAGGGCAATGTTGCCGCAATTAACATGGCAAGGGAGAAAACTTGTCAAATATGGAAGCAAATTTGCATTTTAAGAATGTGGCTGCATTATTTGACTCATAAATGAAATTATCATCCTATTTGCATTTTAATTTTCTTCTTCAAGAGTGCTCAATCTTTCACTTAATTCAAATGAAAAAGAAATAGACATTTGAGATTTAATTTTCAAAACATGCCCCAGAAAATAGATACCAAAATTCAATTTGAAATGTAAAATTTGAAAATTATCATTTTAAGAATGTGGCTGCAAAATCGTGACCACAATTCAAATTAAAATGCATTTCCAGAAATGCATTTTCATTTTCAAGAACGTGGCTGCAAAATCGTGACCACAATTCAAATTCAAATGCATTTACAGAAATGCATTTTCATTTTAAGAACGTGGCTGCAAAATCGTGACCACAATTCAAATTCAAATGCATTTCCAGAAATGCATTTTCATTTTAAGAACGTGGCTGCAAAATTGTGACCACAATTCAAATTCAAATGCATTTGCAGAAATGCAAAATGAACGAAAAAGCATTCTGAGCGGCGCAGCAGAGTGACGTCAGTAGCCGCTCTTCTTCAGCTCCCTGTTGACCGAGCTACCCATCTTGTTCGGTAGGGGGCGGTGTGCACATCTGCATTACATTGCAAATGTGCCGGGAAATTTATTGAATTGCCGGGTCTTTAGAGCAGCGTTCCCCAACCGGTGCCCACCGGTCCGCGGACCGGTACGTGGGTCATTTCGTACCGGGCCGCACAAAAAAGAATTAATAACATTATTTCCTTTTAATTGATTATCAGAGTCTGAAAGACGTTTTATTCTGAAAAACGGTCCTTTTCCCCTGAGCAAAAAAGCTCTGCAAAGATGTGTGTTTACTCATTTTTTAGCAAGTTTGTGGGCTTTATTGAGCGGTATCATTCCTCTTGACACATGACAAGTGATAGTTACCACTCAATGAAGCCTGTTTGAGATAACAACTCTATCTGTGTTTTGGATGAAGGCTATCCTGAGATCGCCACTAAAGCACTGAAAACCCTGCTTCCATTTCCAACATCAAATGGGATTTTCTGCCGTGACAGCAATCAAACAAAATTATGGAATAGGCCTAAACTGGATATAAGGAACGCACTTCGGGTGTCACTGTCGTAGCTTATAGTCACACACAACAGTGGGATAGAAAACCAGGCTAAGAAACTTAAAGATGGGGCTGAAAAATTAAGAGACAAAAATACATCACATTCACTAGACATGGTTTTGTCAATTGAAAAAACGGCTGTTTATTTTACATAAAACTCCCAAAACTATTTTTCGCTCAAATCAGCTAAACAATTTTTCTTGCGCGCTCGCATTAGGTGTGGAAGTCACTAACTAGGATCACATCAAACCCAGAATGTGCATGCATTAGCAGCGCAGCTGTCCAGGGCCTATCTTTCCTCCCAGTCCGTCCCTGCCGGTCCGTGAAAGTATGTCTTACATGAAAGCGGTCCGTGGCGCAAAAAAGGTTGGGGACCGCTGCTTTAGAGGACGCATCACAGATCATGGCGCTCCCTCAAATTGTGCAAACACTGTTAGAATTAGCTGAGCAGGTAGAATCTAATAATATATCTGAGTCTGATGCCCGTGACCGAGTAGAACAAGTCATAGAGAGCTTGGCTGCATACTCTGCTGTCACAGATTTACACATTAAAAGTAGCTCTGCCACTGTTTTCTTCATTGTTTGACATCAAGTTGCTCAGTCTGTGATATGTCCTCTAAAGACCCGGCAATTCAATCAATTTCCTGGCACATTTGCAATGTAATGCAATGCAGATGTGCACACCGCCCCCTACCGAACAAGATGGGTAGCTCGGTCAGCAGGGAGCTGAAGAAGAGCGGCTACTGACGTCACTCTGCTGCGCCGCTCAGAATGCTTTTTCGTTCATTTTGCATTTCTGGAAATGCATTTGAATTTGAATTGTGGTCACAATTTTGCAGCCACGTTCTTGAAAATGAATTTCTGGAAATGCATTTGAATTGTGGTCACGATTTTGCAGCCACGTTCTTAAAATGAAAATGCATTTCTGGAAATGCATTTAAATTTTCAAATTTTACATTTCAAATTGAATTTTGGTATCTATTTGCTGGGGCATGTTTTGAAAATTAAATCTCAAATGTCTATTTATTTTTCATTTTAATTAAGTGAAAGATTGAGCACTCTTGAAGAAGAAAATTAAAATGCAAATAGGATGATTGATTACTAATTTCATTTATGAGTCAAATAATGCAGCCACATTCTTAAAATGCAAATGAATTTCTGGAAATGCATTTGCATTTGAATTTTGGTAACAATTTGCTTCCATAGTCAAACCATTACGACTGTTAAAATGCGTAAATTGTAGACCTATCAAATCTACTTAACATATGCATTTAGGCCTACTGATAATAAGCAGGATTTGATGAGCTGTCTGAAACCGTTCTGACAGTAGGCTAGCCTATGGCCGATATTCTCAACAGGAGATTGAGAATAATAGCCCAAAAAAGAACGTGGCAGCAATTGAAAATTGTAGGATAAAATTCAAAACACTGAAGAAGGCCATGGTTAATTGCACTTGATGTGGGCTAATAATGTTTTTGTCTTCACATCTTTAACAAAATTAATAAATTACTTAAAAATAACTTTGCCAAACGCATTTATTAACTGATAGGCTAAATGCTGAGCTTTAAGATAAAAGGGAAAGATAACCATGACTAAAATGAGGATTCACTGAAATAACTAGTATTGCACAGATCCAGCACCGAGTTCAGATCAGAAGGTGACCAAAACTGTTGCACACTTTTCTTGGCAGACCAGTCATTTAAAATTGCTCAGCATGACTAAGAATATATCATTATTATATTACGCGTGCATATTTAATCCAAATCCAATTATTACTATTCTGGCTGACAGTGTATGGACAGCTGCCCCATATTTCCAATTAACATAGTCTGCCTCCACAGATCCAGAGGGGGCTTGGACAGTGACAGACTGTGGCTGTGCCAAGGGTTGTCACAGCCTCACTTTGGGAAAGCATGCCCTAGTGGGAACATTAGGGGAGACTGTTGGGCACAGCATCTAATCTTCTTCTTTAGAAAGGGCAACATTTGGGACACTGTCATGTAGGGGCAGCATAAAGGGCACTTCATAACAGCACCCTTTTCCATTGGAAGTAAGGGCATGGGAACCATGGGTAGTCCAATTTAGACTATTGTAAGGGCACCTTATAGGGTACTGCATCACATTTTCTCTACTATAAAGGAACTCATGAAGACATGTTTTTACATTTATAGAGGGCACACTGTAATTTATTGCATGGGGCATCCTGTGCACTCAAGCATATTTCACAATGTGAATGGCAGACAGTAGGGCACTTGGTATAATTTTTGCCACTCTAGAGGGCATTTTAGAAACACCTTTTCAACCATGGGGGCACCAGGCAGTCACCCCTGAGTCTTCCAGTGGGCCTGGATACACCCATGGGTACAGTATATTGCACCTATAATATTGGGGAAGCCAGAAGGAGAGGTAATATAAAGGCTTGTCAACATATAGGCTACTTTAAACAATGAAAATACTTTATACAATTGAATAAAAAGTCTCCTTAATTCTTTGTGTTTCAAGATGACCTGAAAAACTGATGATAATATTCAAGTACTGCTTTGGAGCAAGGTATACCCTTCATATTTCCTGGCATAATTGCCCGTTCCAGAATGTCCCACATGCAAAGACACACAGAGATGCAGACAGACTGAGCAGTGTCAAGGCTTGGCTACAGTGAGTTTGCTTCCTTGTGTGTGATTTCAGCAGACTACATAGTCTAGGCCTACCTACATATACTGCAGTCTACTACCCTCCTTTCTACTACTTTCTACAAAGGATGGTAGGCTGCTCTTATGTGTTCATTGCCATCCTTAAGAGTTGCTAAAGTGTTATTTCATATATATATATATATTTATGTATTAATTTTTTTAAGAATGACAATTACATCTATCTAGATAAACTATGCTGGGCCTGCTGAACCTATACTTCTTCCACAGATACTGGTCAGGGAAGCATTACTTCTGTCTGTTTAGACCCTTGGGGCTGGTGGGATAAACGCTCTTTGTATAATCTGAGCACCTTCATCCACCACAGGGTTGTCAAAGAACGGATACGCCATAATAGATTGTCTAGACGCTAGACGCTCTGCTTAGTGTCTAAGAGCCTAAGAGTCTAAGAGCTAATAGTGTCTTACTGAGTGTACTTCGTGACTGCCATCTGACTGTAAGTAACCAGAGTTTGTTTCATTCATTTGTGTTTTGCTAAAACTTTGCCTCAAGGACAGAGGGTAAGGGTATAGCAGCTAAATTGGTCAATAGGTAGCTAGCTAGAGATCGAGTTTCAGGGTACTTGCCGCCGAGTGAGACCCTGGCTTTGTTTACATAATTAGGGCCATTGTAGAATTTGGTTAAATCAGCCCTGACATCTGTAATCAGATTCAGAGCTAATAGTGTCTTACTGAGTGTACTTCGTGACTGCCATCTGACTGTAAGTAACCAGAGTTTGTTTCATTCATTTGTGTTTTGCTAAAACTTTGCCTCAAGGACAGAGGGTAAGGGTATAGCAGCTTAATTGGTCAATAGGTAGCTAGCTAGAGATCGAGTTTCAGGGTACCTATCCCCTCCCCTCTCTTTCAAACCATCTCCCCCTCCATCATAACTATTCTTCTCCATGTCCTAAACTCCTCTCTTACCTCTGGCACCTTCCCCTCTGCCTTCAAACAGGCTAGAGTTACCCCTCTACTCAAAAAACACTCCCTTAACCCCGCCGTCCTCCAGAACTACAGACCGGTATCACTGTTACCCTTCCTTTCAAAAACAATTGAACGTGCTGTATCTAACCAACTGTCTAACTTTCTCTCTCAGAACAACCTGCTTGACCCCAACCAATCGGGCTTCAAGACAGGCCACTCCACAGAGACTGCCCTCCTTTCTGTCACCACTGCCCTCCAGTCTGCCAGAGCGGCTTCCAGGTCATCCGTCATCATTCTGCTGGACCTTTCTGCAGCGTTTGATACGGTTAACCACCAGATCCTGCTCGCCAGACTTTCTGAGATGGGCATCACTGGCACTGCACTCCAGTGGATCTCATCCTACCTGTCGGGAAGATCCTACCAGGTTTCCTGGGGAGGCAAACTGTCAGGCCCTCGCCAGCTCTCCACTGGTGTCCCACAGGGCTCCGTCCTTGGACCCCTCCTCTTCTCTCTGTACACCACCTCACTTGGACCAATCATCACCTCCCATGGCTTCTCCTACCACTGCTACGCTGACGACACGCAGCTGTACCTGTCGTTCCCCCCGACCGATCCGGGGATCTCAGCTAGGATTGAGGCCTGCCTCAAAGACATCTCCGCCTGGATGACCGAGCACCACCTCCAGCTGAACCTCGCCAAAACAGAACTTCTCATCATCCCGGCTAAACCCTCCATCTCCCACGATCTCTCAATCACCCTGGGATCTGCGACGGTGACCCCTTCACCCTCTGCCAGGAACCTTGGGGTTACCATGGACGACGAGCTCTCCCTCACGGCCCACATTGCTGCGGTCTCCCGGTCGTGTAGATTCACCCTCTACAACATCCGGAAGATCAGGAGATACCTGTCTGAGCACTCCACCCAGCTGCTAGTCCAAGCACTTGTCCTCTCCAAGTTGGACTATTGCAACTCGCTGCTCGCTGGTCTCCCAGCATGTGCAACCCACCCTCTTCAGAGGATTCAGAACGCAGCGGCCCGCCTGGTCTACAATCTACCCAGACGCTCCCATGTTACCCCGCTCCTCATCTCTCTCCACTGGCTACCTATCATGGCCCGTATCAGATTCAAGACCCTGGTATTGACCTTCCGAGCAGTGAACGGGACTGCACCCGTCTACATCAAGTCTCTCCTGCAGCCTTACACCACCACCCGTCACCTACGGTCTTCTTCAGACAACCGCCTGGTGGTCCCACCGCTCAAGACCGCCCGGTCCCAACACAAGCTCTTCTCCTGTCTGGCCCCCCAGTGGTGGAATCAACTCCCCACCTCCATCAGAGACACTGACTGTCTCTCCACCTTTAAGAAAAGGCTCAAGACGCACTTGTTCCGGGAGTACAACGGTACTTAGGAATGGTTCGCTTGACCCGATGTTAGTTTCCTCAAGGATCACAATGACTCTTGCTCAGAGACTTGTTGCTCTTGTGGTTAGTGGTAACTGATTTAAAATTGTTTGTACTCGCTGTGATATATTGTTTTTTATTATTGTTGCTTGTCTTTTTTTTTTTCACAGGTACACTTGCACTTATAGCAGTTCATGTTGTTTAATTGTAACTTGTTTAACTACATGCTCGTATGGTTCTTCCCTTTGGCACTTACTTTGGTTGTTCACAATGTGTGCTTCATGTTTTGGCTACTCGCAATGTTTTGTGGCTATCTCGTTGTTATGATCAGTGACCTATGCACTTTGTAAAGCTCTCTCTTGGAAGTCGCTTTGGATAAAAGCGTCTGCTAAATGAATAAATGTAAATGTAAGTCCTTATTTTATGTCAATTAACCAATGGCTTTTGAAAACAGTTAAAGTGACATTATTTCTTAACTTGTTTATTTAAATTAATATATTTTTTGGAGATGAAGTAAACATGTAGCTAAATCATTAATGTCTGCACTTCAAAAAGTCTGAATTTACGTTTCCGAACATAGACTAAAGTGGTTTGCACTCAGGAATGTACTCGATGGAACTGTCTTTTGAGATTCTGTTTCCACCTGTTTGAAATTATTTGCAACACATTTTAGTTTAGCTTGACTTTTAGCCTGACACGGATCAGGCTAGTTCCGAAGTATAAGTTACCTTGGTTACGTAGCTAGAACTAAAATAAGCCACCTTAATGGAACGGAACTCTCGCTAAAGTAAGTGAGACTTTCAAAATAAGTCTTGTTTTTCCTTAATCGACGTTGATGGAACACCCCCCAGCACTCCTGTGTAATTTTATTTGTGTTATTTATATCAAGTATACTTATTGGTGATAGATAAAAAATTCCAAGTAACCTTTAACAAGGTAAAAAAGATACATAGCCTGCACCACTGAAGTCTCACACAAACAATACAACTAATTAACCAATTAACTAATTATGAGAACTGCCTAATCAGAACGGACTATTTGTCTTTCAACAAATAGCCAGCCAACAAAGCAAAGGTTGTTGTACTTATTCAAGTACAGCAAGTGAGTACTGGGATGAGAAAGCTGCTTTTTCATAGCATGGTAGCACTTCAACTCGACGCACTATTGGTACCAGGTAAGTTGTTTTCCACTGCTTATACTATTCCCTCAAAGTAGCTGTTCATTATAACAACAACACATGAAACGGCTATGACATCATCTTTAACATGGTATACTACTCTTGCTGGATCCTTTAATAGGCAGCCAAACTGGAACTTCTGAACCTCCTCAATTGACCACTGCGTGGTTTTGTGGGTTGCATCTAATCAAGTAGTCCAGTGAACTAAAACGAATTGCAGCCATTATAATAACTTGGCTATATAAAATAAGTTGTGGAATTGTGCAGAATGTCCCGTGTCGCAATTCTCTCTGACCAATCAATAGTCTGCAGTGTTTTCACGTCACCTTTCGGTATCGTCTCATCTCAAACCTTGACGGAGGTGCTACCAAAAAAAACTACCAGATACCAGGTTTGCCTGGTGGAAAACCCAAAAGGCAATTAGAGTCCAGTCAGTCCCATGCAAAGGAAAAGCACCATAACAAGTCCCCACCCCCTCTCCCAAACACTTCCACATCATATGGGCGTAACTTGACACCGCCTTCCTGAATGTCAGAGGATCCCAGAATAGCCAAGGTGGTATTAGGGAGGAAGTACGACGTTGCAATATATGAGAGGAAACAAACGGAAGGGGACTTCTCTTCCTGAGGACAGCTGTAACATTGTTAAAACTGTTGAATATCTAATCCTGAACCCTTCTCTGTTCCTATAAAATCACATAAAAAATGCAGCCATTAAAAAAAAATCCACATCAACTAAAAGTAACTTCTTGACTGCTAGAAAGAAAAAAAACATTACAGTGGCCGCTACTTGTTAAATGATGATTATGGAAACACCAACTGAATGTATTCCCTAGGCACATACTTACACAAAAAGCAGGATACCAGTGTTGGCCATGGCATAGGACAGACCCAGGATGCCACTTCCCATAATGGCATTACTTAGGTTGAAGACAGACATCCCAAAAGAAGTGTGTCCTGGATGCTGCATAGAGGAGAATGTGTGTGTGTGTGTGAGACAATTTTACTTACAAAACATTAATTGTGAAAGCCATCACATATTGTCCAAAATGATGACCAAACCATCTAGTTGAGAATTGTTTATAGATTAGGTTTTTACATTCGACTACATTTTCTTACATATTCTTCATGATATTCTTCATACTTCTTCTTCATCAAGCCATTGGTTAGGAACTTTTGGCTTTCTGCATCATCACCATCATCAAGGAATTGACTATAAATAAGTATAAGTAAGTCAATAAAATGTAACTCAAATCTCAAAAGATTTTGTTAAAGAATATTCAGATTTTAATATTCTGTCATTATACATTGCAGAAATATTTTATAAACGGTACAATACTTCAATGTAAATGATCATGCACCACTTCTAAACAATTTTCTGTGGTCTTTTACATTAATAACTGCATTTATAATACCAATATCAGTCTTGGTATCTGAGGTTGCAAGGATCAATTTTCAAGTCAGTACTAGCACACAATCTATCTTTCCATTGAGAAAATAAACTGAACTAAAAAAAAAAATTCTGATCTTAAATGCGAAAAATCTACAAGTAGTTAATGATCCAGTAGCTACCGTTATACACAATTGTACATAAAAAAGGATGGATAAATGTATAATGCATGCACTAAAGGCAAGCCTTTGCTCTGACCTATTGATGGTGGCCTTCTCCGAGTCAATGGGCTCTGTGCATCGATCATCCAAGCTGTCAGTACTGTCATCATCTGCATCTGTGCAGACTTTCTTTAGCTCCATACGGTCCATGGCTTTTTCAGGCCTTCAGTATGTCAGAATACTTGGTGACAATTTGAAAAGTGGGCAACAACCTGTAAGCATAGTGGAGAGGGAAAAGGAGCATTATACACATGCTATGACACTGTATAGCCAGTTAAATAACTTACAATTATCTGAGTGAACAACATAATTACCAGATTTACTTAGTATTATTTTTGTAATGATACTGTGATGATTAAAGCCTCTCTTTGGTGAATGTTGAAATAGATTAAACTACACAGTAAGTTTCCTCAGGAAAAAAAGTTTGCCAAATTCCTCACAAGATACTAGGTACTGTTCATGTGAAAGGTCACGGTACACATCAGTGCTTATCTAGCGGGGTGGACCTACTGCAACTAGCATATAGCCGTCTTTGTTATAAACATTTTTCAAACTTTCTGAAACACTCTAGTTCAAAGGCCATGACAAGTTACCTTAAGAGGAAAAATGTGGTGCACAGGCCGATGATACAATGAGAAGTCGCCCAAAGATAAAAATAAAAGCTGTGTAGGCATGATTCAGTTTGTAACTTTACACTTGTTGTTTTATATTAAAACATATTGCAAATTTTATTTTGTTGAGATGTTATGACTGATTTATTATAACTATCATAAAAAGTCAGCCCAAGGTCAAATAATTATGTAGTTGTGAGATCTACCCCCACACTTCCATTGGCATGACAAAGAGTGGTCTGTTCTATTCCGTTTTAACCACTTAAAATGGCCACACCACTTGCAATCCCTCAAACAACCACAGGGGGGGAACATTTATGTATTTCCATACCTTATTATGCAGATTACATAATAAGCAAAAACACTGGGCAGAATAAAGACCTGCTAAATTATTTAACAGAAAAATGCCAAAAATGCAGTTTTCCCACACAGAACAGACTTTGACTAGGTTTCTCTAGTATAGAGAAAATGTGCATACTTTAATGAATATAGACCAACGGAGCAGATGAAAAACAAAACCTGCTTTCCATGACATCTGGGCTTTCAACCTTATTTCTAGAGAAGTTGGTCTAGAAATTAGGCCCAATCTAATAATCAATTCACGTGATGATCACAGTATGCCATTTCTACAGTTAACCAGCCACAGTGTACATCTTTAAATATAATTAATTTTCTAATTACTGAGGATACTAAAACACACTTTGTGACCCATGTCCAAAGGGACAGTAACATATAACCTTTTACAGGGAAGCTGGCAAACATTGAAGCCTTTATCATAATTCACATTCCTTTGGTGGATTACCAGAAATATTTCAGTAGATTTTTTGTCTTTGTTCTGTCAATGTTAACACACCAGTTTGTCTTAACTAAATTGATAATGGAATATTGCTAAAGCTTAAACACTGCAGTTCATCAATGCTTTCAAAAGACTGTGGCCTTCAATCAGAATCAGAATTTGGTTTATTCGCCATGTATGTTATACAGACACGGAATTTACTGTGGCAGGGAGGTGCAAGTGTAAAGCTATAAGTGCTTATTTTAACAAAAAAACATTTCACTACTTGTGTGTGTAAAAACTTCACTATTGAAGAACTTGTTGAACCAGTCATCACACCTCTCCCTTTAACACTATAACAAGGCAGAGCACCTCGCAACTCTGATGTAGTGTCTATAGTATATCCAATTGACATTTAGATCGGACCCATTCAAGTGGCTATTCACATGCAAATTGAAGTGGTGTTCTAACACCAAATCCTACCTTTCCCAACCTGAAACTGAGGCTACAAGTTTATATAAAGAATAAAGTAGATTTATTTGAAATATAAAAGTCAAATTAATTATATTTCATTAATACATTATTTCTATAGATAGAAATCCACTTTTCATGTTGTGTAAAGTAGATATTACCACAGTGGGCTTCACAAAATGTTGCTATAAATTGAACACACTTTACAAGAGCTCAAAGGCAAATTGTGTAAAACCATGCCCCACAATCAACAAAAGTAAGTTCTTACATCATCCAAAAACTTGAGCAGTATGTATCAATACCTCCAAAAAAATGAAATACTTACTCAGTAGCGCCACAAAATGATATTTCAACGTGTTTTTTCTTAGTTTCCCCAAGTATTTTGGGGAGGTTACGAGGACAGAGGAACCAGTGCAGCCTAAAAGGGCTGTTGCTTTTGAGTGACCACGGTAGGAGAAAGTCTTTTAAAGAACAGAGGGAGGACCTAGCCTGGCCAATCAGCAAGGGTGCCTTTACCCAACAACCCCAAACTCCCTCCCCCATAGTTGCATTAAGTAAGGAAAGAGAGAGATGTACATGAACTCTAGAAAGAAAACAAATTGTATGACAGATGGTCAATTAGAGACAATTTTAAAGTGTAGGTGAGAAAGAGAGTAGATTGCTGGATGCAGATGCATAAACTTATGGTTGAGATGACAGCCAGTCGACTGCTGTGGTGTCCATGTGTTACACACTGGCCGGGGTACTTGTCCCCAGGGCCAACGACACCCTCCTAACTGCTAATGTCCCTCCCACTTCAACATTTCTAGACTGTCGGCACGGAGCGACTCAGCGAAGCACTCAGCAACGTGCCAGGAACAACCAACGGTGCCAACAGGCTGTGACTCAAGCAAACCAATGAAAAGTGCTCCTGAAAGTGGCGCTGTGTGCATGGTCACACTCACATGAAGGATTCTGTGTTCCCAGCCTATCTTGTACATGCACTTGCACTCCTAAAAAGCATACATTCTTTGTACAGCCAATTAAATATTAATTTTCATATTTTGCAGCACAACCAAACACCACCATCAACATTCAGTATACGTCCATTAACTAACTTAGGAGAAGTAATTCTATCCACAAAACCAAGTCTCAGCATTACGTCATGTAGCCAAATATGTTAAACTGTTTTTAAAATATATTTGTGACATTTCTAAAAACTAGGAAAGCAATGCAGTTCTTCACACAACACCACCCCCTGGGGTTATACGTCCAAAATACTGGCAAGGTTTTCTAACAAAGTCTCACATCTCTGTAACCATAAAACCTTCCCTGAACTAATTCCACAGCCTGAAACTGGGTGGGGGTGGGGTAGGGGTAAAGGTTCTCCCACTTTAGGGAGGGGTGATGGGGGGTTTAAAGAGGAAACGTTACTAGAACAAGCCTGCTCCAGTCACTTCTCAAGCCTAGCAACAAGTAACATTGAGTTTGCATTGACTACTCAGCCTGTGTTGCGTTAATGACAAAGAGCTCACAACAAAAAGAAACCTTAACCAAATATTTTAAAAAGCATTGCAATCAAAACGGAAAAGTGAAGAAATGTTGGTGCTCTAAATCAGGTAGATGGAGTGCCCCAGTCTGACACTTACATTTACATTTAGTCATTTAGCAGACGCTCTTATCCAGAGCGACTTACAGTAAGTACAGGGACATTCCCCAGAGGCAAGTAGGGTGAAGTGCCTTGCCCAAGGACACAACGTCAGTTGGCATGACCGGGAATCGAACTGGCAACCTTCGGATTACTAGCCCGATTCCCTCACCGCTCAGCCACCTGACACTTAATCCAGGTGTACGTGCAGCATAATTCACATTCTGAGAAATGCAATATATATAGTTTACACCAATCAGTCTCACTCTATCCTGGAATTTAGAATTAAAATAGAACTATTTAACACTATAAACGTTAAAATGGTTGATTTTTATCTAATTACAAGATGGACCTCTTTAGAAACATAAGCACGTAATGCATTTTCAAAAAGTAGTATTTTCCATTCCAGTGGAACTTTGCCTTGCCATACCTATTTTATATGTTAAAGTGCGTAAGTTTCACAACCTTTATAACTGACAATTTAAACACAGAAATGTTAGTAACAATTGGTTACCATATCAACACCTGCTTATGGGGCTTACGACAACAAACACAAAACAATTTGTCGACCAAAGTAAGAAGTAACTGACCTGTTAGGCTGCCATTCACATTTACGCTAAAATAAATAATTTAATACAGTTGAAATCATTTCTTGTGAACATTTACGCTATTCTTCAGTGGCGCAATATCAGCAACCTAGCCTGACGTTGTCATACTCATAATTCTCAGAATACGAGTCTGATACTGCTCCATTGGGCTGTGATTATGGGGCGTGTTTCAACCGAACCCGGAAAAAAATGCCTCTTCGCTGAATTGGATAGACCTACAACCAATCAGAGCAATGTAGTATGTGACGTATGTTAAGCGACGCATAGTTGTTGTCAACAGAACTCAACTGCACGCACGCTGGAAGAAGTAGAAGAAGAAGGTGAGTATAAACGATTTTTTCCGGTGTTGTAAAAATAATTTAAGGATACACAGTACTTACCAACACCAGGGGCCTGTTCCATAAAGGCCGCTCAAATAAGTTGGACTTAAAGTCCCAAACCAGACTTGAATTAGCTTAACAAGTCAAGCGGGGCTAAAGCGGTTCCATAAAGGCCAATTTTAGCTCACGCAGTCCTACTAATTCAAGTCAGATTTAAGTAGTCAAGCTGATTGCGCGTGCACCCTATTCTTAAGCAGCCCGAGAGGTAAAACATGGATCATACAATCCACCACGGCAAAAGCAATGCACACGGCCACGTGACTTCTTCCAGAAAGAACGTTCCCTTTAAGCCTTGTACTATGACAGCTCCCTCATCCACCGCTTCATCAAAATTAAACAACACGCCATGATTGACGTGAACGATAGGCTACGTAGGTCGAGGTCCTTTTTTAGACCTTTACTTCGTTGATTAAAAAACAGACACCCTCTAAACACATGTAAATTTACTTTTTTGACAATGTTTTAAATAAATAGCCTACTATTAATCAATACATTACACAGTAGCCTAACTTTTTAACATGGTTGTGTCAGGAAAATGGAGGATATAGATGTAGCCTATGGATTTAGGTTTGTTTTGCAATTGTAGACTACTGTTAACAACTATATAGCTATGATAATTATACTCGGATAATTTAGATTGAGATAGGCCTATCCCTGATGCCTAAACATTTGAAATCACAAACTAGGCTAGCCATAGGCTACGTTTAACGTGGCGTGTATCAAATCATTGTTCATCATCGTTTAATACATTGTTACATACATGTAGGCTATTTAAGTTGATTTTCTATCAATGTTGAACATATTGAACTGATGAGAATAAGAAAATGAGAATATCCGTGGTAAATCATCGTTTTCCCGTTGGGTCAGTGTTACAGGAAGGTCTGGTTAAGCACCAAGTCACGCTAAGCCTGACAGTTAACCTGCCCCGGACCAGACTAGTTTCGCAGCCTAAGTTGCCATAGTAACCGAGTTTGAACTACGTTGACCTAGCTTTATGGAACCGAATGAACTAGAAATCAGTCAGACTAACTGACTGGCTTAAGTCTGGCTTATTCGGTAAACTCACTTTATGGAACAGGCCTCAGGCCACATTCTCAACCCAAGCGCTCTTTGGTGACGTGGTTGATTACGTTACTGTTGATCATCTGTCCATCATCGTATAAAGCCCATCCTGACAATTTGATTGGTACGAACAGCTCTGGGTTCTCATTTATAAAACTGTGCGTAGGATTCTTACTAAAAGTGTACGTACGCCCAAAAGCCTAAAATGCCGTACGTCAAAAAAAAATCTGATTTATAAAACCATGCGTACGCACACCTGTAAGCAATGTTCCCTTTATAAATCACAGACTACCCACAAGTGTGCGTACGTGAATCTGCATTTTACCCCGCCCTAAACACGCCCATTTTTTATCATAAATGGTCAATGCAAAGCACCTCATGAATGCTAATCCAGTATATTAATGACCCTGTCATGCGATTGTTTTTTACGGTGAATCATGGCGCATGACAACTTCTCAGACACTGTTAGCCTATTGGCGGAGGCCCGAAAACCACATTATTTGGTGGCCGGTGGATCACCAATAAAAAAAACAGTGCGAGTGGCGTCAACTGTGCCTGTGATACCGCGAGTCGAGATACAATTTGAAAACAAAAGCGTTTTGTTATTGAACAGTAGTCTATTGAAGTCTGGACTGATAACAAGGACGTAGAGTGTAGCGATTGCGCGGGAGCTTAACGACTTTAATTCCAGTTTTTGACATATGATGATATATGCACAGTATTAAAGAAATATATTTAGTTATACAATGTGTTATGAAGTTATCTAAAGGTAGGATATGTGATGTTATCCTGCAGTCGGGCTCGGGCATCTCCCCCTCCTGCACTCCCGTAGTGGACAATCTGATGGTGAGGCATACAGTGCTGAATTTTGATTTAAAATTTGATTTGGATTGTACAAGGTGTTTATGGAACAATTATCACTCAATACAAGCACAAATAACACTGCTGGATTTATTCTTCATGATAATGAAATTGAGTGAAAAAAAAACGTGTGTGAGGAAAACAAAATATATAATATTACGAGTAATCGTTCTTCCCACATTTACTTTCTGCATCGGTCATCTGCGTCGCCAATTCCAACTGTTTCCAAAATGTGCGTAGGCCTACGGGAGGTTCAGAGTTTACGTGGAGGACTGCACATTCTCCCGTCAAGTATGTTTTTTATAAATCACAACCTTTGCGTGGAAAGTGGCGTACGCACATTTTCAGCCCCGTTTTGTGCGTACGCAAGCTTTATAAATGAGACCCCTGGTGCGGGCATAGTTCCACCCCAACGGAGCAATGCCAGACCAAACTTCCCGACCTCATATGTTGTGGGCGAGGCTAAGTTCGGCTGGCACCCAGGCTAGCAGCAACCAGCTATCTAATGTATTTTTGAATGCATGAAAGAATACAAAAATATTTGGGGGGGGACTTTGGACTGCAATGTTGGGTAAACCTTTTAGGGTATTCATTTATTCAAACTTACGACAGAAATTCATATTAGCAGCAGGTTTGTACAATGGTGATATTTTGCAGCTCGATTTATAGATATATTAAATAATATGAATCAATATTCATATGATTGTAAGGACTGCCCAATTCTTTATTCCCAATTTTGCCAGCATGTTAAGAAACACGTTTCTTTTTAACCCATGTGGGAAGAAATCATTTAAGTAGAACTGTAAAGAGACATTTGGTGTGTTGTTGAATAATGCACGCCTCTCAACTAATCAGACTAAGGTTGGAACGATTTTATAAATCATTTTTAACAAATTTGCTTGCATTGTGTTGCACTGTTGCAATGTAATATGCTGATTGTTTTGATGATTTCCATGTGGACTGATGTAGCTTAGCAAGCTTGTATATTAACCACATAGTGGCAGCTATTCCAGTCAACTCCGGAATTATTGGCACCCTTGGTAATGATGATTAAAAAGGGTTAAAACAATGTTTAAACAATCTAACCTTTAACTGAAGAAACATTTTGAAACAAAGAATTACTTTGAACAAAACCATGTGTGTAACAAATATTGACACACCTGCATTTAATATTTTGTACAGCCTTCTTTTGTCAAATAAAAGAGCACCGACTCTTCTAGTGTAACATCTAATAAGGTTGAAGAATACAGAGCAAGGATTCTGACCAATTTCTCCAGATCATACACGGTCCTAGGTCCTCTCTTGTAAGGGGGGGGGTCGGTCAGGGGACTGAGATGGCCATGCAGAAGCTTGATTTTGTATTCAGTTGACCATTTTTGTATCAATTTTGATGTGTGTTTAAGATCATTGTCCTGCTGAAAGATCCAACGACAACCCAGTTTCAGTTTCCTGGTAGAGGCAGCCACATTCTGATTTAAAATGTCCTGGTATTTCATGGAGTTCATGATGCTATGTACCCTAACAAGGTTTCCAGGGCCCTTAGAGGAAAAACAGCACATTGCAGAACCTCCACCATACTTAAGTGGGGATCACCTCTTTTCAGTACAGCCAATTTTTCATTTTTTTCCCAGCAAACCCACCTTGAGTGCAAGTTGCCAAAAAGTACCAAAATAATAATCTGACCATAAAATATAGTTCAAATCAAAGCTCAAGTAGCGTATAGCAAACTACAGGCACTTGAAGGTGAAATGCATTTTTTCTGGCATGCCTTCCATATAATTTGTTAGCATGGATGTGGCATCCATGCTAACAAATTGTTTTGGAGACTTGGTGACCTCAAGATTCTACTTTCCTCAGTAATTCTCCAATAGTGATCTCTTAACATCCTCCTCACTGTCCAGACAAGTTTGTAACAGCTCCAGTTGCATTGAACTTTTAACCTTTTCATAATCCTGAAAACGCCTAAACAGCATACCCAAAGTAAATTGAAAGCTGTTCTTGAACCATTTGGAGTACATGCATGTAAATGATCTCTTTTGAAAGCTGACACTCTGACGTTATTTCCCCTGTTGTCAGGACCCCTGTCAGTCCTACTGGTGTTGAGTAATAGAAGCTTGAACACAAGGAAAGTGAAAGTTTCTATTTCCGCCTAGATTTTGTTTTGAAAACAGAGGCCTGAAGAGGCCTAGAGGTGGTAGGTATTAGCTGGAAGACTAAATTGGACCACAGGTTGAAGCCTTATCCAATTAAAATCAAAAGTCAAACATAATACCACAATATATTCATATTTGACACATGTTTTTATAAGAGTACATCCAGGCGTTTTCTAAAAGGGCCTTTTGGAGACTCCAAAATGACCCTTTGTAACCAAGGTCAAATACTTAGGATAAAAAAGTATTATTTTTCATAATTGTTATCTCTAATGAAAGGTGGTACTTAGAACTATCATATATAATAGCTAAATCCCTAATTAGTATTACTGAAACACAAAAACTGAAGCATGAACACATTGGAGTGCTTTATCTGATTCCCAGGATTGGCGCACAAAGAACACTGATTCTGTCAACCATATTGCGCAATCGACTTTTATTTTGAAGGCTCCACAGACACATACAAATGAGGTATTAGCATTTTCAGCTAGCTGTCAGCTACAAGGCTAACGAGCTAATTTCAGAGCCCGTCGAAGCCAGTTCGAGAAATGTGTTTAGAACGAGTGTGATGGGGGGGGGGGGGGGCTGTCAACGGGGCATGGAAGCTCCTATTGGGTCAAACAAGGTGTCAATCAAAAGGGTGCCTTCATATCGTAAATACTCTGTTGCTAACCGGAGAAAAGAACACTTTTATGTGAACAAGTTGTTTCTTCCGTCGGCTAACTTGCATAATGAAACAAAGGATAATGGCTATTCATGAACGTAAAACATTGTATTTGGACGAATTACTTTACATGGTTAGATACTTTGAACCCTTGGGAATGTACGCAGATCAAGTTTTGATGTGTTGTTTGCATACCTGGACGACACGGAACCTTTGAGGGTAAGTAGAGACGTTTGGCTTTGTAAACAACACCAAAGTGGTGACTGGACAAAGACGTTGACTAAACTTGTTGTGACTCGATCTTGAAATGGTTTACATATCTACAAGCACAAGAATCGTACCTTTACAATGATGTATAACATGTGTAGTAGTCTAAAAAATATATTTATTAACATTTAGTGCATAGTAACTGGGGGAGGAGGGGGCAGTGTTTCGGGCCCGCGGGCGGGCCTGGTCTAAAAACAGGTTGCGCTAAGAATCGATCCAAGATGGCGCCGATGATGGCTGCCTCGGTTGCTAGGTGCGCTCTGTTTTGTCTTGTTTTGTCTGTTAATTCAGTGTTCTGCCAAGATTTCCGGGGTTCTCTAACAAGAGAAGTACTTCTACTCAGGACTACAACTCCTGTGGATTTGTTTCCCACTTTTCTGCTTCCAGCGGCAGATTTAGTGGGAATTCTAGCCAGTGCCGCGCTAGGCTTTGCTCATGCAGTGAAACGCCGTAGAAGGGGAAAGCGAGCGGGAGCGTTAGTTCGGCTTCGCAGACGTGGAATCAGAGCAGTGCTTCCAAGTTTTTTCCTCTCCAACGTACGTTCACTGTGCAATAAAATGGACGAACTTCAGCTACTGATGGTGAAAAACATAGACTTTCTTTCATCTTCGGTTTTGTGCTTCACGGAGACATGGCTGTGCGATTTGATCCCGGACACTGCATTACATCTGGCTGGCTTTCAACTCGTGAGAGCTGACCGGGACATTGCACTCTCCGGCAAAACCAAAGGCGGTGGTATTTGTTTCTACATCAACAGTGGCTGGTGTGTAGATGTGACAGTGATTCTGCAACATCGTTCTCCGGATCTGGAATCATTTTTTATAAACTGTAAACCTTTTTACTTGCCACGAGAATTTGCGTCACTCATTTTGGTCGGCGTTTACATGGCACCGGGTCCACAGGTTAAAGAGGCCCAACGCATGCTCGCCGACCAGATTCCGAGTGTGGAGCGAGCAAACCCGGATTCCCTTGTTATCGTACTCGGCGACTTTAACAAAGGTAATCTCAGCCACGAACTCCCTAAATACAGACAATTCATCAAATGCCCAACCAGAGAAGAGAACACTCTGGATGACTGCTACACTAGTCAGTAGAGCCTACCATGCCGTCCCTCGTGCAGCACTGGGTCACTCTGACCATACCATGGTCCATCTGATTCCTGCATACAGGCAGAAATTAAAGCTCTGTAAACCTGTTGTGAGGACATCAAAACAGTGGACCAGTGAGGCTATGGAGGATCTGCGGGCGTGCTTGGACTGTACTGACTGGGATATGTTCACGACTGCTACCAATAGTCTGGATGAAATCACAGAGGCTGTGACATCATACATCAGCTTCTGTGAGGACTGCTGTATTCCAACACGCACCAGGGTGAACTTCAACAACGACAAGCCCTGGTTCTCAGCAGAGCTCAGAAGGTTGAGGTCAGAGAAGGAGGAAGCATTTCGGAGTAGGGATAGAGACAGATTCAAGGAGTCGAAGAACAGGTTTAGCAAGGCAGTGAGAGAGGCTAAACGACTGTACTCAGAGAGACTGAAGCGTCAGTTCTCTGCTAACGACTCTGCTTCTGTCTGGCGAGGGCTCAGGCAGATCACCAACTACAAGCCCAGAGCCCCCCACTCCACTAACGACTTCCGCCTGGCCAACGACCTGAATGAGTTCTACTGTAGATTTGAAAGACAATTGGACTGTCCTGAACTACCCCTTCCCACCCACGGGGCCTCCTCCCTCACCCCCTCTACAGTGACAACTCTCTCCATTCAGGAGGGTGAAGTTAACAGACTTTTCAAGAGGCAGAACCCCCGCAAAGCAGCTGGGCCGGACTCTGTCTCTCCTGCCACCCTCAAGCACTGCGCTGACCAGCTGTCTCCGGTGTTCACCTACATCTTTAACACCTCCCTGGAGACATGCCATGTGCCAGCCTGTCTCAAGTCCTCCACCATCATCCCTGTGCCCAAAAAGCCAAGGCCAACAGGACTCAATGACTACAGACCCATCGCCCTGACCTCTGTGGTAATGAAGTATTTTGAGCGCCTTGTGCTGGCACACCTCAAAGCCATCACAGACCCTTTCCTGGACCCACTGCAGTTTGCCTACAGAGTCAACAGATCTGTGGATGACGCCATTAACATGGCCCTCCACTTCACCCTACAGCACCTGGACTCCCCAGCATCCTATGCCAGGATCCTGTTTGTGGACTTCAGCTCTGCCTTCAACACCATCATCCCTGCCCTGCTTCAGGACAAGCTCTCCCAGCTGAACGTGCCCGACTCCACCTGCAGGTGGATCACAAACTTCCTGTCTGACAGGTAGCAGTGCGTTAAGCTGGGAACACAAGTCTCTGACTCCCGGTCCATCAGCACCGGATCTCCTCAGGGCTGCGTCCTTTCCCCTCTGCTCTTCTCCCTGTACACCAACAGCTGCACCTCCAGTCATCCGTCTGTCAAACTTCTGAAGTTTGCGGACGACACCACCCTCATTGGGCTCATCTCTGACGGGGATGAGTCTGACTATAGGTGGGAAGCTGACAACCTGGTGTAGCCAGAACAACTTGGAGCTCAATGCTCTTAAGACAGTGGAGATGGTTGTGGACTTCAGGAAGAATACAGCCCCACTCACCCCCATCACCCTGTGCGACTCCCCAGTCAACACTGTGGAGTCCTTCCGCTTCCTGGGCACCATCCTCTCCCAGGACCTCAAGTGGGAACTGAACATTAGCTCCCTCACCAAAAAAGCACAACAGAGGATGTACTTCCTACGGCAGCTGAAGAAATTCAACCTGCCAAAGACAATGATGGTGCACTTCTACACAGCCATCATTTAGTCCATCCTCACCTCTTCCATCACCGTCTGGTACGCTGCTGCCACTGCCAAGGACAAGAGCAGACTGCAGCGTATCATCCGCACTGCTGAGAAGGTGATCGGCTGCAATCTGCCTACCCTCGAGGACCTGCACACCTCGAGGACCCTGAGGCGTGCAAGGAAGATTGTGGCCGACCCCTCCCACCCTGGTCACTCCCTGTTCCAGCTACTCCCCTCTGGCAGAAGGCTGCGGTCCATCAGGACCAAAACCTCACGCCATAAAAACAGTTTCTTTCCATCTGCTACTGGCCTCTTCAACAAGGCCAAGGACTCCCATTGACATTCATTCACTTATTTAACTATTATAAGTCTAACTAATGGCAATTCAGTATGCATAAGCCACTTTATCTCAGTATCCGATTGCACTATGTTGACCATTCACGCTGTTCATTATTCTTATTTTTATATATATTTTATTTTATATTTAAATTGTTGTATTCTTAGATTGTTTAGTTCTTAGAAATAGTTAAACTTTTGTACTTTTACTTAATTTAAGATCTGTATATGTTTAGTGTTTTGCACCTCCCTGCCACAGTAAATTCCGTGTTTGTATAACATACATCGCGAATAAACCGAATTCTGATTCTGATTCTAATGGTAGATTTGGGTATTTTCAGGTGAGCATTTTTTACTTCTATAAATATTGTGAAGCTCAACACACTTTTCCCTCATTTGATTTGTATATCATCTTTCAGAATCAGATTTATTCGCCAAGTAAGTTTGCACAAACAAGGAATCTACCATTTTAAATATAAAATGCAGAAAATATAAAAATGTAGTGCAATAAAGTGATTGCACATGTTAATGTATGAATAAGGGAATATTGCGTGTCACCTCATATTTATACCCGTGAAACAGGAAGTAATGGATTATTGCTTGAAAGATCCTAAACACACTGATCAACTTTAAAAAGTATCTATTATCTATGATCTTATCTATTGTAAAAAGGAAACTAACTTTTTTTGTTCATAAGAATTTCCAGGAGTGCCATTAGTTTGTAAAACATGTTTGTATCCAAATGACCCCCAGTCTCAAGAAAGCCTCAGTTTTTGTTGATCAGTTCTCAATGCATTATGGGTGTAGAAGATATTGTAAAGGCCAATGAGAACTCACTATTTTCACGAGAAAGGCCTGAAGTGTAGGGGGTACATCAAGAAAAAATATTGGAACGTATAAAATAAATGGCCACAAATAAACTATATGACAGACTAGGATTGTCGGTTCTTTTTAGATGTGTGTTATGTGCATTATTTCAATCAAGTCAATTGTGTTGCCAATAGAAAAAAAAAGAATGAACACTTTTTTAATGTATATAGTTTTGCTTGAAAAGCATGGTACAATACAATTTACATCAACAACAAAACATCCTATTAGTTTCAGGTTTAGGCAATCATCATACATACGTGTATAAAGCAGCCCAAAATAATAATAGAAAACTAGGCCGCACTTAGGGTGACCACCCGTCCTGCTTTGCGTTGTACCGCACAGCATTTTCACCCCTTGTCCCACACGTCGCGGATTGAGAAAATGTCCCGCATTTTCATCAGTCTGTTGGTTTTTAATTATCATATTAAGAAAACGTACATGCGTTCTTTTAAGAAAGCATTTTATTTATTCTTTTTGCTGCATAGTTTTTCACCTATATTTAACAGAGCTTCGTCAGAAGTACAAATACAACAGCCGTTTTTTAAATCCTATTCAATGGATGAAAAGAAAGGAGTAACGGTCACTATAGGTTGTGACGGCTGTCAATCAATATGTGGAGCGGTGATTCGTTCCATGTGTTCCTTGTCAGAAAACAAATAGATAAATCGGTAAATAAAAACTTTTACAAGGCGGCATAATGGCAATAAAAACTAGGAACATTTTCTTTTAGTAAAGACCTTTCTAAAAATACAAACGTTTTTGGTTCAATAAATTCTTAATATAAGACTGTCAATTAACTAATTTGAATTTTGTTTTTTATATTTTATTTGTTCATTATTTATTTTGTTGGATTTTAGTTGGACTTGGTCAGAACGGTTTCAAAAATAGTTGTCTCCATGATGCCTGCTGCCTTTGGGCTCAGACATGTTGAATTTAAATGACATGTAAAATAAAGAGATGTTATGTTACATTGTGGTGTAATGTTTCTGGCAGGTACTAAAGAACAAAGCATAATACAAATGTTTTCATTAAGTTAGACAGACATTATATAACAGTTTCAGGTTATGTTTTAGTGTTGGTAACATGATCCACATTGTCCCACACAAACTTGGTAATCGTCCCATATTTGGTTTGTTAGATGGTGGTCACCACCTTAGCTGCACTAAACATAATATCTTTCCTTTTTTTAATGTATTTTCAGAATTCCATCCATGGAGATATATTTTCCCCTTTTCCCCACCACTTATTCTGCTGAGCATGGATTCAAATGAAGCATTGTGAACCATAATATTCACCCATTCTTTAAATTCTGGCGTGTTCCACAACTTCCAATATTTTAATATAATTCTAGTGGCAGTGAAGGACATCTGATATAATCTGAAATCCGGAAAGCCCAACCCCCCTTTGTCTTTTGGGGCACTACATTTGCTCAATTTACTTCTCGGCCTCTTCCCTTCACATAACAATTGTTTCATTACACTGTCAATGTAAAAAAAATAAGATAGGTATATTAATCAGAATCATCATTATATTATTTATCTGGGAAGCCACAACCATCTTAACATTTATCCTACCCCACAAAGTAAATATAATCTTCTCCAGATTTGTTTTAATCTTTGATAACAATGGAATCAGTTTTAATGTTATCATGTCCTCCAAATTCTGACAGCCTAATTCCTAAATATGTAATTCTAAACTTCTCTACCATAGTAGCCGTACACACTGTTGAAAGAGGCATTACCTCAGATTTGTCCCAATTAATTGAATAGCCTGAGTGCACTCCACCCTAGCTTTCTCAGCGTCGAAAGAGATTGCTATAGCTGAGGTGTTTTTTCATCGGCATGACTGTCATATACGTTAGTCTAATGCGCTTGCCCATATACTGGGGGTTATACGGAAGTTCGCGGAACGCATAAAAAGTGAGACACACTGTGATCCATTAAACAAACTAAGCAAACTAAGCAGCCTCAATTGCATTGATTCACATGGTCTCAGAAGTGAAAACGGAGTCATAGCAAAGTTCAATCCACCGAAAAACTTTTCCTTCAATAAGCCAGGAAAATGGCTGGAGTGGAAGCAGCGTTTTGTGAGATTCAGAACCGCCACTAAAGCTGGACAAAGAAGATGGCGCCATGCAGTCTGAGAACATTTTCAGTTCATTTGCATTTACTGAAGATGGACATAGAGATTATTTTGTTAGGGTGCTTGGAAAGTTCGATGAGTACTTTGTGCCGAGGAGGCATGTAATACACAAAAGTACATGTTTCCATCTGCGCGTGCAAAGACCGGGAGAGAAAGCTGAGACTTTAAGGGCTTTGTACGAACTGGCAGAGCATTGCGAATTCGGTGCGAGCAGAGATGAGAATATCCGCGACTGAATCGTCATTGGAATACTCGACAAAGGTGTCTCACGGAAGTTGCAGCTGACAAAGGACCTGACGCTAGGGCTGACCATAGAGACAGTCAGGCAGTCGGAGGACGTTGCTTCGCAAGTCAGCATGCAAGGAGAGACAATTGGGGTGATACAAGAAGTCACTTACGAGCGCAGCAAATACCCCAACCACTATAGTAAGCCAAAAGGGACAATGTGCAGGGGCGGATTTACCGGGGTGGCATGGGGTGGCAAATGCCACCCTAAAAATAGCCTTGCCACCCCAGCTGCCACCCCAGCTGCCACCCCAATTGACAGCTTCGAAAACAAAGAAAAGTTGTGGCTCATCGGACATTTGCGAGAGCGAATTTCTAATATCCGAATGCAAGTAAATGCAGCACAAAAACGACTCCATCCACCCTCCCCACACCGCCACCGAAGTTGCTTTCATTTGAACACAAGGAAGGTGCAAACTGACCATAGAAGGCTTCAACTCAAGGAAGAAATCGTCGGCACGGACAGCAGACCACACCGGAGGAATGAGGTGTTAAGCAATTATCTATTAATGACTAAGAATAATTACAAAAGTGCAGGGCTATAAGGAGTTGCAATGTTACTTTTCCTGTTGAATTGAGGTTAATATCATTAACTTGTGAATTCTTTGGGCAACAAAGCAACAACAAAGATGGCTGTGGTAAAGTTAGTTTGAAGTTCGATATTCAACAGATATTCGGACGCCCAGTATTGTGTTATTTTAACCGGTGTTTAGCACTGCTACGACCGGCCGCTTAGCCAATGCTTTTGGCTGCCTAAACAACGCGTACGTTTAGGGACCGTCAACAAATTACACATTTCAAAAGTCAATAGCTTTTCAACAAAATGAACTAGGAGCGTCAAAATAATGTTAAACTGTTGAAGATGTATGCATTCATGCTGCAAAGCCTTTATTTTGTTAATTTTCATCTCAGGTTATTAAAAAATATTTTATTCAAAATAAATCTTCAAACTTCAATAGCTTTTTGTTCATGTGACCTATAATCCTCAAATTCATTTCAGTGTTCACTGACTATGCATACATGTTGCACAGCCTTTAGTTTTTTCATTTTGATCTCACACACATTTGCCACGGGATGCCACCCCTCAAAATCTCCTGCCACCCTCTTGCCACTCCATGAATATTTTTCTAGATCCGCCCCTGACAATGTGGGAAAGCGTGGCACAGTAGACGAAAATTGCCCGGCCAGAAAATCAACATGCAATACATGCAAAAAGTCGGACACTGGAGTACAGTTTGTAGGAGCAGGAAGGCAGTGAGTGAAGTTACAGAGCAAACGGAGCAACAGCAATCATACAGGAGCAGCTCAATAAATTTGAATATCATCAAAAAGTTGATTTATTTCAGTAATTAGATTCAAAAAGTGAAACTCCTATATTATATAGATTCATTACACACAGACTGATATATTTCAAGTGTTTATTTCTTTTAATTTTGATGATTATAACTGACAGCTAATGAAAACCCAAAATTCAGTATCTCAGAAAATTAGAATATTACTTAAGACCAACAAAAAAAAAGGATTTTTAACACAATGTTTTAACATGAACAACACTCAATACTTGGTCTTGAGTCTACTTGGTCTTACTTTTGCATGAATTACTGCAGCAATGCGGCGTGGCATGGCGGCGATCAGTCTGTGGCACTGCTGAGTTGTTATGGAAGCCCAGGTTGCTCTGATAGCGGCCTTCAGCTCTTCTGCGTTGTTGGGTCTAGTGTCTCGCATCTTCCTCTTCACAATAGGTCAGGCAAGTTTGCTGGCCAATCAAGCACAGGGATACCATGGTCCTTAAACCAGGTACTGGTACCTTTGGCAGTGTGTGCAGGTGCCAAGTCCTGCTGGAAAATTAAATCCGCAACTCCATAAAGCTGGTCAGCAGAGGGAAGCATGAAGTGCTCTAAAATTTCCTGGTAGACGGCTGCGCTGACCTTGGACCTGAGAAAACACAGAGGACCAACACCAACAGGTGACATGGCACCCCGAACCATCACTGACTGTGGAAACTTTACACTCGACCTCAAGCAACTTGGATTCTGTGCCTCTCCTCTCTTCCTCCAGACTCTGGGACCTTAATTTCCAAATGAAATGCAAAATGTACTCTGAGAAGAGAACTTTGGACCACTGAGCAACAGTCCAGGGGTCTCATTTATAAAACTGTGCGTAGGATTCTTACTAAAAGTGTGCCTAAAATGGCGTACGCCCCCCAAAAATCTGATTTATAAAACCGTGCATACGCACACCTGTAAGCAATGTTCCCTTTATAAATCACAGATTACCCACAAGTGTGCGTACGTGAATCAGCATTTTACCCCGCCCTGAACACGCCCATTTTTAACCATAAATGGTCAATGCAAAGCACCTCATGAATGCTAATCCAGTACATTAATGACCCTGGCATGCAATTGTTCTTTACGGTGAATCATGGCGACCGGTGCGAAAAACAAAACAAAAAAGCGCAACTTCTCAGACGCTGTTAGCCTATTGGTGGAGGCCAGACATTTGGTGGCCGGTGGATCACCAATAAAAACAGTGCGAGTGGCGTCAACTGTGCCTGTGATACAGAGTCGAGATACAATTTGAAAACAAAAGCGTTTTGTTATGAACAGTAGTAGTCTATTAAAGTCTGGACTGATAACGAGGATGTAGAGTGTAGCGATTGTGCGGGAGCTTAACGACTGTATTTCCAGTCTTTGACATATATTTGCACACTATTAAAGAAATATATTTAGTTATACGCTGTGTTCTGCAGTTATCTAAAGGTAGGATATGTGATGTTATCCTGTATTCCATGCAGTCGGGGCATCTGCACTCCCGTAGTGGACAATCTGATGGTGAGACAGCGCTGAATTTTGATGTAAAATTTGAGTTGGATTGTACAAGGTGTTTATGGAACAATTATCACTCAGTACAAGCGCAAATAACACTGCTGGATGTAATCTTGTCCAAATGTCCATGTCCTGGATACGTCTGTGCATGGTGGCTCTTAAAGCACGGACTCCAGCTGCAGTCCACTCCTTGTGAATCTCCCCCAAATTCTTGTACGGCCTTCGTTTCACAATACTCTCAAGGCTGCGGTTATCCCCGTTGCTTGTGCACCTTTTTCTACCACATTTTTTCCTTCCATTCAACTTTCCATTCATGTGCTTGTACAGCACTCTGTGAACAGACAGCTTCTTTAGCAATGATCTTTTGTGTCTTACCCTCCTTGTGCAGGGTGTCAATGATCGCCTTCTGGACAACTGTCAAGTCAGTAGTCTTCCCCATGATTGTGTAGCCTACTGAACCAAACTGAGAGACCATTTAAAGGCTCAGGAAACCTTTGCAAGTGTTTTGAGTTAATTAGCTGATTAGAGTGTGACACCATGAGTCTTCAATATTGAACTTTTTCACAATATTCTAATTTTCTGAGATACTGAATTTTGGGTTTTCATTAGCTGTCGGTTATAATCATCAAAATGTAAATAAATAAACACTTCAAATATATCAGTCTGTGTGTAATGATATTCTAATTTATTGAGATGCAGCTGTACGTTCTTGGGGCTGTGAGTAAAGTAGGTGGGTCACCAGAGCAATGGGCCGTCGAGTTGCTGGTAGGCTCTACACCAGTGGACTTCAAAATTGACACGGGCCAATGTTAACATCATCCGCGAGGAGACCTACCACTCACTCATCCCCAAAAGACCACTGGAACCTGCAGACATACCACTGGACGGCCCAGGTGGCGAGCTGCAGTGCATAGGACAGATCCAGAGCACTGTGACCTACAACGGAAAGACTCATCCACTCACAGCATATGTCATCCGCAGACGTACTGTCAACAACCTACTCAGCAGGCCGTCGTCTGTGGAAATGAATCTAGTGAGGAGAGTAGATGAAACGGTGTGCGACAGAGGACATCAGCAGGCATATGTCGAGCATGGCACATTAGACTGAACCGGTGAGAATACTGCTGAAAGACAACGCTCAGCCATATGCTGTATACACAGCACGACGGGTACCTCTCCCTATGCTGCAAAAGCTAAAGGAGGAGCGCCAGAGGATGGAAGGAAATGGCATCATCGAGAGGGTGACACAGCCCACGGACTGGTGTGCACCCATGGTGCCAGTCTTGAAGAAGAGCACAAGTAAAGCCTGCATCTGTATTGATCTCAAGAAGCTGAACGAGGCTGTGAAAAGAGAACAGTATATCCTGCCTACTACTGATGAGATTACAACAAAGCTGAGTAGGGCCACTGTCTTCTCTTCGCTCAATGCCACCAGTGGGTTCTTCAAGATACCGTTGCACCCAGACAGCTGTAAGCTCACCATCTTCATTACGCCATTTGGCAGATTCAACTTCAAGCGGCTACCTTTCGGAATCACAAAGCACCGGAAATCTTCTAGAGGAAGATGATGGAGACCCTACAGGGGCTGGAGGGTGTCGAGGTCTTCATGGATGACATTCTGGTCTATGGGGCCACAGAAGAGGAGCATGATGGTCGCCTGGAGAAGGTAATGCAGCGCGTAAAGACAGCTGGTCTGAAGCTCAATCATGAGAAGTGCTCAATTAGGCAGAGTCAGCTGCGATTCCTCGGGTATCTCATTGACAGGTCCTGGATCCGGCCTGACCCTGACAAAGTGGAAGCTATTCGGCAGCTGTCACCACCAGCAGACATGCGAGAGTTGAGAAGGATACTGGGAATGGTGAATTATCTCGGAAGATACATCCCCGCTCTCAACGGTAGGACAGCCGCCGTACGAGCTCCTGAAGGACAATACATGGACATGGAGCCACGCACAACAAACAGCTTTTGAACACATCAAGGAGCTGTTGACAACTGCACCAGTACTCGCTTTCTACGAATTTAGCAAGCCCACGGCTGTGTCAGCAGATGCAAGTAGTTATGGATTGGGGGGTGTACTCCTTCAGCTCCACGGGGAGCAGTGGAAACCTGTGGCATATTGCTCCAGACGCCTCACTAATGAAGAAAAACACTACGCCCAAATAGAAAAGAAAGGTCTGGCTGGTGTGTGGGCATGCGAGAAGTTCGACAGATACCTCAATGGACTGGAGCAGTTCAAGCTAAATCACTGACTACAAGCACCTCTCATTAACAGCCGCAGCCTGGACAATGTACCTTTACGATGTCAGCATCTTTTCATGAGGCTCATGAGATTCAATCCAGTGGCAGAGTATGCTCCAGGGAAAATCTTGATCGCTGGACAGCACGTGCGCCGAGACAGACACACACAGTGAGGTGGCATGCTACGTGGCTAGTGTAGTAGAGGGGATCCCTGCGTCTACAAGCAAGATGGATGTAATCAGAATGGTGACAGGAGCCGACGCCGAACTGCTGTCTGCTGTTGTGAAGCTCATGAAGAAGGGATGGCCTGAACACTTAAGCAATGTGCCCATGGACGCGAGAGGGTACGTCCAAGTGAAATCAGAGCTATCAAAACACAATGGCCTTGTCCTCAGAGGAAGCAGGATTGTCGTGCCAAGGCCAATGAGAGGTGAGATCCTTCAGAAAATTCACGAAGGGCACCAGGGCTTAGTTAAATGTAGGGACAGAGCGTGCTCATCTGTGTGGTGGCCCGGACTCTCTACGGAGATAAACAAGCTTGTGACATCATGTCAGGTGTGCTGTGAACTGAAAAAAAACTTTCATCTCCACACCGCTTCCGGAGTGACCCTGGAACAGAATTGCAATGGACCTTTGTGAGCACAACCACCACAACTACCTGGTGATCTCAGATTACTATTCCAGGTTTATAGAGATAATGCAGCTGCCCTCGACAACGAGTGCACAAGTTATCCAAAGACTGAAAACAGTTTTCGCCAGGTTTGGCATTCCAGATGAGGTGGTGAGCGACAATGGACCCCAATTTTCAAGTGCGGAGTCAGTGTTTCCTTTTGTATTTTTTTTTGCAGTGGGGGCAGGTCTGTCCGAACAACAACCCCCCCCCCCCCCCATATTTTCCGACAGACAAAAACGATATGACAAACGCTATAGTTAGGCTTCAAAATGTACTAATGAGGAGGGTAACAAGTAACACTAGCAGGTAGTAACAGTGCTACAAGTATTATGCTAGGTAACTAGGTAACGGAAGCTAACTAAAGCTAGCTAGCTTCCGTTTAACAACTGCGCTGTGGGGACCGTCGGAAATATTTAGAACTCACGCATCTAAAGGTTAATTAGAGTATCTTAATGCAGTGTCAGAGAACTGACAACATAAGTTATACGACTTAAAGTTCTCAAGGATGCACACATGCGATCTCAACTGGCTAGTTATCCTCCGGACAGCGGCAGTCTCTTTTTTCTTTCTCTCCCTTTAACGCTGAGTGGCGCACGTGCCCGCTGCTGCTCAGTCACTGCTGACAGACGGCCTTTTGTACAGCCCTATTTCTGATACCGTGGCCGCCACGGCAAAATCAACAGAGGAAACACTGGGAGTTCAAGGAGTGCGTGAGGCAGCTCGACTTCAAGCACTGCACATCCAGCCCTCACCACCCACAGGGCAATGGGCACGCAGAGAGCCGTACAGACGGCAAAGAAAATTCTCAAGCAAGAAGATCCTGTGATGGCTCTGATGAGCTATAGGTCCACTCCCTGCTCCACCACAGGCTTCAGTCCAGCTTAGCTGTTGATCCGGAGGAAAGTCAGAACCACACTCCCCACTCTGGAGAAAAAATCTCCTACCCAGATGGGCCAGCAGAACAGCTGTGAAAGAGAGGGACGGGAGGGAAAAGGCTAAACAGGCTCACAACTTCAACCATCGTCATGGAGCCAGGCCCTTAAATACCCAATGGTATTTATTTTCCATGAAAGTTTGCACAGACAAGGAATTTGCTTTGGCAGGAAGGTGTATACAATAAACATATAGGAACCTAATATTTAAATATGTGGACTATCTATACTAAGGGTACCTAAACTAGCAGTACTAAGTGGAATTAGAATTAAATAAAATATACAATAAGATAAAATATAAGTTGCCGTAATTTACAATATAAAAATACAAAAATACAAATATTTCAAAAAATACAAATGTACAAGATACAATTTTGTAATGCAGTGTGTTTTAAGCAGGAAGTCATTAGGGTCAGTGTGGACCCTTGGCCTTGTTGAAGAGGCCAACAGCGGAAGGGAAGAAACTGTTTTTGTGGCGTGAGGTATTGGTCCTGATGGACCGCAGCCTTCTGCCCGTGGGGAGTGACTGAAACAGGGAGTGTCCAGGGTGGGAGGAGTCGGCCACAATATTCCTCGCTCGCCTCAGGGTCCTCGAGGTGTGCAGGTCCTCGAGGGTAGGCAGATTGCAGCCAATCACCTTAGCAGTGCGGATGATACGCTGCAACCTGCTCTTGTCCTTGGCAGTGGCAGCAGCGTACCAGATGGTGATAGAGGAGGTGAGGATGGACTAAATGATGGCTGAGTAGAACTGCACCATCGTTGTCTTTGGCAGGTTGAATTTCTTCCGCTGCCGAAGAAAGTACATCCTCTGTTGTGCTTTCTTGATGAGGGAGCCGATGTTCAGTTCCAACTTGAGGTCCTGGGAGAGGATAGTGCCCAGGAAGCGGAAGGACTCCACAGTGTTGACTGGGGAGTCACACAGGGTGATGGGGGTGAGTGGGGCCAGGTTAGGAGATGTTGTATTCTCCAAGTTGGACCATGAAAAGTCATGGTCTTTGACAGCGGCGATCTCAAGAGAGATCACCACCCCGAGATCCTTCGTCATCAGGTCGCATCATGGAGCAGAGCTGCGGCGCCGTCACCTCCAACCAGTGCCAGTTCCCCAGCCCATCCCAGCAGAGCATGGGGAGATCACAGGGACAGGGACACACTCTGACTGAGCCACCATGTTAGAGACTGTTCCTGTCAGTCAGAGTGTGGCTACACCCACAACCCCTCTACCTGGTCAGACTGTGACCAGATCTGGACGGGTGTGCAAGCAAGTCGAAAGGCTTGACCTGTAGATAAGTGCAGATCATATGGCCTTTGGGTGGGGAGAAGAGAAAAGAAAAGTTGCACTGACATTGATGTGATAATGTTGATTTGTGAAAAAAGAAAGTTGTACAGCCATTGATGTTGATAATGTTTATTTGTTGGTTGATTGAGGAGAGACCAGTGAATGTTGAAATGTCTCCATTTGAGTTTGTTTGAGTTAATCTTGGTTTCTGTTGTGTGCTGTCTGAATAGCTATTTTCAGTTAATGTGTTAAATGGTAAATGGACTGCATTTATATAGCGCTTTTCTACCTTAGCGGCACTCAAAGCGCTTCACAATGTTTGCCTCTCATTCACCCATTCATACTCTCACTCACACATTCCGACGGCAGCGAGCTACCATGCAAGGTGCCGGCCTGCCCATCGGGAGCAACTTGGGGTTCAGAGTCTTGCTCAAGGATACTTCGGCACATGACCTAGGAGGAGTCGGAGATCAAACCGCCAACCTTGCGATTAACAGACAACCCTCTCTACCCCCTGAGCCACAGCCGCCCCACAATGTGTTCCTATGATGTTATTGACACAACACTCAAAAGAGGGGGAGATGTTATATACGGTAGTCTAATGCGCTTGCGCATATACTGGGGGTTACACGGAAGTTCGCGGGACGCATGAAAAGTGAGACACACGGTGATCCATTAAACAAACTAAGAAGCCTCTATTGCATTGATTCACAATGACCACATAAGATGAAACAGTAATCTCATATTGTCCGTAGAGGACCTATTGTTCATAAAACCAACTTGATTTGGGTTAATAATTCATGACATTCAATTGAGCTCAGGTGCATCCTGTTTCCACTGATCATCCTTGAGACATTTATACAACTTGATTGGAGTCCACCTGTGGTAAATTCAGTTGATAGGACATGACTTGAAAAGGCACACAACTGTCTACATAAGGTCCCACAGTTGACAGTGCATGTCAGAGCACAAACTAAGCCATGAAGTCCAAGGAATTGCCTGTAGACCTCCGTGACAGGATTGTATCAAGGCAAAGATCTGGGGAAGTGCACAGAAAGATTCCTGCAGCATTGAAGGTCCCAATGAGCACAGTGGCCTCCATCATCCGTAAATGGAAGAAGTTTGGAACCACCAGGACTCTTCCTAGTGTTGGCCGCCCGGCCAAACTGAGCGATCGGCGGAGAAGGGCCTTAGTCAGGGAGTTGACCAAGAACCCGATGGTCACTCTGACAGAGCTCCAGCATTGCTCTGTGAAGAGAGGAGAACCTTCCAGAAGGACCACCATCTCTGGAGCACTCCACCAATCAGGCTTGTATGGTAGAGTGGCCAGACGGAAGCCACTCCTCAGTACAAGGCACATGACAGCCCATCTGTAGTTTGCCAAAAGGCACCAGAAGGACTCTCAGACCATGAGAAACAAAATTCTCTGGTCTTATGAAACAAATATTGTACTCTTCGGCCTGAATGCCCAGCGTCATGTCTGAAGGAAACCAGGCACCGTTCATCACCTGGCCAATACCATTCCTACAGTGAAGCATGGTGGAGGCAGCATCATGCTGTGGGGATGCTTTTAAGCAGCAGGAACTGGGAAACAAGTCAGGATCGACTAAAAGATGAATGCAGAAATGTACAGAGACATCCTTGATGAAAACCTGCTCCAGAGCCCTCTGGACCTAAGACTGGGGCAAAGGTTCATCTTCCAACAGGACAATGACCCTAAGCACACAGCCAAGATAACAAAGAAGTGGCTTCGGGACAGCTTTGTAAATATCCTTGAATGGCCCGGCCAGAGCCAAAACTTGCACATCTCTGGAGAGATCTGAAAACGTCAGTGCACCGACGCTCCCCATCCAACCTGATGGAACTTGAGAGGTCCTGCAAAGAAGAATGTGAGAAACTCCCCCAAAAATGCTGGTGCCGAGCTTGTAGCATCATACTTAAAAAGACTGGAGGCTGTAATTGCTGCCAAAGGTGCTTCAACAAAGTATTGAGCAAAGGCTGTGAATACTTATGTACGTTATATTTTCTCAATGTAGTTCAAACTTAGTTACTATGACCACTTGTGCTGCGAAATCAACCTGGTCCTGGGCAGGCTAACTGTCACACTTAGCACATTTTTTTGCTTAACCAGACATTCCTGTAACACTGATCCAACGGGAAAACGATGATTTACCTTGGACTTTCTGGCGTGATGCCATTTTTTAACACTATCAGTTAAAAATGTACATTTATAGAATATCAACTTAAATAAATAAAATAATGTATGCATTTAACAATAATGATTTCAGATTGATACATAGCCTACTTTAACCTTATGGCTATATGATAGTTTGATATCAAATGTTTGGGCTGATGATACCTATATCTCAATCTACATTATCCCAGGATAATTATCATAGCTACATAATAATAACCTTTATTTAACCAGGAGAGACCCATTGAGATTAAGAATATCTTTTTCAAGGGAGACCTGGCCAAGACATAATAGTTAACAGTAGCCTACAATTGCAAAACAAACCTAAATCCATACATCTATCCTCCATTTTCCCAACACAAAAACCATGTTAAAAAGTTAGATTACTGGATAATGTATTGATTAATAGTATTTTTTTTAAACAATGTCAAATAAGTCAATTTAGATGAGTTTAGATGCTGTTTTTTTTTTATTTTTATTATCAGTGAAGGTCTATAAAAAAGGACCTTGACCTACATAGCCTATCGATCATGTCAATCATGGCATGTCATTAAATTTTTATGAAGTGATGGATGAGCTGTCAGTGCACGGCTTAAAGAGAATGTTTTTTCGGGAAGAAGTCACATGGTCGTGTACATTGCGTTTTGCCGTGGTGGATCAATATGATCCATGTTCTACCTCTCGGGCTGCTAAAGAATAAGGTGCACCCGCAAGTATCTTGACTTCTTGAATCTGACTTGAATTAGTCGGATTGCGTGAACTAGAATTGGTCTTTATGGATCCGCTTTAGCCCCGACTGACTTGTTGGGTTAATTCAAGTCAGGTTTGGGACTTTAATCCCATCTTTTTTGAGCGTCCTTTATGGAACAGGCCCCTGATATTATAGGGTTAGCAACCAAGAAAATATTTTATTCTTGAAAATGTTTTGTGAGAATTGAAAAAAACTAAACAAAAAGTGTAGTCTCTCATATCAGGATTAGACAGTCTCCATATATCCGTAAACCCCAAATCACTACCCAGCATGTGAATTGCTTCCCATTCTTTAGACCAGGGGTGTCAAATCCTGATCCTCAGGGGCCGCTGTCCTGTAAGTTTTAGACGTTTCCCTGATCCAGCACACCTGATTCAAATTAATGGTCGTTATCAGGCTTCCACAGAGCTTGATAATAACCCATTGATTTGAATCAGGTGTGTTATTGAGTCCATAACTTTATTAAACTCACCGACTAAAATCAAACGGCCCTCTGTACCTCCCAAAAAATTATGAACATTATATAAATAGGATGGATCACTCATTTGGTGCATAGATGTTACAGAGCACCAATCATTTACCTTCCACTATGGCCTCAATACACACTATACTCCCTTTTCATCCAATACTGTATTCAACAGAACAAGACGTATTTTCTTGATCAGAATTGCTACTCCTTTACGCTTACTTGAATGAGTTGTGAAAAAGTATTGTAATCAGATTACCCGCATCACAAATAATAACAACAATAACAACCCAAGTTCATCCTACCTACTTGACCCTTATTTTGTGACAATGGTCCTCAAAACATGTTCTGCCTGCCAACGCAGTGGTTAAGCTCTTCCGCCTCTTCTAGTCTCTCCTGCATGACTGTCACTGTCGTGTTTAACTCAGCAGTTGTTTGTTTTATAGCCAAAACATTAGTCGCTACATTCGTCAAAGTTGAACTAATTTTGGTGATTTCAGCAAGCAACAGCAATTCGAGACTAGCTGTTTGGTCTCCATGGCGGTCAGCGGCCTCCAAAGCCTTATCCTCCGGCTCAGATGGCGGTAGGATTTTCCGCATGGTCAAACGGCTTGGGTTTTTAAAATATCTCAATGTAGCCATGTTTACCTCAATTTTTCATCACTGATATGAGAAAGGTTGACATTCTACCATCTTCCGATGAACGCTAAAAAAGTGTCTTACAAACATGGGTAATAAAGAGGAAAACTGAATATGCCTTAAGGTAGCAGGAGGGATCCCAAGATGCACCCATCCTGTTCGCTGCACCCACGTGACTGAACACTTACATATAATATATGAAAAGGTTTGATATTGAAGATATGCAGTAGATTAGCTTGTACTAAACATAAGTTCAGTCTGAAATATTAATTGATGTGTATTCAACCACAAGTTCAAATAACATAAGTTTGATAAAACGATTCAGGGACGCGTCATCTGGGGTATGCAGGCATGGACTTGGTTGAGCTCCTAGTGGATACTTGGAAAATAAAAATAATCTTCAGCCTATAGATCAGACCTAGATCAGAAAATGCCCCCCCCCCCCCCCCCCCAGCAAAAACAAAGTTCTAACCCTAACCCTATATTTCGGAGCAGGTTAATGTAATAGTCTAATAGCTAATAACCTTATTATTATTGTATATTTAATTCTATTCTAATCCCACTTAGTACTGCTAGTTTATGTACCCTTAGTATAGATAGTCCACATATTTAAATTTTAGGTATATGTTTATTGTATGCACCTTCCTGCCAAAGCAAATTCCTTGTCTGTGCAAACTTTCATGGCGAATAAATCCCATTCTGATTCTGATTCTAATGTAATATTGCACATATTTTCGTCCTATTTCCCCTAAATCAATAAGGTTAGGCTACTTAAAAGACACCTTCCACTCATAAAGTATGTTCTAAATGGCATAAATTCTGCCAATTAATAATTGACGTAACAACTTATTATAAAATGGTCTGTAGCCTAGCCGATCGATTAAGGTACTCGAAACCATGTACACTGTCTGCTTCATTTGATCTTGATAGGCTAAGCATTCTGTAGCAAATAATAACAATAAACACACTATTTATTTATTAAAACTACTAATATAATAATGCACTTAAAATACAAATGTCAGCGAGGGCAGCAATCGCTATCGAACCACAGACGTGCAATTTAGCTAGCAGTGGAAGAATACAAAACAACAAAAATCACCAGTTAACTTAATTTAAATTTGCAAGAACTATAGACTTATACAATAACAGGCTTAAATGAACTGACAACATAAGTTATACGACTTGCAGTTCTCAAGGACGCACACCGCAATCCCAACTGCGGTGTGAAGCGCGTGTCCGTGCTATTCTCCGACATGCACTATAACAATCACTGCTGATACACGGCCTAAAAAATTTTTTTGTACAGCCCTTGTTCTGATACCGTGGCGGGCCGCCACAGCAAAATCAACATAGAGGAAACACTGGGTTGATATAGAATGTAGAGTTTTTAACAAGATATGTACTTCTAAGTATCTGTTTACTGAAGTCAAAGGCAAAGCTGTGTTCTTAGTTTGTGGAGAACAGGTCGCTGTGTTGAAGGATTACAATTTGAATGGGCACTAAGGGACTAAACACGCAGACAAATACAACTTGACTGATTCAGTGGGCGTGGACCGCTGATGGTTTTCTAGTTAAGCTGCAGACCCTGATGATCACAAGTCAGCTGTCCTTTGCATATCCACCTCAGACATTCAGCCAGATTTCGATGCACTTGCTCAAACTGGATTTCTCTCACTGAACAAAATTAACTGAAAAAAGCATGTATTGCTTTTTGTATAAAGTTGATCAAATGCATCTTTAACATACTGCAAAACAACTTTTCAGTGTTTGTGAAGATTAACTAGTTACAAATAACATGAAACACAGATGTAATGATTGTTTTTGTTTTTACTGTTTATTGGGTGTGCTTTGCCTTCGGCAAGGGCACAACCTTTGTTCTCTCACATATATATTTATTTTTGCCCCCCTAAGCCTCAGTCAATATGTGGACTACATAGACAACCTAGGTGTCAAAAGTTGCGTCTTGGTAGTGATTGAGTTGCTTGTATTTGTATTTACGTTCCGTTGCACGGTTTAAGTAGAAATTAAGTTTTTGTGGCAAAAAGTGAAGCTAACGGTGGCTAACTTGCTAGCCACAGTCACTGACGCTACTAACGTCACTAACGTCACGAAAACCCGCGTGACTATCTCTAGAAGAACATTAGTTTAGCAGCTCGTTAACCTCTGGGAGATAGCTAGGCTAACTGCTTTACTGCAAGGCAGCTGCAGAAACACCACAAGCAAAGAGGCCTGGGTGATAACTATTTGCTCATTTTACTTTGTGATATGACACACAATTGTGATGTGTAATGTACGATATAAGCTGATATTATTAAGGAAGTACATTTACTTTCGGAAACAGTAGTCTACTATTTCACTGAAGAATTAGCATCATGACATTAGCCTCTGTTGCCCGGGCAACACGTACTACAGCGGTCTATGATGCATCTGTTTTCAATCGTTAAAATAAACATTCCTCACAAATACATTTTCGTTGTAGGATTTATTATGACATTAGATTACAAGTAAACAATTTGTGGGTGAAATTATCATTACCTGTGGTGTCAAACCAGTGTAGCTCACTGCAACGCTGTAGCCTAGTCTAGTAGCTAACAAAAACATCTTCACAGCTGTTTACAGTAGGAAGTCAAACGGCGGCACATGTTCGGCACTACCCTCACTTAAATCAAAAGTCTTTTAATAGGTGAAACTATCTGACTAGTGACTACTAACCTGAACTACATTGCCACAGCCTAAACTTTGTCAATCTGTTCATGAAAATGATTCATTTCAGCCTAAACCGTAAAACAGAACGTTAAATCGAATTAAACCAATGCAATCGCTACCAAGACGAACACAGTCTAGTACTGTACTGTAGTAGTAAAATTTACCGGGGCAGCTTCTCCACACAGGGCTATATCGCATTTTGCCTTGTTACTGACAATGATCGCTACCACTGAGATTTTTAAGAATGAGGGATTTTCCCCTAAATAAATGTCAAGCTTATTGACATTTTTGGGGGCATATTTTCAGTTAGCAGATGGTACTATTTGACTGGTACTATCGCGATTCCATCTGAGATAGCTACTGCCGGGTAACGTCGTTGTTAGAATAAGATTCAAAGGGGGTTCTTCATTAATGAATGAATGCAATATGAGTAGGCTAAATGCCTGAAAATATCACGAGAAGGGAAAAACTTAAAATGATGTTTAAGTCATAGAGATTAGGTCCATTTTTACACCGGGCTGCCAAATGTATTTGTTTTGATTCAACTATGAGGCTGCTGATCACCATTCCCTCTTGCAGGGGAAATGAGAAGACAACTATTTCATTCTACTCTTCACTCTTAGTATTTTGAGTTGTATATGAGCAGAACAAAATATGCTTTTAAATCTATGTAATCTTTATAAATAATAAGTAGGCTATGCATTTTTGATATCAAATATACAGAAATATCAGTTGTAAAAATGTCATAAAAAAACGGACCCCTCTGCAACCGAAGCAAGCAAGCACACCCTACAATTTCCCCAGAAATTGTACCCTCTCTAGTTACTTTTATAGTGTTTGACCTACACCACAATTTCATATATTTATATAAATATTTACAGAATATCCTTATTATTCTGATAACCAGTAGCAGCTAATCAAAATATATACTTTTATTGCTTTTTACAATGGGAGAAAATGAATAGTGAGCAGAATTAAGTTCTTATTCTATGTTATCGTTGATGCGGCCCTCCAACACATTTCAGGTTTCTCATGTGGCCCCTTGTAAAAATTAATTGACCACCCCTGCTATAGATCTTCATGTCCTCTACTGAGACAGCGGCCACTGTAGGAGACTCCCTAATTGATGGTGTAGTTTGTCAATGAGACAATGGGAGGCCTAGTGACCTTCCTCATCAACCCTCTTAACCCTAAGCAGTCAAGCGAGTTCCTAGCCACAAGCAGTAATCTATGCCATCAAAAGATCAATACCTCTGGATGGAATGAGATAAGGACCCGTTGAACCACACACAAATGCCTACAGTCACACAACCTAAACATGATTTAGCAGCCTTTGCCAGCAGTCTCAACAGCTCACTCACCAATCATAAAGAACTGGAATTTGAGTGACCAAAATAAGTCTGTACTTCAGAACCCCATGTGACTCAGGCAGATGGTAAACCACTGACCAGAAGACATCATGGTGCACAGTGTTAATAGAAAGTATTCTGTTTGATTCTACTGTTAAAATAAAAATGGTCATCAACATCTGTAATAATAATAATAACAACAACAACAAATTAATGTTCATTTAGCAGGTGCTTTTATTCAAAGTGATGCACAGAAGAGAGATTTAAACCTGCCACACCATGAACTGCAGTCAAAAGCTCAACCACTGAGCAATACCAACCCTGTAAAAACACTTCTTCTAAGCACATAACTCAAGAACAAGATACAATTACTATTCTAAATGTTTAAACAATTCTCCACTTTTCGATCTACATAAAACCAACCTCCACTACAAATTAGGGTTAACCTATATTCATGTCTCTTTTATTTCAGTCCAGATAAATGTCTCGGGGCACCGGTTGGAAAGTCCTTTGCAAAACTGTTTCCAATCTTCAGTTAAAATGGATACCAGAATGACCCTGAAAGTGTTTCCACAGTTTGGAAGTTGACAGCAGAGACAAATGTATTACCAGTAGTGTACAAGAATCATCCCCCTTACTTTCCTCTCCCTTACACTGTGGTGCCACATTCTACACCTCCTCTCTTGTAACCACAAATTCAGCTCTGCAACTGACGCACAGGTTATTTGGGCACGTGCAGACATAAGGTTAGATTTGGGTCATTTTGTGTACTTCTGTCGTGTCTTTTATTTCTCTATTTGGTTTGAGCAGTTGATAAATGAGTTTTTCAGCAAAAAATAATTTTATGATGCATACAATATGGTAAAAACAATGTGCCAACATGGCCTTTGTAGACATCTGTAAAGATGGGTGATAGCATTTCTTGTGAATGCTTTTCTTGTTTACTTCATGTGTGCCATTTATACATTATTGCTGTCTTGCCAAAATGTTGATCTATCAAGAAATTATCAACTTACTGCACCTCAAAATCTAAGCATGTGTATGGTGACTTAACAAGGCCCTACCAAATATCACCTGACAAGTAGGTGCGTGCTATAATGCCAATGTTCTCACAGATTCTACCATGTGAACTGGCATGAGGATGTAGAGGTTGGAGTTGCAAGTGTGATTTTCAAACACTTAAGTGTCCACAAAGAGTTCCTCAGACTAGTATGTGCGAAGAAATGGTAGAATCACATCTAATTGATAACTCAAACAGGAAGGAGCTAAGACTACATGGCTTGAGCAAATAGCAACATTGCTAGCCATTTCATGTGGTTATGGTCTCTGGTAGGGATGGGCACATGTATTCAAATATTTAAACTGGATTCCAATTTGAATGCAAGAATAGATCAATTAAATTGTCTGAGAACTGCAAGAAAACATTTGCTAGGCTACATTCAAAGTTTGTTCAAATCAAAACTCCATCTAAACTGAATGAGTTACCTAATGCTTGTGTTACGTGTGTGCACTGCACATTTACCTTCCCCAGCAAACAAGGCCTAACTGATGGCAAGGAGTTTCTATGACAAATGTAACTTGGTTTAACCTCTTTTATGTGACAGGTCAAATTGACCCCTTTCCACTTTTTGAGTTGAAATACTGCTTAACTTCTTTTGTATGTATTTTATTTTTCATGATTTAGGGTCATGACCTTGTGTACAAGAGTGGGCACACTGATGTATGGCGGAAAGTCTTTATATAATCTGTTTAAGATGTTGTAGGTAATTTTTGACCCAGACACATGTTCACTAGTAGTTTCTAATTAATCAGGAAGGGTTAATTGAGATTTAAATTCTCTTTTTCGGGAGCGTACTGGGCACCAAGTCGTTACACAATTACAACTTGTACATGTCTAATATGAGAAAATCAAACATTTTAAAGCATTTGCGGGTCAGGGAGTCAGTACAAAATCCTACATCTATCATTTAAAAACAACAATTTGTTGTTTCTCAAATTTGAAATTTATTTGGAAGGTTTTCCAAGCTGTTTGGAGCAGAGAACATCAATGCTCTTAAAATAAATTCAGTATTCATTAAAAATATTTAGCCTTATGGGTATGCATTTCTGGAAACAAAGTTAAAAAGTGACTGGATTCACATAATGCCTGCTAGAAATGCAGGCATTTGCCTGCATTTCACATAATGCCTGCTAAGAATGCTTTAAGAAAAGTAAAGTGTGTTTTGTTTCTCATGTCCATTGTGCTTTCCACTACAATACTATTATTTAGGTGATCTTCAGCACCCCATTGTTAGATAGATATCCATCATCTTCATCAATATTAATAATTTATTTACATCCAAACTCACCCCTCAGTTTCTGCACTACATAGACATGCATGAACAGTGTCAACATTTTTGTCTAATTCCCGAATACGTTTCTATTGCATTCGTTACACAGTTTATAAATAATTTAAGTTTTTCTGGCTAAATGTGCAGCTAACGGTAGCTAGCCACAGTCACAAATGTCACAACGTCACAAACCTGTGCATGTTTACCTATAGTAGTTCAGTAACTAGTTAGCTTGTGGAAGATGGCTATTTAGCTAAAACTTCTAAATGGTACATTATGCCTGCTGGTAGCCAGTTACTAGCCAGTTAGCAAAATGCCTTGTTGTCTCTGTCTTTGCACAGTTGCTCAGCTAGGATCGTGGTGGGACTGATAGATTATTAAAGCAATAAACCGTGAGAAAGGCATCAAATGATGATCATAAGTCCTAGAAGCAATCAATGCCATCCAATATTTGAACTATTGGAGTGGATAGATGGTTTCTGACCGTTATAATGACAGAAACCGAGCCTGTCAAGTTTCCTTCTCGCTACCTAGCTATGAACAAACTATTCTTAATTACTTGCTAGATAACAGTTCCATTAGAAATGTCTCAAACTGTATTTCCAGCAATATTATATTAGTATTAATATGTTCCCCAAAATAATAAAAGTTAATTTACGTTTTTGGGGGCGTCTTTTATTTTCATAGTTAGCCGATGGTACTGTTTAAATCGCGATTCCTGCCAGAGGGACAACTTTGTTTGAATCAGCTGGTTTCAAAAGTGTTTTTTTACTAATGAAATGCTATATGAGTAAGCTTTAAAACATCAGTAGAAGGGGAACATTTAAGGGGAAGTATAAGTTACATAGTGGAGTTAATGCAACTGCTTAAACATGTGAGAAAGCCACATTTCACAATTACCTCTGCAAGGTAAATAAGTAGGGCTGTCCCCGACTAAGATTTTCTTTGGTCGACCAAGACTCGACTAAACACTTCTGAAAATCGACTGATCGAAATTTGAAAAAAAATGAAAAAAATCAGTCACAATGTTTTTCATCAAACCATTTTGTGTGATGTTTTACCTCACTGTTTTAGGAGATACTATGAAAGAAATACATACGTAAGAAGGGAGATTGACAACTAGACAAACAGAAAGGTACAAACATTTTCCCGATCTGACTAGCTGCTGGACATTCCAGATTCAGCCGCTATAAAATAAGCTATTACTAATAATAAGCCTTGTGTCACCAGTCCTGTTGTTACCGAATGCCGATATAATACAAAATGCCTGATTGTAAGAGATAATAAATAACCAATGTACTACAAATTACAAATATTGTTTGTTTAACATGCAAATCATCCGAGCGCGCTGATCACTGCCTTAAAAAGTGCAGCATGCAAACTTACGTAGAAGCAGAGTGGGGAACGGGAAGATAATGCCATTCTATTTGGATCTGATTCTTATAATAGGCATATTCATTTTTCAACCCAGCGCATTAGCATGAGCGAAGTAGGCCAAATTATGGTTTTCAGGTGGTAGGCTACATCATATTCGACGTCGAACTATGAAAAATAAACCGTTGTTGGCAGAGTTTGCATTCAGCGTTTTTCGAGTCACCCGGTACTTTGTAAATGTACTTTAATGAAATGCTGCCATAACACAGATTTCTTTGCCATTTTGCCAAATAACACCGACAAAGTAGGCTATGGCAGAGTTTGTAGTTCGGCAGTCAATTGTGCTCGTGCCGTGTGCAAAAAAACAAAAAACAAAGTGCAGATTAACGAAAGGGAAAACAGTAACACCTTTTATTTTAAATGATACCTTTTTAGAGTTGCTTTATTTTTCTTAAATAATATAATCTACAATTTCTGTAGAACATTTCTTTAATTCAGCAATGGTGACACAAGCGGGAATCGGATCTCACACTGCCATATGGCAGCTCGACTAAAATAATCTTAGTCGACCAAGAGCATATCGACCAGAAAATCGACTAGTCGACTGAGTGGGGACAGCCCTACAAATAAGAAAACCTTGTTTCATTATACACTTTCGATACTTTGCATACTTATAAAAAATATACAGACGAGTTGTAAAATGTAAGCACACACATGAAAACTTGTCTTTCTCCAAATATTTGGAAGTTTGATATTCGTTTAATCAATAGGTTTGGAGGTGATATACTTTTTTTTTTAAACAAGGCACCGTTGTATTATCTAGATCAAACAGAATTCAAAGCAGTCTGATTCAATTTTCATGATATACATTTTTCGTATTTTTTTTTCCTTTTATAAAACAAGCTCTCTCTCGTTGAGGAGGAGCCACCAAACAGGAAGTTGGGTTATATCTCAGTGTCTTTGACACCAAACTTCGACTGAGAATCCTCTTCTGAGGATGGCCCATGGTTGTGTGACCACTGGGAGACAGCGCAGGAAACGAAAAATGTGTTTTCGCAAATAACTTGATGTGTTTGCCCTTAAGTCTGTGTAAATCAATAATAATATATATTCAGAGTTTGTCACCACAGAAAAATGTGTTAATAACCAACCAGCCGAACCACTCCAGTGTTTCCCCTACCATTATATTAGGGGGGCGCCCCGCCCCCCCAACAGCACCCCATGTACCCCCCCTTTTTTTTAATACAGCGCCAGATCACAAAATAAGTCATTTAAGGTTACCTTTCCTATAAAACAGGTCTATAGCTTGCTCTTTTATTAAACAAACTAAGTGGCCTAATGTTATTTATCTTATTTACACAACGGCATTTGTTTTTTGTCTCTACATCAGTGGTTCCCAAAGTGGGGGTCGCGACCAGCGAGGGGGGGGGTCGCGAGATGATTTCCAGAAATCAAGGAACATTTTAAAACAATTAGATATAGCATATTTTAGCAAACATTTTAACAAGTTAAAAAAGTAGTTAAATTAATGCATGCAAATAAAAAAGCCATCAGCCTTTTGATTTTCCATTCACTGTAAGTACGGCAAACCAGACATCCGACCAGGATGACGCATAAGTTGAACTGTCAAGCGACCGAACGTTAAAGGCAGCTTTCTCAGTCAAGACACTGGCTGAGTTTTGGATTTAAGTGGAGAGGGAATACCCATGGCCGCGGGAACTAGGGGTGCTGCAGCACCCCCTGTGACAGCACGAGAATTAAAAATAATATGACTTGAAAATCCACCACCGCAGCACAGCCCCGCATCGGCCATTATAAATGCCGATACCGATAGTTTGGAAAATGCCCAATATCGGCCGATAATATTGGTTGGGCTCTAATGCGGGGGTCGCGAGTCACTGGCCCCATTATTTTAGGGGTCGTGGGCTGAAATGTTTGGGAACCCCTGCTCTACATGGTCGGTGGGTTAATTTTAAAATATCAAATCCTACTAAATAGATTTCTACATTTTGTATCACAGGACATGGCATGGATGATGACCGCATCTCTCTCCCTGTGCAAGAATAGTGAGCAACTTTTCCTATAGCTGGTATAAAAGAAGAGAATTGTCTGAAGCTCAGATACAGCTAAGTCTACCCACTCATCAGCTCATCACTGAGTCTGCTACAAGAAGGGGAACAAGGCAGAAAATGATTGAGAGGGTACTGGAGCAGCAGGGTGCCCTTGCCAAAGTTTTGGCCACTGACAAGAAATCCAGGCATCTAGTCCCTACCTTCCTGGCAGGATATAGAGGTCATAGAGGCAGTCCAGAAGGCTCTCAAACCCCTTCAGGACTTCACAGATAGTCCTCACCAGACAGAGTATGTTACTCTCTCATATGGCAGACCTGTGCTTCATCTTTTCAATACAAGTCTCCTGGCACAGCACCTGCTGTAATTACTACACTAGTGACCTATTGGACATGGCCTCACTTGTGGATCCAAGGTTCAAAACAAAGTATGTCTCATTTACATTTACATTTATGCATTTAGCAGACGCTTTTATCCAAAGCGACTTCCAAGAGAGAGCTTTACAAAAGAGCATAGGTCACTGATCATAACAACAAGATAGCCCCAAACATTGCGAGCAGCCAAAACATGAAGCATACATTGTGGAAAACCAAATAAGTGCCAAAGGGAAGAACCATAAGAGCATGCAGTTAAACAAGTTACAATTGAACAACATGAAACTCCCCACAAGAGTGCAAGAGTGTACCTGTAGAAAAAACAATCAACAGTAAAAATATTTCACAGCGAGTACAAGAATTTGAAACCATTACAACTAACCAACAAGAGCAACAAGTCTCTCAATACGAGTCATTGTGATCCTGGAGGAAACTAACATCAGGTCCAGCCAAGCATTCCTAAGTGCCGTTGTACTCCCGGAACAAGTGCGTCTTGAGCCTTTTCTTGAAGGTGGGGAGACAGTCAGTGTCCCTGACGGAGGTGGGGAGTTGATTCCACCATTGGGGGGCCAGACAGGTGAAGAGCTTGTGTTGGGACCGGGCGCTCTTGAGCTGTGGGACCACCAGACGGTTGTCAGAAGAAGACCGTAGGTGGCGGGGGGGGAGGGGGGGGTGTAAGGCTGGAGGAGAGACTTGATGTAGTCGGGTGCAGTCCCGTTCACCGCTCGGAAGGTCAGTACCAGAGTCTTGAATCTGATACAGGCCGTGATGGGAAGCCAGTGGAGGGAGATGAGGAGCGGGGTAACATGGGAGCGTCTGGGTAGATTGAAGACCAAGTGATCTTGTCTCAAGTGACAAGATCGACCTGTTGAAGCAAAAAGCTGTCTTGGAGCTTCAGCGTCTCTGCTGGCTGGCAATGCCTGCAGACCAGGCATTTGTGTCACCACCAGTTAAGAAGGCGACACTCGGAAGCTTCTTTAAGAAAAGCACACCACCCACCAGCACCAATTTAACACAGAGGCAGGCTATTGAAAAACGAACTTTCAAGATACTTGTCAGCCTCTGTAGAGAGCGATAAGAGATCCTCTCAAGTGGTGGAAGGAATATGACAAATTCTTTCCAGCACTGAGCCACCTGGCAAATAAGTATCTTTGTGTCCCAGCTACCAGCACACCTTCTGAGAGGGTTGCTGTGGTAACATTTGATATTTGCAAAGTTGTGTAACTTGTTCAGCAGGAAAGGATAACATGTATGTTTGGGAGTCTGTTGGCTGAGCGGTGAGGGAATCGGGCTAGTAATCCGAAGGTTGCCAGTTCGATTCCCGGTCATGCCAACTGACGTTGTGTCCTTGGGCAAGGCACTTCACCCTACTTGCCTCGGGGGAATGTCCCTGTACTTACTGTAAGTCGCTCTGGATAAGAGCGTCTGCTAAATGTAAATGTAATGTTTACTTTTTCAATCAGTCAGTTAATGTGTTAGGAACTGAAGAAGTATTGTCAGAGATGTGACTTTTTGGTTAATATATTTATGTTATTTTTATGTACATTTTGATCAATGTCGTCATAAAGATGTGTGTGACATCTCACATGTAGCTGGCTTACAACTGAGCATTTCACCCACGTAAAAAATATCGAGATATATATTGTATATTGCCATTCAGCCCAAAAATATCGAGATATGACTTTTGGTCCATATCGCCCAGCCCTATTTCAGCCCCGCCCCAAAAATCCTGAACAGAAAAATGATGAACGGTGGTGTAACGGAGTGAGAACCGTGAAACTCACTCCTCAGGTATGTAAGAGGCCACCTGCGTCAAAGAAGAGCTAGCTTTTCTTTGCCGTAGTTGGTAGTGGTCGCGCTTGGCAAGTCGGAGGCCGAGCGTTCGAATCCCGTGAGTGGCGAACTACTTTGTCAGACGGAGCGTGGCTACAGCTTATACAGACCCGTCACAGTAGCCTAACTCCACACTTAAGTACTACACAGCCCAGTCTTTGTAATGTGTTTAAAGCAATACATTTCGAACATTCATAGTGTGTTTAGAAAAAAATCTCTGAATTTGCTTTACACGGACTTTAACCCTTGTGTTATCTTCGGGTCATTCAGACCCATCAGTCATTGTGACCCACCGTCATATTGCGACAACTTTACCGCATACAAAAACAAAGTGAAGCATTATCTTTTAACCGTTGGTCTTTCTCAGACCCCCCACATTGCAAAGGTTAAAAGAAAATTATTTTTATTTGTTTTTGTATTGGGTAAACACAACGATGGTTCGTTATGAACCTTTGGGTCATGTGACCCGAAGGCAGCACAAGGGTTAAGAAAGTAATTCCTTTGTCTTGTGAGATTCAAGCCTGACACATCTTAACTTAAGTCAACCAAACTGAGATATCTGCCATATTGGATTATATTGAAAAGTGTCAACTTTTCACAGGCCAAAAATGTCAATAAAAAAAAAAAAATGGCACAGATGATCTTCAAACCAAATCTCACAAAAGTTATGTGGATTTTCTACTTTCAAAACTGTTTGTCAACAATTAGGCCAATCAAAATCAGCGGTTAGCCGCCAAACAGGAAGTTGGGTCGTATCTCAACAAATCTTTGCTGCATTGACACCAAACTTGATACATGTCTTCAGGACCCTGTTCTGAGGATGTCTAAATGTGTTTTTGAGTAAATTGTCTTGCGTGGACCCCTCATTGCTGCTTGCAGCTATATTAATCTAATTAAGGTTGCTTACTAGCAAGGTCTTCCAGCTTGGGGGGGGGGGGGGGGGGCGGCGGCGGCGGGGGGGGGGGGGGCAACGGTGACCATGTAGATTGTACCATTGTAGATTTATTGCTATCCATAACATAGCAATATATTTGGAGAGACTTTGAGGGATATAATAAAACGTTTCTACACGTCAACGTGTATGTCTGTTTGTTGGTTCAAAAGGGTTGTGGTTATCAAAATCTATTGAAATTCAGCTAGACTAATGTTCAGCACACAGTTGGCAAAAATAATCAATAACGTTAGTAAAGCAGTCAAAAGAATACACTAGCTTGCCAGCGAATGTTACTGAAAAAATTGCTGAAGCTAGCTAGCTATCAGAAATGCTAAATATTACCATCAATTTGTGCAATACATTAGACTACACCCTTATCTGACCAAAGTCTGCATGCTTGGCCATTACACCCGTCATATTACATTTACATTTTAGTCATTTAGCAGACGCTCTTATCCAGAGCGACTTACAGTAATTACAGGGACATTCCTCCCGTGGCAAGTAGGGTGAAGTGCCTTGCCCAAGTACACAACGTTATTTGGCACGGCCGGGAATCGAACTGGAAACCTTTAGATTACTAGCCCGATTCCCTAACCACTCAGCCACCTGACTCCCGTCAGCTCCCGTCCTGTCAATCCCATATGAACTACAACAGTAACCTTAGACAACTACAAGTCTACTATAAGTCTATACTAAGTCTTGACTATACTTTGTGATCAGACACCAGTGTTGGGGGTAACACGTTATATAATATAACTTGTTACATAATATTATTACTTAAGTGAGTAACAAAGTAATATAACAAGTTCGTTTTTGACATTGAGTAATATTATTACAGTTACTTATTTAAGTAACTTGCGTTAATTGTCCAAGTTACTGCATGAATTCAACAAAAGACTAAAATAGCCTTATAAATACAGATTGTTGCCTAAACGACACTTCCTGGGTGCAGTGTTTGCCTTTGATTCACGCTGCAGACAAACACAACAGCAATTATGGCAACAGAACATGTAACGTTTTTGGGATGGAAATATTCACACTATTTCACTTTCATTGAAGAAATAGGAAAAAACATCAAAGTGAACTGCAAACTGTGCCCCAACAAAATACTATCTACTGCCAAAAACAGCACTTCAAACTTAAAAAAACACCTTGAAAGTGTCCACAGAGAAACAAAGCTGGAAGCTAGCGAAAAATCCACTTTAAGCCTTAAGAGAGATGGCGACCCATTTCCACAAGTGGCTGCTGGTTCATCATCAGCCAAGCAGACAAAGTTGCATAATTTAGGCCTTGCTGTGACACCAGCAGAGTTAAACAAACTGATTGCTAGATATGTTGTGGAAGACATGAGGCCATTGTCAACAGTCGAGTCGCCTGCATTTAGGAAACTTATTAGCAAAATATCGATCATTTGGCAAGCAAGCATTTACTACCTGATCAAAATAAATTTACGGCTGACTTGGATAAAGCTTACGATGTAATGGAAAGAGAACTCAGAAAAACCTTTGATGGCATTGACTATGTAGCCACTACAGCAGATGTATGGACAGCTAACAATTTTAATGGGGGTGACTGTTCGTCACTCCCCAGGGCTCTAGAGTGCGACCAATTTGGTCGCATATGCGACCAAAATTTGTACGGGTGCGACAAAAATGTTTACTAGGTCGCACCGGTGCACCTAACCTCCTCGCATCCGCTGCCTCTCCAAGAACGAAGCGTTTGTTTCTTCTTTGACGGAACTCGCACTCATGGTTGGATCATGGTTGGTCGCTGTGTTGAAGGATTACAATTTGAATCGGCACTAAGGGACTCAACAAAAAAACTAACGCGGACATAATAAGAACTTGACTGATTCAGTGGGCGCGGGCTTGATGGTTTGCTAGTTAAATTGCACACTCGGATCATCACCTGTCAGCTGTCCTTCGCATATCCACCTCAGACATTCAGCCAGATTTCGATGCACTTGTTCAAGCCCACTGGATTCCTCTCACATAACAAAGAACTGCAAAAAAATATTGCTTTTTGTATAAAGTTGATCAATTGCGTATCTTTAACATACTGCAAAACAACTTCAGTGTTGGTGAAGATTGACTAGTTACAAATAAAATGAAACACTGATGTAATGATTATTTTAGTTTTTACTGTTACTTCGATAGTCTTTTCCTAGTTGACCAACATGTAAAATATTTATATAAATATTTACAGAATATCCTTATTCTTCTGATAACCAGTAGCAGCTAATCAAAATATATACTTTACTGCTTTTTACAATGGGGGAAAATGAATAGTGAGCAGAATTAAGTTCAAGTTATCGTTGATGCGGCCCTCCAACACATTTCAGGTTTCTCATGTGGCACCTTGTCAAAATTAATTGCCCACCCCTGGAGCTGGGCCATGGAGCTAACCCATGGAGCTAGGATGTTGATGCTAGGGAGAGTGTGGCAAGCTGGTTTAGCCAAGGCCAAAGGGCAAGAAAGCCAAATTACAGGTGTTGGCCATCTGAAGGGCATGCGACAGCAAGGGGGGACCCGCTATAAGACTTTGAGCCATGAAATGTTAGGTCTCAGTTCAGGGAAGCACTTTTAAACAGTAGCACTTTCTATTTTAAAATGTTTTATTTTGCTTGCAATGTTTTAGTTTGGCAGCTCAGTGAAGCACTTAAAATATTTGTATATACAGTTTAATTGTGCGTCAAATAAAACCAATATTTACCTACACCTTATTCTTGTTTAAGGTCATTTACATAATATATATGAATGTATATGGAGCGTGATAAAAAGGTGACCTTGAAATTGTGGCGACGCAAGGAAAAATTTGGGTGCACTTAAATTTTGTGCTGGTGCACCTAAATAAAAAAGTTAGGCGCACCAGTGCAACCAAGGGAAAAAGTTAGTCTGGAGCCCTGCTCCCTGTTTCACTGCCCTCCGACAGAAGGCTGCGGTCCATCAGGACCAATACCACACGCCACAAAAACAGTTTCTTCCCTTCCGCTGTTGGCCTCTTCAACAAGGCCAAGGGTTCACACTGACTTCATGACTTAATGCCCTTAAAACAACACTGCTTTTTGCACTGGACAATACAATCCTGTACCATTTGCATTTTTTGTAATATTTGTATTTTTATATTGTAAATTACTGCAACTTCTATTTTATTTTATTGTGTAGTTTATTTTAATCTAATTCCATTGCTAGTTATGTACCCTTAGTTTGCTAGTTATGTACCCTTAGTATAGTTAGTCCTCATATTTAAATTTTAGATTCCTATATGTTTAATGTTTGCACCTTCCTGCCAAAGCAAATTCTGTGTCTGTGCAAACTTTCCTGGCGAATAAAACCCATTCTGATTCTGATTCTGATCATTGGATTAACGAATCGACCTTAAAGGGCTCATTGACTGCAAAACCGAGTTTACCTTGTCATAGTTGAATAACGACAGTTCGGTGGGTAAAATGGACATACAGTGAACCTCAAAGTCCATTGACACCTCTTTCCTATGCAAATATCACAATTTGAAACTGCCGCTGTAAAACGGGCGGTTTCCAAAAAGCCACCGAATTGACGTCAGATCGGTGGCTCCACATTTTTTGGCTCTGGTCTGTACCTTTGTCTCGCCCCAAAATGTACATACACATCCGGCCGTATGCTAACGTATCCTGTATCTAGCATAAGTAGAATGTGTGATGATTTAGTTTATTGGCAATGGGGCCAATGTTAATTCATTTTCCTGACTGTGTTTCATTCGAATAAATAACTTGTGTTGTCATGTAAATCTACAATTCACGATGCATGTTTGGCTATGTTGCGTCTTTGCTCCGCAGCTTCGCTCGTTGTAAACCAACCAATCAGCGCACAGCTCATCTAAATATTCATGAGCATACTATAAAAGGGAGAAACCCTCTCGTTTCATTCTAGGGCTATTTCACAGGGTTGCATTAGGGTGCATAGAACAGCACCCACGCCATTTTCAGCCCAACCAATGTTACATACCCTATTCGGAGACCTTAAGGAACAGTGTGAAATATAGCTGCAAGCAGCGATGCGGGTTCCTCCGCAAAATGGCAAAATATTATAAACATGTACACTGTTGAAAATGGAGAGTTGGACAACAAGAGAGCAAAACTACTTCATGTTTGGCCAACAACAATAGGCTGAATGGGGATTTGAACTCTTGAGCTTAAGGTCTCAAGTCAGTCTCTCTCTCCTCTCTGCTACACACCAACTGTTGAGATTGTATGAGTATCACTATTCCCCTTCCATGCTGTTTCCCTCTCTCCCAGCACAGGTCATGCCAAAGCAGAAATGCTGCATGAGGTTTAGATGTAGTCCAAAAATTACCTCCCACAATCAGTACATTTCAACCCCAACTATGTTTTCAAACTTTCTCAAAGATGGCTTGAAAACCACGGATATTCACTTCCTTCTTGAGTAGATCTCAAGAATAGCCTCATAGGCAACTGGCTAGGGTACAGTCCACGTCCAGCTCCTTGAGAGTGTAGTCTCCGATAGTCGAGTAGTCACAGCATTTTCAATATGGAAGTGCGGGACAAGGGGTGAAAATGCTGTGCGACACAACGCAAAGCGCGACAGGTGGTCACCCTAGTGTCAAGGGGCAGGAAATAAGGGAGAAAAGTCAGCCGGTCAACTATCGCCACTTAGAAGACGTCGTGACGTCGTACATCAGCTTCTGTGAGGACTGCTGTATTCCAACACGCACCAGGGTGAATTTCAACAACAACAAGCCCTAGTTCTCTGCAAAACTTAGAAGGTTGCGGCTGAAGGAGGAAGCTTTTAGGAGTGGGGATAGAGACAGATTCAAGGAGTCGAAGTACAGGTTTAGCAAAGCAGTCAGAGAGGCTAAACGATTGTACTCGGAGAGACTAAAACAACAGTTCTCTGCAAACGACTCTTTCTGTCTGGAGAAAGCTCAGGCAGATTACCAACTACAAGCCCAGAGCCCCCCACACCACTAACGACTCCCGCCTGGCCAACGACCTGAACGAGTTCTACTGCAGATTTTAAAGACAATTGGACTGTCCTGAACTACCCCTCCCCACCCAAGTGGACTCCCCCCCCCCCCCCCCTCTCTCACCACAGTGATGACTCTCCATTCAGGAGAGAGAAGTCAACAGATTGTTCAAGAGACAGAACCCCCACAAAGCAGCGGGGCAAGACTCTGTCTCTCCTGCCACCCTCAAGCAGTGCGCTGACCAGCTGTCTCCAGTGTTCACCAACATCTTCAACACCTCCCTGGAGACATGCCACGTGCCAGCCTGTCTCAAGTCCTCCACCATCATTCCTGTGCCCAAAAAGCCACAGCCAACAGGACTTAATGACTACAGACCCGTCGCCCTGACCGCTGTGGTAATGAAGTCTTTCGAGCGCCTGGTGCTGGCACACCTCAAAGCCATCACAGACCCTCTTCTGGACCCCCTGCAGTTTGCCTACAGAGCTAATAGGTCTGTAGATGACGCAGTTAACATGGCCCTCCACTTCACCCTACAGCACCTGGACTCCCCAGCATCCTACGCCAGGATCCTGTTTGTGGACTTCAGCTCTGCCTTCAACACCATCATCCCCGCTACGCTTCAGGACAAGCTCTCCCAGCTGAACGTGTCCGACTCCACCTGCAGGTGGATCACAGACTTCCTGTCTGACAGGAAGCAGTGCGTTAAGCTGGGAACACAAGTCTCTGACTCCCGGTCCATCAGCACCGGATCTCCTCAGGGCTGCGTCCTTTCTCCTCTGCTCTTCTCAGTGTACACCAACAGCTGCACCTCCAGTCATCCGACGACACCACCCTCATTGGGCTCATCTCTGGTGGAGATGAGTCGGACTACAGGTGGGAAGCTGACAACCTGGTGACCTGGTGCAGCCAGAACAACCTAGATCTCAATGCTCTTAAGACAGTGGAGATGGTTGCGGACTTTAGAAAGAATACAGCCCCACTCACCCCCATCACCCTGTGCAACTCCCCAGTAAACACTGTGGAGTCCTTCCGCTTCCTGGGTACTATCCTCTCCCAGGAACTCAAGTGGGAACTGAACATCAGCTCCCTCACCATGAAAGCACAACAGAGGATGCACTTCCTGCGGCCGCTGAAGAAATTCAACCTGCCAAGGACAATGATGGTGCACTTATACACAGCCATCATTGAGTCCATCCTCACCTCCTCCATCACCATCTGGTACGCTGCTGCCACTGCCAAGGACAAGAGCAGACTGCAGCGTCCGCACTGCTGAGAAGGTGATTGGCTGCAATCTGCCTACCCTCGAGGACCTTGAGGCGAGCGAGGTAGATTGTGGCCGATTCCTCCCACCCTGGACACACTCTGTTTCAACCACTCCCCTCCGACAGAGGGCTGCGGTCCATCAAGAGCAAAACCTCATGCCACAAGAACAGTTTCTTTCCCTCCGCTGCTAGCCTTTTTAACAAGGCCCCAAACTGACACTGACACTGTCACTTTACCTCATACACTCTTGTCACTTTAAAATATTCAGTATTTTTATATTATTTCATTTAATTTTCATTTTATATTATATTGTATTTTTATTTTAAATTATATTTTATAGCTCTGCCAGAAGTTAATTTTATTTTGTTGTACATTTTCTTTTTGTTCATTATGTTTAAATGTTCACTGTATGCACCTGCCCACCAAAGTAAATTCCTTGTTTGTGACCACTTACTTGGCGATTAAACTCAATTCTGATTCTGAAGTCACCACCTGACATGGAAATTCTTAATAGATTCCAGAGATTAAAGAGGGTTTTTATGCGGTACAACTGTCCTACCACATCCAGCGCACCGGTTGAGAGACTTTTTAGTCTGGGCAATATTGTGCTTCACCCCAATAGAAACCAGTTGACAGACAAACGTTTTGAAAAGCTTCTGGGGGGAGGGGGTTAGGACAGACCAGCCCACACTGAAAAAAAAAAAATCCTAGAGGAAACACTTAAACGCCAGACTCCCTTCTCTGCAGAACGCATTGGGGACGCAAGGGAATAAAAATTCACTTTTTAGTTGATTTACAATATGCTGTCTGCTTAAAAATAACCAAATCATTCAAATCAATTCTCATTCTGTACCATATTGTTACATCATTTTGCATCTAATAAAATCATGTTAAATTGCACTTCTTTGCAAAAGGAATGAATCATATCACATTAGCTTCAGTTTGTTTGCTTTTTTATATATATACACTGGATCATTGCCAATGCATCGAGATGTATATCGCATCAGCCTCAGTGATGGAGAAGCACTTCCCTAATCCCTGATCTATTGGTGGGTCCCATATGGAAACATGCTGGCATGCTATTTTCTTATGGTCTCTGCCATTCCTGTGCATCTTTACACAGAGAAAGTACAGACATTTTAAACAACAAGCGCAAATTTGTTTAGCTGCGACAGCGGGGAAATTATTGTGGACCAACAGATCAAGCTATAGAGCTGGTGGTCAAGTCTGCCAGTAGGTGTAGCCCTATCTTAGCAAAGTTTCAGTCTTGATATGAAAACACAATTATACCGTAGGGAAAATCAGTTTTAGACTTATTTTATTTCAGGGGGGAGTCAGATGGCTGAGTGGTGAGGTTGCCAGTTCGATTCCCGGCCATGTCAATTGACGTTGTGTCCTTGGGCAAGGCACTTCACCCTACTTGCTTTGGGGGGAATGTCCCTGTACTTACTGTAAGTCGCTCTGGATAAGAGGGTCTGCTAAATGACTAAATGTAAATTTCAGAAAAAGTTACATATTATTCTTTGAAATTGACACCTTTATTAACATGAGCACTTTGGTCCATAATGTAAATGTGCCAGATTTAGCCATACAGGCCAATCCTTGGCAGGTCATTTTAAGAAAGCATGTTGTGGCAGTCAAAATAATCTAATAACACAATGTAAGGGTTTAAGTAACTGAAAGCAACAATGCACAGTTGAAGGACAGTGACCATATTGGCAATCAGGTCAAGATGGTAGATTAAACTTAATAGTTTAGGTATGGGTGTTATTGGATCCTGTATTAGCTGCCGGCACACAATTCTAGTTCTGACCCCAACCTTTGAGAACACTCTTTTGATGGGTTGTTGTTGTTGGGAATCTTATCAGTAACTATTGATCTGCTCATAGCTCATGTTTACTGATGAAGTTACACCGCTTCACAAATGGGATTTGGATCTAGATTCTGTACAAGCTCAAGGTTTTGTCCTCGGGGGTAGTGAGGACATTAACAGGGACGCTACATACGTAGGTCATATTTAGTATAGTGTATATGTTGATAAGAATATGTTTGTCAGTGTTTGTTGTAAATGTCTCTTTTCATGTCCAGTCATTTCAAGAGCACGGTTTCCATTCATTTGAATTTTGTAAGTACTGCATTTAAAAGATTTAAATACATATTGGTTTAAAACAGACAAAATAATATATGGTCGACACAAGCATGTACTGCAGTTTGCCCCATCTCTTTAATATTCAAGAGACTTTCTTGTGGAATATCATTTATTGTGACAGTTCCTGACAAATTGCATAATCCTTATGTTCTGCTAAATTATGCTTGGTCAAACAAATCTTGTATTCCTTAAAACATCAGCAAATTTGTTTGCTTTCTAGTGGTTTAGGCCATTTTAAGGACTTGCCAAACCAAACAGACAGGGGGATAAGTCTAAAGAGACATTTTGTTCAGTACCACTTGGAGGTTTGTAAGGAATTATTGGATTTAAAGTAGTGGTGGGCATAGATTTATTTTTTTAATCTAGATTAATCTCACTGTAATCTTGGCGTTAATCTAGATTAATCAAGATTAAAATGGCTCATTTGAATTCCCCCGAAGGCATTCAGAATATGTGTGCTACGCAAATAAGGAATAAAAGTAAGTCTTTGAGAACGGGTTTCTCAAGCCAGGTGGCGCATTAGACCAGGAGCTCATCTCCTGTTTCCAAAATGCATCACAAACTGCTTGAGAAAGCTGTTCTACTATGATAATTGGTGATGAAAAATAAATTATGTTCAATAAGATGTACTTGTGTTTATTAACTGTTTATTAGATTAGTTAGCTTGGCTGATAGAGCTGTGCTGACGGGCTTGCCTCGGTTGCACTCAAACAGTAGTTTGACAACGACTCTTCCCCTGCGCTACATCAGTGCTTGGACCGGCATCTTCCGCATTAGCTAAGGGATGCTTTGCGTTTAGGTGGTATTTGAGACTGGAAGAACTCCTACAGTGAACTAATTCCGCATAGCACAAGGTGCAAACAACCTTAGTCATGTCAAGGTTTCCATTGGGAAGCTTCTTAAAAATACATTCTCCCTGAAGCAAACCAGGCAGATTCATAGCTGCATCCATGTTAGCACGTCACGTTTGATGTGATAATTTCATACACAAGGCATACACACAGGTTCGAAGACTCGTTCTCACCCCCTACAGTGCAATTCGGCTAGGTATACATCCGCGCTAAAATATCAAGGTGAAAGTCATCATAGCTTGCGTAGTATAGACCCAGCTCCCAACCCAACTTTGAGACTAGATTAACAGCAATATTTTTTTTATCGCCGATAAGAGTCGCAGCGCGTTAACGCGCGTTAACGCCAATAACGGCCCACCACTAACTAAAACCAAAACATCATTTCTTACGGCACTATCCTGCACGCATTTTTAAATGTGGTCCTCTGATTAGATTATGGACGATGCGTTTCTAAAGTAAACACAGCCATTTTAAAAGATGTGCCAGACATTTGAAAAACATCTGCCTAACTTTATCCGAAAGACATCAGATGTTTCAGGAAAATCTTTCAGCTGGGCCAGGATGCAGTCATATTCTACAAGTCAAAGACAGTTTCACTTTTTACCCCAACCTTTACAGTGACACAATCAAACATGCAGTGAGAGTTTCGCGTTTCAGAAATCAATACAAGTGTATCCACAAACAGTGTATAAAAGGTACATAATTTCCAGTGTCAAAAAATGATGAGTTGATTGAGTTTGGAGAACTTCTCATTATTTACATTTATGCATTTAGCAGACGCTTTTATCCAAAGCGACTTCCAAGAGAGAGCTTTACAAAAGAGCATAGGTCACTGATCATAACAACGAGATCGCCCCAAACATTGCGAGCAGCCAAAACATGAAGCATACATTGTGGAAAACCAAATAAGTGCCAAAGGGAAGAACCATAAGAGCATGCAGTTAAACAAGTTACACTTGAACAACATGAAACTCCCCACAAGAGTGAAAGAGTGTACCTGTAGAAAAAATAATCAACAGTAAAATATTTCACAGCGAGTACAATAATTTGAAACCGTTACAACTAACCAACAAGAGCAACAAGTCTCTCAATACGAGTCATTGTGATCCTGGAGGAAACTAACATCAGGTCCAGCCAAGAATTCCTAAGTGCTCCGTTGTACTCTGTTGTAATTTTAATTCAAAATGATGCTGCTGTGTATTTTGTGAAATACATAAAGCTAACCATCATCCTGAATACCATCTGTACTCTGTGACAAAACAAAGCACCAAGTTGCAATGTCTTCACATTACCGAGTTGGTAGATTTGTATCCATACTTTCATACATTGTCGACATGCATCAAGTCATTCCGCTGAAACACAGTGTGTTTTCTAAATAAAGAAGTCTTAACCACGGTGATGTAAAAATCATACCAAAAATGATCATGTATGCTTAGTAAAAATGATAACATGATTAGAAAGTAACTTTCATAAAAAATAAAAAAGATGTACAGACATAAGAGTTCAATATTCACACACAATATACTCAAAAGAAGAGACTATTAAGTTTTACTTCACTAAATGGCTTACCATTTGATTCCAGAAATGACTGAGTTGGAGAGAAAATGTCTATGCACCGCCATCACTAAGGTCTTGCCTGACCTTCCAGAGGTGACAAGGACATTTTAGAAAAGACCTTGCAATCCCTTGGCGTGGAGACATACGATGATTTCAAGTTCATTGAGGAAGCTGATTTGCTGTCGGTGTTGAAGCCAATTCAAGCCCGAAAGGTCCTTGCTGCTTGGAAGCTGAGATGTAAGTCAGTGCCCAAAGTTGCCAGCCTTTAACATCTTAAAGGTTGGAAATATAAAAACATTAACTTGTTTTAATGATAATGATTCCTTTTGTGTGTTTTTGCAGGCCAGACTCCTGAAACCAGCAGCTCATCTGTCAATGCCTCTCCAGGACCTGCCACAACCTTGCAGTCTCTTTCACCCAGAAGTTCACAATCAACCTCTTCCAACAGTCCCCGTAGCACTTGTCCAGAGTGGGTTGATACCTTTTTGATACCATGGGATAAGTTCCCAGAGGAATTGATGCAGTCACTGGAGAGAGGAAAACGACCAAGTCCAAGAGAGATGGTCAGGCTTGTGGTTTGTGAGATGCGAAAAAGTTCTTGCCCATTTAAAACAGAACAAAGAGCAGCAATTCAGGACACTTATGGATGCATTTAACTGGGATGTAAAATTCCTGCCACTTGGAGAGACCCCAGAGAGCCAGCAGGAAAAGAAAGTCCTGTCCTGCTTTAATGAGAACGAAAACGCTGTGTTCTGTTATGTCGAGGACACCTGTCTGGCAGCGGAAGTACAGATGGACAAAGTGCCTTTGACTCCCACCATTGTTGTGTGTGGTAAGTAAAAAAAAATTGGTGTATTTGTATACACAACGTCACAAATAGATTCTTGTCGCACAATGTTTTTTGGGGTTATTGTAATACATGTTTTTATAATTTTGGCAGTAGGAAAATAATTTGTCCTCTTTCAGTTTCAATGAAATGATCATCAATCTGTCATATGCTCTATATTGTATTGTTTGTAAACAAAGTACACATTACAAATTTGTATGTTGAGAAGTTACATGTTTTTGTTCACTGCTTTGAGGATAATAAATAAAAGATTTAAAAGGCAAGGTATTAATAGTTTTTCAAGTCTTTCAGTACAGTATCTTTTAAAGCATATCTTGCTTTTTAGATGCCTAATCTGTTTACAGTGCGTTATGTTTTTGTTACATTCCTGTTTAAAGTCAAAGGTGGCGCAGTTTAAATAAAATGATCAAATATAAATGTTTAATGTGCCTGCAATGAGTAGAAACAGTTTCTGCTTTTACTCAGCAATTCTTTTTTAAATAACAGTGTGGTTGTGCTAAATCAGCAGAAAAGGGATGTTGGATTTACTGGTTTAAAAATGTGTTATACAAACATGTTCAGATTTTGACTGAAGATGTTCAAATTGTTTATGTAATCTTCACAGAATTATTTTGGCAACCGCAGCCACCAGATTTTTTCTGTAAGAACAACAGGATTGTTTTGTTTAACTATACATACAGCTTCTGTATTTCCTAAAGTAAACCACGTCATTTTTACAGGATTTTGTTGTTATAATTTATACCAAATTACTCTGGCAACCCAGCTACCAGAATGTTTTTGTAAGAAAAACTGGATTGTTCCGTTTAAATATACATACAGCTTCTGTATTTCCTACAGTAAACCAAGGTAATTTTTATTATTTTAATTTTTGAATTTTATTATTTACATATACTTAAAACGTCTTCAACACTTGCATTAGTTAAACATTTGAAGGGCTGTATCCATATCTTACAATATATTACAACTAACAGTCAGCCAGCCCATCTTGTGATGTAAAATGGGCATTTTCTGCACACTAGGGCAGTGTCAACCTTTTTTGAGCCACAGCACATGTTTTACATTGGAAAAATCTTGCGGCACACCACCGACCAAAAATGTAACAAAATGACACTGTAGCCTAATACAGTATATATAATTGGGTGTGCTCAAGCCTTCAGTGAGTACAACCATTGTTCTCTCTCATATATATTTATTATTATTTATTTTCCCACCCCTAAAAAAACTTTTGAGTGTCTTGTATTCACGCGAATGTTCCGTTTGACGGTTTAGGCTTGAATTTAAAAAAAGTGCCTTGTGTGTACAAAGGGAACTCAGTGCTAACGTCACAACGTCATCACACGTTAGCAACGATGCATAGATACGGGTTCTTTTTTTTTTCTAGAAAGACAGCGTTATTAGCGAGCCCTCAGCATTAGTACCCTAACTAAAAGTCTAGGAAAGTTGAGGCTACTTGGTTCCCCTTCGTTTTGGTGAGCAGTCTCACGAGCCCTACTCACCCGGCGTCATCGAGCCGACCAGCTAAATACCTATTTAGCACTAGCGTTGCTACCTGCATGCACTCCTAGATTCAGACCTTGCCCCTGTAAATAGTAGAGCTAGCTAACTACTACACTTCTTCTGTGTGGGAATCACAGGAGCTAACCAGTCGAAGTGCGTACAAAAATACAGGAGCACACCCCACAGTTTTCTATAAGAAGGAACGAGACAATGGAATATTCTTTGCAGATATTAATAAATGTTTATTTTTTTAATACTAATTAAGTGAAATTTGATAATTTCTCACGGCACACCTGACGATCTCTCCCGGCACTCTAGTGTGCCGCGGCACAGTGGTTGGGAATCAGTGCACTACGGAATAAAATGGCCATTAGATGGCACTGCTTGTTGTTTTATGATGAGAACTAAAAAATACAAAGCTATTTTATGTATACATAGACCCAAGCTCACGTTTGTTCCTCTCTGATCATTTTCCAGGCTCATAATTGAGACCATGGCACTTCTCTTCAGCCTGACTGGCATTTGATTTACATTTGCAAAGATTCCAGGAAAGAGACACAGTCCAGTTAAATTGTTTTGCTGCTCACAAAGCTAACACAGCTCAAACATGAACATATCTTTCACTTCTTCAGTAGATCAGACATACAGGTGCATTCAATTGTACTGTTTGATCCCTGCTGACAAGTGTGAAGACAAATAAGGGATGGGCTCTGCATTCCAGCACACCTGCACATTGTTGACATGACAGAGGCACAGCAGTAGAGAACAGTTCTCCACTGTCAAGCTACAATTTGGCATTTGAATAAAACAAGAAATGGCCACTACATAAAATGTCCCAACTTTTGTAGTGCTAGTGAATCAGTAGGATCCAGAAACAGCATAAAAAAGATTTTCCACGTCTTTTCCCATCAGCCTGATCATTTGGTAGAAAGATAAATTATATCTGGCAGTTCTAAGCTGTTAAATGGTCAGCTGTGCATAATGTATATTTTCTTAGACTTTACATCATTTTAGTCTATATGCAGGGAACTGCATGATAGATCTAAAAATATGAATGAGTTGGAAGACATTTCACAAACCTTTGGATTAAACAAAACTATGGAATACTACAGCCCCAGTCATTAGACTGAATCTGCCTTTTTGTAGTTCATTTTGTTATTGATCAATCAAGTTTAGTTACATAAACATGTGGACAGCAACTGAGCACTATAGTCTTTTATGACTTTACAATATTTTTCTCTAACTGTATGAACTGCATTAGGTCATTAAACCACAGAAACACATTGGGTGGATGTTTAGAATCTGCCTTTTTAACAAAAAAATGAATATACCTTAAGTCAAAAGTTAATTGCAGATTTAGTTACATAAACTCTGCAGACTCTTTGAATATATTGAGTAGAAGATTGTCAGTAGGTGACAATAGCCTGAAACCGAAATGTTCAAGTTAAAATACCTTTCAGTCTTGTAAAAGCACTGCCCTATAAAAAATAATTATCTAAAAAAATTAAAAATAAACACTTCAAGGTAATGGCAGGCTGCATAATTTTGTACCGTTTCATAAGTATGCATGTGCATTTATTTGAGTTGATAAAAGCCGAGAGCGAAACTTCTAATATGGGTGTTAAGACATGCAGTTCTCTCTCCTTTGTGTTTGCACATGCGGTACGTTTACGAAAATTGGCGACATGGGCAGACAACAATCCATAGCCGTTTCAGTGAAAGTTGTATTGTAAATCCAATTCTAATACCATAAACACCTACGACAACGGATATGTACTATTTAATTTGTATTTATTGGAAGAACATTTTACTTAACAACATAATAAACAAAGCGTGCGTGTGGGCGCTCATCAGTGTCTACCAGGTTACACCCTCTAGGAAATGTCTCATACGGCTGCTTTTACTTTTTTCTTGTTGTTGTTTACGGTTAAAGACAACGGTAGGCCATAATTGTAAGCTGTTTTTGACGACTTGCTACAAAGATGGCAAGTTTTCATATTTATTAGCTTAGCTTACTCAATAACTGCCTGCTAAGTAATGTACACGACACGATCCACCCATACGAAAACAAGCACGGCTTTATTTAAATAATTACTATTATTAGAGATTGAGAGGGGACTTACCAAAATAAATTCTTCTGTAGTACCATGGAAGGTTGGCGAGTAGAAGTGCAAGTGAAGTTCAGCGGAGATCCTTCCAATTTATCAGCCAAGGGACTAGTGGAAATTTCCACCATGTGATGGCTACTCTTAAGGCATCATGTTTCACTACGAGGACACTCGTGTCAACGCAGTGATGAGTCGATTGGCTACGTTGCAATGGAGTTGACAGCAAATAAAATAAACATGCTTAGCAAGACGTGGCTACTTATACTTAAATATATTGACCTAATTTATAGGGCAACGTTGAGGCTAGGTTTGTTTTCAAATGTGGGTGGGATATATTTTTGTAATAACTGAGGATATGCAGTTACATATAATTTTTTTATTAAAAAGTGGGAGGGACAAATTTGCCATTTAAAAAAAGGTATATGTCCCACCTATGTATAATCAAACCTATGCCCCTGGGGTAACCAAACATTTAATTATCAATGCAGTAATTATTTCTGTGCATTTATGTGTCTGTCTGTGGCATGATTATCTTGAGATACGAGCACTATATGAAGTTAAAGTTTGCCTGGGGTATTTATCATGACCCACGGACGTGCAGTGATGCTTCTGAAATTGTTTGGACGAGCGGTTCACGACAAATGCTGCCAGCAATACGTGATGGTGCCATGGATCTTGAAAGATGCCTACTGGCAATGCACTAACTCTACGATCAAGCAATAATACAATGTAAATCAGGGGAGTTGGTCTGTTTTTAAATGTGGCAACCTAATAGCAACCTAATACAAGTGTACTATATAACTAGAGAGGGTACAACGGTGAAATGGTGAAGCCACTTAAGTGTTTCTACCTTTTCTTATTGGTGGCCAAGCCGCAAAGCCACTTAAGTGTTTCTACCTTTTCTCACAGCAGTGGGAGTAGCTCACTGGGATAAGACGGGTTCCTCTGAAGTGCAAGGTCATAGGTTTGAACCCAGCCACAGTCATCAAGCATGTCATGATACTGGTTTATCTGTTTAGTGAAGCCAGGTATGCCACAGTAGCTGTTTAACAGTATAATGGTAATGATCGTGTTTCATTCTCAGGTGATCTATACTCAAGAAGAGTCAGATTTATTGTGCTTTGTAGATATGTGTCCTCTAACCTCTAGAGGGGCGATCCCGTGTCTGACACATGTTAACTTGTGATACCAGCCGAATTGATGCCGCCATTTTGAATGAATTAATAAAACGTTTTTGTTCACTCCTCCTACAAAATGTATCAAATATTCACCAAATTTGGGACAGATTATCTTCAGACCACAATCACATTGACATGTCAAAATAGGACTGAATTACAGCTGTTTAAACTTGGGCCAAATCGGACAACCGCTTGCCACAGGAAAAACTGCTTATATTTTTACCCAGTAACTGAACTGTGATTTGCAGCACTGAGAATCGCTCACTAGGATAAGTTGGTGTCCTGGCAACGGCAACGTCAGAGGTTTGAATCCAGCCAAAGCCGATGAGCTTGTCATGTCTCTGATTCTCTGTTTAGCGAGACTGTAAGCCACTGCAAAGGAAGCCAGGTACACCGCAGTCGCTAGTTACCTGTAGTCAAGCTACAAGCTATAGTCAATGCAATCCTCACACAAACTATCAAAATGATTTTAGATTTTCGAAACCGTTTGTCCGGTACAGCCAATCGAAATCGGCAGCAGAGCCGCCAAACAGAAAGTTGTGTCGTATCTCAGCAAATCTTTGATGGATTCACGTCAAACTTGCTGCATGTACTCGGAACACTCTTCTGAGGATGTCGAAAGTTTCTTCTGGGTCATCTGACCTGCTTGGCCACCCCATTGCTGCTTGAAGCTATATTTAGGGGCCAAGCAGCGAAGCTGCGAGGCACCTATTGTAATTGGTAGTATTATTATTATTATTAGGGGCCAAGCAGCGAAGCTGCGAGGCACCTATTGTAATTAGGGTTCCTCCGGTAGGAGAACCCTATTGTTATTGGTGGTATTATTATTATGTTTTACCCATGGGAGTCAATGGCAGCCCCTAAAAAAAAAGAGCCGCTGAAAAAAGAGCCTCTGTTTCGCTGTCCTTGTAACCACACCAATATGGTGTCCAGCTCAGATCCTCACTGATGTTGATACCAAAAAATCTGAAACTTTTGACTCTCCACAGCTGTGCCCGCGATGTGAATGGGTGCATGTTCTCCCTGCAGCCGCCAGTAGTCCACTATCAACTCCTTGGTTTTTGCTACATTAAGCAACAGGCTGTTATGCTGACACCAGGATGTCATTGTTGTCAACTCTGCTCTGTAGGCAGACTCATCACCATTCTTGATGCAGCCGATAATGGTGGTGTCATCAGCAAACATAATGATAGTGTTGGACCTTTTTGTGGCTGCACAACCATAGGTGAACAGAGAGTACAACAGTGGGCTTAACACACAACTCTGTGGGGCACCAGTGCTGAGTGTTAGACTGGTGGGGTGATGTTACCTAACCGTACTGCCTGTGTCCTGTCCAGCTGCACATGGAAGGACTGATGTTCGGTCCTGTAGTTTTATGATGAGCCTGGATGGTACTATGGTGTTGAAAACGGAGCTGAAGTCGATGAAGAGCATCCGCACGTATATGTTGTTCTGATCCAAGTGAAAGAGAGCAGTGTTCAAGGCCAAAGCTACAACATCATCTGTAGACCTGTTCGGCCTATATGCAAACTGGAGTGGGTCTAATGCAGGTGACAGGCAGGATGTAATGTGGTCTTTGACTAACGTCTCAAAGCATTTCATCACAACAGGGCAACAGGGCGGTAATCATTGAGACAGTTCACTGATGGTTTCTTAGAGACTGGGATGATGGTGGCCCCCTTGAACCTATTGGGGACGACAGACTGCGACAGGGAGAGGTTAAAGATGTCAGTGAACACCTGCCAGTTCAGGAGCACAGGCCTTGAGAACACAGCCAGGGATGTTGTCAGGTCCTGGAGCTTTATGCACATTCACTCTAAGTGATAAGTTTAAGGTTGTTATAGAGGTTGTTAGCAATCTAAGGAAACCTCTATTCCCTTGTGTAGGCTACAGCATGCAGCCAACAAAGTATGTTGTTTTGTGTCTGTATTTGACTTTGGTGAATGTTATTTACATGCTGCGCATGTCATTGCATGTTCATATTAAGCTAATGTGGTCTTTATTTTCTCATTACAGCGTGAGTTTAGTTTTAACGGTGGATTTGGAGAAAAAGCTTCAAATAAATCTGTAGCAAGAAAGACACTTGCGCCTGCCAGTGTTTCATGGGATAATAGTATGCTACACTTGTAAATTACTTGTGTAATAAATACTGTGTTTTAATTTAACCAATTAAATAACCGTTTTCTGATTTTTTGGGGGAGGCGTTTAATCGAAGGTGCCATTTATTACACAATGTTCATTTTTGGTGCAGCGTTTATTCAAGGTCAACGTTTAATCAAAGAAAAACTGTAGTTTTCTTCCCAGCATGGGAAGGCCAAAGGATGTTTACAATTGTAGTAGGCCATTGATATGTTTTAAAAGTTCAGGGATGTAATTTGTTGGATAAGAAGCCCCCATCCCCCACTCCAGAGACAATTGATGACAGAGAGGTGCTGACATTAAGTTAAACATAGTCATGCGTTAAAGAGTAGAGTAAAAAATAGAGACAAAATGTGTACATGGATGTTGAAACTCAGTGCTCTGAGTTTGTGCATGTCAGTTTAGACAAACGTAGCCTTTTCAACCTCTAGGTTTAATTCTCTCTTTTATACATTTAAAGTTGGATTTGACATTTAACAGACATTTAATCATTTAGCAAGTTGTTTGACTCAAAAACCATAACGAAGTACATATGGTGTAAAAAATCTGCAGTCAAATTTGGCGAAATTGCTAGCTTGGATGTTATCTTTACATATAGATGGGTTGGTGGTTACAAACAATGAGGATGCGCACGCAGCTTCAAGGCAGAACAATGCCTACCATTTCACCTCTAGTTTATATGTTCCCACCCCCCCCCCCCTTCTGAATAAAGTTAGATTGATCTGATTTGTTGATATCTGTTGCTATGAAAACCATTTTAGCCAAGCTAACTAACATTGTTTTTAGCTAGCTGACATTACCATTCAATCACTAACAAAACACGAATAGAAATACTTTGCTAACAGTCCTCACGTGTAATCAAAAGCTTGTAGTGAGATCACATGCATGACCCCCCGAGACAAGCTTTCATGTTTGCATCGCTAGCATCTCGTCATATTACACAGCCGGAAGACAGCTAGATAATAAATATTGTAGCGTCAGCGCCCTTGGGTACCCAGCATGCAGTGCACACCAAAAACGCAAATAGCTGTGGAAAATAGTTTGGTTACAACAGCTGTGCAAGGGATTTCAGTTGTTGTGTTCGTTCACTTAAATGTGTGTAATGTTATTGTTTTTTACTTAAGATAATACTGTTGGTCACCCTGATTGTGCATGTTGTGTAGTTTAATGGGATCAGAGAGTCTGACCATGACAAAGTATTGTTAAGCTGCTGTACCATCACAAGGTACACTTGCTAACAGCTGGACATTAGCTATACCTTGGTCCAGTTCCCTACATGACTCTTGACAGTTGTTTGACTGAGACTCTAGAGAGAGCTCAATCCAGGTAGAGTTCTAATAGCCATGGTCTTCTAACTAGTTTCAGTTTTGAAAACAGTGTGACTGTGTATGGTATGTTTTTTGGGCTACTTCTAATACTCATACGGCTGCCGCATTTATGCCTTGGCATGACCTGCGCTGGGATAGAGGGAAACCGCATGGATGGGGAAAGTGTGTGGGCAGAGCAAGCAGTAGTAGTACATAACCTACACACTTCCTTTAGTGAAGTGTATCCTCACTTTCATGAAGTTATTGTTGTAATCAAAGCTTTTAAAGAATGGATCTCTGCATGATGGGCCTGACCAGAGCACAGGTGGCCTGACACAACACGCTTCAAAGTTGTCACTTTCAAAAGGGTGGCATTTTAACCCTGTCAGTCCAACATGTCTAAAAGTTGGTACGCATGCCTTATTGCCAATGGGGAACAAATAAGTCTCAAGAACCCATAATGTCGGCAGCATGGATATTTCTCTACAGTGACAATTTGTGAAGAATTTCAAAAAATGACTTCAAATCAGCCATTCATCCAATTGTCTTGAAATGTTGTGTACATGTATGAAATACATGTCTGTGTCATGTCAATTTTGTAATGGTTTGCAATGCTGAGGAGGAACCCGCCATTGCTGCCTGCAGCTATATTTAGGGTTCCTCCGGTAGGAGAACCCTATTGTTATTGGTGGTATTATTATTTTTTACCCATGGGAGTCAATGGCAGCCCCTAGACCAGTACCGTAAAAAGTTGTGAAATTTGGCATGTTGAAACTGCAGACCATTAGTAACTACCATACCAAACATGGGCCATGTGAGACAATAGGTGGCGCTACAGGCCACGCCCCAATATGTCAATTTTCAAATTGATGCCATTTGCAGGCCATAAGTCCCAAAATTCTGAAATTCATTACATATGCCTTATTTCTCATGAGGAATAAAAAAGCCTCAAGAAGCTATAACGGCCACCATATTGGATTTGTCTGTACAATAAAGATTAAGGAAACGCGTTTTTTCCCTACTCCTCCTACATTTTTGGTCGAATTTTCTTCAAAATTGCCATAGATGATATCCAGACTGAGCCTCACAAAAGTTATCGTAGGGATTTCTGATTTTCAAAACCGTTTGTCCGGTAGAGCCAATCAAAATCTGCAACAAAGCAACCAAACAGGACGTTTGGTCAAATCTCAGCAAATCTTTGAGATATCAACACCAAACTTGGTATGTCACGTGGAAGACACTACAACATGTTACCATGTGCAAAGGCAACTTCATACCTCTAAAAATGATTGATATAAAGCAAATTGAATTTATTGCTAATGCTAAAATAATGCTTTACACATCCGCCGGCCAAAAACTGATACTCTGATTCAATCACTAGTTCATATGAAGACTCTTGAGAATGTTGAGTACACAAATCTGAGAAAAAGTTGACTGTAACATGAAAACTCGATTTTTAGTGAATATTTGAAACATGCATGCTTGGCTAATTTCTAGGGCTGTTTCCCCAAATCCTCTCTCCCTTTGCTCCTGTGCGCGCGTGCTCCACATTCTCTCACACACAAGGGGCCAGAGCCCCTTGACACACGCATGCTTTCTTGAAAATGTGTGCTGACCAAGCCCCCACCCTCGTTTTTTAGCCCCTGTTTCATTTCGCTTCCAATCGCAGCTCGCTGTTACGAATACAAATTATTTTTCGGCGGCCATTGTTGTTTCCCGTGAAAGTCGTCTCCCGTGAAAGCCGTGTTGGAGGCAGCCACTTTCGGTAAGTCCTGGTTTTACACATTTTAAGCTAGAATTAATGATTGGGTTTGTGAAAGTACACTACTCTTGAATTATGGTGAAGGTTTAGCACTTTTAGACCTTATAGATCGTGATTCTGAAGTGACGGAGAACCAAACTCGAAAAGTAGCTACTGTAGCTCTAGCTTTTTTCCTCTGTGTTTTTAATTAGTGAGTCATTTTGCATCTCGGCGAATTGTTCATCAAAAAGGTCGAGGAGAGCAGCCTTTAGGAGAAAAAGCAATTCCCCACAGACCTGTCGGCTCATAATGGTGATTTTTGGCGTGAAAGTCTTTGTAATAAGCCTATGCGGCAGGGAGACTTTTTCAAGGCGAGCCTGTTTCATTCGTCATATGCCCTGAGAAAGCGACCTACGTTAGCCAGGCTAGTTTTGCCAATTTCGGTAAGTCAGGCTATTTAAAGGTCTCTTACAGTCAGAATCACTGTTTACAAGCAAAGGTCGAGCTGGTCTTTTGTCAGATGTGTATATATTGACCAGTTTAGAGGTAAATACTCTTGCCAGAGCCTGGAATCGAACCTGTGTTTTGAGTGACTGCATGGGTCTCCATGACGTCAACACATTTGGATTCAAGTTCAAGTAATGACACTGCATTTCACAGTCAAAACTGAAGTCTGTATCAAGTGTAGATGGGAAAAGCTTCATTTTTCACAACTGACATGGACCCTTTCTTCACTTTGACAGGTCTGGAGGGTCATGCAGAGGCCTGCTCAACAGAGTTCAACAGAGGATGCAACAGACTCGAGGATGGTGAGATCCACACAGACCCCTTGCTGGACTACCCCTCTCTAGCTGGACAGCTTCTCTTCAGCCCTGACCCCAGAACAGCTTGATCCAGCTGGCCTGCCTGCCTGCCTGCCTGCAGGCCCTGCTTGCCCCTGCCTGCCAGCCCTCCAGAGACAGTCACCCCACAGACACAGTAGCTCTGCAGCCTGCTTTTTTGAGGACATTGATGAAAAAGGACAAGCCAGCATTACTTTGATGAAAGTCTAAATGTTTAATCCTTTCCATGTGCCAGTATGCCAAGCTGCTGACTTTGTGTCTTAAGTGATGAAACTAGTTCAAGTGATAGACTTTTGACCTGAATCCAATGATTATTCATCTGAATAAAAACCACTCAAGAGAAGTACTGCTTCTTGGAGCATTTGTGCTCCACATCAGTACATCTCACACATTTGCCTTTGTTTCCATGGGATTCATGGAATTGTTAGTTTCTGCTCCACCATTTCCACCCTAGTGTAATAATAAGTATAATTTAGGACAGCAATTACATTTTTGTGTTATCCTTCCGCATTACACACATTTAGTCAATGTTCTTAAACTCAACCGATTATTGTCATTTTACCATACTGTTCATATTGAACAGACATCAGTGTTTACTTGGAAAGATGACTGTATATTTCCACTTTTGATTTGTATTTCCATCGTAAGTTTGGTCTTTAATTTCATTTGGAAGTGGTATTAAAAGGTCTTACATTTAACTTGTTTATACCTGTAGACACCCTGTGAAGCCCCCACTGCAGAGACAGTTGGTGACAGAGAGGTGCAGACATTAAGTTAAACATGCCTTAAGAATAGAGTAACAAATAGAGACTAAATGTGTAAATGGCTGTTGAAACTGAGTTGGTGCATGTCAGTTTAGGCAAAGGTAACCTTTTAAACCTCTAGGTTTAAAACAAATTCAGATTTGATTGGAACTCTCTTTTATACATTTATAGTTGGATTTGACATTTAATTCATTTAGCAAGTTGTTTAACTCAAACAACCATAACACGGTACATATGGTATACAATGCTGCAGTCAGATTTGGCGAAATTGTTAGCTTGGATGTTATCTTTACATATAGATGGGGTCTTGTTGATGCGCACGCAGCTTCAAGGCAGAAAGACGCGTTCCATTTCACTTTTACTGTACCTACACCTTTAATGTTACCGCCATCCCCCCATTTCTGAATAAAGTTCGACTGATCTGATTTGTTGATTTCTGTTGCTATGAAAACCAGTTTAGCCAAGCTAACTAACATTGTTTTTAGCTAGCTTGCATTACCATTCAATTGCTAACAAAACATTAGTAAAAATAGCTTGCTAATCGGGCAGAACTTGAACTCGGGCAGGAGACTCTGAGACCTCAGCGCACCACTAGCATCTCGTCATATCACGCAGTCGGAGCACAGCTAGATAATCAGCGTCAGCGCTCTTGGGTACCCAGCATGCAGTGCGGCATGTTAAAAAAACAACAGCTACGCAAGGGATTTCAGTTGTTGTGTTCGTTCAGTTAGATGTTTGTAATGTTATTGGCCGGGTTTCCCAGATTCGTTAAGAAGCTCTTAACGCTAAGAGCTTCTTAGGAGCGTTCTAAGAGCGTTCTAGAGCGTTCTTAGAACGCTCTTAAGAAGCTCTTAGCGTTAAGAGCTTCTTAACGAATCTGGGAAACCCGGCCATTGTTTGTTAGTTAATATAATCTTGTTGGTCACCTTGAGTGTGCATGCTGTGTAGTTTAATGGGAACAGAGAGTCGGCCATTTTACTATCACAGGCTATACTTGCAAGGAGCTGAACGTGGGCTGTGCCCTAGACCAGACCAATTGCCTATGAGGCTAATCTTGATTCTGGATTGACTGAGATTCTGGAAAGAGATCTACTCAAGAAGAGAGTCAATATCTGTGGTTTTCAAGCCATCTTTGAGAAAGTTTGAAAACAATGTTGCGGTTAATATGTTTTGATTGTGGGAGGCAACTTTTGGACTACACCTAAACCTCATGCGGCCACCGCACCACCCGCACTGGCAAAGAGGGAAACAGCATGGATGGGGAAAGTGTGTGGGCAGAGCAAGCAGTAGTAGTACATAACCTACACACTTCCTTTAGTGAAGTGTATCCTCACTTTCATGAAGTTATTGTTGTAATCAAAGCTTTTAAAGAATGGATCTCTGCATGATGGGCCTGACCAGAGCACAGGTGGCCTGACACAACACGCTTCAAAGTTGTCACTTTCAAAAGGGTGGCATTTTAACCCTGTCAGTCCAAAATGTCTAAAAGTTGGTACGCATGCCTTATTGCCAATGGGGAACAAAGAAGTCTCAAGAACCCATAATGTCGGCAGCATGGATATTTCTCTACAGTGACAATTTGTGAAGAATTTCAAAAAATGACTTCAAATCAGCCATTGATCCAATTGTATTGAAATGTTGTGTACATGTATGAAATACATGTCTGTGTCATGTCAATTTTGTAATGGTTTGCAATGCTGAGGAGGAACCCGCCATTGCTGCCTGCAGCTATATTTAGGGTTCCTCCGGTAGGAGAACCCTATTGTTATTGGTGGTATTATTATTTTTTACCCATGGGAGTCAATGGCAGCCCCTAGACCAGTACCGTAAAAAGTTGTGAAATTTGGCATGTTGAAACTGCAGACCATTAGTAACTACCATACCAAACATGGGCCATGTGAGACAATAGGTGGCGCTACAGGCCACGCCCCAATATGTCAATTTTCAAATTGATGCCATTTGCAGGCCATAAGTCCCAAAATTCTGAAATTCATTACATATGCCTTATTTCTCATGAGGAATAAAAAAGCCTCAAGAAGCTATAACGGCCACCATATTGGATTTGTCTGTACAATAAAGATTAAGGAAACGCGTTTTTTCCCTACTCCTCCTACATTTTTGGTCGAATTTTCTTCAAAATTGCCATAGATGATATCCAGACTGAGCCTCACAAAAGTTATCGTAGGGATTTCTGATTTTCAAAACCGTTTGTCCGGTAGAGCCAATCAAAATCTGCAACAAAGCAACCAAACAGGACGTTTGGTCAAATCTCAGCAAATCTTTGAGATATCAACACCAAACTTGGTATGTCACGTGGAAGACACTACAACATGTTACCATGTGCAAAGGCAACTTCATACCTCTAAAAATGATTGATATAAAGCAAATTGAATTTATTGCTAATGCTAAAATAATGCTTTACACATCCGCCGGCCAAAAACTGATACTCTGATTCAATCACTAGTTCATATGAAGACTCTTGAGAATGTTGAGTACACAAATCTGAGAAAAAGTTGACTGTAACATGAAAACTCGATTTTTAGTGAATATTTGAAACATGCATGCTTGGCTAATTTCTAGGGCTGTTTCCCCAAATCCTCTCTCCCTTTGCTCCTGTGCGCGCGTGCTCCACATTCTCTCACACACAAGGGGCCAGAGCCCCTTGACACACGCATGCTTTCTTGAAAATGTGTGCTGACCAAGCCCCCACCCTCGTTTTTTAGCCCCTGTTTCATTTCGCTTCCAATCGCAGCTCGCTGTTACGAATACAAATTATTTTTCGGCGGCCATTGTTGTTTCCCGTGTCCCGTGAAAGTCGTCTCCCGTGAAAGCCGTGTTGGAGGCAGCCACTTTCGGTAAGTCCTGGTTTTACACATTTTAAGCTAGAATTAATGATTGGGTTTGTGAAAGTACACTACTCTTGAATTATGGTGAAGGTTTAGCACTTTTAGACCTTATAGATCGTGATTCTGAAGTGACGGAAAACCAAACTCGAAAAGTAGCTACTGTAGCTCTAGCTTTTTTCCTCTGTGTTTTTAATTAGTGAGTCATTTTGCATCTCGGCGAATTGTTCATCAAAAAGGTCGAGGAGAGCAGCCTTTAGGAGAAAAAGCAATTCCCCACAGACCTGTCGGCTCATAATGGTGATTTTTGGCGTGAAAGTCTTTGTAATAAGCCTATGCGGCAGGGAGACTTTTTCAAGGCGAGCCTGTTTCATTCGTCATATGCCCTGAGAAAGCGACCTACGTTAGCCAGGCTAGTTTTGCCAATTTCGGTAAGTCAGGCTATTTAAAGGTCTCTTACAGTCAGAATCACTGTTTACAATCAAAGGTCGAGCTGGTCTTTTGTCAGATGTGTATATATTGACCAGTTTAGAGGTAAATACTCTTGCCAGAGCCTGGAATCGAACCTGTGTTTTGAGTGACTGCATGGGTCTCCATGACGTCAACACATTTGGATTCAAGTTCAAGTAATGACACTGCATTTCACAGTCAAAACTGAAGTCTGTATCAAGTGTAGATGGGAAAAGCTTCATTTTTCACAACTGACATGGACCCTTTCTTCACTTTGACAGGTCTGGAGGGTCATGCAGAGGCCTGCTCAACAGAGTTCAACAGAGGATGCAACAGACTCGAGGATGGTGAGATCCACACAGACCCCTTGCTGGACTACCCCTCTCTAGCTGGACAGCTTCTCTTCAGCCCTGACCCCAGAACAGCTTGATCCAGCTGGCCTGCCTGCCTGCCTGCAGGCCCTGCTTGCCCCTGCCTGCCAGCCCTCCAGAGACAGTCACCCCACAGACACAGTAGCTCTGCAGCCTGCTTTTTTGAGGACATTGATGAAAAAGGACAAGCCAGCATTACTTTGATGAAAGTCTAAATGTTTAATCCTTTCCATGTGCCAGTATGCCAAGCTGCTGACTTTGTGTCTTAAGTGATGAAACTAGTTCAAGTGATAGACTTTTGACCTGAATCCAATGATTATTCATCTGAATAAAAACCACTCAAGAGAAGTACTGCTTCTTGGAGCATTTGTGCTCCACATCAGTACATCTCACACATTTGCCTTTGTTTCCATGGGATTCATGGAATTGTTAGTTTCTGCTCCACCATTTCCACCCTAGTGTAATAATAAGTATAATTTAGGACAGCAATTACATTTTTGTGTTATCCTTCCGCATTACACACATTTAGTCAATGTTCTTAAACTCAACCGATTATTGTCATTTTACCATACTGTTCATATTGAACAGACATCAGTGTTTACTTGGAAAGATGACTGTATATTTCCACTTTTGATTTGTATTTCCATCGTAAGTTTGGTCTTTAATTTCATTTGGAAGTGGTATTAAAAGGTCTTACATTTAACTTGTTTATACCTGTAGACACCCTGTGAAGCCCCCACTGCAGAGACAGTTGGTGACAGAGAGGTGCAGACATTAAGTTAAACATGCCTTAAGAATAGAGTAACAAATAGAGACTAAATGTGTAAATGGCTGTTGAAACTGAGTTGGTGCATGTCAGTTTAGGCAAAGGTAACCTTTTAAACCTCTAGGTTTAAAACAAATTCAGATTTGATTGGAACTCTCTTTTATACATTTATAGTTGGATTTGACATTTAATTCATTTAGCAAGTTGTTTAACTCAAACAACCATAACACGGTACATATGGTATACAATGCTGCAGTCAGATTTGGCGAAATTGTTAGCTTGGATGTTATCTTTACATATAGATGGGGTCTTGTTGATGCGCACGCAGCTTCAAGGCAGAAAGACGCGTTCCATTTCACTTTTACTGTACCTACACCTTTAATGTTCCCGCCATCCCCCCATTTCTGAATAAAGTTCGACTGATCTGATTTGTTGATTTCTGTTGCTATGAAAACCAGTTTAGCCAAGCTAACTAACATTGTTTTTAGCTAGCTTGCATTACCATTCAATTGCTAACAAAACATTAGTAAAAATAGCTTGCTAATCGGGCAGAACTTGAACTCGGGCAGGAGACTCTGAGACCTCAGCGCACCACTAGCATCTCGTCATATCACGCAGTCGGAGCACAGCTAGATAATCAGCGTCAGCGCTCTTGGGTACCCAGCATGCAGTGCGGCATGTTAAAAAAACAACAGCTACGCAAGGGATTTCAGTTGTTGTGTTCGTTCAGTTAGATGTTTGTAATGTTATTGGCCGGGTTTCCCAGATTCGTTAAGAAGCTCTTAACGCTAAGAGCTTCTTAGGAGCGTTCTAAGAGCGTTCTAGAGCGTTCTTAGAACGCTCTTAAGAAGCTCTTAGCGTTAAGAGCTTCTTAACGAATCTGGGAAACCCGGCCATTGTTTGTTAGTTAATATAATCTTGTTGGTCACCTTGAGTGTGCATGCTGTGTAGTTTAATGGGAACAGAGAGTCGGCCATTTTACTATCACAGGCTATACTTGCAAGGAGCTGAACGTGGGCTGTGCCCTAGACCAGACCAATTGCCTATGAGGCTAATCTTGATTCTGGATTGACTGAGATTCTGGAAAGAGATCTACTCAAGAAGAGAGTCAATATCTGTGGTTTTCAAGCCATCTTTGAGAAAGTTTGAAAACAATGTTGCGGTTAATATGTTTTGATTGTGGGAGGCAACTTTTGGACTACACCTAAACCTCATGCGGCCACCGCACCACCCGCACTGGCAAAGAGGGAAACAGCATGGATGGGGAAAGTGTGTGGGCAGAGCAAGCAGTAGTAGTACATAAACTACACACGTCCTTTACTAAAGTGTATTCTGACTTTCATAAAGTTATTGTTGTAATCAAAGCTTTTAAAGAATGGATCTCTGCATGATGGGCCTGACCAGAGCACAGGTGGCCTGACAGAACACGCTTCAAAGTTGTCACTTTCAAAAGGGTGGCATTTTAACCCTGTCAGTCCAACATGTCTAAAAGTTGGTACGCATGCCTTATTGCCAATGGGGAACAAAGAAGTCTCAAGAACCCATAATGTCGGCAGCATGGATATTTCTCTACAGTGACAATTTGTGAAGAATTTCAAAAAATGACTTCAAATCAGCCATTGATCCAATTGTATTGAAATGTTGTGTACATGTATGAAATACATGTCTGTGTCATGTCAATTTTGTAATGGTTTGCAATGCTGAGGAGGAACCCGCCATTGCTGCCTGCAGCTATATTTATTATTATTATTATACTTCTTAAGACTGGGTGTCTATGGCAGGCCCTAGAAGCGCTTGGTCGAAAGTTGTGAAATTTGGCACACTCATTGGGGACAGTCCCCTGGTCCAATTCACAAAGTTTCATGTCCCATACTCGGGCACTCTAGCGCCACCAATGGGTCAAAGTTGGACTTGTGTTTACACACGCAACTTTTGAACCGTATGACCCATTTTAAAAATTGAGGTACCATTGGATTCCCTGGACCAAGACGAGTTCAATGCACACCATGGCGTCAATTTCCGGTTTATAGATTTTCCGCTATTTCCGGTTTTATCAAAAACCTTTGAAAGCCTACTCCTCCTACAATCTTTGTCAAATCTTCTTCAAAATTACCAGATATGCTCTTCAGACCAAGCCGCACAAAAGTTATGGTAGAGAATTTTGATACCTACAACCGTTTGTCCGTGACAGCCAATCAAAATCAGCAGAAAAGCCGCCAAACAGGAAGTGAAGTCATATCTCAGCAGTTGTTTGAGGCAGTGAAACTAAATTTGGTACGCCGCCTCGGAACCTTATTCTGAGGATGTCCTCCAAAAATTGTGTCATGTGACTAAAAGGGGGCGTGGCCGGAAGCATAAACGTGTTTTGGCTAATAACGGTTGAAGTGTTTACCTTAATAAAGTAATTTCTTTGTCTGTTGATGTCTTGTGAGATATCAAGCCTGACTATTAATAACTTTTCATAAAATTCGAACGGACATGGCCGCCATTTTGGATTTCATGGAAAAGTGTAAAAACCTTTTGCACGCCCCAATTTTTGTCCAATGTTTACCAAATTTGGCAAAGATGATCTTTAGACCCAGTTTCACAAAAGCAACGAGATGAATTTTCAATTTTCAAAAACGTTTGTTCGGTAGAGACGATCAAAAGCGGTGGCGAAGCCGCCAAACGAGGCGCAAGAGCATATCTCAGCAACCATTTGCGCGATTGTCACCAAACTTGGGTTCCATCGTTCCCATGAGGAGCAGAGGAGGCCTGCGGTGTTATACCAGAAAAATACCTTTGAACTCTCAGTACTCTTGAACGCAAACATATATTTCAACCAAACTTGGTGTGTTGCATGAGTGCAACAGGTTGTTGTGACTTAATTGTTGCACAAGTGCTATGGAGGCCATGTCCTGCTCTGGACTGCTTGGCCCCTCCATTGCTGCTTGCAGCTATATTTATTATTATTTTTAGGACTGGGTGTCTATGGCAGGCCCTAGAAGCGCTTGGTCGAAAGTTGTGAAATTTGGCACACTCATTAAGGACAGTCCCCTGGTCCAATTCACAAAGTTTCATGTCCCATACTTGGGCACTCTAGCGCCACCAATGGGTCAAAGTTGGACTTGTGTTTACACACGCAACTTTTGAACCGTATGACCCATTTTCAAAAATGGGTCATACGCAGCTATATTTATTATTATTATTATACATCTGCCATGGGAGTCTATGGCAGCCCCTAGAACCACATGGTCAGAAGTTGTGAAATTTGGCACACTCTTTGGGACCAGCCCCCTCATCAATTTCATGTCTCCATTTCAAACCCTCTAGCGCCACCAATGGGTCAAAGATGAAGGTGTGTTAACACATGTTACTTTTGAACCATATGCCGCATTTTCCAAAACGAGGTATCATTGGATTCCCTGGATCAAGACAAGTTCAACGCACTCTATGACGTCATACCCAGTCATATAGATTCTCCGCCATTTTGAATGTTAAGGAGAAATGTTTTTTCGCTACTCCTCCTACAATTCTTGTTGAATCTTCATCAAAATTGCCGCAGATGATATTCAGACCAAGCGTCACAAAAGTTATCCCCTGGAGCTTTGATTTTCACAACCGTTTGTTAGTTTTATTATCAAATTCAGCAACTGATCCGGAAAAAGGGAAGTGAGGTCATATCTTAGTGAATCTTTGATGCATTGACTCCAAACTTGGTGTATGGATTCATGACCCTGTTATTAAGAGGTCCGAAAAAGGTAGGGTCATTTGAGTTCTAGGGGGCGCTACAATAGGCAAAACTGTGTTTTGACCAATAACTGTTGATCTGTTTGTCGTATTTAAGTGTAAGCCCATTTTGGGCGTCGGACATTTGGAATTTTCATAAAAACAAACTCCTCGTTCGCCATTGCTCCTATTTTCATGGACATGTAATCAAATAATTTTCAGACCACAATCACCTTGACATGTCAAAATAGGACTGAATTACAGCTTTTTATACTTGGGTCAAATCTGACGCTTCCCACAGGAGAAACTGCTTACTTTTTTTTAAACAGTAACTGAACACAGCATTTCCCTGTTGTGAGAATAGCTCACTGAGATAAGACAGGTTCCTCTGAAGTGCAAGGTCATAGGTTCGAACCCAGCCACAGTCATCAAGCATGTCATGATACTGGTTTATCTGTTTAGTGAAGCCAGGTATGCCACAGTAGCTGTCTAACAGTATAATGGTAATGATAATGTTTCATTCTCAGGGGATCTATACTCAAGAAGAGTCAGATTTCAGAATCAGAATCAGAATGGGATTTATTCGCCATGAAAGTTTGCACAGACAAGGAATTTGCTTTGGCAGGAAGGTGCATACAATAAACATATAGGGACCTAAAATTTAAATATGTGGACTATCTATACTAAGGGTACATAAACTAGCAGTACTAAGTGGGATTAGAATATAATTAAATATACAATAAAATAAAATATAAGTTGCCGTAAATTACAATATAAAAATACAAAAATACAAATATTACAAAAAATACAAATGTACAAGATACAATTTTGTAATGCAGTGCAAAAAGCAATGTGTTTTAAGTAGGAAGTCATTAGAGTCAGTGTGGTCCCTTGGCCTTGTTGAAGAGGCCAACAGCGGAAGGGAAGAAACTGTTTTTGTGGCGTGAGGTATTAGTCCTGATGGACCGCAGCCTTCTGCCGGAGGGGAGTGACTGAAACAGGGAGTGGCCAGGGTGGGAGGAGTCGGCCACAATCTTCCTCGCTCGCCTCAGGGTCCTCGAGGTGTGCAGGTCCTCGAGGGTAGGCAGATTGCAGCCAATCACCTTCTCAGCAGTGCGGATGATACGCTGCAGCCTGCACTTGTCCTTGGCAGTGGCAGCAGCATACCAGACGGTGACGGAGGAGGTGAGGATGGACTCAATGATGGCTGAGTAGAAGTGCACCATCATTGTCTTTGGCAGGTTGAACTTCTTCAGCTGCCGAAGGAAGTACATCCTCTGTTGTGCTTTCTTGATGAGGGAGCTGATGTTCAGTTCCCACTTGAGGTCCTGGGAGAGGATAGTGCCCAGGAAGCGGAAGGACTCCACAGTGTTGACTGGGGAGTCACACAGGGTGATGGGGGTGAGTGGGGCTGTGTTCTTCCTGAAGTCCACAACCATCTCCACTGTCTTAAGAGCATTGAGCTCTAAGTTGTTCTGGCTGCACCAGGTCACCAGGTTGGCCGCTTCCCACCTATAATCAGACTCGTCTCCACTAGAGATGAGCCCAATAAGGGTGGTGTCGTCCGCAAACTTCAGGAGTTTGACGGACGGATGACTGGAGGTGCAACTGTTGGTGTACAGGGAGAAGAGCAGAGGAGAAAGGACGCAGCCCTGAGGCTGGTGCTGATGGACCGGGAGTCAGAGACTTGTGTTCCCAGCTTAACGCACTGCTTCCTGTCAGACAGGAAGTCTGTGAAGCACCTGCAGGTGGAATCAGGCACGTTCAGCTGGGAGAGCTTGTCCTGAAGCAGGGCGGGGATGATGGTATTGAAGGCAGAGCTGAAGTCCACAAACAGGATCCTGGCATAGGATGCTGGGGAGTCCAGGTGCTGTAGGGTGAAGTGGAGGGCCATGTTAACTGCATCGTCCACAGACCTGTTGGCTCTGTAGGCAAACTGCAGGGGGTCCAGTAGAGGGTCAGTGATGGATTTAAGGTGTGCCAGCACCAGGCGCTCGAAATACTTCATTTCCACAGAGGTCAGGGCGACGGGTCTGTAGTCATTATGTCCTGTTGGCCTTGGCTTTTTGGGCACAGGGATGATGGTGGAGGACTTGAGACAGGCTGGCACATGGCATATCTCAAGGGAGGTGTTAAAGATGTAGGTAAACACCGGAGACAGCTGGTCAGCACAGTGCTTGAGGGTGGCTGGAGAGACAGAGTCCGGCCCAGCTGCTTTGCGGGGATTCTGCCTCTTGAAAAGTCTGTTAACTTCACCCTCCTGAATGGAGAGAGTCGTCACTGTAGAGGGGGGGAGGTGGGAGGCCTCCTAGGTGGGAAGGGGTAGTTCAGGACTGTCCAATTGTCTTTCAAATCTGCAGTAGAACTCATTCAGGTCATTGGCCAGGCGGGAGTCGTTAGTGGAGTGGGGGGCTCTGGGCTTGTAGTTGGTAATCTGCCTGAGCCCTCTCCAGACAGAAGCAGAGTCGTTTGCAGAGAATTGGTGTCGTTTTGCCTCCCTCACCGCTTAGCCCGTAGCTTACCCTGGTGCGTGTTGGTATACAGCAGTCCTCACAGAAGCTGATGTATGATGTCACAGCCTATGTGAGCTCATCCAGACTATAGACCAATTATTAACCTACGTCACACGACTGTCAAGCGGGCTCAAGTGCGCATGTGGGTTGCAAAAGACAATGTCGTGCTGTGCTGTTGGATGCCAAAATCGGTATTATTTAAACAGTGATCTTAAGTTTTACAGAATACCATCAGCTCACAATTCTTTTTATGCCAACCGCAGACGTCTTTGGTTGCAAGCCCTCAAAAGAGTCGATTGGAACGAAGACCTTATTAAAAATGCCAGACTCTGCAGTGCACACTTCATATCAGGTAAGTTAACATTACACTAAATCAGACATGTCACTCGGTTTGGCTTACAACAACAAAATAATGGTAAAGTTGTACGCATATCTAACAATAGAACACAGAATAATGTACAAGTTCTAGCTAACTTACCTTAAATTGTGTTACGTTGTCTTGCTAGTAATTAACCTGAAGACTACAGTAGCTAGTCTAACTCAGGCTAAAGTTAGCTGTTACACTATCGTATCTACTGTCAATAACTAGAATACTCTTGTTTTTGGACAGGAGAGGTATCCATGGACTACAATAGTCCCGACTTTGTACCTTCTGTCTTTTCCTACTCTACCAAGTGTGAAATAAGCGGCAATACAAAACTTGAGGTAAACATTGTCACTTATTTAGTTGCTAACTGGGATCACATTGCATGCATAAAAATGCAGAGAATGTATGGCAAGTAATGTCACATCGTTTTTAGATAATTTGTTAGACCAGATTTTTTTGTCTGCATTGTCTTGTGAAGTCCTGTTGAGGTATGCTATGTAACTTACACTTGACTTGGTTTTGGTACCTGATAACCTCTATGATCTACCAAGCAACTAAACTGTTTTGGACTGACAGTTTGCCTTCATCTCTGAGTACCAGATTTAAGAGGAAAAGAAAGAGGGAAGAAACCACCCACAGACCACCAGATGATGTACAGCAGTCCAAAGAAGCTAGTGATGAGGTTGCATCAGAATCTTCAGGAACTTGCCTGTCGTCAGATGACTGCAGAATGGAGCCTGGTGCTGGTCCTTGCACTGGTAAGAACTTCTAATATCTTAACTAATGTAGGGCAGTCATTGTTCGGATGAATCAGATCCTGTTTATATATTGTTCAATACAGCAGAACTGTGTTGTGAATGAAGTTAAACATTATTCTGTTTAGCACATGCTGTTTGAAAACATCTATCAAATAATATTGAGAAAAGCTAAACTAAAACAAGTGACAGTGCTTCTTTTATAAGTCAATTACTATCTAATATCTATTTCAGAAGCCACCGTCCCAAAGGCTCTCCACGATGATCTGAAACACAAGTACAGCCAACTTTCTACAGAATGTGTCAACCTGCGTTTGGAGATCGACAAACTGAAATCTGAGAATGAGGAACTAAAGGCAACACTCATAAATACACAATTTTCCTTTAGCTCTATCAAGAGTAAAGCAGTGCAGGTTCTGTTTTTCACAGGTCTGACCAGTGTCTTATTTGAGTGGTTGATTCACAAACTTAAAGACATTGTAGAGGTTGTGCGTAGCTCTATGAGCCTGCAGGATCATCTATTAATCATCCTAATGAAACTACGATTAGGGCTCTGCAACAAGGATATTGCTTTCAGATTTAATGTCACAGAATGGGAAATCTCAAAAATATTGAAGAAGAAGTTGGCTCCCTGTTATGTCTGCGACTTTAAAGCCTCTCATAAAGTGGCCAAGCAAGCATGCAGTATTAAAGAATATGCCAAAATGTTTTAAACCTAAATATAAACGTTGCAGGTGCATTATTGACTGTACAGAGATTTTTATCAACAGACCCACAAATTTAACCTCCAGAGCCCAGACGTACTCGACTTATAAAAGCCACAACACTGTTAAATATTTGGTTGGCATGTCACCTTCAGGAGCCATTTATTTTCTGTCGGCAGGTTGGGGTGGGCGAGTTTCAGATAAACAAATTACAGCCGAGTCTGGATTTTATGACCTTGTAGAGCATAATGATGAGATATTAGCAGATCGTGGTTTTACCATCAGAGAGGAGCTTGCCACACGTGGTGCCACCCTTCGGATCCCTAACTTTACAAAAGGAAAAAAGCAGCTCTCTGCTCACGAAGTAGACATATCTAGGCGTTTGTCTAATGTCAGAATACACGTCGAAAGAATAATAGGTAGATGGAAACATTTTAAAATTTTGACTACTGTTATTCCACTTACACAGGTTGACCTCTTAGATGACGTTGTGATTGTGTGTGGAGCATTAACCAACCTTTGCAAATGTGTAGTCCCAAGAAGATAGCTTGATTCATTCTGTAAGTAACTGTTTATTGTCATAAACACATTTAATTTCACATTCAAGTTTTTAAATGTAAAATACTAGTACTGTATAAAAAAAATCGCATCGAAGTACATTTTAGTCTGACTTGTTTTTTTTGCACTGTTCACAATACCAATCCACAACTTTTCTTCTTACTCGGGCACATGTGTAGTGGAAATGGTTCTTACACTTTGCACAGTCAATCATCATTCCAAAGTCTGGCCTTTGACAGAGTGAGCAGACTGTAGGTTCTTGAATCAGTGGATCCATGCTGCGCGTCAACAGCTCAGGCAAAATATTCAGTTTGAAGAACACTTCAGCTTTAGGCAGGACTGCTTGCAGCATTTCTTCATCTCTGGTGATGCGGTTGATAACAACATCTTGCTTTGTCCAAACCACAAGTCGCAGTACTGGACGTTGCATACAAACATGTGAAGCTGAACTTGATGGTGGTATTCATGATTCTTCTTTAGTTGTAGTGCTTTGTCCAAGCAGAACTGTGTGTCCTCACTACTCCCTGTCAGACTATCACGGTATTTATATGGACACTTAATCTCTATAGTTGCTTTCCCACAGCAGCTACAGTTTGCTATTCCATCCGGCGATGCCCCAAGATGTGGTTTGTCTGGCCGCACAACAAGACCGCAGAGCTCCACGTCAAAGTTGTGATGTTGTGCTTTCATTATTTCTGTGTATTGTCCTCTGGCTGTGTCCTCCATATCTCTTCCCCAAAGTACTGCTGGGACATGGGACAACTCTTGTTTGTTGTAGTGCATTACCTGTTTTACAAGGTTTGTTTTAGCGGTTTCGGTTACTACAGTGCATACACGATGTAGGGTTGTGCTTGTTATCCTTCCAGTTCTGTGTGTGTGCCAGGCCTGAGAGTGGGCCTGATTTTTAGTCATAAGATCAAGATTTACACACTGCTCATTACTTAACTCCTTCCCCAGTTTTTCAAAGGTCTCTTCACTCTTCTCTTGTAGTTCATTTTTGCAGAGGCATCTCAGATTGGCATCATAGAGAGCTACCAGTGGCTCTGGCAGGTCTTTGGTCTCTGTGTCAGATTCTGATGCGGAATCTGTGTCACTGAAGTCCATGGTAGTGAGCACAGCTGCGTTAGGTGCCAGTACTTTCAGTTCTGCAATGTCTTCATCTGTCAGTTCTGAATAAACATAAATAAATGTTAGATAACTTATTTCAATACTAATTGGAATCAAAGCTGGTTACATCTGCCATTAATAGTTAAATGGCACTGATTATAACTTATGTATTGACATTAATTATACAATATAATGAATACCTGATTGCTATATGTACATGACCTGATCTCGTCTACATTCAGATTGTGCCTACCGTTTACATTATTCTTTCTATGCTTTACTCTGACTGGCTGCAGTTGGATGTCTGTCCTTTTAGCCTTTCTGAAGCTGATCTCACTCAGTCTGGCTGGTTTCACCTCTCTCTTGGATGTGTGGATCCACATATTTGTCCCTGAAGTACAACACCTCTCCGTCTTTCCCATCCTGACCCACAGCTCAACTTTGAACATAAGAGCAGCTGCATGGCTGCAGCATGACCCTAACCTGAACAAAATGGTCTAATGTATGAAACACATTGATTTAACTTGTACTTTAGGCTATACATATAACAACAATTGTAGCTATGATTTCAGCAAATAAGCAGTTACATTTTGTTTGATTAAATTGCTGACACTGAATGAATTGGTTAAATAATGAACATTTAAGATAGTAAACTTATGTTGGTTACATACCCAGCCATACAGGTGCAGTTCGCTGTAAGAATGCAGTTGTTTGTCTTGTTGACGATAACCCAGGTCTTGTACAATTCTGTCTTCTTACCCTGTCTTTGGCTAGGCAGAACCTCTGTCTTCAGCACTACGAAGTTTTGAACTTGGTAATCATGACATACTATGTCTTGGACATGACCACACAAAACAAAGTTGTATGCATCAAGAGACTTGTACGCTTTTAACTTCTCCCGGGTATATACACTTGGAGTGTCGATCAGGTAATTATAAATCTCTGGCCACTGGATGCTTGGCCATTTCGTTTCATCGTTTGACCATCGACTCGGTGCTATGGCAAACGGATCTGGAAGACGTATCCCACTGCTCACTAAAGTCAATTTAGTCAAATAACAGTGTTTATCACTGGGTGACAAGCTATTGTAATATGTGGAAAACATTTTGATAATCACATCTAATCAATATAAACAATAATCTTTTTAAATCTAACGAGGCTATTTTTATTATCAGTGCGGTCCTTTCGCCATTGTAAATGCTAGCCTTTCCCGGTTTTCTGCAACCACGCTGCGCACGCATCCCGAATGTTTACAAACAAATAATTGGTCTATTGGTAGCAGTCGTGAACATGTCCCAGTCAGTGCAGTCCAAGCACGCCCGCAGATCCCTACTATTTATTGTGCTTTGTAGATATGTGTCCTCTAACCTCTAGGGGGGCGATCCCATGTCTGACACATGTTAACTTGTGATACCAGCCGAATTGATGCCGCCATTTTGAATTAATTAATAAAACGTTTTTGTCATACTCCTCCTACAAAATATATCAAATATTCACCAAATTTGGGACAGATTATCTTCAGACCACAATCACCTTGACATGTCAAAATAGAACTGAATTACAGCTGTTTAAACTTGGGACAAATCTGACAACCGCTTGCCACAGGAAAAATTCCTTATATTTTTACGCAGTCACTGAAATCTGATTTCAAGCACTGAGAATAGCTCACTAGGATAAATTGGTGTCCTGGCTACGTCAACATCAGAGGTTCAAATCCAGCCAAAGCTGACAAGCTTGTCATTTCTCTGTTTAGCGAGACTATAAGCCACTGCAAAGGAAGCCAGGTACACCGCAGTCACTAGTTGTCGGAAGTTTCTTCTGGTTTATCTGACCTGCTTGGCCACCACATTGCTGCTTGCAGCTATATTTCAACTTATTTTTATTGTTGGAATGCTGCTTCAGCATTCCAAGTATTGTTCTTTGAATCTTTATTCAACTTATTGTTGGAATGCTGCTTCAGCATTCTTGGTAGCGATTGAGTTGCTTGTATTTTTATTTACGTTCCGTTGCATGGTTTAGGCTCAAGTTAAGTTTTTGTGGCGAAAAGTGAAGCTAACGGTGGCTAATTTGCCTGCCACAGTCACTGACGTTACTATCGTCACAAAAACACGCGTGACTACCTGTAGCAGAACATTCGTTTCGCATCTGTTAACTTGGGGGATAGCTAGGCTAACTATAGCTTTACGGCAAGGCAGCTGCAGAAACGCCACAAGCAAAGAGGCCAGGGTGATAACTATTTACTCATTTTACTTTGTGATGTGAAACACAATTGTGAAATGTAATGTACATTATTAGCTGATATTATTAAGGAAGTAGGCCCACATCTACTTTCGGAGAGAGGTAGACGGTAGTCTACTATTTCACCGAAGCATTAGCATGAAATTAGCCTCTGTTGCCCGGGCAACACATACTACAGTGGTCTATGATGCATCTGTTTTCAATCGTTAAAATAAACATTCCTCACAAATACATTTTCGTTGTAGGATTTATTATGACATTACATTACAAGTAAACGATTTGTTGGTGAAATTATCATTACCTGTGGTTTCAAACCAGTGTTGCCCATTGCAACGCTGTAGCCTATGCGAGACACACTACAAAAACATCTAACTTACACAGCTGTTTAGGAAGTCAAACGGCGACAGAACATGTTCGGCACTCCCTTACTTAAATCAAAAGTCTTTCAATAGCTGAAACTATCTGACTACTAACCTGAACTTCATTGCCACAGCCTAAACTTTGTCAATCTGTTCATGAAAATAATTAATTTCAGCCTAAACCGTACAACGGAACGTTTAATCTAATTCAACCAACGCAATCGCTACCAAGACGAACACAGCAGTAGTCTAGTACTGTACTGTAGTAGTAGAATTTACCGGGGCAGCTTCTCCGCACAGGGCTATATCGCATTTTGCGTTGTTACTGACAATGATCGCTACCAGTGAGCTATTTATGAATGAGCGATTTTCCACTAAATAAATGTCAAGCTTATTTACGTTTTTGGGGGCATATTTAGCCCCCATAGTTAGCAGATGGTACTGTTTGAATTGCGATTCCATCTTCTACTGCCGGTAACGTAGTAGAATAATCTTTAAAGGGGGTTCTTTATTAATGAATGAATGCAATATGAGTAGGCTAAATGCCTGAAAATATCACGAGAAGGGAAAACTTAAAAGGACGTTTAAGTCATAGAGATTAGGTAAATTTTTACACCGGTCTGCCAAATGTATTCGTTTTGATTCAGCTATGAGGCTGCCTCTTGCAGGGGAAATGAGAAGACATCATATTTAATTCTACACTTCACTCGTATTTTGAGTTGTAAATGAGCAGCAAAAAAAGATGCTTTTAAATCTATGTAATATTTATAAGTAATAAGTAGGCCCTATGCATTTTGATATAAAATATACAGAAATATCAGTTGTAAAAATGTCATAAAAAAACGGACCCCTGTGCAACCGACGCAAGCAAGCACACCCTACAATTTCCCCAGAAATTGTACCCTCTCTAGTTTGATTTGCTATAGATAGACGGAAATGAAGATGATAGATGGAAAAGAAAGAAGTAAAAAATTTGAATGTGTATGCATGTATGTATGCATCTGTATCTATGTGAATGCATGGGTTTATGTGAACAGTAGCTAGGTAGATTTACGGTGTATGTATAAGAGAAGCATCAAATTGTTTTGTATTTAACTAAAGGATAAAGATAGAGAAAGGGGGTAGGACTTGAAAAGTTTGTTATGAACTTCTTCCTACTCCTTTTTGAACACTGGAATTTGTAATTTGAATTACTTACAATAATTTTGGAAGATTATGCTGACATGACCTTTTTAAGCTGTCATTTTAATTTTATATATGTATGCATGTCTATATATATTTTTTTTAATTTTATATTTTACATGTTCAAAATAAACTACTACTACTACTACTTGTAAGAGGAAAAGCAACATTCATCATGTATGTCTAGAATATACCTTCATGAACTTGACCACATGGTCAACAGCTTCAGTGGCACTGATTTTCCCATGTCTTTATCCTTTTGCAGTTGGAGGCAGGATATGAACGAGCATGAGGATACCTGCCAAGTCACTGTCCCATCCTAGTGAATTAGAATGACAAACGCCCACATCCTATGAGTATACACAGTCATAGCTCATAGAATACTGGTGAACACAAACATTTGTGTACACTTACATGTACATTTACATTTAGTCATTTAACAGATGCTCTTATCCAGAGCGACTTACAGTAAGTACAGGGACATTCCCCGAGGCAAGTAGGGTGAAGTGCCTTGCCCAAGGACACAACGTCATTTGGCACGGCCGGGAATCGAACTTCTGCGACCTTCTGATTACTAGCCCGATTCTCTAACCGCTCAGCCACCTGACTCCCCCGTCTCTGCATTCATCACCTGACAGCTGCTCAGATGTTGATGTCTCGCGCAAGGTCTTAGGGCCATCTTGATAAGCAGACTTGGAGCTCCTCTTGGAGACACCTGAAATTTTGCGCTGAACCTTTTTCAATCTGTAGGCCAGGTAACCCTGGCCACTGTGAGGATCATAGTAATGTTCCTGTCAGAAAAGAAAGAGACAAGACACGCTGTGAATATTAATATCCATGTATGTGACTGGACTATAGCGTCTGCTAAATGACTAAATGACTATTAGGCGCCTGGTAGTTAGTAATGCGCTACTTATAGGGCTCTGCGATATGACGATATAAACCGGATGATTACATAAAATACTCAGATTAACATGCAATAATAGGTGTGACGTGAAAAATCAGTGAGCTGCCCCTTTACTTACCTTCTTGAATGAATTGAAAGTAATCATAGCTGTCATCCTTCATTGGTACTCGTACCCATTTTATGATTCCCTTGCACTCCACTTGAACCAGCATGTCTGTATAAATATATATATTTTTAAACCGCACAAATTTCATATCTCGACTACACAGATATATAATTTTTTCTAAACGGATATTAACAACATCACTTAAACATAAATAAAACTACTGACAGACACAGAGTAATTGTCAAATTAAGTCGCGCCAATCTAGCATACACATTTTTACTATCTCAGCATGCAGCAACCACATGTCGCTGGCTATGTTAGCCAGCTTGCTAGTTAGCAATACCCGCGCCAAACACTGCACAATATAACTATCCACTCTTACATAACTAGCACAGCCTACTAACTTTGCTTTTCCAGTTCAGCATACAATATACTGACGTTTAGACAGTATGTTCATTATCAGGGAGTAAACGGTTCACTATAACTTTAGACTAAACTTTATAACGCTATTAGCTGACGGCTGTAAGCACCTTGCTCTAGCTGGAAGTGGAATCCGAGTTGCTAGGCTAGGTCTTGTTCATTTCGCTAATTATTTAGTTCAATAAAAAAAACAGACGGTTACAACTTAATGAAGACCTTTCACAGTCGACATGATAACACTAGAGGAGGGGGTGTTTTTAAATCCACTTTTGGAATTCAGACAGGCTGTAACCCTAGTACCTAGTCCGTTCTCACAAAAAACACACCATACACACCCCAGTAATTAATATTTTCACTTTGAATCACAGTGTATCACTGATGACCATAAAGAGGAGCCATTATATAAGCAGAAGTTATTAAACAAATATAAATTATAATAAAATGTGTGTGATTAAGAGAGTCTCGCTTACCTTGTGATTAAATGTACTGTCTTCCTCGCGTGAAAGAAAATGGCGCAGGTTGAATTTTTTTTAGAACGTTTTCCAACTGCCAAGGAGAAACGTTACGTGAGGGCGTGGCTTTGATAAACCCTATGGGCGTTAATTTTAACATCAGTGAAGAATACACTCTGATTTGACAACGTAAATGAGTCACAGGCAACAAAAGCAGTGCTATTTTATAACTGTGTGGTGTTATAACAACACCAACGCTCTCGATTCAACACTGTCCCTAAAATTTCAACACATCTATTTGCTGTGTATAAACTATAAACTGAGGACATTACATGTTTAAAATAGATCACTAATTACCTTTAAACATGTGATAAGTACGACATAAGTTTGCAAACAGCCGAAAAAAGCTTAAGGTCAGAGTCACATGACGATAATTTGTCAATCAATAGTGGTCACTTATGGATACTGCACGTTTTCAAGAAAGAACTGTCTTGTGTTTGCAAACGTGTGCTCATACTTCATTCGGTGCTCAAATAGGAGTAGACGTCCAGGCTGGAGATAAGTTTACAAAAAAATTGTCTTAATTCAAAGACACATACACACATACAAACTGCAAAGACAGGATATGGATTGCAAACTACTTATGATTGTGGCCCGTTTACTTTACAAGGTTGTTGAAAGGGCCATCATTTGTCTGATTTCCAAATTAATGTCTCGATAACCCTATTCTAAACAACATTATTATATAATATATCAATGTTAAACAGTGTTAAATGTAATATAAAGTTATTATTTTAAAGATTTTGCTAAAGCAACACTAAAAAAAAAATTGTAAAAAAACAGGAACAATCTGGCAGCTAGGATGCCAGATTAAACCCATTAAATTACAGTAAAAAAAAACATTTTTTATTAACATTAATTAACCGTAAAATAATTGTATTTTTTCTGTACCAAATTTACAAGATATATCTGTAATATTACATTACAGGCTGTTCTTTGCCGGTAAATATGACTTTTATTAATTGAACTTCTCTGTAAAAAAAACTGCATTTTCAATAAATTAAAATATTAAATAAAGCCAAAATAAGATATAACGATTTAACATTTTCATTCAAAACAAGTCGTGTGCATAACATACAGCATAAAGACATACAAACAGGATAAGACAATGCTTTGATGATTAATCTTTTTTACGTGCAAGAGCAGCAAGAATTTCATTGAATGACATCGCAAGGTGAAAAAGAAAGGTTGATTAGGTGAGTTCTCTCCATTATGGCTGTGTGCATCTGAAGTCTCCAGAGAAGCATATACATTTATTGTAAATTTTCTTGATCCACATTTACATTTATTCATTTAGCAGACGCTTTTATCCAAAGTGACTTCCAAGAGAGAGCTTTACAAAAGTGCATAGGTCACTGATCATAACAACGAGATAGCCCCAAAACATTGCGGGTAGCCAAAACATGAAGCATACATTGTGAAAAGCAAATAAGTGCCAATGGGAAGAACCATAAGAGCATGTAGGTAAACAAGTTACAATTAAACAACATGAACCTCAAAAAGTGCAAGAGTGTAGAAAAAGCAAGCAATAATAATATAATTCACAGCGAGTACAAGAAGTTAAATCAGTTACAACTAACCAACAAGAGCAACAAGTCCCTCAATAAGAATCATTGTGTTCCTGGAGGAAACTAACATCAGGTCCAGTCCTAAGTACCTTTGTACTCCCGGAACAAGTGTGTCTTAAGCCTTTTCTTGAAGGCGGGGGGACAGTCAGTGTCTCGGATGGAGGTGGGGAGGTGATTCCACCATTGGGGGGCCAGACAAGAGAAGAGCTTGGGTTGGGAGCGGGCGCTCTTGAGAGGTGGGACCACCAGACGGTTGTCAGAAGAAGACAGGAAGTGGCGGGTGGGGGTGTAAGGCTGGAGGAGAGACTTGATGTAGTCGGGTGCAGTCCCGTTCACCGCTCGGAAGGTCAGTACCAGGGTCTTGAATCTGATACGGGCCATGATGGGAAGCAAGTGGACGTAGATGAGGAGTGGGGTAACATGGGAGCGTCTGGATAGATTGAAGACCAGACGGGCTGCTGCGTTCTGAATCGTCTGGAGAGGGCGGGTTGCGCATGATGGGAGACAGGCGAGCAGCAGTAGTCCAACTTGGAGAGGACAAGCTGGGTTGAATGCTCAGACAGGTATCTCCTGATCTTCCGGATGTTGTAGAGGGTGAATCTGCATGACCGGGAGACTGCAGCAATGTGGGCAGTGAAGGAGAGCTTGTCATCCATGGTAACCTCGAGGTTCCTGGCAGAGGATGAAAGGGTCACTGTCGCAGATCCCAGGGTGATTGAGAGATTGTGGGAGATGGAGGGTTTGGCCGGGATGATGAGAAGTTCCGTTTTGGCAAGGTTCAGCTGGAGTTGGTGCTTGGTCATCCAGGTGGAGATGTCTGTGAGACAGGCCTCGATCCTAGCTGAAATCCCCGGATCAGTCTGGGGGAACGACAAGTACAGCTGTGTGTCGTCAGCGTAGTTCCAGCAATATATATTTCTAATTAACTTTATAAGACAAAATATACAAAATATCACCTTTTGGGACTTTGGCTCTGTACTTTAGTTAGAATTATAACGTAATTGTACTCTCATTGCAGCTATGGGAAATCTATGGGGAAGTTGATTGGTTTTCTCAGGAAACGTTAATGCACTTCTCATCTTGCCAAAATGATTATTCACAATTGAAAGAGACTTGTGTAAAGGACAGTATCAAATTCACATTTTTGATTCAGCAAAGACATGTGGCACTCATTATCACTAGCGAGGAATAAATAAATATAGTATCCTTGTTATGAACCCAGTCCCCTCATTGCCTTGTTGTCCATGTCTGAAAGAATAATGCTAGAGTTTTCACACAATTCCCCAATTCTTCCGCTCCTCTGGTCACAGTATTTGATGGCTAGGCCTGTTATGTAAAGCATTATGCAATCTATTTTTCAGATGGTTATTTTGTCAGTCCCCTGTGCACTAATAGGTTTGGGTTTTGGGGACGGCTGTTGATGTTACATTCTTTCTGAGAGAGGCCATACTCCCCCACTGTTGGGGTCATTTCACTAAAACCTTAAACACGCAAACTAGGGTCAGAATGAAAGGACCACCAGAGAAACGTGCACGTGTTCAAACAGTGCAACAACAAGCACACAGGTGGCGTTTAGTATATGTGAGCCTATATGAAAACCACAAGACGAACTTAACATCTGTAACTTTGATGGTAAAAGCAAAGTGGGGGGGTGGAGCCACTTGTGATTCTTTGACATACAAGCAGGGACTTTACGCGATAGAGCATCACGTGCAGGTTGCATATCACAAACATCTGGGCACAGGATCCTTTACGATGACAGTGATTATTTTCTTTACACTATTTAATGTATCTAATTAAACTGGAATCCCTTTGAAGTTTCTATGACCTGCTCTTTCTGTATTGTGTATACGTTTTTTGTGTGAAAGAGAGTGTGGTGGTGAAGAAGGTTTATGTCATTTGATGCCAAGATGTTTTTGTTTTATGTTTGTACAGTTTCATCTGAATGATTTAGTCTGAGGATGTACTACACTTAGATCATGGTCAGAACCGCTACAAACTGTTTGATGCTGCCTGTTGACATTGTATATTTGAATTAGACCCCCATGACCTGAAAACTGAAGCAGTTTTCAGAGCTTTCTCCCTGGCAACCATATTTTGGTCATTTAAGTGAACTAACTGTATGTATTTATATTTTATAACTGCTTTATTTTAGTATAAACTCATACGTGGTGTAAGAACGTGGGTTCTTACACCTTTTCCAAAGTCTAATTCAAGCATTTTTCAAGCATTTTCAATGTGTATTTTTTCAAACCTTTTTCAAAAACATGATAGCATTCTACAGAAGGGTGACAAATTACAGAAATCTTTGTTGATTATTGCTCTTGATATTGATTAGTAGAATACATAAGAACGTTTCTGTGTGTGATGAAAGGGTTAGCTTCATTTTCTTGACATTCTTACATTGGTAATTTTTGTAGCATGAAAACAACTGTTATTCAAATAGGGAATAAATCATACACAGAAAACAAGCAATGAACGTTCCGTCTGGCGCAAGCTCACTATGGCACTCTTGCAAAAACTCCCCAGTGGATTCATTGAATCTAAATGTGAAGGCCCTCACTACTGTGTGCAATTCTGGGCCAGGCTCAACGTTGTGATTACCACTTGGAGGGAAAAAGTCAAATGTTCTTCCCTACCTGTTAAACGGTGGGCCTCGCCAAACGTTGAGCCTGGTCACGAATTGCACACAGTAGTGAGGGCAACGTGTGAAATTATTCTTATTTACATCGTCTGCATGTTGTTTATTATTAGATCATTTATGCACACTCAGAACAAACCTTTTTACATCCCTCCGCCTCCCGCAATCCTTAGCATGCGAATAAACTTTACTGGCCTAATCAAAAATGTCCTACATCTCATCTTTCATATGACTGGAAAGCGCAGACTCTCTCATAATGAACAGCTGTATGTCCTTTTTTCAGACTTTGAAGGAGCCTACTTGAGGATTTGGTCCTTGTTTTAACCATAATTTGTATTTATTCTCTAGTCAACATGAAGCAGCAACCTCCCGGCATATTGTCATCTCCTGCTCTGTTCCATCAGGGCGCGCACATCAAAAAAGACTGGCAGATCACACTATAGCCACACGCGCAGTTTCCAAGTTCAAGCATTTTATCCAATATCCAAGTACTTTTCAAACCTTAAAAACACTTTTAAAATGCAAGAATTTTCAAGGATTTCCAGCAACCGTACAAACCCTAGTATTAGGAAATGGCAATGGCTCACAATATTTTACTAACCCTAACCCTTTGACCAAAACCTTAGGACCAGGGGTCCGTTCTTCGTACGTGGCTTATTACATCCTAGATCAAATGACACATCCAAGATGACATCATCTTGCTAATCATGATCTGGCTAATCAGGTTCTTCGAACACTCTTGTTATTTATGATTAGTATAGCTGGATTGAGTTGTCTGGGATAACTAATTCATGCGTTGGTCTAAAAGGGGGTATGTATAGATAGTAGAAACCTTGATCAGCAACGCTGCTATTGGCTGCTCACCATGGCCAAAAAGAGCGCCCCGTTTTTTTCTGCAACAGAGCAAGAGCTTGCTTGAAGCTTACTCTGAATTTGAATAGTTAATCAGAACGCCAGGGAACACCTCCAAGTGTAGCAAAAAGTAGCAGATAAATTAAATGTATAGTATAGTGACCACGTTAGATGTTTTATCGCCTATTACAGTAGGCTAGGCCTATAGGTTTTTGTATTTTCATATTTTCATAATTACTTTGTTTATCATCTTTAATTTCATATAATTTAATGTGGTTCCAGCAAATTAATGATGTAAAGTAAGCGGCCCCATTATCGTCCATTCAAACTCGCCAATGTTCCAGACCCCATTATCGTCTGTTTCTTCCGTTAATTTATTAAAGAAGATATGCAGCAGCAACGAAAGAAAGTAACTCATGGATATGTACACACCTTATATTGCTGCACACCAAATTATAGCTTCTTACTTTGAGATTTGAGTAGCCTATGTAAATACGCTCTCAAACCGTAGCATTTGCCTTCCGCAGCGTCAAACTTGACATTTCTCCATTGAAAGTGGTTGGACGGACGATAATGGGACCCCCTGGCTAACTGCTAAAATTAGGAAAATAACATTTCTAGGCATATCCTTATTGTATTTTAAAACCGTAATGTTATAATATAGGTGTTTATCTATAGGCTATATTAACCCGTTAAGGAGTAGCGTCGCACATATGTGATAGTTCGAAAGCGGGCCCCACAGCGTAGCATCGCACACGTGTGATTTTGAACATTCCAACTGACTATTTTCCGACAGACAAAAACTATATGACAAACGCTATAGTATGGCTACAAAATTTACAAGGAGGAAGCTTACAAGTAACCCTAGCAGGTAGTAGCATTGTTACGAGTATTATGCTAGGTTGCTAGGTAACGGAAGCTAACTACAGCTGGCTAGCTTCCGTTTAGGAAAAATAACTCACTCTGGTGGGAGCGGAAATATTTAGAACTCATGCATCTAAAGGTTAACGTACAAAGCTGTGACATTACGTTTTTTTATTTGTATTATATCGACTTTTCGTAAAATTTCTGAAAAGCGTTGAGAGCTTGGTGGACAATAATGGGACTCCTTACGCTAAATGACACCCTCACGAGAAAACCTATATCTCTCAAATAGTAACCTATCGCACTGTGCTATGTCTATCACTCAATGCGCGATTAATTCGGTTTCATGTTAAATTCTGCTAATTATTCTTGCACCTTCCGCAACAGTAAAAACGGACAAGACATGGCTGTGACAGACTTCCTGTATCACCTCTGCTTATAAAGCCGCAATCAAATCTTGTTTACATAAAATAAGCCTGCTCCCGAGCAGGTTTAAGCTAAAGGACTTGTTACTATGACAGCAAATCCAAAATGAGCGTTGAAGAACCGAACAATCCAAGATCATGACAAATCGTCAATAATCAAATCCAGCAAACTGAGTTAGCGACGTACGAAGAACGGACCCCAGGGCCAGAGTGGGACCCATTTTCAGGCCGGGAGTGTATTGGCCAAGACCAGCCCACCCCCACCAGGGGTGGAGCCATAGATAGAACATTCGGGGCTTAGCCCGAACCTAGGACCTAGTCATGGTTTTGATGTGAGCTGAAATCGGAACTTCACATTAATGCGAGCGCGCATGGCGCGCAAGCAAGATTTTTTGCATTAATTTCAGTGCAAAATAGTTTTGGGAGTTTTATGTGATATAAACATTACGTTGGACTCATATTGTTACACTCTAAAAACAAATACAGCACATTACTTAATTTAATTTGTGTAACACTTACACTCAAAAATATAGAGTAGATTACAAAGCTTGGAAATCAGGCAAAACAAACCATAAATAATGAGTATAGTTGAGTAATATTAGTAATCATTTCAGAATGAATTGATTTGGTATAATTACCAAATTTAACTAAGTACATGTAATTGAAAGACTTTGTAAACCATATAGAAAACATTAGCACAAGGCACAGAAGAAAGTGAGTAGATTCAACTGAAACCATTAGTATGATATAACTGAATACTTGCCTATGATTTATTAAAAATATGTGTTGTACTGACTTATTTATTTTACTCAATTTATTATATTGTATTGGTGTTTTCTACTTGATGTCAATAAATGTTAATCTAAAAAAAATTAAGTATGACCAAGATCTCACAAAACATGAACATTTTATTTGACTACATTTCCCAGAAAGACATTCTTTTTTTAAGCTTCTCATGCACATGTGAAACACCAGCAGCAACATCACTGACACAGTATAGTGCAAATAAGCGAAAAGTGCATTAGAACAAGACCTTTGTTGCAATACCTGAGAATTTGGCCACTTTTCTTAAGAGCTGGAGCCAACTGAACCATTCAACCAATTGCGATTTTTTAAAATCTTGAATCATCAAATGTCATTTAACCTATTGACAAATGTCCGTCTTACCACTTAAGGTATCCTATTCACAATGTTGCTAGAAACTTGAAACAATCTGAACCTGTTAGATGCAAAAACATCACTCCAGCCATTTCTATCTTTTACACAAAAAATACCATATCTTTTAGCATTCTACCGTTACACAACAGGTCACCGTCTGCAGACAGGGTGAGACTCAGATTGTATACACATCTCCTTTGAATAAAATGATAAAAGGACAACCCAGAGCAATCTTAAAAGGGACAAACTAAATAGCCAAGCAATATGGAACTTGTGTTGTAAATGTGCACCCAAAGACATGGAAAAATAAAGCCCAGGTTCAAAAATCCTGGAATTACCCTTTTGAGTAACTTTACATTAGAATTATGATTACTGCTTAAAATGAAAATCCATTAAATAAGGCAAAATCTAAATTATTTACTTTAGTCTAACTCTTCTGTCATCTGTGTTGGACATGCTTTTGTAAAGACTTCTGTATTTCTAACAATTCAAGATACTTTGAACTTCAAATGCATTTAAGTCATTTGTAGGGAAATTGCCTGTAAACTGAAATCATGCTTAATGGCTTATAAATGGGAAAAAAGAGAGAAAAAGCTTATCAATGCAAGGTGTAAAATGTTGACTCAAAACACACTGAAATCTTTCCAACACTGTGAGCCTGACCGCACCTGGAGATCATCTGATTAAATGGAGCTTTAGATTGTCCAGGTTTCTGTACATAACTTCAATATTAACAGTCATGTATCACATTCCACACATGGCTCAATTGGGTATGAGTCACATTTACTCATCTGAACAGCTGCCTCTCAGCAACTACATGACCATACTGTTTCTCAGTCTTTGCACCTTTGCTGAAAGCTTTCCAGAATCCACTTCCACAAGCATCTTTTGAAATACCTCAAAAATGTATTTAAGAGTTTTGGGGTATTTCAGATCCAAAGCATAGGTCAGTCCTAGCAGGTAGCAACAGGCTCTGCTGAAATCTCCAAGATGGCTGAGTACAGTGGAACCTTCAATGACGATCCCAACATCATCGACCTGTCCACTTTCATTCCGGACCAGGTACACAGCCATCACCTGTGCTGCCAGCTCTTCTTCCACATCAACAGCTGTATCAACATTCTGCAGACATTGTAAAAGAAAAATACACTGATGCATTAGCGGAAGCACCAATTTCAACATTACACATTTATTGTAGGGACTCCTGAAATCCATAAATTGGACTCACCTCAAAAGTCTTGATTAAGGCACTCACATCTTCACCAAGGTGATCGATGAGACATCGGAGGACAACTTCTCTGGTTTTCTGAATGGAAATTCCGCTCTGTTTAGGAGAAAATATATTCTTAAATGACAAGAAGATACACTATTCGCTCAGTGCACATTATGGCCTGCCGAAAAGAGACTAGTTTGCAGGTATGCTAGCTGCTAATATGGCACGGGGAAAAAGCATATGAGCACTTTGATTACAAGACAGGTGGGGGAAAGCAGCAGCTAAACAGGAGTAAACTGAAATACCTGGAGCAGAGTATTCATTTCTGCACGATGTCTCTCTCCAGCAGCACCTTTCTTGGCTTGGAAGATGGAAAGCAGTTTAGGAGAATAAAGGTCCAACATTGACATGAATTTTGCCTCAAGATTTACGGTGGTGAACGAAAAGACAAAAAAAACAACAGGGAGATTGTGATTATTTAACTGGCTTAATAACACAGAAGTTACATTAAATGCCCCTCTTATATTTAGAAAAAAAAAGAGACCATCAGGACCAAGAGCTTTACTTAGAGGATTGAAAACACAAAAGCATTACCAACTTGAGCATTTTCTGCCAATATGCGTTTGTGTTATACTCTGTGAGAAATGCAAATTACTCACATGTGACACGTCAAACAAAGCAGGCCACCTCTCCTTGACCTCTTTGATGCTCAAATGAAGACTGACGACATCATGTCTTCTATGCACAAATGTGCTGGCCATTAACTCCTTGATGGTCGTGCTATCTTTTTTCTTCCATTCAGACAGAATAAGTAGCCGCTTTTGCTCTTGGTGTTCAGTGCTTTCTCCTGAAGGATAGTGTGGGAGATAAATCACTTCTCCTTTCCGTGCTTTTTTGACATTTTGTGCTGGTTTCCTCTCACCAGGCCGTTTGTTTTTGAGAGAGTTGCATGTAACTTCAGGAAATCCAAGATTTCTAAGCTTCGACCTGTAATTTCCCATCTTGTATTTTAGGCTATACATCCATCCGATCCAACCATTGCGGCTCCCAAGTTCAGTCAGACATGGATGTTTTTTGACTAAGGCTTCTGCAACCTGTCCAACCTGAAGGCCTGTGGGATAGGCTGTGTGACTGTACATGTAATCAGCCAGTCTTTCCATTATTTCAGACCTGACACAGGTGTTGTTGAGAACTGTGCCATCTTTCGCAAAGTCTTCATTGCCATTCCTCAGTACTGCCTCTGTCGCAACTGAGAAAAGTGGAATGACAATTTCATTTGGCCATGATGCCCTTTGAGGGCTTAGTATGACAGTGTCCTGCGATGACATTGACGTGCCATCCGACTGGTAATCTGCAGAACTACAAGATAGCTGTGATGATGAACTCAAACAGGAGGTGTTGAAACAACTGGGCACATTCTCAGTCTCAGGAGTTGAAAGTGAAAGTACTACTGATGGAATAATTACTACTTTTATTGTCCCCTTATGCTTAACATCTTTCGTAGAATGAAGTGTAAAGTAATCACCAAAGTCTTCATCAAGGTAATGCAGGGTGAATTCCTCATCAAGTTTTGAATGTGTCCTTTACAGTCTCATGAAATTGATCCACTGTGTCTGGCATCCCTGAGGGCAGTGTGAGCTTCTCACTACGGTGATCTATTATCACCTTCACAACAACAGGGTCCATCTGTATGAAATAAATCACAACAATCAAAAAAGAAAAAAAAGAAAGAAAAATCAGAAAAATAAATCAGAGTAGGAGTAAGACACTTAGGCGTTTCTCTTTTTCACCTAATATTGGACATTAATGTGTCTTTTTAAAGTGACCATGCGTTTGCCTCCCACACAATATGCTGCCAAGGGATATGTATCACTAAGTTGCTGTATCTGCAGCAGGGTCACTTTTCCAGAGTGTTCCAAAGCAAATCCCCTAAAATGTTCCCAATACCAGCTATTAAGTAACTTAACAATGAAATTGAGATCACTGCCTACAATCACAATCTGTGAGATCTCTACAAAATCTGGTAGACCACCTGTACACCCATAGGGCAAAATCATCCCCACTGCATATTTAGTTCCATGATATGACACTACGTTGGTCAACTCCACTGTGGTGTGTGTTGGATACACTTTTTTTAAACTATCCTGTATTTCCTCATGGAGCAATGCCAATGGAATACTTGTCACTTTACTCACACACAATGCAGGTTTTAAAGTATCAGCATGTAAATAATAGGCCATCATCATTTGGTGCTTTGAGGCGAGAGATAGCAGTACATTTCTGAAGCTGTTTGTGTATCTGACAACTCGCTTAAGAAAACTATGTTTCGCCTCAAAGCGCATAGTCCAGACACAAACCAAAGGACCAAAGCATTTTATCATAGCAGGATAATGCTCCAAGAAATGGTGCTTTGGAATTAACTTTTGATCAGGAAAAACTTCCAACACTCTATGACGATGTTCCGATATTAGAGTATCTAGGTAGCTAATGCTTTCCTCTGTATGAATAGGGGATACTACAATTTCAGTAATATCTTTTAAAGTCATGAGAACTTGCCATGCTGGTTCATTGAATGGTATCTTCACACCAATTATGAACGGTAATAATCTCAGAAGTGTCCAATTCTCATGTGCATTCCCACCAATAGTTTTTCGAGAAGATACATTTTGTGGTATAGGTTGGGGTCGGTCAGTTTTGTCTGTCCAATTATATGGAAACTGAGTTATTGACTCATTCAGTTGAAATAGGGTGAAATATTGCTTTTTTATAAACTCTTTAAGACATAATGCCAACTCCAAAGGAATTATTCCTTCAAATAGATCATGGAGCACGTCTGGAGGGTACCCTGTTACAAAATGGAAATGCTTCAAATTTTCTGTTAAGGTACAAGCTTTCTTGACACCATAACAATGTACCAGAGCAGGGTTTTCCTTTACAGACTGAAGATGTAAAGCATAGTTCTCATTTGTCCTTGGTGGAAAAAACCCTGAATGCACCTCCTTTTGCTGATAGTCTGAATGGTCCCCGATACAAAATCTACATATGTAATGCCCATTAAAGCTCTCTACAAGGCCACTTAAAGAATGAGCACCAAGATTGTCCGCTGCAACACAAAAAACAGTTCCTCTGATATTTGTACCAATGGTAGGAAAGAAAATGCCTTCTTCCTCTAGAGTGATGAGATCTTTTAACAGCGGCTCAAAAACGGTTTTGTAGCCAATTTTTTTTTACATCATTAGCTTTACAAAGGAGTGCCAAATTAATTGATGTTAATTGTGATCTCAATTCTGATGGCACATCTGCAAGTACCCAATACACCGCTGTCACTATGTTTTTTACGCGAGGTTCCAAGCGGATTACAGACTTCAAAATCATCCACGTAAAGTATAAGTGAAATCCTTAGCTCTCCATCAGCAAGAAACTCATTTGACTTGAAATATTTGCCATCATGAAAGGATGAAAACTTTGATGGAGTGCCTGAATGTCTTGTCAGTATCCTACTTGCTATGTCTTTGTTATTTATCAATAGCTGTAAGGTTTGTAGAATAGGTACATACTGAAAAGTGCAGTTGTCAGATGCATCCAATCTATATTCAACCGGCTCAATAACTTGAAAGTTGTCTTTAAAAAACTTCTGCCTCTTATATTTTGAAAAAAAAGGACCATCAGAACCAAGAGATGTGCTTAGAGGATTGCAGAGACACAATTTTTCAACTAAATCCTTGACAACCTTTTCATCAACGGTGCAGTTATTTTGTGTCAAAACGTCTCTCACTACATTTGGAATATACTGAGACGATGATGTGCAGATAAACTGAAGCTGTTCCACCAAGTCATCTATACATTTACCAGAGACATTATAAATGCTTTCTAACTTAAGCAAGAGAGAACCGATAACTTTCACAAATGCGCTTTCAGTTTCACAATCCAAATCTACAGTAGCAACCAACTCCACATCATCAACGGATTCCAGTAATGCAAACTGTCTGTCATGCGGTTGACCACTGGTAGAAATCGGAAGTTTTACAATAACATCAGCTTTTAAGTCCTTACACAAGTAGGATGGGTGCTTTCGGCTTTTATGTGTAGCATAACTCCCATATATGTTAGTTTTGAACTCACAACCATCAAACACACACACTATTGTTTCTAGTCTTTTCAGATGAGAGTTAATGTGTTGAAAATAATCCTTGGTATTCAGAAAACATGAGTCACAAATTTTACATTTAAAAGCTTTGACCTCTTGCTGATTTTCAGTTTCCACTGATTTGTGAGCTCTACACAAGTGTGTACGTAAGCTGCCCCAAGTTTTAAAAGAACATGGACAGTTCAAATGAATACAAGGAAGAAAATGTCCATGACCTAAATGTCTGTGTTTCAGTCGGTAGTGTTTAATAAGTCCCCCCTTTGATGATGCGACAAATGTACAGAGCTTACACTGCCACCCCATGAGCTGTTACCTTAAAGATTAATACAAATCAGGGAGCCTCGGTGGCTAGTGGAGAGTGTCCTGAGGCTCAGTCCTTTCCACTGTGACCTGAGTTGAATATGGCCTGCTGTCCTTTGTTGGTGTCCTCCCCTCTTTCTCACACATTCCTGTCACGTCTCTTAAGTTAAGCATATGTTGAAACAAAAGAGATACAAACCTTTTATTGCCATAAAAGTTGATAGACTAAAGACAATCCCCCCCCCCCCATTTTTATTTTTACAAAAACAAATGGTAACTTACCTCACATTTTCTTGATCAGCCGTTTTCCATCTGAAATGTATTTAAAATATATATTTAGCAAGGATTATAACAACTCTTGAACTTAAAATTAACTTTAAGAACAACCTTCAGTCATGAATTGCAAGTAATGAATACTGCTCCTTTATGCCAGAGCAATGCATGATTTCCTCCTGAGTGAGATTTAAAGATCAACATGGCATGGTAATTAGGTAAGAAGCTTGAACTTCAAAGAGACCAATCTTTGTGGTATTACCCGGTCTCTGATTTTGAAAAAATTAAAAGAAAAAGAAACATTAGCCTTGCATATACCTGAATATTTTCCGACAATTTGTTAAGGCCTAACTTCACATATTATAACGTTAACTGAATTGACTTCAGCAGTAAAAAATATTTTATTTTCAGACCTGTCTCCAACTTAACGTAGGCCGACAAGGTGCAAAAGTGTTGTAGTTATACAAGTTAGAGTCTAATGTTAAACTGTATGTAATATAACTGCCTAATGTAAGCTTAGTTGTAGCCTTCAGAAGAAAACGCATAGCACGTGCAGACTCAGCTTGCTAGCTAGCTAGCTAAAGTGTGCTAACAAGTCAAATTAGCTTTGCCAAAGAATGACTTTGATGTCACAGTAATGTTGGTCGACTGATATTTCATGCTCAGTTGTTGCTTCTGTAACTGAGATGTATGTAAAACGATTATTGTGTTAAATGTTACTTACTTCAACTTCTGGTCTTGTCGCGGTGGAGTCCAGTCAGACCTTCAAGTAGCTGTGCCCGCCAAGCAACGTCTCCGTGTCGTCTGTCTGACCCAGAACCGTTAGGAAATGACGTCACTTCATACCCGTTTACTCATTCTTTTAAGTTGTTAATTAGTTTCCAAATATATTGAGTTGAGTTGTCAAATAATTGTAGTTCTTAAAAATAATTGCTATTCATAGTGTATTCTTAAAAATTTTGTTGAAACATACAGTAATTATTTCAAATATCCAAACATTGTAATCTGTCAGTCAAATCATCATTTCTTTTTATTAAATAAACTTACTTACAACATGTACATTTTAAACAAAGATTGCTGTTTGAGATTCACTCATGAATTTTAATACAGTTAACCCAAATACTCATAATAATGAAAGTCAGTATTTTTTTTAAACAAGAATACCTTTATTTAACTCTTACATTTACAAGTCCCTTGAATTATTTTTTAGAGTGTATATTTGCCGTAAATTACATAAGAATGTATATTGAAAGTTGACTAAACTACTTAAAACATTCTTATTTAAGGGTATTTGACTCGAGACCAAAATCTGCCGATTCACTACTTGGTGATTCGGAGGGGGGATGGGATATTGCACTTTGTACAGACAAACAGCCTGCATACAAAACATTACAGCTATTATAGGCCCGATTCCCTCACCGCTCAGCCACCTGACTCCTTCTAGTTGTAGATAGGGCGCCAACTTTATTTATCAACTGCATATTTTGTTTGCTACTGCTCATACGTAACCCGAAATCCACACTCCCAATATTACAGTAATAAATAAAACAACGAATTTCAGAAGAAATGTGAGAATTTCCAAACAAGTTACACTTGCCTCTCATATTTGCAATAGGCCTTCTTGGACCATGCCCTGACAATTAATGATGAACAATAAATGCTTGGCCAGGATAACTGGATCTATCAGACCATTGAATGATTATAATATCCGTGTGTTTATACGTTTGACTCGGGACAACAACGTGATCGATGTTGGGCTACGTATTTATAGTTGAAGCAGTCTAACCCCTCAACGTATGTGTATGCAAAATGTCATTTTGCTGAATGATTGAAGAACTATATGGAAGCAAATCGTTACCAAAATTCAAATGCAAATGCTTTTGCCAGAAATGCATTTGCATTTTAAGAATGTGGCTGCATTATTTGACTCATGAATGAAATTAGTAATCAATCATCCTATTTGCATTTTAGTTTTCTTCAAGAGTGCTCAATCTTTCACTTAATTAAAATGAAAAATAAATAGACATTTGAGATTTAATTTTCAAAACATGCCCCAGCAAATAGATACCAAAATTCAATTTGAAATGTAAAATTAAAATGCATTTCCAGAAATGCATTTTCATTTTAAGAACGTGGCTGCAAAATCGTGACCACCTTTCAAATTCAAATGCATTTCCAGTAATGCATTTTCATTTTCAAGAACGTGGATGCAACGTGGGGCTGGCCCTTGATGTGTCCTAGTCGTAGGCCTGCGGGGCAACTGTGGCTCATCACTATCGGTAGACAGTCTCACTAGATAGCCAATAGGTAACATATGATTGCGGTGCACTGTTTTAACAACTCCTGTTCCTCTTTCTGGTTTCACTTGGTAGACTGGGAGATTGGGCATCCTCCCAACAACAATGTATGGCATTGACCTCCATTTATCCTTCAGCTTGTGCTTTCCAGTGACACCAAAGTTCCTTAGCAGAACTCGATCTCCTTCTTCCAAGACTTGGTCTTTCACCAGTTTGTCATGGGCTCTTTTGTTCCTCTGGTGATTCTTATCAGCTGCTTCAGTAGCGAGTTGGTAATCTTTGTGAAGATCTGCTTTCAACTTAGTAACATACTGTTGGTACGTTGCACTCCTTCCACTTTCCTCAGACACTCCAAAACAGATGTCCACCGGGACAAATGATGTCCACCATATCAGCCACATACAAATGTGCAATCACTGAACCCATGGGAATGGAGGTGGGCTTTAATGATTCATTCCGCATCAGCACAAGGAACTTGTTCTTGTCCATGTCTTTCGCGAACAGGACAGTCGGCTGCACAAACACACTTGGAGGGAGAACAGGTGAAGGAGCACGTTCGGAGATAAGGATACTATCTTCCACTTGGTGTTTCTCTTTGACCCTACAGGTAGCGATATACTTTCCGCCAGCAGGAATGACAAGAGGACCAGGGCCAGACCACTTCACTTCAGCTACTTGACGGTCATCAGGATTGACTTTGAAAGGCTTGGTGGCAGGTAAAGGTATGGCTCTCTGATCTGTAACACATGCTCGCGCTGACCAGATGTTGCCTGTCTCCACAACTTCTTTGTTGGAAGGGAACGGCCTCACTTTTTTCACATTGGTACCAACCAGTACAGGAATGTTGTCTGAACAACGAGGATCTGGGCATACTAAAGCAAGAACGGGAACTGACCTGACCTTGCCAGGTTTCTTCTCTGGTAGCTCCAATTTCACTTGGATATAGCCTCTGTAAGGAAAGCTGCTTTCTGCCTCACTTAGTCCACAAATATTGAGACCACTGACTGGATGTATGGGTACATGGGTCAGATGCTTGGCGTACCTGCTGTCAAAAATGATTGTCACCTGTGAGCCGCTATCCAGGAGAGCAGTACATGGTTTCCCCTCTACTTTTACACATGCGATGGAGGTTGGCCCTACTAGTCCTTCTGGCAGCTGATCAGTCTGGACATTCACCGTACTTCTCCTCACGCTGGCGTTATGGGTGTCCCCGGCAGGTGTAGTCACACTTTTTACTATCTGACTTCCCCTCAGTTGTCGTTGAGCCCTGATAAATTTTTATATCACTTTTTGGTGATTTTCTGGAGCACTGCATTTCGTGGCTACATGCCCCTCTTCACCACAACGATAGCAGAAGAAGTCACTTGAGGGTCTTTGAATTGAGCCTTTCTTCTGTTGGTTACTGGCTGGAAAACCTTGACTGGGTCGGGCTTCTGTGGTTGGTTTGACTGACATGATAGAGACCTGTTTCCTTAGTTTTTTTTACTTCTTTCTTTAACGCTTGCACATCTTTATCTTCCATTGAGGCCTCTGCCTCAGTAATAACTGCAGGTTCTGGGGCATGTGATTGATAAGATGGCATGGTTGAGCGGACTGAGCCCTGTTACTTGTGTTTTCAACTCTTGTACCTCAGCTCTGAGATCTTTTATTTCTGATTCTGCTGGTGTCATAACTGTCTTAACATGCACAGCTTTAGTTGGGTTCAACTTGTGCCGGGAAGCCTCATACTCCTCTTCAGTGCGAATATCATTTAACATCTGTAGGAATGTGGGTGGCTGAGCTTTTCGCTCCCTAAGCCTAAGGTTTAAGAGCATCATGTCAGCTCTGGTGCCTCCTTTAATGAGTTGGTCTAGACACGCTTTGTCTGCAGAAGTAGATGGCAAGCCTCCCTTCTGGATCACTTTATTCAGAATTTTCTCCATCCGTCTTAGAAATGCTGAAAGCTTCTCATTTGGGTGCTGACACAGCATTCTGAAGGCAAAGTAGAGCTCTTCACCAGTTTCAGGCGTGCCAAAAGTATTCTCGATCACGTCAATGTAGTTGTGAGGAGTTGCCTGAGTTGTTGAATCGAACAGCTTGCAGGATCTCTAGTGCGGGGCCCTTCACACTCTCCATTATTTTCATCCTCTTTTCTCTATCTGGTCGATCACACTCCTATCATTAGTCGAGCTTGCTCTATCCAGTTATCCAGCTGCTCTTCACCGGAAGGTGTGGGGATGACTCCTGAGAAGGTTCGCAACCTCCGGAATGAGTTACTGTCACTAGCAGACCTGGATGTTCTCTGCATGATATTACCCACCGCTCTAATAATAGCTTCAGGTGTGGATGCTTGGAGCGGAAAACCCGGACCAGGAACTTGTTGCTACTCCTGAGAACTATTCATGCATTGCTTATCAGTGAATACAATTTCCTCTTCGGCGGGTCCAAAAATCCTCCATGGCAAATCACTGCCTTCAGGTAACATATCCAGAGGGATGGTTGTGGTGTTGACTTCCTCTTTGCACTCACATAGCATAGTTAGGCTTTTACCCTGAGGTTCATACATCCTTCCTCTGACCCTAACACGCCCAAGAGCTTTTATGGACTGTAGAGTTGTTTCAACAAGATCAACTTCTGTGTCTTCTGGGACATCTTTGACCAAGATGGCATGTGACGGGTTAATGCCTTCTCCTTTGCACCAGTGCCGTAGTTGTGTCATTGTGTCAAATGTTTGGTACCTTCACTATGCTGTTTAACTGCCCTAGTATTCTTTTGTGTAATCTAACAGCTCAGCAAAATCACTTTCTGTTGTCTACACTGCAGTGTTAACTTTACACCAAGGTAAGTTAGGTAAGGTAAGTTTTTTTTTATTATACATATATATATATATATATATATATATATATCTTTTAACTTAAACCTATAACTACAAATATGTAGCGGATTTAATTTATGACCTATTGATAATTTTTGCTTATCACCGTCTGCTATTTTTAGTTGTCTGGGTCAGGAGCTAATATGAAACTAAATTAATCTCAGTGGTGCCTCCAATTTATGTAGCACCCCAACACTCCATACAGACACACACACACCCGTTGCAGGCCTGATGGTAGCTCGTGTGCGATGCTTCCGAAGGACGTCTTTCTTCAGGGAAACAAACCCACAGAAATCCAACTTACAGTTAGTTGTTAGTCCAAGAAACACAGCTCCAACACGAAAACCGAAAACCAGTCACGAGTTACGGCAAAGTCCTCTTCAGCAGGAAACACACCGTCGTCCTCTCCGGAAATCAGCGTCCTCTGAATTAGCAACTCTCCGCCATTAGCTCCAACTGTTAGCCAGCCACACTAGCACAACGTTTGCTCTAAACACTGCGGTTAGACAAGAAAAGTGCCGTAGTGTACCCTTCTTCAGCTTCGGTAATCCACTTAGATCTTCTCCGAGCTAACTATTCTCGTGTCTCTCGATGTTTCTCAGCCTCTTATTTATTTTTCTCTTCTCCATGTGGCAAATCTCTCTCTTCTCTATGTAGCGAATCTCTCTCTCCTCTCTTCCTCGCCCGTTCAACGTTTTTTTTCCCAAAAAAACACCAACCCCTCCCTCACACATTCACTCACAACCACTCACCACAGACGACTTTGACGTATAAATATTGTTCCGTTTACATAACTGTTAATGTTCCAAACTATTAGAACAATTTATATTAACTCCTAGCTTTTAACGTCTTGCAGAACTTTGTTTAATTTAGAACTAAAATGTTTAAAACTCAGTTAACCCTTTTTGTTTATCTTTTTAACTAAATTACTTTCAGTTAAATTGCATTACTACATTTTTGTTTCCTAGACATACTTTTTGTAGAAACTAATGTAGAAACTAAACGGTTTAAATCCCTTAGATTTACACCAGGGCTACAGACGGAAAAACCTCTACATCTAAGGAATCCAATGATACCTCACTTTAGAAAAATGGTGGGTTCAAAAGTTATGGGCGTAAACACACCTCCAAATTTGACCCATTGGTGGCGCTATAGTGCTTCAGTGGTCAACATGAAACTGGGTGACCATAATCAGGAGACTGTCCCCAATCAGTGTGCCAAATTTAAAAACGTTACCATACGGTTCTATGGGCTGCCACAGAGTCCTATGCCTAAGGGTTAGGGTCAGGGTCGGGGTTAGGGTTAGGGGGTTAGGGTTAGGGTTGTAAGTTTGAAATTCCCTATCACCCTGACAGATCCGAAGATCAGCAGAGGTCAGGGTCAGAAGCACGGGCACTTCCATCGCCAAGGATCACCCACAGAGAGAAAAGAGGCTAGGCCTCTCCAGGAACTCCGAGGAGAACCCGGGCCGAGTGCCCCATGGTAGCACGCCGCCTGAACCAGAGAGCAGTGAGTAGGCACTGCGAGCAAAGGTCAGACACATGGATAAACTCCTCCTTATCCAACCAGGCACGCCAACGAGACAGGACTAACATTATCAGTTACCACAACAGCAAGGACTAAAACAGCTAAAACAAATTATTCCAAGCTAAGAGTATAGAGGTAATAACCACCAGAGAAGGGAGACAGGAAACAGCAGGAAGGGCAGGAACCCAACAAGTCCTAAACGACAGTTGGGAAGCGGCACACACACAGCACACAGAAGGTAGGAGCCAGAAGACAGAGCATTCACCCGCCGGAGAATATTCACTCAGCAGGAGAGAGCATTCACATGGCAGACAGCAGGAGAGCAGGAGAGCATTCACATGGCAGACAGCAGGAGAGCATTCACATGGCAGTCAGCAGGAGAGCATTCAGACAGCACACGGAGCAGGAAGGCATTCACACAGCATTCAGACAGCACACCGAGCAGGAGAGCATTCACCCGACAGACAGCAGGAGAGCATTTAGACAGCAGGAGAGCATTCAGACAGCACACGGAGCAGGAAGGCATTGACACAGCATTCACACAGCAGACAGCCGGAAGGCATTCATACGACAGACAGCAGGAGAGCATTCACACAACACACCGAGCAGGAGAGCATTCCCACAGAGCGCAGGAGGTTACCCAGCAACGGCAGGAGGGCTCCCAGCAGGAGGGCACATAGCAGGAGGGCAGGTGGCAGGAGGGAGGGCTGGCTCACAGCAGGCAGAACACGGCCCACAACAGGCAGAACACGGCCCACAACAGGCAGAACACGGCCCACAACAGGCAGAACACGGCCCACAACAGGCAGAACACGGCCCACAACAGGCAGAACACGGCCCACAACAGGCAGAACACGGCCCACAGCACATTACACCGCAGGAGACAGGGGTTTGCTGGAGAAGGGGAGAGGTGGGAAGGGGGGAGGGGGTACCCTATGGTGTGATTATCGGGGCATGTGGGTGTGGGGGGGCATATGGGTAGGGCCAGGTGGGCTGGGGTAATGGGGGGGGGGGGGCGTGCGCCGGGCTCCCGGGGTAATAGGGGGGGCGCCCGCTTTTCTGTTCACCCGTGTTTATCGGGGCTTTTTTCTTTTTCTAGGCGGGGAAGCGCGGGTTATGAGATGTAAGGGTGTGTCGGTAAACGGGGTGATACGTTTAACAACAGTGACCAATGTTCAAGGATGGCATAGGCAGTGGAGGCGGTCCAGTGAATGTGGTCACCTCTGGTATGGAAAAGGTGGGCGGGGAGGAGGGGGATGGTGGGCATGTGGGCAAACATGAAGAGATTAAGACCAGTTAGTGTATCTATCTCGCATTTGGGCAGGGAGGGGTCGAAATTGGATGAGGGCCGAAGGGAAGGCCCTAATGGCGGCCTGGTGTAAAGAATCGGCCTGGTGGTTGATAATGTGGGGAGGTGAAGTTTTATTGCTAATACCGAATGCCAATATAACTCTGGTCACCTCGGGGTGGGGGGTTGGAATGCCAGCTAGGATGTTAATGGCGTGGCACAGTCTGGAACCCGGATAACAGTCCACTTGAACGTCACTGCGGAATATAGGGGGGAAGCAGTGGAGGTTGGAACAGCCCAAGACTAGAACAGTCCTAGTGGGGTTCAAGGACCAAAATGTTCGTGGCGGGTATACAAGGGGAGAGGATGTGGTCCCAAGGACTGAGCCGCCCTCGCGGGTGTGGGGAGTAAGGGGAGACGGAGAGGAATTGGGATAGGCCTAATGTAGGTAGGCATATTAGGGATGGGCCCCCAAATTACTGTTGGATAGAGGGGTACGGGTGGGATGGCCTCAGGTGGATAGCGGGGAGACTGGGTGGTGTGGCGGATAGGGTGAGACATACTGTGGGAGAAGGGAACAGGAAAGAGGGGGGAGGGGAGGGAAAGGAGACCAGGGGTGTGAAACCAACACAGTGGACTACCAGGCAAGAGAAGAGGCGGATAGCAAAAGTAAAAAAACGGAGGGCCAGAGCGTGCGTGTGTGTGTGTCACTAAGTGGGTGAGTGAGTGAGTGAGTGTGTGTCCTACCTTGCCGAGAAGCTAAGCTGTAAGAAAGAGCTAAAAGGGGCCTGCCTGAAAGATAAGAAGCTATCCTATACTCGGCGATCCGCAGAGTAGAGGTCATCATCGATTGCTGTGGGAGGAAGAGGTTAAGGCACAGAGACACATGAGTGCCATAAACAGTGTCTGAAAGTAGGGGGAGGGGGGGAGAGATGGGAAAGAGAGAGAGAGAGGGAGAGACAGATGGTCAGATAGAGAGGTAGAGCAGGATGGAGAGAGGGAGAACGAGAGAGAGGCACAGAATATGAGGCGCTCTTCCGAGCAAACAAAATTTGCAGTTCAAAAATGGAGACCATCGCACTCCGGGTGGGACGCCCTGCGAGCCCCTACCAGAATAAACGGAGCGCGCGCAATGGCCTACTAACCGCGACCGGTTTCGCTCGCAATAAGGGCCGAGCTCTTCAGGCAGTTCCAAATAAAAGGGGTTTAAGCAGGTAAAAAGGGCCGTCCTACGACTACGGATCGACAGGGGCAACCCAGGTGACACGGAAATGTGAAAAAATGTTAAAAAAGTTACATTTCCAGGCCACCCGGTGGCCCCTGGTGATCCACCCAAAGCGGTATCGAATTTAACTTGTGTCTAGGGAAAAGATGGGAGGGGGAGAGAGAAAGGAGAGAGGGAGGGGGAGGGGGGCAACATTAAGATAACTATGTTAATCTGTAATAGAAAGGGGAAAAAAGAATGTTTAGGGTTAAACCACGGGAGTCCAGATTCAGCACCTGTTTAAAAGGACAGAGAGAGAGAGAGAGAGAGAGAGAGGGGAATGTGTGTGAAAGAACATGTATATGGTTGTGGGTGTGTGTGCATGTGGAGTGAAGGAAAGGAGAGAGAGAGAAAACAGAGGGGGAAAGGAAAACCTGCATATAAATATGCCTGTGTGCTACTCATCTACATGTAGGTCCACATCCAAAAATGTGTGTGTGCACCGGAGCTATCATTATCAAGAGGGTTAAGCTGGTTAGGGTTAGGGTTAGGGTTAGGTTTGGGTTAGGGTAGGGTAAAAAGAAAAACTGGACGGTCTTAGGGAGCACGGGCCTAGAAAAAGAAAAACAGAACTACAACAGAGGTTTTGTGAAATAATGTGTGTTTTCTTTTACAGGTGCTGTGTGGTGGTGGCTGAGTGGATGGTGCTGAGAATTGGAGGACCAAGGTAGGTGTGTGTATGGATACATAGCCAGGTAAGTTATGTGTGTGTATATTATTTTTTTGGGTAATGTATGTGTAAGGATATGTATGAGTGTGTATATGTTGAGTGAAGCAGGTCTTGTATGAGATGAAGAGTGTTATGTTTTTTCATTCAGTCCCAGGGGTGTAATTGTGTTTAACTGTGTGATCCATTTTCTTTCGGCGTGTTTCCGCTGTCCACTGGACCACCCGGACCCCGACTCCACACCAGATATGATGAGGTGAGTGACGGGGTGCTCCTGGAAGTGTGTGACGAGTGTTGTTTGTAGGTGTGCCCGTGAGATATTGTATAGGTGTTGTTTGAGCCTAGTGTCTATTGATGAACCGGTTTCTCCTACGTAGTGTTTGTGGCAGAGGGTGCAGGTGATGATGTATACGGCGTTCGAGGTTTGTAAGGTGAGGTTGTCCGGGACTGGAGCTGATGTGTGACTGTGAGGGTTTGTAATGAATTTTCTGTATTTATAATGAAATGTATGAGGTTTGGCTGCTGGAGAGGGCATGGTGCTGAATTTGGTGTGTATGAGTATGTTCTGTAAGCTTTTATTTTTTCTGTATGCCGAAATGATCCTGTAGGGTTTTAGTGCGGGGTATGTGCGTTGAGCTGTGGTGAAGTTTTGTTTGAATGCATGTTGTAGGGGTCGAGTTTTGTGTGAAAATGTGGTGACTAGGGGAATGATTATTAACGGGTCCGTGACGGTGTCTGAGGTGAACGGTGTGCCGGTGTTGGTTGTGGGTGGTGGGGCCGGGGGGGTGAGGGTAGTGGGATTAAAGGGCGGGTCAGCACCCAGTGGGAAACTGGGAAGGGAATTAAAGGTGGGGTGGGGATGGGAAGGTGGGGTGGGTTTAAAGGGCGGGTTAGGAAGGATGGTGGAATTAAAGGGTGGGTCAACACCCCGTGTGGGACTAGGGAGGGGACTAAAGGTGGGGTGGGATTGGGAAGGCAGGGTGGGGTTAAAGGGCGGGTTGGAGGGACATTTAAAGGGAGGGTTGGGTTTAGGCCTCGGGTTTGAGGGGTTGGGTTTAGGGTTTGGGCCTGGACTGGGTTTAGTCCTAGGTTTAAGGGGAGGGGTGGGGTTACGGGGAGGGTTGGGGTCGGGCGTGGGGTCCGAGGGGTTGGGGTTAGGATGAGGGACCAGGTTGGGTGTAATTCTTGGGGCGGGCAGAGAGGGGTTAAAGGGAAGGTTGGGTTGGGGGTTAAGACGGCGGATGGAATTGAATATGGGGTAGTGACGAGGTGTTGGATGGAGTCCCGCAGCAGGGTCCCGGGAAGGTTCAGGGCTAGGAGGGGGGTTGGGGGAGGATGCAGGATACGGACCCGGTTTAGGGTAAGGGGAGGGATTCGGGGGGGATGGGGAAAGGAGGGAGAGGGACCGTGCTGCGGGTTGTGTATGTACTGATGCTTGTGTTTGGAGTGTAGGAATTGTGTGTGATGCGTGTGCCGTGTGTGTATTGGTTGTGTATGTGTCTTTGTTTGGTGCGGTGGGTGTATGTGTGGGCTGAGTGGGAGAGAGGGCTGCCAAAGTGTCGTTCTTGATTGTGCGCAGAAACCGTTTGGAATATCCCCTGTGCCTAAGTGCGTGAAATAGTGTTGAGATGGCTATGTGTAAATCTTCTTTGTGAGAAGATATTCTATGAAACCGGATTATTTGTGATTTAACTATGCCTTTAAACGTGTGTTTGGGATGGTAACTGTGTTTGTGTAATAGGGCGTGTGTGTCTGTAGGTTTAAAATATACTCGTGTCTGTAATGTCTTATGTGTTGTATTTATCGAGTGAAAATATACTGTGGTGTCCAAAAAGTGAATTTGCTGTGGGTCAATTATGTATTTTACTGTTATTGAAGGGTGATGTGAATTGAGTATGCGTATGAATTCCGTGAAATGTTTGATGTCGTGTGGCCATGCTCCTATGATGTCATCTAAAAATCTGTAGTAAAATGATGGTTGTAGTGGACACTTTGACAGCGCTTCTCTCTCCCACTCAGCCATGTATATGTTTGCATAGGCGGGTGCAAACTTTTTTCCCATAGCTGTTCCCGATACCTGTAGATAGTGTTTATTGTTAAATAAAAAGTCATTGCTGTCTAAACTAATTTGGAGTAATTGTAGAATGTCCTGATCCGGTCTATTAGGGTCTGGGTGTTTTTGAAATAATGACTTGACAGCCTGCACACCCATTGTGGTGTTAATGTTGGTGTACAGGCTGTCAACGTCAATGGTGAAGATGTGTGTGTGGGAGGGAACAGCTATGGGCTTGAGCTTCTCCAAGAAATGGTAGGTGTCTTTGAGGTAACTGGGGTGGCGGGTGGATAGGGGGTTGATGTAGTGGTCAATGTATTCCGATATGTTATATGATTCGCTGTTGCAGTCTGAGACTATGGGTCTACCAGGAGGAACTTCAAAGGGAATGGTCCAGGTGTCCGGTTCTTTATGGATCTTAGGGAGTAAGTAAAAAAGTCTCTGTCGTGGTGTGTCTGGTCCGTATAGGTAGTCCCGTTGTTTGGCTGTAATGTATTGTCTGCTGTAAAGTGATTTGATGATAGTCCTGAGTTTAACCTGTGTCTGTGGTTGTATGCTATCCGGTATGATCTTGTAATGTCTGTTGTTGTTTAATTGCCTGTTTGCTTCAAAGATGTACTGATGGTTATCTAAAATGACTATCTTGGATCCTTTGTCCGCTGGTTTGATGACTATGTGTGTGTTGTTTTTAAGTGTTTGTAGTGATTCTCGGAGTGTAGTCGTGAGGTTGTCTGGTCTGTCCGTCTGTGTGTTGTTGTGGTCCCGTAGTGTCCTTCTGTCTGTCTTAATAAGGTGCCTGATATGGTGATCCACCTGGGAGAGTTTGGGCTCCCAGGTGGAGGGCTTGATAAATGGCAGGTGAATGTCATTGTCCGTGAAGTCAAAGTAGTCCAAAATCTTGAGTCGTCTGTGGTATTTGTGAATGTCCCTTTGAAGTTCCTCCTGGTCAAAAGTGGTGGGGCGGGGAACGAAGGTGAGGCCTCTCTCCAGCAGTGCTATTTGTGTTTGTGATGGATGAAATGTTTTGGATAGGTTCAGTATGTTGGAGTTGAGTGGTGGTGGTGCATAAGGGGGCTGAGAGACGGAGAGAGGGGGGGCAGTAGATGTGTGTGTCGTTGATGGGTGAGTGGTGATGTTGGAAGTGTCCGGGTTGTGGGTAGGGGTGATTATAAATTTAGCTGTGCACACCAGTGTGAGAAAATTGCTGTTGCTGTTTCCGGTGTCCAGTGAATGGTGTCCCTAGTGGTGCGGAATGAGTCCTTCGGTATTTCAAAGAGTGTGGGTAGATGTGTGCTGATGTAACCGTTCATTATCTTGATGTTTTGTTTCTGTTGTGGGGTGAGAAGTGGTGAGTGGTTCATGATGGGGACATATATGGTGGCGTTGGGGAAAGTGCTCTGGGCTTCCTTGTACATGCTTGCTAACTGTTTCAGTGATGTCTGGTATGGGTCGTGGTCCTTGTTGTTGAGACCCACCGAGAGGACCACCACCTCTGCGTGTGGGTGTATGTCTGTTTTTTCTAGAACCTTTTGGAAATGATAGAAAGTGGCCCCAGGGTAGCTGTCCACCTGTGCCCTAGGGTTCTGGAAGGAGGGGATTCTATTGAGGTTAGAATCCCCAATGAACAGATGGGACTTGGTGCCCTTGATCGTCCAGTCCGCCACCTTGCGTGAGGGGCGAGCTATATGGTAGGAGGGTTTGAATGATGTGTGTGCGTGAGAGGAGGTGGTTTGGCTGTGTGATGGAGGCTGGGGACTATGTGTTGGTTCTAAAGATGTGTGTGCGGAGGCGCCAAGTCGTGGAGAGTCCCCCACAGGCCCCTTGGTAGGGTGGAAAGGGGAGGGCTCAGAGCAGGCTTTCTCCAAAGGTGATTTGCCTTTTAGGTGCCCTTTCATCATTTTAGCCTGCAATGAGGGCCTGTTTTTTGGGGGACTCTCCTGTCTGGCGCCTGGGGAAGGGAAAAAAGAGGGGGTTAATGGGTGTACAGTGATGTTTGGACCAGGTTTCTGAGGGATGGGGGAGGCTGATGAGGGGGAATTTCGGTGACCTACAGGGGAGGGTTAGGGTTAGGGGTTAGGGTTAGGGTTTGGGTTAGGTTTGGGTTAGGGTAGGGTTAAAAAGAAAAACTGGATGGTCTTAAAAAGCGCGGGCCTATCATTTCTGTGTTTAAAAATATATAAAAAAAGAAAGGAAGGAAAACAGAAGTACAAAAAACGTGTTGTGAAATAATGTGTGTGTTTTCTTTTACAGGTGCTGTGTGGTGATGGCTGAGTGGATGGGGCTGAGGATTGTAGGACCAAGGTAGGTGTTGTTGAGTTTGTTCTTTAGTGTGTAGATCTATGTGCCAGTATGTAAGTGTGTGCGTGTGTATGGATACATAGTCCGGTGAGTTATGTGTGTGTATATTATTTTAAGTAATGTATGCGTAAGAATATGTATGAGTGGGTACATGTATATGTTCCAAAGTGTTGTGAGGTAATGTGTTTGTTCTTTTGCAGGTGCTGTGTGGCGATGGATGAGTGGATGATACTGATCAAGGTAAGTATTGTTGAAGGTGTAGTCTATTTATGAGTGAAGTAGGTCCTGTATGAGATGAAGAGTGTTATGTTTTTTCATTCAGTCCCAGGGGTGTAATTGTATTTAACTGTGTGATCCATTTTCTTTCGGCGTGTTTCCGCTGTCCACTGGACCACCCGGACCCCGACTCCACACCAGATATGATGAGGTGAGTGACGGGGTGTTCCTGGAAGTGTGTGACGAGTGTTGTTTGTAGGTGTGCCCGTGAGATGTTGTACAGATGTTGTTTGAGTCTGGTGTCTATTGAAGAGCCGGTTTCTCCTATATAGTGTTTGTGGCAGAGGGTGCAGGTGATGATGTATACGGCGTTCATGGTTTGTAAGGTGAGGTTGTCCGGGACCGGAGCTGATGTGTGGCTGTGAGGGTTTGTAATGAATTTTCTGTATTTATAGTGAAGTGTATGAGGTTTGGCTGCTGGAGAGGGCATGGTGCTGAATTTGGTGTGTATGAGTATGTCCTTTAAACTTTTATTTCTTCTGTATGCCGAAATGATCCTGTAGGGTTTTAGTGCGGGGTATGTGCGTTGGGCCGTGGTGAAGTTGTGTTTGAGTGCATGTTGCAGGGGTCGAGTTTTGTGTGAAAATGTGGTGACTAGGGGAATGATTATTAACGGGTCCGTGACGGTGTCTGAGGTGAACGGTGTGCCGGTGTTGGTTGTGGGTGGTGGGGCCAGGGGGGTGAAAACAGAATCCTGAGTATTGTTAAAATCAGGATCGGGAAGGATGGTGGGGTTAAAGGGCGGGTAAACAACCAGTGGGGAATTAGGAAGGGTATTAAAGGTAGGGTGGGGACGGGAAGGCAGGGTGGAATTAAAGGTAGAGTGGGAATGGGAAGGCAGGGTGGGGTTAAAGGGCGGGTTAGGGTTAGGGTTAGAGTTAGGGTTAGGTGTGGCAGTAATAACGAGGAAACACCCTGTGGGATCCCAACGGGACCACAGTACAGGTGAGACCCCAATTAGGCACGCGCACCTGAAACCCCACTCACTCCGTCCCCCTGAAATGAATGAGCAGGAGTCTGTTTTATAGGCTCCTCCCTTTCCACTGCCAGACCTATTGACCAATAGGAGTAGCATTAGTAACCCTCAGGGAAACAATTGTCCGAAGACTTTACTACTACTTATTGTTACATAGGATATTCTTCTTGGACGTATTGTTCCTGATGATCCCATGTCCATGACTTGTTTTCTTCTTTCAAACCTGACCCTATTGGCAAATAGGAGCCTATCAGTATTAACAACCCCCAGGGATGACATACTGTTGTCCGAAGACATTAACACTACCCATTGCTAAGGTCATCAGAATAAAAAATATCTTGTGTCCAAGTCTTCATCCAACATCTTGTGTCCAAGTCTTCTTCCAATAACCGGTTAGGGTTTAGGGTTAGGGTTAGGTGTGACATTAATAACGAAGAAACACCCTGTGGGACCCCAACGGGACCACAGTACAGGTGAGACCCCAATTAGGCACGCGCACCTGAAACCCCACTCACTCCGTCCCCCTGAAATGAATGAATGAGCAGGAGTCTGTTTTATAGGCTCCTCCCTTTCCACTGCCAGACCTATTGATCAATAGGAGTAGTATTAGTAACCCTCAGGGAAACAATTGTCCGAAGACTTTACTACCACCTATTGTTACATAGGATATTCTTCTTGGACGTATTGTTCCTGATGATCCTATGTCCATGACTTTTTTTCTTCTTTCCAACCTGACCCTATTGGCAAATAGGAGCCTATCAGTATTAACAACCCCCAGGGATGACATACTGTTGTCCGAAGACATTAACACTACCCATTGCTAAGGTCATCAGAATAAAAAAATCTTGTGTCCAAGTCTTCATCCAACATCTTGTGTCCAAGTCTTCTTCCAATAACCTATGTTCAAGTCTTCATCCAACATCCTGTGTCCAAATCTTCTTCCAATATCCTGTGTCCAAGTCTTCTGTCACTGTCTGGTCTTCTTCTTTCAGACCTAACCTTTTTTGGCAAGTAGGAGCCTATCAGCATTAACATCCCTCAGGGATGACATACTGTTGTCCGAAGACTTTAACACTACCCATTGCTAACACAAGTACAGCTGTCTCAGCGTCTGTCAGTCAAGTAAAAGTGAGAAATAAATCCAAATGTGAATCTAAATTGTGGAAACACATCATCAGTAGTATACCTAGGATCATCGGGCGTTTCGGCCTTCGAAACACTAGACACCCTCCCCATAGGCAGGCCCACCAGGGTTGATCAAATCCCCAGTGTGTGTTTCCAGTCCAATTGGTGAATCAACATATAAATTTGGAAAAATAGTCTGGTCCACAGAAAAACAGTCCATCCTAATGCAGTCTTGAGTAACTGGGGATAATAAAGAAAATACAAGCGGAATACATATACATTTATTAATTAAACAGTCGCCTTGAACCAAAGCGTCTTTACAATAAAAAGTCACTTAACAATAAAACAACATGAATGTCAACAATAATACTTACCAATAAAAATAACATGAATGTCAACAATAATACTTACCAATAAAAAGTCACTTAACAATAAAACAACATGAATGTCAACAATAATACAACATGAATGTCAACAATAATACTTACCTGTGCTGGGAGTAAAAGAGGGTTAGGGTTAGAAGAGAAAGCAAGGAGGGTTAGGTTTAAGACAAGAAAGAGAGAGACCCACCAGGGGCCTAGGGTTGGGGTTAGGATAGGGTGCAGGTGGGGTTAGGGTCGAGAGCAGGAGGGTTGGGTTTAGGTAAGAGAAGGAGAGGGAAATTAAATCAGTGACTCATACAGGGTCGACACCCACAGGGCGAATGACACTGTTGCCCACAGGGCTTGAGTCGAATTCTCCCGTCCAGCCCAAAGGAATCAATCCTAGGGGGTGGAAGGCAGAGACAGAGTAGGAAAAGCAGGGAATAGTGAGGAAGATCTGTTTGACCCGGTCCAGAATGATGTGAAAAAATCCTGTAGAAGACTGGAATGAGGAAATCCTGTTTACTTCAGTCCAGAGTGTTGTGAAAAATCTTGTTCAATCTTGTCCAGAGTGTTGTGAAAAATCCCAAAATAGGAGAGTAAGGCCACAGGCCATCTTACAAAAATTGTAGAGTGAACAAAACCTTGTAAAATATCTTCTTGAGGCAATATAGTAAATAAGAGCGGAAATGGAAAAGGGGGCAATAGGAGCAAGTAGGGCCAAGGCCCCGGCAGAGTTAGGTGTGACATTAATAACGAAGAAACACCCTGTGGGACCCCAACGGGACCACAGTACAGGTGAGACCCCAATTAGGCACGCGCACCTGAAACCCCACTCACTCCGTCCCCCTGAAATGAATGAATGAGCAGGAGTCTGTTTTATAGGCTCCTCCCTTTCCACTGCCAGACCTATTGATCAATAGGAGTAGTATTAGTAACCCTCAGGGAAACAATTGTCCGAAGACTTTACTACCACCTATTGTTACATAGGATATTCTTCTTGGACGTATTGTTCCTGATGATCCTATGTCCATGACTTTTTTTCTTCTTTCCAACCTGACCCTATTGGCAAATAGGAGCCTATCAGTATTAACAACCCCCAGGGATGACATACTGTTGTCCGAAGACATTAACACTACCCATTGCTAAGGTCATCAGAATAAAAAAATCTTGTGTCCAAGTCTTCTTCCAACATCTTGTGTCCAAGTCTTCTTCCAATAACCTATGTTCAAGTCTTCATCCAACATCCTGTGTCCAAATCTTCTTCCAATATCCTGTGTCCAAGTCTTCTGTCACTGTCTGGTCTTCTTCTTTCAGACCTAACCTTTTTTGGCAAGTAGGAGCCTATCAGCATTAACATCCCTCAGGGATGACATACTGTTGTCCGAAGACTTTAACACTACCCATTGCTAACACAAGTACAGCTGTCTCAGCGTCTGTCAGTCAAGTAAAAGTGAGAAATAAATCCAAATGTGAATCTAAATTGTGGAAACACATCATCAGTAGTATACCTAGGATCATCGGGCGTTTCGGCCTTCGAAACACTAGACACCCTCCCCATAGGCAGGCCCACCAGGGTTGATCAAATCCCCAGTGTGTGTTTCCAGTCCAATTGGTGAATCAACATATAAATTTGGAAAAATAGTCTGGTCCACAGAAAAACAGTCCATCCTAATGCAGTCTTGAGTAACTGGGGATAATAAAGAAAATACAAGCGGAATACATATACATTTATTAATTAAACAGTCGCCTTGAACCAAAGCGTCTTTACAATAAAAAGTCACTTAACAATAAAACAACATGAATGTCAACAATAATACTTACCAATAAAAATAACATGAATGTCAACAATAATACTTACCAATAAAAAGTCACTTAACAATAAAACAACATGAATGTCAACAATAATACAACATGAATGTCAACAATAATACTTACCTGTGCTGGGAGTAAAAGAGGGTTAGGGTTAGAAGAGAAAGCAAGGAGGGTTAGGTTTAAGACAAGAAAGAGAGAGACCCACCAGGGGCCTAGGGTTGGGGTTAGGATAGGGTGCAGGTGGGGTTAGGGTCGAGAGCAGGAGGGTTGGGTTTAGGTAAGAGAAGGAGAGGGAAATTAAATCAGTGACTCATACAGGGTCGACACCCACAGGGCGAATGACACTGTTGCCCACAGGGCTTGAGTCGAATTCTCCCGTCCAGCCCAAAGGAATCAATCCTAGGGGGTGGAAGGCAGAGACAGAGTAGGAAAAGCAGGGAATAGTGAGGAAGATCTGTTTGACCCGGTCCAGAATGATGTGAAAAAATCCTGTAGAAGACTGGAATGAGGAAATCCTGTTTACTTCAGTCCAGAGTGTTGTGAAAAATCTTGTTCAATCTTGTCCAGAGTGTTGTGAAAAATCCCAAAATAGGAGAGTAAGGCCACAGGCCATCTTACAAAAATTGTAGAGTGAACAAAACCTTGTAAAATATCTTCTTGAGGCAATATAGTAAATAAGAGCGGAAATGGAAAAGGGGGCAATAGGAGCAAGTAGGGCCAAGGCCCCGGCAGAGTTAGGTGTGACATTAATAACGAAGAAACACCCTGTGGGACCCCAACGGGACCACAGTACAGGTGAGACCCCAATTAGGCACGCGCACCTGAAACCCCACTCACTCCGTCCCCCTGAAATGAATGAATGAGCAGGAGTCTGTTTTATAGGCTCCTCCCTTTCCACTGCCAGGGTTAGGGTTAGGTTTGTGAAAAGGTCTCAGCCCAATGATGGGCTGGAGTTGCACTGGCACAAGTCCTGTGTTTTTATTCAATGTTTTTTTGTCCCCAGGAAAGAAGGTGAAGAGGAGGATTATTATATTCCCATCCAGGTAGGTATCCTAGCAGGTAAGTATCCCAGGTAAGTAAACCACTAAATACCCTATACTTTAGATCTGTGTTGATCTTTTTTCTTTTTTTGTCCTACAGGAACCCTTCTGCCCCCCACTGGTCATCACAGGTAAGTATCACAGGTAAGTAAGTATGTGCATATATACACTCTTTTCTGATTCCTGGTATTGTTAATAACTTTTTTCTCTTTCCCCAGGAATCCCTCACCTCCCACTCGGAAGACAGCAGGGGGTATGCAACCTTTAGATGTTTATAATAATAAATCACTCATCCATAATTTTAGCATTCTCTCTGCGGTTTCAGTGGTCCAGAGAACTGGATCCCGTCCCGTTACCTGGAATTGGAGTTTATCCATCTCAGGTAACGTTTGAAAAGGAGATTTACTATCAACATAAAAGTTAAAATCGTCAAATAATTTTTGCTGGTCCTTAGCCAACCTGTCCGAGAAATGAATGAATGGCACGTAGACAACAGCTTTAGGAAATCGGTTTTGACAGGTTTTCCCAAGCTGCTGCAGTTGTTTCACGGTGGTCGTGGGTTTCTGTCTGTCGAGACAGTTAACCATCCCTACCGACAGGATGACATGCTCTGTGTTAGAGTTTGGTGTCAATTTCTCCAGTATCCCCCTTAAATGATGACAGTTCGCTCCTGGGAAACTGTCAACTTGGATAAAATCATCCTTAAAAGTAGGGATAGCCGAGAGATTACCGTCCCCCACCACCACTATGGGTTTCACTACGTCTAACTGCCAATCTTGTATTTTCCTCCAACAGGTCGGATGAATAACGGGCTCCTCTCGATGGAGGACCTTTGGCTGTGACTGGCTGAGGGCGTGACGGTAAGTAGGTTCCAGGGAAAGGGAAGGGAGAAGGGGGGAGGGTTGGGGTAAGGTATAGGAAAGGGAGGGTTGGGGTGAGGTATAGGAGAGGGAGGGTTGGGGTTAGGATGAGGGATCAGGGAGGGGTTAAGTCCCCCTTCCACCATGGGGTTTGGGGAAGGGAGGGTTGGGGTTAGGGTTCAGGGTCAAGGTGGGGTTAGGACCCCTTATACCCACCATGGTGTCACTCAACCGCGTCAACAGCACTTTGGGAGGGAAACTGGTCTCCACTGTTGGGGGTGGGCTGGCAATAGTCAGGCCAATTGCCACCTCACTGCCACTACTGGGGGCAACTTGGACCCTCTCCCTCACAATTTCAGAGACCCCAGATGTAAAGTTCAGGGCCTCTTTAAAGGTAAGTAAGGTAGTTCCAACTGTGTTTAACCCATGTGACTGTTTAATGTTTTTTGTTTTCCCCACAGGAGATGTTCCAGAGACCTCTAAAGTTTCCCTCATCCCTACCAAAGGTAAGTATCCATCCCCCTGGGTGACCACACTGGTGTCAGAGTCCTCCTCGATTGGAGTTAGGACCCCCATATCCATGGATGCAGGCAATGGTGGGAAGTCCTCCGGACTCATCGGCCGGAAGGCTTGAGGAGCTGGATTTTCTCCTTGAGAGGTGAGTAATTCCCGCAATGTTTTCACTGATGTTGTTGTGAATTTGCGTTTGTATCTCAACCTTCCCCAGCCCACCGCCACTCGAAAAGCCTCCTCATCCATCCCAGGTAAGTCACCCAGTAAAAAGACCAACATATCATCATAATGACACTTTAAAATTTCCAAGTTCCCCTCTAACCATTTGTTGGTGTTAATTTTCACCTTGCTGGTGGTATCAAATGAGGGGGACGCAGGCTTAATAAAATTTGTTAATTTATTAACCTGCCTCTGCATCCCTTTTGGACAGGATCCCTTGGAGATGGAATCATCCAGGATCTCTGTGTGATGCAGAGCTTGGAGAAGTTTAAAATAAATTTTGGCCAGTGGGACATTCAGGCATTTGGGTCGGTTTATCCCGTTTCCTGTATCTGTTGGTCCCACTTCCATGCTCCTTATAAAAACTAAAACCGCTAAAATTGCTAAAAGTATTTCTAAAATGTCTCAATAAAATTGTTCAGACATCAATAAAATGCATCTATGGCCTATGGTATTTTCCTATTTAGTCCTTTTATTGCACATAGAAGATTATTGGCCTTTAGAAAAGCCTGTCTAAAAAGAGCCCTTACTGCAAGGGTTGTCTTTTTTTGCCCCAATGACACCTGTTCAGGGTGAAGATGGCCCCTTCCTTGGTCAGTCCCTGTAGAACTGCACACTGTGCTTTTAAACAAGAGGTTCCAAACCAGGAATAAGGCAAGTGCACCACACACCCACACACACACTCACCCCACACAAAGAGGGAACTGAGCCAACCAGGGTTCTCTCCCCTGCTCATAAAGTGCCAAGTACTGGGTGCAAAATTGTGCAACTGTTTGTTTAAAACAAAGGACTAAAAAAAGTTCAAAGATGGACTGGGTCCACTCTGAATAAAACCATAGGTTAAAATGCACTCTAAAAGTTTTTGCCCCCCATAAAAGAATAAAAGAGTAAAAGAATAAAAGAAGGAGCTCCTAACGTTTCACCTTCATAAGGCTTCCTCAGAGGAGAACTGAGTTGGATGAGGCAGACAGGAAGTTAAGTAGTGGAAGAGGGGCGGGGGCTTGGCCACTTCCTGTGGTTTCTAATTGGCCAATCTGCCATACCCCTCTCACACCCTCTTGTGTTCAATTAAGGCTTAATTAGGCCCAACACTTTCTTTGTAAAAGTTGCCAGTTACTTAATTCCTAACTAAAACCTCAAGAAAAAATGAAGTAAAAAGGGGAATTTAAAAACATTTTCAAAAAATAAGACACTGGACTAGGCTCTGGCTGGGTTAGGTTTGTGAAAAGGTCTCAGCCAATGATGGGCTGGAGTTGCACTGGCACAAGTCCTGTGTTTTTATTCAATGTTTTTTTGTCCCCAGGAAAGAAGGTGAAGAGGAGGATTATTATATTCCCATCCAGGTAGGTATCCTAGCAGGTAAGTATCCCAGGTAAGTAAACCACTAAATACCCTATACTTTAGATCTGTGTTGATCTTTTTTCTTTTTTTGTCCTACAGGAACCCTTCTGCCCCCCACTGGTCATCACAGGTAAGTATCACAGGTAAGTAAGTATGTGCATATATACACTCTTTTCTGATTCCTGGTATTGTTAATAACTTTTTTCTCTTTCCCCAGGAATCCCTCACCTCCCACTCGGAAGACAGCAGGGGGTATGCAACCTTTAGATGTTTATAATAATAAATCACTCATCCATAATTTTAGCATTCTCTCTGCGGTTTCAGTGGTCCAGAGAACTGGATCCCGTCCCGTTACCTGGAATTGGAGTTTATCCATCTCAGGTAACGTTTGAAAAGGAGATTTACTATCAACATAAAAGTTAAAATCGTCAAATAATTTTTGCTGGTCCTTAGCCAACCTGTCCGAGAAATGAATGAATGGCACGTAGACAACAGCTTTAGGAAATCGGTTTTGACAGGTTTTCCCAAGCTGCTGCAGTTGTTTCACGGTGGTCGTGGGTTTCTGTCTGTCGAGACAGTTAACCATCCCTACCGACAGGATGACATGCTCTGTGTTAGAGTTTGGTGTCAATTTCTCCAGTATCCCCCTTAAATGATGACAGTTCGCTCCTGGGAAACTGTCAACTTGGATAAAATCATCCTTAAAAGTAGGGATAGCCGAGAGATTACCGTCCCCCACCACCACTATGGGTTTCACTACGTCTAACTGCCAATCTTGTATTTTCCTCCAACAGGTCGGATGAATAACGGGCTCCTCTCGATGGAGGACCTTTGGCTGTGACTGGCTGAGGGCGTGACGGTAAGTAGGTTCCAGGGAAAGGGAAGGGAGAAGGGGGGAGGGTTGGGGTAAGGTATAGGAAAGGGAGGGTTGGGGTGAGGTATAGGAGAGGGAGGGTTGGGGTTAGGATGAGGGATCAGGGAGGGGTTAAGTCCCCCTTCCACCATGGGGTTTGGGGAAGGGGGAGGATTAGATTTGGGGAAGGGAGGGTTGGGGTTAGGGTTCAGGGTCAAGGTGGGGTTAGGACCCCTTATACCCACCATGGTGTCACTCAACCGCGTCAACAGCACTTTGGGAGGGAAACTGGTCTCCACTGTTGGGGGTGGGCTGGCAATAGTCAGGCCAATTGCCACCTCACTGCCACTACTGGGGGCAACTTGGACCCTCTCCCTCACAATTTCAGAGACCCCAGATGTAAAGTTCAGGGCCTCTTTAAAGGTAAGTAAGGTAGTTCCAACTGTGTTTAACCCATGTGACTGTTTAATGTTTTTTGTTTTCCCCACAGGAGATGTTCCAGAGACCTCTAAAGTTTCCCTCATCCCTACCAAAGGTAAGTATCCATCCCCCTGGGTGACCACACTGGTGTCAGAGTCCTCCTCGATTGGAGTTAGGACCCCCATATCCATGGATGCAGGCAATGGTGGGAAGTCCTCCGGACTCATCGGCCGGAAGGCTTGAGGAGCTGGATTTTCTCCTTGAGAGGTGAGTAATTCCCGCAATGTTTTCACTGATGTTGTTGTGAATTTGCGTTTGTATCTCAACCTTCCCCAGCCCACCGCCACTCGAAAAGCCTCCTCATCCATCCCAGGTAAGTCACCCAGTAAAAAGACCAACATATCATCATAATGACACTTTAAAATTTCCAAGTTCCCCTCTAACCATTTGTTGGTGTTAATTTTCACCTTGCTGGTGGTATCAAATGAGGGGGACGCAGGCTTAATAAAATTTGTTAATTTATTAACCTGCCTCTGCATCCCTTTTGGACAGGATCCCTTGGAGATGGAATCATCCAGGATCTCTGTGTGATGCAGAGCTTGGAGAAGTTTAAAATAAATTTTGGCCAGTGGGACATTCAGGCATTTGGGTCGGTTTATCCCGTTTCCTGTATCTGTTGGTCCCACTTCCATGCTCCTTATAAAAACTAAAACCGCTAAAATTGCTAAAAGTATTTCTAAAATGTCTCAATAAAATTGTTCAGACATCAATAAAATGCATCTATGGCCTATGGTATTTTCCTATTTAGTCCTTTTATTGCACATAGAAGATTATTATTGGCCTTTAGAAAAGCCTGTCTAAAAAGAGCCCTTACTGCAAGGGTTGTCTTTTTTTGCCCCAATGACACCTGTTCAGGGTGAAGATGGCCCCTTCCTTGGTCAGTCCCTGTAGAACTGCACACTGTGCTTTTAAACAAGAGGTTCCAAACCAGGAATAAGGCAAGTGCACCACACACCCACACACACACTCACCCCACACAAAGAGGGAACTGAGCCAACCAGGGTTCTCTCCCCTGCTCATAAAGTGCCAAGTACTGGGTGCAAAATTGTGCAACTGTTTGTTTAAAACAAAGGACTAAAAAAAGTTCAAAGATGGACTGGGTCCACTCTGAATAAAACCATAGGTTAAAATGCACTCTAAAAGTTTTTGCCCCCCATAAAAGAATAAAAGAGTAAAAGAATAAAAGAAGGAGCTCCTAACGTTTCACCTTCATAAGGCTTCCTCAGAGGAGAACTGAGTTGGATGAGGCAGACAGGAAGTTAAGTAGTGGAAGAGGGGCGGGGGCTTGGCCACTTCCTGTGGTTTCTAATTGGCCAATCTGCCATACCCCTCTCACACCCTCTTGTGTTCAATTAAGGCTTAATTAGGCCCAACACTTTCTTTGTAAAAGTTGCCAGTTACTTAATTCCTAACTAAAACCTCAAGAAAAAATGAAGTAAAAAGGGGAATTTAAAAACATTTTCAAAAAATAAGACACTGGACTAGGCTCTGGCTGGGTTAGGTTTGTGAAAAGGTCTCAGCCCAATGATGGGCTGGAGTTGCACTGGCACAAGTCCTGTGTTTTTATTCAATGTTTTTTTGTCCCCAGGAAAGAAGGTGAAGAGGAGGATTATTATATTCCCATCCAGGTAGGTATCCTAGCAGGTAAGTATCCCAGGTAAGTAAACCACTAAATACCCTATACTTTAGATCTGTGTTGATCTTTTTTCTTTTTTTGTCCTACAGGAACCCTTCTGCCCCCCACTGGTCATCACAGGTAAGTATCACAGGTAAGTAAGTATGTGCATATATACACTCTTTTCTGATTCCTGGTATTGTTAATAACTTTTTTCTCTTTCCCCAGGAATCCCTCACCTCCCACTCGGAAGACAGCAGGGGGTATGCAACCTTTAGATGTTTATAATAATAAATCACTCATCCATAATTTTAGCATTCTCTCTGCGGTTTCAGTGGTCCAGAGAACTGGATCCCGTCCCGTTACCTGGAATTGGAGTTTATCCATCTCAGGTAACGTTTGAAAAGGAGATTTACTATCAACATAAAAGTTAAAATCGTCAAATAATTTTTGCTGGTCCTTAGCCAACCTGTCCGAGAAATGAATGAATGGCACGTAGACAACAGCTTTAGGAAATCGGTTTTGACAGGTTTTCCCAAGCTGCTGCAGTTGTTTCACGGTGGTCGTGGGTTTCTGTCTGTCGAGACAGTTAACCATCCCTACCGACAGGATGACATGCTCTGTGTTAGAGTTTGGTGTCAATTTCTCCAGTATCCCCCTTAAATGATGACAGTTCGCTCCTGGGAAACTGTCAACTTGGATAAAATCATCCTTAAAAGTAGGGATAGCCGAGAGATTACCGTCCCCCACCACCACTATGGGTTTCACTACGTCTAACTGCCAATCTTGTATTTTCCTCCAACAGGTCGGATGAATAACGGGCTCCTCTCGATGGAGGACCTTTGGCTGTGACTGGCTGAGGGCGTGACGGTAAGTAGGTTCCAGGGAAAGGGAAGGGAGAAGGGGGGAGGGTTGGGGTAAGGTATAGGAAAGGGAGGGTTGGGGTGAGGTATAGGAGAGGGAGGGTTGGGGTTAGGATGAGGGATCAGGGAGGGGTTAAGTCCCCCTTCCACCATGGGGTTTGGGGAAGGGGGAGGATTAGATTTGGGGAAGGGAGGGTTGGGGTTAGGGTTCAGGGTCAAGGTGGGGTTAGGACCCCTTATACCCACCATGGTGTCACTCAACCGCGTCAACAGCACTTTGGGAGGGAAACTGGTCTCCACTGTTGGGGGTGGGCTGGCAATAGTCAGGCCAATTGCCACCTCACTGCCACTACTGGGGGCAACTTGGACCCTCTCCCTCACAATTTCAGAGACCCCAGATGTAAAGTTCAGGGCCTCTTTAAAGGTAAGTAAGGTAGTTCCAACTGTGTTTAACCCATGTGACTGTTTAATGTTTTTTGTTTTCCCCACAGGAGATGTTCCAGAGACCTCTAAAGTTTCCCTCATCCCTACCAAAGGTAAGTATCCATCCCCCTGGGTGACCACACTGGTGTCAGAGTCCTCCTCGATTGGAGTTAGGACCCCCATATCCATGGATGCAGGCAATGGTGGGAAGTCCTCCGGACTCATCGGCCGGAAGGCTTGAGGAGCTGGATTTTCTCCTTGAGAGGTGAGTAATTCCCGCAATGTTTTCACTGATGTTGTTGTGAATTTGCGTTTGTATCTCAACCTTCCCCAGCCCACCGCCACTCGAAAAGCCTCCTCATCCATCCCAGGTAAGTCACCCAGTAAAAAGACCAACATATCATCATAATGACACTTTAAAATTTCCAAGTTCCCCTCTAACCATTTGTTGGTGTTAATTTTCACCTTGCTGGTGGTATCAAATGAGGGGGACGCAGGCTTAATAAAATTTGTTAATTTATTAACCTGCCTCTGCATCCCTTTTGGACAGGATCCCTTGGAGATGGAATCATCCAGGATCTCTGTGTGATGCAGAGCTTGGAGAAGTTTAAAATAAATTTTGGCCAGTGGGACATTCAGGCATTTGGGTCGGTTTATCCCGTTTCCTGTATCTGTTGGTCCCACTTCCATGCTCCTTATAAAAACTAAAACCGCTAAAATTGCTAAAAGTATTTCTAAAATGTCTCAATAAAATTGTTCAGACATCAATAAAATGCATCTATGGCCTATGGTATTTTCCTATTTAGTCCTTTTATTGCACATAGAAGATTATTGGCCTTTAGAAAAGCCTGTCTAAAAAGAGCCCTTACTGCAAGGGTTGTCTTTTTTTGCCCCAATGACACCTGTTCAGGGTGAAGATGGCCCCTTCCTTGGTCAGTCCCTGTAGAACTGCACACTGTGCTTTTAAACAAGAGGTTCCAAACCAGGAATAAGGCAAGTGCACCACACACCCACACACACACTCACCCCACACAAAGAGGGAACTGAGCCAACCAGGGTTCTCTCCCCTGCTCATAAAGTGCCAAGTACTGGGTGCAAAATTGTGCAACTGTTTGTTTAAAACAAAGGACTAAAAAAAGTTCAAAGATGGACTGGGTCCACTCTGAATAAAACCATAGGTTAAAATGCACTCTAAAAGTTTTTGCCCCCCATAAAAGAATAAAAGAGTAAAAGAATAAAAGAAGGAGCTCCTAACGTTTCACCTTCATAAGGCTTCCTCAGAGGAGAACTGAGTTGGATGAGGCAGACAGGAAGTTAAGTAGTGGAAGAGGGGCGGGGGCTTGGCCACTTCCTGTGGTTTCTAATTGGCCAATCTGCCATACCCCTCTCACACCCTCTTGTGTTCAATTAAGGCTTAATTAGGCCCAACACTTTCTTTGTAAAAGTTGCCAGTTACTTAATTCCTAACTAAAACCTCAAGAAAAAATGAAGTAAAAAGGGGAATTTAAAAACATTTTCAAAAAATAAGACACTGGACTAGGCTCTGGCTGGGTTAGGTTTGTGAAAAGGTCTCAGCCCAATGATGGGCTGGAGTTGCACTGGCACAAGTCCTGTGTTTTTATTCAATGTTTTTTTGTCCCCAGGAAAGAAGGTGAAGAGGAGGATTATTATATTCCCATCCAGGTAGGTATCCTAGCAGGTAAGTATCCCAGGTAAGTAAACCACTAAATACCCTATACTTTAGATCTGTGTTGATCTTTTTTCTTTTTTTGTCCTACAGGAACCCTTCTGCCCCCCACTGGTCATCACAGGTAAGTATCACAGGTAAGTAAGTATGTGCATATATACACTCTTTTCTGATTCCTGGTATTGTTAATAACTTTTTTCTCTTTCCCCAGGAATCCCTCACCTCCCACTCGGAAGACAGCAGGGGGTATGCAACCTTTAGATGTTTATAATAATAAATCACTCATCCATAATTTTAGCATTCTCTCTGCGGTTTCAGTGGTCCAGAGAACTGGATCCCGTCCCGTTACCTGGAATTGGAGTTTATCCATCTCAGGTAACGTTTGAAAAGGAGATTTACTATCAACATAAAAGTTAAAATCGTCAAATAATTTTTGCTGGTCCTTAGCCAACCTGTCCGAGAAATGAATGAATGGCACGTAGACAACAGCTTTAGGAAATCGGTTTTGACAGGTTTTCCCAAGCTGCTGCAGTTGTTTCACGGTGGTCGTGGGTTTCTGTCTGTCGAGACAGTTAACCATCCCTACCGACAGGATGACATGCTCTGTGTTAGAGTTTGGTGTCAATTTCTCCAGTATCCCCCTTAAATGATGACAGTTCGCTCCTGGGAAACTGTCAACTTGGATAAAATCATCCTTAAAAGTAGGGATAGCCGAGAGATTACCGTCCCCCACCACCACTATGGGTTTCACTACGTCTAACTGCCAATCTTGTATTTTCCTCCAACAGGTCGGATGAATAACGGGCTCCTCTCGATGGAGGACCTTTGGCTGTGACTGGCTGAGGGCGTGACGGTAAGTAGGTTCCAGGGAAAGGGAAGGGAGAAGGGGGGAGGGTTGGGGTAAGGTATAGGAAAGGGAGGGTTGGGGTGAGGTATAGGAGAGGGAGGGTTGGGGTTAGGATGAGGGATCAGGGAGGGGTTAAGTCCCCCTTCCACCATGGGGTTTGGGGAAGGGGGAGGATTAGATTTGGGGAAGGGAGGGTTGGGGTTAGGGTTCAGGGTCAAGGTGGGGTTAGGACCCCTTATACCCACCATGGTGTCACTCAACCGCGTCAACAGCACTTTGGGAGGGAAACTGGTCTCCACTGTTGGGGGTGGGCTGGCAATAGTCAGGCCAATTGCCACCTCACTGCCACTACTGGGGGCAACTTGGACCCTCTCCCTCACAATTTCAGAGACCCCAGATGTAAAGTTCAGGGCCTCTTTAAAGGTAAGTAAGGTAGTTCCAACTGTGTTTAACCCATGTGACTGTTTAATGTTTTTTGTTTTCCCCACAGGAGATGTTCCAGAGACCTCTAAAGTTTCCCTCATCCCTACCAAAGGTAAGTATCCATCCCCCTGGGTGACCACACTGGTGTCAGAGTCCTCCTCGATTGGAGTTAGGACCCCCATATCCATGGATGCAGGCAATGGTGGGAAGTCCTCCGGACTCATCGGCCGGAAGGCTTGAGGAGCTGGATTTTCTCCTTGAGAGGTGAGTAATTCCCGCAATGTTTTCACTGATGTTGTTGTGAATTTGCGTTTGTATCTCAACCTTCCCCAGCCCACCGCCACTCGAAAAGCCTCCTCATCCATCCCAGGTAAGTCACCCAGTAAAAAGACCAACATATCATCATAATGACACTTTAAAATTTCCAAGTTCCCCTCTAACCATTTGTTGGTGTTAATTTTCACCTTGCTGGTGGTATCAAATGAGGGGGACGCAGGCTTAATAAAATTTGTTAATTTATTAACCTGCCTCTGCATCCCTTTTGGACAGGATCCCTTGGAGATGGAATCATCCAGGATCTCTGTGTGATGCAGAGCTTGGAGAAGTTTAAAATAAATTTTGGCCAGTGGGACATTCAGGCATTTGGGTCGGTTTATCCCGTTTCCTGTATCTGTTGGTCCCACTTCCATGCTCCTTATAAAAACTAAAACCGCTAAAATTGCTAAAAGTATTTCTAAAATGTCTCAATAAAATTGTTCAGACATCAATAAAATGCATCTATGGCCTATGGTATTTTCCTATTTAGTCCTTTTATTGCACATAGAAGATTATTATTGGCCTTTAGAAAAGCCTGTCTAAAAAGAGCCCTTACTGCAAGGGTTGTCTTTTTTTGCCCCAATGACACCTGTTCAGGGTGAAGATGGCCCCTTCCTTGGTCAGTCCCTGTAGAACTGCACACTGTGCTTTTAAACAAGAGGTTCCAAACCAGGAATAAGGCAAGTGCACCACACACCCACACACACACTCACCCCACACAAAGAGGGAACTGAGCCAACCAGGGTTCTCTCCCCTGCTCATAAAGTGCCAAGTACTGGGTGCAAAATTGTGCAACTGTTTGTTTAAAACAAAGGACTAAAAAAAGTTCAAAGATGGACTGGGTCCACTCTGAATAAAACCATAGGTTAAAATGCACTCTAAAAGTTTTTGCCCCCCATAAAAGAATAAAAGAGTAAAAGAATAAAAGAAGGAGCTCCTAACGTTTCACCTTCATAAGGCTTCCTCAGAGGAGAACTGAGTTGGATGAGGCAGACAGGAAGTTAAGTAGTGGAAGAGGGGCGGGGGCTTGGCCACTTCCTGTGGTTTCTAATTGGCCAATCTGCCATACCCCTCTCACACCCTCTTGTGTTCAATTAAGGCTTAATTAGGCCCAACACTTTCTTTGTAAAAGTTGCCAGTTACTTAATTCCTAACTAAAACCTCAAGAAAAAATGAAGTAAAAAGGGGAATTTAAAAACATTTTCAAAAAATAAGACACTGGACTAGGCTCTGGCTGGGTTAGGTTTGTGAAAAGGTCTCAGCCCAATGATGGGCTGGAGTTGCACTGGCACAAGTCCTGAGTTTTTATTCAATGTTTTTTTGTCCCCAGGAAAGAAGGTGAAGAGGAGGATTATTATATTCCCATCCAGGTAGGTATCCTAGCAGGTAAGTATCCCAGGTAAGTAAACCACTAAATACCCTATACTTTAGATCTGTGTTGATCTTTTTTCTTTTTTTGTCCTACAGGAACCCTTCTGCCCCCCACTGGTCATCACAGGTAAGTAAGTATGTGCATATATACACTCTTTTCTGATTCCTGGTATTGTTAATAACTTTTTTCTCTTTCCCCAGGAATCCCTCACCTCCCACTCGGAAGACAGCAGGGGGTATGCAACCTTTAGATGTTTATAATAATAAATCACTCATCCATAATTTTAGCATTCTCTCTGCGGTTTCAGTGGTCCAGAGAACTGGATCCCGTCCCGTTACCTGGAATTGGAGTTTATCCATCTCAGGTAACGTTTGAAAAGGAGATTTACTATCAACATAAAAGTTAAAATCGTCAAATAATTTTTGCTGGTCCTTAGCCAACCTGTCCGAGAAATGAATGAATGGCACGTAGACAACAGCTTTAGGAAATCGGTTTTGACAGGTTTTCCCAAGCTGCTGCAGTTGTTTCACGGTGGTCGTGGGTTTCTGTCTGTCGAGACAGTTAACCATCCCTACCGACAGGATGACATGCTCTGTGTTAGAGTTTGGTGTCAATTTCTCCAGTATCCCCCTTAAATGATGACAGTTCGCTCCTGGGAAACTGTCAACTTGGATAAAATCATCCTTAAAAGTAGGGATAGCCGAGAGATTACCGTCCCCCACCACCACTATGGGTTTCACTACGTCTAACTGCCAATCTTGTATTTTCCTCCAACAGGTCGGATGAATAACGGGCTCCTCTCGATGGAGGACCTTTGGCTGTGACTGGCTGAGGGCGTGACGGTAAGTAGGTTCCAGGGAAAGGGAAGGGAGAAGGGGGGAGGGTTGGGGTAAGGTATAGGAAAGGGAGGGTTGGGGTGAGGTATAGGAGAGGGAGGGTTGGGGTTAGGATGAGGGATCAGGGAGGGGTTAAGTCCCCCTTCCACCATGGGGTTTGGGGAAGGGGGAGGATTAGATTTGGGGAAGGGAGGGTTGGGGTTAGGGTTCAGGGTCAAGGTGGGGTTAGGACCCCTTATACCCACCATGGTGTCACTCAACCGCGTCAACATCACTTTGGGAGGGAAACTGGTCTCCACTGTTGGGGGTGGGCTGGCAATAGTCAGGCCAATTGCCACCTCACTGCCACTACTGGGGGCAACTTGGACCCTCTCCCTCACAATTTCAGAGACCCCAGATGTAAAGTTCAGGGCCTCTTTAAAGGTAAGTAAGGTAGTTCCAACTGTGTTTAACCCATGTGACTGTTTAATGTTTTTTGTTTTCCCCACAGGAGATGTTCCAGAGACCTCTAAAGTTTCCCTCATCCCTACCAAAGGTAAGTATCCATCCCCCTGGGTGACCACACTGGTGTCAGAGTCCTCCTCGATTGGAGTTAGGACCCCCATATCCATGGATGCAGGCAATGGTGGGAAGTCCTCCGGACTCATCGGCCGGAAGGCTTGAGGAGCTGGATTTTCTCCTTGAGAGGTGAGTAATTCCCGCAATGTTTTCACTGATGTTGTTGTGAATTTGCGTTTGTATCTCAACCTTCCCCAGCCCACCGCCACTCGAAAAGCCTCCTCATCCATCCCAGGTAAGTCACCCAGTAAAAAGACCAACATATCATCATAATGACACTTTAAAATTTCCAAGTTCCCCTCTAACCATTTGTTGGTGTTAATTTTCACCTTGCTGGTGGTATCAAATGAGGGGGACGCAGGCTTAATAAAATTTGTTAATTTATTAACCTGCCTCTGCATCCCTTTTGGACAGGATCCCTTGGAGATGGAATCATCCAGGATCTCTGTGTGATGCAGAGCTTGGAGAAGTTTAAAATAAATTTTGGCCAGTGGGACATTCAGGCATTTGGGTCGGTTTATCCCGTTTCCTGTATCTGTTGGTCCCACTTCCATGCTCCTTATAAAAACTAAAACCGCTAAAATTGCTAAAAGTATTTCTAAAATGTCTCAATAAAATTGTTCAGACATCAATAAAATGCATCTATGGCCTATGGTATTTTCCTATTTAGTCCTTTTATTGCACATAGAAGATTATTATTGGCCTTTAGAAAAGCCTGTCTAAAAAGAGCCCTTACTGCAAGGGTTGTCTTTTTTTGCCCCAATGACACCTGTTCAGGGTGAAGATGGCCCCTTCCTTGGTCAGTCCCTGTAGAACTGCACACTGTGCTTTTAAACAAGAGGTTCCAAACCAGGAATAAGGCAAGTGCACCACACACCCACACACACACTCACCCCACACAAAGAGGGAACTGAGCCAACCAGGGTTCTCTCCCCTGCTCATAAAGTGCCAAGTACTGGGTGCAAAATTGTGCAACTGTTTGTTTAAAACAAAGGACTAAAAAAAGTTCAAAGATGGACTGGGTCCACTCTGAATAAAACCATAGGTTAAAATGCACTCTAAAAGTTTTTGCCCCCCATAAAAGAATAAAAGAGTAAAAGAATAAAAGAAGGAGCTCCTAACGTTTCACCTTCATAAGGCTTCCTCAGAGGAGAACTGAGTTGGATGAGGCAGACAGGAAGTTAAGTAGTGGAAGAGGGGCGGGGGCTTGGCCACTTCCTGTGGTTTCTAATTGGCCAATCTGCCATACCCCTCTCACACCCTCTTGTGTTCAATTAAGGCTTAATTAGGCCCAACACTTTCTTTGTAAAAGTTGCCAGTTACTTAATTCCTAACTAAAACCTCAAGAAAAAATGAAGTAAAAAGGGGAATTTAAAAACATTTTCAAAAAATAAGACACTGGACTAGGCTCTGGCTGGGTTAGGTTTGTGAAAAGGTCTCAGCCCAATGATGGGCTGGAGTTGCACTGGCACAAGTCCTGTGTTTTTATTCAATGTTTTTTTGTCCCCAGGAAAGAAGGTGAAGAGGAGGATTATTATATTCCCATCCAGGTAGGTATCCTAGCAGGTAAGTATCCCAGGTAAGTAAACCACTAAATACCCTATACTTTAGATCTGTGTTGATCTTTTTTCTTTTTTTGTCCTACAGGAACCCTTCTGCCCCCCACTGGTCATCACAGGTAAGTATCACAGGTAAGTAAGTATGTGCATATATACACTCTTTTCTGATTCCTGGTATTGTTAATAACTTTTTTCTCTTTCCCCAGGAATCCCTCACCTCCCACTCGGAAGACAGCAGGGGGTATGCAACCTTTAGATGTTTATAATAATAAATCACTCATCCATAATTTTAGCATTCTCTCTGCGGTTTCAGTGGTCCAGAGAACTGGATCCCGTCCCGTTACCTGGAATTGGAGTTTATCCATCTCAGGTAACGTTTGAAAAGGAGATTTACTATCAACATAAAAGTTAAAATCGTCAAATAATTTTTGCTGGTCCTTAGCCAACCTGTCCGAGAAATGAATGAATGGCACGTAGACAACAGCTTTAGGAAATCGGTTTTGACAGGTTTTCCCAAGCTGCTGCAGTTGTTTCACGGTGGTCGTGGGTTTCTGTCTGTCGAGACAGTTAACCATCCCTACCGACAGGATGACATGCTCTGTGTTAGAGTTTGGTGTCAATTTCTCCAGTATCCCCCTTAAATGATGACAGTTCGCTCCTGGGAAACTGTCAACTTGGATAAAATCATCCTTAAAAGTAGGGATAGCCGAGAGATTACCGTCCCCCACCACCACTATGGGTTTCACTACGTCTAACTGCCAATCTTGTATTTTCCTCCAACAGGTCGGATGAATAACGGGCTCCTCTCGATGGAGGACCTTTGGCTGTGACTGGCTGAGGGCGTGACGGTAAGTAGGTTCCAGGGAAAGGGAAGGGAGAAGGGGGGAGGGTTGGGGTAAGGTATAGGAAAGGGAGGGTTGGGGTGAGGTATAGGATGAGGGATCAGGGAGGGGTTAAGTCCCCCTTCCACCATGGGGTTTGGGGAAGGGGGAGGATTAGATTTGGGGAAGGGAGGGTTGGGGTTAGGGTTCAGGGTCAAGGTGGGGTTAGGACCCCTTATACCCACCATGGTGTCACTCAACCGCGTCAACAGCACTTTGGGAGGGAAACTGGTCTCCACTGTTGGGGGTGGGCTGGCAATAGTCAGGCCAATTGCCACCTCACTGCCACTACTGGGGGCAACTTGGACCCTCTCCCTCACAATTTCAGAGACCCCAGATGTAAAGTTCAGGGCCTCTTTAAAGGTAAGTAAGGTAGTTCCAACTGTGTTTAACCCATGTGACTGTTTAATGTTTTTTGTTTTCCCCACAGGAGATGTTCCAGAGACCTCTAAAGTTTCCCTCATCCCTACCAAAGGTAAGTATCCATCCCCCTGGGTGACCACACTGGTGTCAGAGTCCTCCTCGATTGGAGTTAGGACCCCCATATCCATGGATGCAGGCAATGGTGGGAAGTCCTCCGGACTCATCGGCCGGAAGGCTTGAGGAGCTGGATTTTCTCCTTGAGAGGTGAGTAATTCCCGCAATGTTTTCACTGATGTTGTTGTGAATTTGCGTTTGTATCTCAACCTTCCCCAGCCCACCGCCACTCGAAAAGCCTCCTCATCCATCCCAGGTAAGTCACCCAGTAAAAAGACCAACATATCATCATAATGACACTTTAAAATTTCCAAGTTCCCCTCTAACCATTTGTTGGTGTTAATTTTCACCTTGCTGGTGGTATCAAATGAGGGGGACGCAGGCTTAATAAAATTTGTTAATTTATTAACCTGCCTCTGCATCCCTTTTGGACAGGATCCCTTGGAGATGGAATCATCCAGGATCTCTGTGTGAAGCAGAGCTTGGAGAAGTTTAAAATAAATTTTGGCCAGTGGGACATTCAGGCATTTGGGTCGGTTTATCCCGTTTCCTGTATCTGTTGGTCCCACTTCCATGCTCCTTATAAAAACTAAAACCGCTAAAATTGCTAAAAGTATTTCTAAAATGTCTCAATAAAATTGTTCAGACATCAATAAAATGCATCTATGGCCTATGGTATTTTCCTATTTAGTCCTTTTATTGCACATAGAAGATTATTATTGGCCTTTAGAAAAGCCTGTCTAAAAAGAGCCCTTACTGCAAGGGTTGTCTTTTTTTGCCCCAATGACACCTGTTCAGGGTGAAGATGGCCCCTTCCTTGGTCAGTCCCTGTAGAACTGCACACTGTGCTTTTAAACAAGAGGTTCCAAACCAGGAATAAGGCAAGTGCACCACACACCCACACACACACTCACCCCACACAAAGAGGGAACTGAGCCAACCAGGGTTCTCTCCCCTGCTCATAAAGTGCCAAGTACTGGGTGCAAAATTGTGCAACTGTTTGTTTAAAACAAAGGACTAAAAAAAGTTCAAAGATGGACTGGGTCCACTCTGAATAAAACCATAGGTTAAAATGCACTCTAAAAGTTTTTGCCCCCCATAAAAGAATAAAAGAGTAAAAGAATAAAAGAAGGAGCTCCTAACGTTTCACCTTCATAAGGCTTCCTCAGAGGAGAACTGAGTTGGATGAGGCAGACAGGAAGTTAAGTAGTGGAAGAGGGGCGGGGGCTTGGCCACTTCCTGTGGTTTCTAATTGGCCAATCTGCCATACCCCTCTCACACCCTCTTGTGTTCAATTAAGGCTTAATTAGGCCCAACACTTTCTTTGTAAAAGTTGCCAGTTACTTAATTCCTAACTAAAACCTCAAGAAAAAATGAAGTAAAAAGGGGAATTTAAAAACATTTTCAAAAAATAAGACACTGGACTAGGCTCTGGCTGGGTTAGGTTTGTGAAAAGGTCTCAGCCCAATGATGGGCTGGAGTTGCACTGGCACAAGTCCTGTGTTTTTATTCAATGTTTTTTTGTCCCCAGGAAAGAAGGTGAAGAGGAGGATTATTATATTCCCATCCAGGTAGGTATCCTAGCAGGTAAGTATCCCAGGTAAGTAAACCACTAAATACCCTATACTTTAGATCTGTGTTGATCTTTTTTCTTTTTTTGTCCTACAGGAACCCTTCTGCCCCCCACTGGTCATCACAGGTAAGTATCACAGGTAAGTAAGTATGTGCATATATACACTCTTTTCTGATTCCTGGTATTGTTAATAACTTTTTTCTCTTTCCCCAGGAATCCCTCACCTCCCACTCGGAAGACAGCAGGGGGTATGCAACCTTTAGATGTTTATAATAATAAATCACTCATCCATAATTTTAGCATTCTCTCTGCGGTTTCAGTGGTCCAGAGAACTGGATCCCGTCCCGTTACCTGGAATTGGAGTTTATCCATCTCAGGTAACGTTTGAAAAGGAGATTTACTATCAACATAAAAGTTAAAATCGTCAAATAATTTTTGCTGGTCCTTAGCCAACCTGTCCGAGAAATGAATGAATGGCACGTAGACAACAGCTTTAGGAAATCGGTTTTGACAGGTTTTCCCAAGCTGCTGCAGTTGTTTCACGGTGGTCGTGGGTTTCTGTCTGTCGAGACAGTTAACCATCCCTACCGACAGGATGACATGCTCTGTGTTAGAGTTTGGTGTCAATTTCTCCAGTATCCCCCTTAAATGATGACAGTTCGCTCCTGGGAAACTGTCAACTTGGATAAAATCATCCTTAAAAAGTAGGGATAGCCGAGAGATTACCGTCCCCCACCACCACTATGGGTTTCACTACGTCTAACTGCCAATCTTGTATTTTCCTCCAACAGGTCGGATGAATAACGGGCTCCTCTCGATGGAGGACCTTTGGCTGTGACTGGCTGAGGGCGTGACGGTAAGTAGGTTCCAGGGAAAGGGAAGGGAGAAGGGGGGAGGGTTGGGGTAAGGTATAGGAAAGGGAGGGTTGGGGTGAGGTATAGGAGAGGGAGGGTTGGGGTTAGGATGAGGGATCAGGGAGGGGTTAAGTCCCCCTTCCACCATGGGGTTTGGGGAAGGGGGAGGATTAGATTTGGGGAAGGGAGGGTTGGGGTTAGGGTTCAGGGTCAAGGTGGGGTTAGGACCCCTTATACCCACCATGGTGTCACTCAACCGCGTCAACAGCACTTTGGGAGGGAAACTGGTCTCCACTGTTGGGGGTGGGCTGGCAATAGTCAGGCCAATTGCCACCTCACTGCCACTACTGGGGGCAACTTGGACCCTCTCCCTCACAATTTCAGAGACCCCAGATGTAAAGTTCAGGGCCTCTTTAAAGGTAAGTAAGGTAGTTCCAACTGTGTTTAACCCATGTGACTGTTTAATGTTTTTTGTTTTCCCCACAGGAGATGTTCCAGAGACCTCTAAAGTTTCCCTCATCCCTACCAAAGGTAAGTATCCATCCCCCTGGGTGACCACACTGGTGTCAGAGTCCTCCTCGATTGGAGTTAGGACCCCCATATCCATGGATGCAGGCAATGGTGGGAAGTCCTCCGGACTCATCGGCCGGAAGGCTTGAGGAGCTGGATTTTCTCCTTGAGAGGTGAGTAATTCCCGCAATGTTTTCACTGATGTTGTTGTGAATTTGCGTTTGTATCTCAACCTTCCCCAGCCCACCGCCACTCGAAAAGCCTCCTCATCCATCCCAGGTAAGTCACCCAGTAAAAAGACCAACATATCATCATAATGACACTTTAAAATTTCCAAGTTCCCCTCTAACCATTTGTTGGTGTTAATTTTCACCTTGCTGGTGGTATCAAATGAGGGGGACGCAGGCTTAATAAAATTTGTTAATTTATTAACCTGCCTCTGCATCCCTTTTGGACAGGATCCCTTGGAGATGGAATCATCCAGGATCTCTGTGTGATGCAGAGCTTGGAGAAGTTTAAAATAAATTTTGGCCAGTGGGACATTCAGGCATTTGGGTCGGTTTATCCCGTTTCCTGTATCTGTTGGTCCCACTTCCATGCTCCTTATAAAAACTAAAACCGCTAAAATTGCTAAAAGTATTTCTAAAATGTCTCAATAAAATTGTTCAGACATCAATAAAATGCATCTATGGCCTATGGTATTTTCCTATTTAGTCCTTTTATTGCACATAGAAGATTATTATTGGCCTTTAGAAAAGCCTGTCTAAAAAGAGCCCTTACTGCAAGGGTTGTCTTTTTTTGCCCCAATGACACCTGTTCAGGGTGAAGATGGCCCCTTCCTTGGTCAGTCCCTGTAGAACTGCACACTGTGCTTTTAAACAAGAGGTTCCAAACCAGGAATAAGGCAAGTGCACCACACACCCACACACACACTCACCCCACACAAAGAGGGAACTGAGCCAACCAGGGTTCTCTCCCCTGCTCATAAAGTGCCAAGTACTGGGTGCAAAATTGTGCAACTGTTTGTTTAAAACAAAGGACTAAAAAAAGTTCAAAGATGGACTGGGTCCACTCTGAATAAAACCATAGGTTAAAATGCACTCTAAAAGTTTTTGCCCCCCATAAAAGAATAAAAGAGTAAAAGAATAAAAGAAGGAGCTCCTAACGTTTCACCTTCATAAGGCTTCCTCAGAGGAGAACTGAGTTGGATGAGGCAGACAGGAAGTTAAGTAGTGGAAGAGGGGCGGGGGCTTGGCCACTTCCTGTGGTTTCTAATTGGCCAATCTGCCATACCCCTCTCACACCCTCTTGTGTTCAATTAAGGCTTAATTAGGCCCAACACTTTCTTTGTAAAAGTTGCCAGTTACTTAATTCCTAACTAAAACCTCAAGAAAAAATGAAGTAAAAAGGGGAATTTAAAAACATTTTCAAAAAATAAGACACTGGACTAGGCTCTGGCTGGGTTAGGTTTGTGAAAAGGTCTCAGCCCAATGATGGGCTGGAGTTGCACTGGCACAAGTCCTGTGTTTTTATTCAATGTTTTTTTGTCCCCAGGAAAGAAGGTGAAGAGGAGGATTATTATATTCCCATCCAGGTAGGTATCCTAGCAGGTAAGTATCCCAGGTAAGTAAACCACTAAATACCCTATACTTTAGATCTGTGTTGATCTTTTTTCTTTTTTTGTCCTACAGGAACCCTTCTGCCCCCCACTGGTCATCACAGGTAAGTATCACAGGTAAGTAAGTATGTGCATATATACACTCTTTTCTGATTCCTGGTATTGTTAATAACTTTTTTCTCTTTCCCCAGGAATCCCTCACCTCCCACTCGGAAGACAGCAGGGGGTATGCAACCTTTAGATGTTTATAATAATAAATCACTCATCCATAATTTTAGCATTCTCTCTGCGGTTTCAGTGGTCCAGAGAACTGGATCCCGTCCCGTTACCTGGAATTGGAGTTTATCCATCTCAGGTAACGTTTGAAAAGGAGATTTACTATCAACATAAAAGTTAAAATCGTCAAATAATTTTTGCTGGTCCTTAGCCAACCTGTCCGAGAAATGAATGAATGGCACGTAGACAACAGCTTTAGGAAATCGGTTTTGACAGGTTTTCCCAAGCTGCTGCAGTTGTTTCACGGTGGTCGTGGGTTTCTGTCTGTCGAGACAGTTAACCATCCCTACCGACAGGATGACATGCTCTGTGTTAGAGTTTGGTGTCAATTTCTCCAGTATCCCCCTTAAATGATGACAGTTCGCTCCTGGGAAACTGTCAACTTGGATAAAATCATCCTTAAAAGTAGGGATAGCCGAGAGATTACCGTCCCCCACCACCACTATGGGTTTCACTACGTCTAACTGCCAATCTTGTATTTTCCTCCAACAGGTCGGATGAATAACGGGCTCCTCTCGATGGAGGACCTTTGGCTGTGACTGGCTGAGGGCGTGACGGTAAGTAGGTTCCAGGGAAAGGGAAGGGAGAAGGGGGGAGGGTTGGGGTAAGGTATAGGAAAGGGAGGGTTGGGGTGAGGTATAGGAGAGGGAGGGTTGGGGTTAGGATGAGGGATCAGGGAGGGGTTAAGTCCCCCTTCCACCATGGGGTTTGGGGAAGGGGGAGGATTAGATTTGGGGAAGGGAGGGTTGGGGTTAGGGTTCAGGGTCAAGGTGGGGTTAGGACCCCTTATACCCACCATGGTGTCACTCAACCGCGTCAACAGCACTTTGGGAGGGAAACTGGTCTCCACTGTTGGGGGTGGGCTGGCAATAGTCAGGCCAATTGCCACCTCACTGCCACTACTGGGGGCAACTTGGACCCTCTCCCTCACAATTTCAGAGACCCCAGATGTAAAGTTCAGGGCCTCTTTAAAGGTAAGTAAGGTAGTTCCAACTGTGTTTAACCCATGTGACTGTTTAATGTTTTTTGTTTTCCCCACAGGAGATGTTCCAGAGACCTCTAAAGTTTCCCTCATCCCTACCAAAGGTAAGTATCCATCCCCCTGGGTGACCACACTGGTGTCAGAGTCCTCCTCGATTGGAGTTAGGACCCCCATATCCATGGATGCAGGCAATGGTGGGAAGTCCTCCGGACTCATCGGCCGGAAGGCTTGAGGAGCTGGATTTTCTCCTTGAGAGGTGAGTAATTCCCGCAATGTTTTCACTGATGTTGTTGTGAATTTGCGTTTGTATCTCAACCTTCCCCAGCCCACCGCCACTCGAAAAGCCTCCTCATCCATCCCAGGTAAGTCACCCAGTAAAAAGACCAACATATCATCATAATGACACTTTAAAATTTCCAAGTTCCCCTCTAACCATTTGTTGGTGTTAATTTTCACCTTGCTGGTGGTATCAAATGAGGGGGACGCAGGCTTAATAAAATTTGTTAATTTATTAACCTGCCTCTGCATCCCTTTTGGACAGGATCCCTTGGAGATGGAATCATCCAGGATCTCTGTGTGATGCAGAGCTTGGAGAAGTTTAAAATAAATTTTGGCCAGTGGGACATTCAGGCATTTGGGTCGGTTTATCCCGTTTCCTGTATCTGTTGGTCCCACTTCCATGCTCCTTATAAAAACTAAAACCGCTAAAATTGCTAAAAGTATTTCTAAAATGTCTCAATAAAATTGTTCAGACATCAATAAAATGCATCTATGGCCTATGGTATTTTCCTATTTAGTCCTTTTATTGCACATAGAAGATTATTATTGGCCTTTAGAAAAGCCTGTCTAAAAAGAGCCCTTACTGCAAGGGTTGTCTTTTTTTGCCCCAATGACACCTGTTCAGGGTGAAGATGGCCCCTTCCTTGGTCAGTCCCTGTAGAACTGCACACTGTGCTTTTAAACAAGAGGTTCCAAACCAGGAATAAGGCAAGTGCACCACACACCCACACACACACTCACCCCACACAAAGAGGGAACTGAGCCAACCAGGGTTCTCTCCCCTGCTCATAAAGTGCCAAGTACTGGGTGCAAAATTGTGCAACTGTTTGTTTAAAACAAAGGACTAAAAAAAGTTCAAAGATGGACTGGGTCCACTCTGAATAAAACCATAGGTTAAAATGCACTCTAAAAGTTTTTGCCCCCCATAAAAGAATAAAAGAGTAAAAGAATAAAAGAAGGAGCTCCTAACGTTTCACCTTCATAAGGCTTCCTCAGAGGAGAACTGAGTTGGATGAGGCAGACAGGAAGTTAAGTAGTGGAAGAGGGGCGGGGGCTTGGCCACTTCCTGTGGTTTCTAATTGGCCAATCTGCCATACCCCTCTCACACCCTCTTGTGTTCAATTAAGGCTTAATTAGGCCCAACACTTTCTTTGTAAAAGTTGCCAGTTACTTAATTCCTAACTAAAACCTCAAGAAAAAATGAAGTAAAAAGGGGAATTTAAAAACATTTTCAAAAAATAAGACACTGGACTAGGCTCTGGCTGGGTTAGGTTTGTGAAAAGGTCTCAGCCCAATGATGGGCTGGAGTTGCACTGGCACAAGTCCTGTGTTTTTATTCAATGTTTTTTTGTCCCCAGGAAAGAAGGTGAAGAGGAGGATTATTATATTCCCATCCAGGTAGGTATCCTAGCAGGTAAGTATCCCAGGTAAGTAAACCACTAAATACCCTATACTTTAGATCTGTGTTGATCTTTTTTCTTTTTTTGTCCTACAGGAACCCTTCTGCCCCCCACTGGTCATCACAGGTAAGTATCACAGGTAAGTAAGTATGTGCATATATACACTCTTTTCTGATTCCTGGTATTGTTAATAACTTTTTTCTCTTTCCCCAGGAATCCCTCACCTCCCACTCGGAAGACAGCAGGGGGTATGCAACCTTTAGATGTTTATAATAATAAATCACTCATCCATAATTTTAGCATTCTCTCTGCGGTTTCAGTGGTCCAGAGAACTGGATCCCGTCCCGTTACCTGGAATTGGAGTTTATCCATCTCAGGTAACGTTTGAAAAGGAGATTTACTATCAACATAAAAGTTAAAATCGTCAAATAATTTTTGCTGGTCCTTAGCCAACCTGTCCGAGAAATGAATGAATGGCACGTAGACAACAGCTTTAGGAAATCGGTTTTGACAGGTTTTCCCAAGCTGCTGCAGTTGTTTCACGGTGGTCGTGGGTTTCTGTCTGTCGAGACAGTTAACCATCCCTACCGACAGGATGACATGCTCTGTGTTAGAGTTTGGTGTCAATTTCTCCAGTATCCCCCTTAAATGATGACAGTTCGCTCCTGGGAAACTGTCAACTTGGATAAAATCATCCTTAAAAGTAGGGATAGCCGAGAGATTACCGTCCCCCACCACCACTATGGGTTTCACTACGTCTAACTGCCAATCTTGTATTTTCCTCCAACAGGTCGGATGAATAACGGGCTCCTCTCGATGGAGGACCTTTGGCTGTGACTGGCTGAGGGCGTGACGGTAAGTAGGTTCCAGGGAAAGGGAAGGGAGAAGGGGGGAGGGTTGGGGTAAGGTATAGGAAAGGGAGGGTTGGGGTGAGGTATAGGAGAGGGAGGGTTGGGGTTAGGATGAGGGATCAGGGAGGGGTTAAGTCCCCCTTCCACCATGGGGTTTGGGGAAGGGGGAGGATTAGATTTGGGGAAGGGAGGGTTGGGGTTAGGGTTCAGGGTCAAGGTGGGGTTAGGACCCCTTATACCCACCATGGTGTCACTCAACCGCGTCAACAGCACTTTGGGAGGGAAACTGGTCTCCACTGTTGGGGGTGGGCTGGCAATAGTCAGGCCAATTGCCACCTCACTGCCACTACTGGGGGCAACTTGGACCCTCTCCCTCACAATTTCAGAGACCCCAGATGTAAAGTTCAGGGCCTCTTTAAAGGTAAGTAAGGTAGTTCCAACTGTGTTTAACCCATGTGACTGTTTAATGTTTTTTGTTTTCCCCACAGGAGATGTTCCAGAGACCTCTAAAGTTTCCCTCATCCCTACCAAAGGTAAGTATCCATCCCCCTGGGTGACCACACTGGTGTCAGAGTCCTCCTCGATTGGAGTTAGGACCCCCATATCCATGGATGCAGGCAATGGTGGGAAGTCCTCCGGACTCATCGGCCGGAAGGCTTGAGGAGCTGGATTTTCTCCTTGAGAGGTGAGTAATTCCCGCAATGTTTTCACTGATGTTGTTGTGAATTTGCGTTTGTATCTCAACCTTCCCCAGCCCACCGCCACTCGAAAAGCCTCCTCATCCATCCCAGGTAAGTCACCCAGTAAAAAGACCAACATATCATCATAATGACACTTTAAAATTTCCAAGTTCCCCTCTAACCATTTGTTGGTGTTAATTTTCACCTTGCTGGTGGTATCAAATGAGGGGGACGCAGGCTTAATAAAATTTGTTAATTTATTAACCTGCCTCTGCATCCCTTTTGGACAGGATCCCTTGGAGATGGAATCATCCAGGATCTCTGTGTGATGCAGAGCTTGGAGAAGTTTAAAATAAATTTTGGCCAGTGGGACATTCAGGCATTTGGGTCGGTTTATCCCGTTTCCTGTATCTGTTGGTCCCACTTCCATGCTCCTTATAAAAACTAAAACCGCTAAAATTGCTAAAAGTATTTCTAAAATGTCTCAATAAAATTGTTCAGACATCAATAAAATGCATCTATGGCCTATGGTATTTTCCTATTTAGTCCTTTTATTGCACATAGAAGATTATTATTGGCCTTTAGAAAAGCCTGTCTAAAAAGAGCCCTTACTGCAAGGGTTGTCTTTTTTTGCCCCAATGACACCTGTTCAGGGTGAAGATGGCCCCTTCCTTGGTCAGTCCCTGTAGAACTGCACACTGTGCTTTTAAACAAGAGGTTCCAAACCAGGAATAAGGCAAGTGCACCACACACCCACACACACACTCACCCCACACAAAGAGGGAACTGAGCCAACCAGGGTTCTCTCCCCTGCTCATAAAGTGCCAAGTACTGGGTGCAAAATTGTGCAACTGTTTGTTTAAAACAAAGGACTAAAAAAAGTTCAAAGATGGACTGGGTCCACTCTGAATAAAACCATAGGTTAAAATGCACTCTAAAAGTTTTTGCCCCCCATAAAAGAATAAAAGAGTAAAAGAATAAAAGAAGGAGCTCCTAACGTTTCACCTTCATAAGGCTTCCTCAGAGGAGAACTGAGTTGGATGAGGCAGACAGGAAGTTAAGTAGTGGAAGAGGGGCGGGGGCTTGGCCACTTCCTGTGGTTTCTAATTGGCCAATCTGCCATACCCCTCTCACACCCTCTTGTGTTCAATTAAGGCTTAATTAGGCCCAACACTTTCTTTGTAAAAGTTGCCAGTTACTTAATTCCTAACTAAAACCTCAAGAAAAAATGAAGTAAAAAGGGGAATTTAAAAACATTTTCAAAAAATAAGACACTGGACTAGGCTCTGGCTGGGTTAGGTTTGTGAAAAGGTCTCAGCCCAATGATGGGCTGGAGTTGCACTGGCACAAGTCCTGTGTTTTTATTCAATGTTTTTTTGTCCCCAGGAAAGAAGGTGAAGAGGAGGATTATTATATTCCCATCCAGGTAGGTATCCTAGCAGGTAAGTATCCCAGGTAAGTAAACCACTAAATACCCTATACTTTAGATCTGTGTTGATCTTTTTTCTTTTTTTGTCCTACAGGAACCCTTCTGCCCCCCACTGGTCATCACAGGTAAGTATCACAGGTAAGTAAGTATGTGCATATATACACTCTTTTCTGATTCCTGGTATTGTTAATAACTTTTTTCTCTTTCCCCAGGAATCCCTCACCTCCCACTCGGAAGACAGCAGGGGGTATGCAACCTTTAGATGTTTATAATAATAAATCACTCATCCATAATTTTAGCATTCTCTCTGCGGTTTCAGTGGTCCAGAGAACTGGATCCCGTCCCGTTACCTGGAATTGGAGTTTATCCATCTCAGGTAACGTTTGAAAAGGAGATTTACTATCAACATAAAAGTTAAAATCGTCAAATAATTTTTGCTGGTCCTTAGCCAACCTGTCCGAGAAATGAATGAATGGCACGTAGACAACAGCTTTAGGAAATCGGTTTTGACAGGTTTTCCCAAGCTGCTGCAGTTGTTTCACGGTGGTCGTGGGTTTCTGTCTGTCGAGACAGTTAACCATCCCTACCGACAGGATGACATGCTCTGTGTTAGAGTTTGGTGTCAATTTCTCCAGTATCCCCCTTAAATGATGACAGTTCGCTCCTGGGAAACTGTCAACTTGGATAAAATCATCCTTAAAAGTAGGGATAGCCGAGAGATTACCGTCCCCCACCACCACTATGGGTTTCACTACGTCTAACTGCCAATCTTGTATTTTCCTCCAACAGGTCGGATGAATAACGGGCTCCTCTCGATGGAGGACCTTTGGCTGTGACTGGCTGAGGGCGTGACGGTAAGTAGGTTCCAGGGAAAGGGAAGGGAGAAGGGGGGAGGGTTGGGGTAAGGTATAGGAAAGGGAGGGTTGGGGTGAGGTATAGGAGAGGGAGGGTTGGGGTTAGGATGAGGGATCAGGGAGGGGTTAAGTCCCCCTTCCACCATGGGGTTTGGGGAAGGGGGAGGATTAGATTTGGGGAAGGGAGGGTTGGGGTTAGGGTTCAGGGTCAAGGTGGGGTTAGGACCCCTTATACCCACCATGGTGTCACTCAACCGCGTCAACAGCACTTTGGGAGGGAAACTGGTCTCCACTGTTGGGGGTGGGCTGGCAATAGTCAGGCCAATTGCCACCTCACTGCCACTACTGGGGGCAACTTGGACCCTCTCCCTCACAATTTCAGAGACCCCAGATGTAAAGTTCAGGGCCTCTTTAAAGGTAAGTAAGGTAGTTCCAACTGTGTTTAACCCATGTGACTGTTTAATGTTTTTTGTTTTCCCCACAGGAGATGTTCCAGAGACCTCTAAAGTTTCCCTCATCCCTACCAAAGGTAAGTATCCATCCCCCTGGGTGACCACACTGGTGTCAGAGTCCTCCTCGATTGGAGTTAGGACCCCCATATCCATGGATGCAGGCAATGGTGGGAAGTCCTCCGGACTCATCGGCCGGAAGGCTTGAGGAGCTGGATTTTCTCCTTGAGAGGTGAGTAATTCCCGCAATGTTTTCACTGATGTTGTTGTGAATTTGCGTTTGTATCTCAACCTTCCCCAGCCCACCGCCACTCGAAAAGCCTCCTCATCCATCCCAGGTAAGTCACCCAGTAAAAAGACCAACATATCATCATAATGACACTTTAAAATTTCCAAGTTCCCCTCTAACCATTTGTTGGTGTTAATTTTCACCTTGCTGGTGGTATCAAATGAGGGGGACGCAGGCTTAATAAAATTTGTTAATTTATTAACCTGCCTCTGCATCCCTTTTGGACAGGATCCCTTGGAGATGGAATCATCCAGGATCTCTGTGTGATGCAGAGCTTGGAGAAGTTTAAAATAAATTTTGGCCAGTGGGACATTCAGGCATTTGGGTCGGTTTATCCCGTTTCCTGTATCTGTTGGTCCCACTTCCATGCTCCTTATAAAAACTAAAACCGCTAAAATTGCTAAAAGTATTTCTAAAATGTCTCAATAAAATTGTTCAGACATCAATAAAATGCATCTATGGCCTATGGTATTTTCCTATTTAGTCCTTTTATTGCACATAGAAGATTATTATTGGCCTTTAGAAAAGCCTGTCTAAAAAGAGCCCTTACTGCAAGGGTTGTCTTTTTTTGCCCCAATGACACCTGTTCAGGGTGAAGATGGCCCCTTCCTTGGTCAGTCCCTGTAGAACTGCACACTGTGCTTTTAAACAAGAGGTTCCAAACCAGGAATAAGGCAAGTGCACCACACACCCACACACACACTCACCCCACACAAAGAGGGAACTGAGCCAACCAGGGTTCTCTCCCCTGCTCATAAAGTGCCAAGTACTGGGTGCAAAATTGTGCAACTGTTTGTTTAAAACAAAGGACTAAAAAAAGTTCAAAGATGGACTGGGTCCACTCTGAATAAAACCATAGGTTAAAATGCACTCTAAAAGTTTTTGCCCCCCATAAAAGAATAAAAGAGTAAAAGAATAAAAGAAGGAGCTCCTAACGTTTCACCTTCATAAGGCTTCCTCAGAGGAGAACTGAGTTGGATGAGGCAGACAGGAAGTTAAGTAGTGGAAGAGGGGCGGGGGCTTGGCCACTTCCTGTGGTTTCTAATTGGCCAATCTGCCATACCCCTCTCACACCCTCTTGTGTTCAATTAAGGCTTAATTAGGCCCAACACTTTCTTTGTAAAAGTTGCCAGTTACTTAATTCCTAACTAAAACCTCAAGAAAAAATGAAGTAAAAAGGGGAATTTAAAAACATTTTCAAAAAATAAGACACTGGACTAGGCTCTGGCTGGGTTAGGTTTGTGAAAAGGTCTCAGCCCAATGATGGGCTGGAGTTGCACTGGCACAAGTCCTGTGTTTTTATTCAATGTTTTTTTGTCCCCAGGAAAGAAGGTGAAGAGGAGGATTATTATATTCCCATCCAGGTAGGTATCCTAGCAGGTAAGTATCCCAGGTAAGTAAACCACTAAATACCCTATACTTTAGATCTGTGTTGATCTTTTTTCTTTTTTTGTCCTACAGGAACCCTTCTGCCCCCCACTGGTCATCACAGGTAAGTATCACAGGTAAGTAAGTATGTGCATATATACACTCTTTTCTGATTCCTGGTATTGTTAATAACTTTTTTCTCTTTCCCCAGGAATCCCTCACCTCCCACTCGGAAGACAGCAGGGGGTATGCAACCTTTAGATGTTTATAATAATAAATCACTCATCCATAATTTTAGCATTCTCTCTGCGGTTTCAGTGGTCCAGAGAACTGGATCCCGTCCCGTTACCTGGAATTGGAGTTTATCCATCTCAGGTAACGTTTGAAAAGGAGATTTACTATCAACATAAAAGTTAAAATCGTCAAATAATTTTTGCTGGTCCTTAGCCAACCTGTCCGAGAAATGAATGAATGGCACGTAGACAACAGCTTTAGGAAATCGGTTTTGACAGGTTTTCCCAAGCTGCTGCAGTTGTTTCACGGTGGTCGTGGGTTTCTGTCTGTCGAGACAGTTAACCATCCCTACCGACAGGATGACATGCTCTGTGTTAGAGTTTGGTGTCAATTTCTCCAGTATCCCCCTTAAATGATGACAGTTCGCTCCTGGGAAACTGTCAACTTGGATAAAATCATCCTTAAAAGTAGGGATAGCCGAGAGATTACCGTCCCCCACCACCACTATGGGTTTCACTACGTCTAACTGCCAATCTTGTATTTTCCTCCAACAGGTCGGATGAATAACGGGCTCCTCTCGATGGAGGACCTTTGGCTGTGACTGGCTGAGGGCGTGACGGTAAGTAGGTTCCAGGGAAAGGGAAGGGAGAAGGGGGGAGGGGGGAGGGTTGGGGTAAGGTATAGGAAAGGGAGGGTTGGGGTGAGGTATAGGAGAGGGAGGGTTGGGGTTAGGGTTAGGGTTTAGGGTTGGGGTTAGGGTTTAGGGTTAGGGTTAGGTGTGGCAGTAATAACGAGGAAACACCCTGTGGGACCCCAACGGGACCACAGTACAGGTGAGACCCCAATTAGGCACGCGCACCTGAAACCCCACTCACTCCGTCCCCCTGAAATGAATGAATGAGCAGGAGTCTGTTTTATAGGCTCCTCCCTTTCCACTGCCAGACCTATTGACCAATAGGAGTAGCATTAGTAACCCTCAGGGAAACAATTGTCCGAAGACTTTACTACTACCTATTGTTACCTAGGATATTCTTCTTGGACGTATTGTTCCTGATGATCCCATGTCCATGACTTGTTTTCTTCTTTCACACCTGACCCTATTGGCAAATAGGAGCCTATCAGTATTAGCAACCCCCAGGGATGACATACTGTTGTCCGAAGACATTAACACTACCCATTGCTAAGGTCATCAGAATAAAAAATATCTTGTGTCCAAGTCTTCATCCAACATCTTGTGTCCAAGTCTTCTTCCAATAACCTGTGTCCAAGTCTTCTTCCAATATCCCGTGTTCAAGTCTTCATCCAACATCCTGTGTCCAAGTCTTCTTCCAATATCCCGTGTTCAAGTCTTCATCCAACATCCTGTGTCCAAGTCTTCTTCCAATAGCCTGTGTTCAAGTCTTCATCCAACATCATGTGTCCAAGTCTTCCTCCAAAATCCCGTGTTCAAGTCTTCATCCAACATCCTGTGTCCAAGTCTTCTTCCAATATCCTGTGTTCAAGTCTTCATCCAACATCCTGTGTCCAAGTCTTCTGTCACTGTCTGGTCTTCTTCTTTCAGACCTAACCTTTTTTGGCAAGTAGGAGCCTATCAGCATTAACATCCCTCAGGGATGACATACTGTTGTCCGAAGACTTTAACACTACCCATTGCTAACACAAGTACAGCTGTCTTAGCGTCTGTCAGTCAATTAAAAGTGAGAAATAAATCCAAATGTAAATCTAAATTGTGGAAACACATCATCAGTAGTATACCTAGGATCATCGGGCGTTTCGGCCTTCGAAACACTAGACACCCTCCCCATAGGCAGGCCCACCAGGGTTGATCAAATCCCCAGTGTGTGTTTCCAGTCCAATTGGTGAATCAACATATAAATTTGGAAAAATAGTCTGGTCCACAGAAAAACAGTCCATCCTAATGCAGTCTTGAGGAGTAACTGGGGATAATAAAGAAAATACAAGCGGAATACATATACATTTATTAATTAAACAGCCGCCTTGAACCAAAGCGTCTTTACAATAAAAAGTCACTTAACAATAAAACAACATGAATGTCAACAATAATACTTACCAATAAAAATAACATGAATGTCAACAATAATACTTACCAATAAAAAGTCACTTAACAATAAAACAACATGAATGTCAACAATAATACAACATGAATGTCAACAATAATACTTACCTGTGCTGGGAGTAAAAGAGGGTTAGGGTTAGAAGAGAAAGCAAGGAGGGTTAGGTTTAAGACAAGAAAGAGAGAGACACCCACCAGGGGCCTAGGGTTGGGGTTAGGATAGGGTGCAGGTGGGGTTAGGGTCGAGAGCAGGAGGGTTGGGTTTAGGTAAGAGAAGGAGAGGGAAATTAAATCAGTGACTCATACAGGGTCGACACCCACAGGGCGAATGACACTGCTGCCCACAGGGCTTGAGTCGAATTCTCCCGCCCAGCCCAAAGGAATTAATTAACCAGGCTCCCCGGTGGCCACGGGCCACGGGTCCCGGTAGCCTGGTGTTGGAAGTCTATGCTATGGGGGGCCTTCTAAAAAAAACACCCCCTTACACGAGGTTGGTATGTGGGGGGCTTCGTTTTCGAGTTTGAGAGGCTGGTATGTTGGGGGGGGCTTGTTTTCGGGTTTGAGAAAATGAGCGGTCGGTTTTAGTTTTCCCTTTGAGGATACATCCAATTACATGAGTTTGTTATGGGGGGCTTGTTTTCGAGTTTGAGAAAATGAGCGGTCGGTTTTATTTTCCCCTTTGATGATGTCGACGTCGGCGTTTCGAGTTTGAGAAAATGAAAACATTTCTCAAACTCGACATGTCGACGTCGAGATGACGAAAGTGTTTTATTTCGGGTTTGTGAGATGGAGGTCGCAGGGGTGAAATGGAAAGTGTTCTTATTTCGAGGTTATTTTTGAAGATCTAAAAGGCTGTTCTGAGGATGTCGACGTCGGCGTTTCGAGTTTGAGAAAATAAAATAATTTCTCAAACTCGACATGTCGACGTCGAGATGACCAAAGGTGAGAGTGTTGGCGAAAGGGAAAGGGCATTCTGAGGATGTCGACGTCGGCGTTTCGAGTTTGAGAAAATAAAATAATTTCTCAAACTCGACATGTCGACGTCGAGATGACCAAAGGTGAGAGTGTTGGCGAAAGGGAAAGGGAAAGTGGTGGTGTGAGGGTGGTGGCGAAGGGGGCAAAGGGAAAGTGGTCTCATTTCGAGTTTGAGAAATTGGGGTTATTTACGCATTCTGAGGATGTCGACGTCGGCGTTTCGAGTTTGACCAAAGTGGTTTGAGAAAATAAAATATGTGACTGTGAGTGGGGCAAAAGGGTAAAGTGGTGTGTGTGTGAGTGGGGCAAAATGGAAAGTGGTGTGTGAGTGGGGCAAAAGGGAAAGTGGTGTGCGAGTGGGAAAGGGAAAGCGGTGGGGCGAGTGGGGCGAAAGGGGGGAGGGAAAGTGGTGTGAGAGTGGTGGGGCGAAAGGGGGAAAGGGAAAGCGGATGGGGAACTCCAGAGTCCAGTCTGAGGGGAACTCCAGAGTCCAGTCTGAGCTACTGTTCTCACTTTGTGTTAGAGACCAATAGGGATTGTTCCGGAAATTATTTTATTTTCTCAAACTCGAAGCCCCTTTTGCCCAATATCGACGTCGATATGTCGAGTTTGAGAATTTATTTTATTTTCTCAAACTCGAAGCCCCCTTTGCCCGATATCGACGTCGATATGTCGAGTTTGAGAAATTATTTTATTTTCTCAAACTCGAAGCCCCTTTTGCCCAATATCGACGTCGATATGTCGAGTTTGAGAATTTATTTTCTCAAACTCGAAGCCCCCTTTGCCCGATATCGACGTCGATATGTCGAGTTTGAGAAATTATTTTATTTTCTCAAACTCGAAGCCCCCTTTGCCCAATATCGACGTCGATATGTCGAGTTTGAGAATTTATTTTATTTTCTCAAACTCGAAGCCCCCTTTGCCCAATATCGACGTCGATATGTCGAGTTTGAGAATTTATTTTATTTTCTCAAACTCGAAGCCCCTTTTGCACAATATCGACGTCGATATGTCGAGTTTGAGAAATTATTTTATTTTCTCAAACTCGAAGCCCCTTTTGCCCGATATCGACGTCGACTACCTTATAAGGCAGTTTGAGGAAATAAAACCATCCTTTCATCATCTCGACGTCGACACATATTGAAAATCACATAGTGCCATAAACGCCCTTGTTGAGAACGATATCACGCGGTCGCGTTAGTCCCGAGAAGAGTATGAGTATCGACGACTGGCTATACCTGAGGGACACTGTGTGGCCTGATGTGAGGCGCCAGCTATTGGTTCCATCACCATCCATTCCATCAAACAGTGGAATGATGACCATGGTGAATGTCAGGCAACCTCACTACGTAAAAATGTGGGACAACATCAATCAGCAGACTACAACTTGTGTGCTGGTCGACTCAACACCAGACCAAATGATTCACTTTATTGGAGGTCAAAAAACTGATTGGTTTAACTTAGATAATAAAGTTGTTAATTGGCCTAAGGTTTACAAGGATATCAAGCTAACCCTAGATAAATGTGACATTGACATTATGGACCATGTCTTCAACTACACTCGGGACATGTTCCTACCTATAGAGATACCACATCTGGGGGGCGACCAGATGGGCTGCGGCAAAGAGTCTCCCTGTAAGACGTTGACCATTGCACAAACCCATTGCAAGTCGTTACCTCAGAATAATAAGGTTCTATCTGCGTTCAGGTCAGTTTTGAGATATTGAGGTTTAAAGTTTTAGCATTACAAATAGCAAAACTGACAAATGGAGCACATTTCTTTATAGCACCAGAGTTACATACACCTTACATGTATTTTACATCTGAGATACCAAAATTCTACATGAATTGTAAATTAGGGTTTTTGAAACAGGTCAATTGTAGATAGAACCTTATAGTTCTAAAAACTAACAGCCGCCTTGGAATTATAAGGTTCTATCTTAAAAGACTGAAAAAGTAACAATGATTATCAAATAAGTTTAGCAATTTACTTATACATACTGTTGGGATGTTCAATTTATATAATAAAAAGTGTATTTTTATTGGTTAATATGTTAAATCTTCATGCATTCATGCACTTACTGCTATAACACTATCTTTCCAGTGCGTCATTTTTCCTTTCATCTTTCTTATTCAAGATAACAGTAATTTAATAATGTTAAATGTAAATGAATGATTTAAAACATACATGGTCTGATGAAGGTCAGGTCCTTCAGTTTATCAAAGTATTTTCAGTAGAAAACCAAAACGAGTTGAAAGAATATTTAAAATCAGTCTTTATTTTTTTAGTTTATCAAATCATTTTCAAACAATTTAAATGTAAAATTCATCATACATCACACATGGCAATACTGACACTCATTCAGATAAAACTGATCAGAAATGTTTTGCTTATGAACAAGGTATTTCAAACTCAAGACTGGTTACTTAAAATCGAACTTATTTGAGATGCTGCTCCTTGCAATGAAAATAATTTAATGCAATAAAAATATACATAGTATCTCTTACTATACACATACATCACATACTTACATCACATACTATTCACTTTATAATCAACACACAGCCCATGTTGGCAACATTAAGGCCTATTGGACAATTATTTATTCAACATATCAATGAATTTCCAACCCATGACATCCATACATCTATACATCTATACATACATACATACATCTGTACATCTATACATACATCCATACATACATCTATACATACATACATTTTGCTCATTTCTTCATTATTGTATGGTAATACTCTTTATCTGCAAGTGGCATGAATCTAAACATTGACTCTAGATCATTCATCTTGACCTCTGGGATGTGGCTCTGTTTTGGGAGCATCCTTGGCTTGGGTAGGGTGCATGTAGGCGCCAAGTTTGGTTTCCTGGTTTTACTTGGTCCTCTAAGGTTTACTGCTACCTCTAATGCCTGTGCATGTGATGTTTTGTAGTGAAGTGTATATGGGCACTGATCAAATACGAGCTGACACACTGCAGAAAATGGCACCTGTTTGTACTTGAACAGTTTGGAACATGAGTGAAAGTCATAGAAATCTGACTCTCTCATCTGTATAACTCTGTATGGGTTGTTCCTGTTTACTTTGAGTAACACACGCAATAATGACACGGGAGAGTAGAATTCAGATAATGCCATTGCCTTCTCAATTTGACTGTGCATGTTATCTACCTCTTGTACAGCAGAATGACCTGGGGTAGAGTACTTCATTGTTATCTGGTGAATCTTAGAATTCCTTGTCAAGAATTCTGCCATAGCAAACGCTATTATGGAGTTTCTGTTTTGGGGCACACAGCTGTCACTCCATGTAATTATGCTCGTGGCATATGGGTGGTCAAGAATAATTTCGTCGAAAATTTTAACAAGTGCACTAGCAATGTCGTTAGCCCCTCTGCCTGACATTCCCTCTGTCCATATCGCACAATAGCCTTTCTTTGAGAGAGAGCTATGAGCTGTAAGATTGTACACGTTCAGTTTTCGTTTGTAGAAAAATGAACTGATCTCTGCACGTGGACAAGTTATAACATTCTGAAGGTCAAAACACACTACTAATGTGTTTTCAGCATCCCTGTCTGCCTGTCGCTCTTGGCGCATTGCAGTTTTGTCGGTAATGTGTTTCCTCTGTTTGCTATCAGCAACTTCGCTAAGAAGATTCTGTTTGAGAGCTGTCTGATAAGATTCACACTGATCACACCTATCCTTTTTAGGAACGTGAAAACTGAGGTTGAACTCAGAGTTGAAAATGAATCTATAGAAAGACTCCTTTACAGGTGTATTGCCCTCTTCAAGACATTTACGTTTGTACAGATCATACATTCGAGACACATTGAGCGTGGATTCCAGATACTGCCTCTCTGTCCTAGCCCTGCAGTAATGGGATTCAACAACAGGGAAAGACCTGATGTGATCCCGAACCTGCTCTTTTAGTTGAAGATCTATCACACGTTTTGTATGTTTGCCTCTAGAATCAGGTTTTGGCATGCCAGTCGTTTGGTTTTTCTTTAAATGTGTGTTGTAAACTGGCTTCTGACTAATTGCCAGAGTGCCCAGGTAAAATGACTTGCACACTCTAATCCTCTCACCCTCAATATTCAGGTAGTATTTAAATGAGAATGTGCGTTTTCTTTGTGATTCGCAGCATGTTTGCCTTTCTTTCATTGCACATTCTGTTGTCATTGCAATGTAATCATGTTTCCTGTTTTGTGTCAATTTGTAGTAGTCCAAGAAACATTCTTCCCTTTCAGTAGGGGTAACCTTCTGTGCACATTTAAATTTACAAGAGAGGGCACAATTTTTCTGTGATCTTACTTTTTTGGCTGGAACTTTTGTATTGCTTGCATTAGTGTATTCTTTGCCTTCTTGGTGTAGCCTCTTGCGGATATTTGCTTTCCATTTAGATGAATTTGATGGTCTTTTTCTTGTCTTTTTCTTTGGTTCTGTGTCCCCCAGCTCCTCTCCTGCCATGCCCGACTCCTCTGTTGCCCCCAACTCCTCATCCACAGTCTCACCCAGAATGTCTGTTGCCCCCAACTCCTCATCTACAGTCCCACCCAGAATGTCTGTTGCCGCCAACTCCTCCTCCTCCACAGTCCCAGGCTCAGCATCTTGGTCAACATCACCAGTCTGTGGGAAAATTACTGATATTATACCATTGCTGTAATCATATAGCACAATAGAAAATAGATGAGAATCAAGGATAAAATTAAAATCCCTTTAGGCCCATGTATTCCTCCATTATCAGTTCTAGATTACATTAAATTCAACTTTATCGTCATTGCACAAGTAAGGACAACCAGTATGAGATGCAATTTAGCTAGCGTTAGCTAGCGTTAGCTAGCGTGATGCAATTTAGCTAGCGTTAGCTAGCGTTAGCTAGCGTTAGCTATCTAAGTTGCCTTCGGCATAATCTAAAAGCACGAGAAAGAAATACATTACTTAAATAAATCCCACTGTATGTTAGGGCTTGCCTCAAAATGATGACTAAATTACATGTATGCTACTAAATTAACATTAGCACACTATCTATAGCCTGGTATTATAGATAGCCTATGTAGTGATTATCTCCTCAGCTAATACTGCACAGGAATGGCAATTTCCTCAACAAGAACTGACATTAAAGCGATTTTAAGAAGATAACTCACCTGTTTCTTTGTTAGTTCATCGATGAAATCATTAACCTTTAAATTGCGCGTAAATCTGGCTTTGGTTTTGCTTGACATTTTTCCATCTTCTATTACTGGGGTGAAAAAGACAACCTGGCGCCATAAAGAGACTTCAGAGAGCGAGCGCCTGAGACAGTATTTGATTGGTCCTTCTGTAAATATTCCAAAAGATGATTGGGCCACAGATAGAACCTTATGAAACTCCAAGTCTGAGCGTAACTTTGTAGATAGAACCTTTTAGTTTTGCGAATAAAACACCCAAAATTAATTTTATTTAAAAAAAACACCTTAAATAATGTTCACAAGTTATACCAGAGTAAGACTATGTAAATAACTCAATTTTGACAAAAATGTCAGATAGAACCTTATTATTCTAGGGTAGCGAAGTGTAAACTACCAATTTAATCTTTCTGTCAATGGGTATATCTATCTTTGAAACATTCATATAAACATATTAATTTGTAACCAATATTTACTTAAATAAACAAATTCTACAAGTATGTTTTTGGGGCCAAGTTTTCATTAGTGGGTGTGGTCATTATATATATATATATGACGAGATTACAGACTCCAATTTTACACTCACTCTCAGACTACTCTACTGACTGCAATGGCTAGCATGGGGAGTCATCCATGTCCGCGATACAATATATCAGATTCGGACCTAGCTAAAGGAATACAATGTGTGTGTTTATGTGACATGGATTGGTATATGCCTGTTGGAATGGTTAAATGCGACAGGAGTATTGAGAAGGACCCATTCCTCAGTCAAACTGCTAACAATTACGTCTCCGAAGTCATCAAGGTAGCATTTCGGCAAGCGAGGAATGCTGTAGATGCTATACCTGACCCTTTTGAGGGTAGTCAGCTTGTGCCAGACACACCTATGGTGGTACATAGACGACATGCTCTCCAGAAGGCGTTTCAAGCCCAGAGTAACATCATCTACCGTACGATTCCGTTTAGTGTATTTGGACGTAAGACAAACTACTACATATTTTCGGGAGTGACTGGTTATCTATTGCGACAGCTGGGAAGGACCCACACCTACGATGATGACAGACCGGCCGACTGGTACTGTGAATGGCTGAAGTCAAAAGATAATAGGGACTGTATGTTATTCTACAGATATCTGAAGACTAAGATAATGACCCCTAATTTGTTCACGGCCATATCCATCATCCTGAAGAATGAACAGATTCGCGACATCACTGAACAGATGATAGTTGGTTCAGTAGACGCTATGTTGTATGATGTTGCTCACGCCGAAAACGTGGATCAAGCGATTGTCGAGTTGTTAGTTGGGAAATTGTTAGCTGACTTTAGTGACGCCTTCGATTTGAATGTTAATAAGTTGACCATATAAACATGTAATATGTAAGCAAGTATACGATAATGACATTGTTTGCTATTTAACAAGTGTAGATATGGCGTATTTTACAAAATAAAATATTTAGATGGTATGTGGTGTGCTGTGTATTTCAATAATGAATCAAACATTTTACAAATCCAAAGGTTTGACCTGTTTCTCAAACTCGGTTTTAGGATGTCGACGTCGAGATGATGAAAATGTTTCGAGTTTGAGACAGACAAACATGTTTCTCAAACTCGAAATATCGACGTCGATATGTGACGAAAGTGCTTCGAGTTTGAGACAGACAAACATGTTTCTCAAACTCGAAATATCGACGTCGATATTGAGAAAGGTGAACCATTTGATATAAAACACATTCATATTATATATTACATCAAGTGTGATCGGGAATGATGTAATTTACAATAATGTTAAATAAAATCATATTATAAATTGCATCAAGTCTGTTTTGGATAGATGTTTAAGAATTACGAATGATAAACAAATGTGACCAATTGTGTCAGTACGTCACATGAATATTAAACTATCAATATTTACTTGACCGATTTGTGTATATAACACACCGCAGAAAGGGAATATGAAATAAAAAGAACTTGTGAATATATGAAACATGGGTCAGGTCTGTTACAAACAAGCGTCGCCAGATGAGGGTTGGGCCTACGACTGTGAATTCGGAACAAGACCGATTTCCAAAAATGTCAATTCGAGAACTGAAAGTGCCACTGGCAATTCCGTAACATCAAGTTGTCGGTATAAACAAGAACAGGACCTGAAGTTATGTGGAGACCCACCGAAAATGGAAACACCGGCATTCGACATAACCAGACAACCTTCGAAGCCTACCAGTATCCCAGTGGTACGTGCTCAAGTGAAATATGAAAGTCGACCAAATCGTCAACAAAACCTATTTACATCATCAACCGACCTAACCTTTCACGACTATCCAACATTTGGATACTCAACTCGACCAAATCATGATTCGCAGACTCTTTGCAGGCGACGTACATCTAAATTACAACCCCCACAGACTTTTAAAGAATACCGGTCACGGTTTCCAACTTCTTTGTCAGCAGGTGTGGGAGGCCGCCCGTTCACACCAACCTTCGGGCAACCATATTCAGACGTTAGTTACAGAATGAGTTACCCAGATTACAAGACCAACTGTGTGTCTGAGGTAGAATCGCTCTCGGCTCTAGAAGGCTGTAGTGAAAACTGCATCAAACCGTCTATTATACGTTCCAAACGTAGATTCGGTCATCCGGGCAGTACTCCACCGAACATCTACACAGTTCAGTGATTTGATTATAAATATAACTGAATATAAAATGTGATTGAATAAACTATTATCAGTTAACAAGTTGACTGTTTGTATTATTAACTCTAATACACCTAACATAAAGGTCAGAAATGTAGTAGTTAATATTGTCAACAGACCGTGTATTATAATATAGACGAGCATCAGTTATGAAAAGAGTAAATATTGGTGAGCTGAAAGTGTCAAACCCCATAATGGAACAGGTCAAAACGGCTAATGCTTCAGACAATGAGCTTGCCCAGTGTCCGTCAACGTTGGGGGAGTGTCATAACACATGGTGTTCCTCTGAACACATGATTGACGAAAGAATTTTGGCCAGTATGAAAGACTCTATGTCTGCTCACAACATACTTAACCCAATATACGCACCTACTACGGTAACCTTAGAACGTGTCAATCAAAGATATTGGTGGCAATGTTGTTGTTGTACAACAAAACGCCAACGGCAAACTAGACTACGCGGAAACCACCCAATAACCCATATACCAACAACATCGTTATAATGACAACATATCACTTATACACATTTAAAATAAACCAAAGTATCGACGGCGACGTATACAACATTTAAAATAAATTATGGTATGTCGACGTCTAATACTACAAGACCGGAATTTGATGTGTGTAAATAATGCTTGGGCGGTAACTCGGTAGCTAACATATAAATGTGGGCAGAACACTATAGGGCTTCAGAGCACTTCAGAGCACTTCATTGGTCACAATGGCTGGACTACAACTCTTAGCAGAAGCAGCCACTTTAGTTTTGGGGGATATGGTGATGTCCAAATATTTTGACTGATCATACTACATCAGCGGAATCTGCTCCCGTCAGTCGGTCTACAGTACCTGACACACACGTGTCTGATGGATCCAGGGGGGTCATACGTACACACTCTCGCAAGGGGACCAATGACGACTCCGGTACGCAAACCGATGATCTGCAGAATGCGGTCACTGACGTGATTGACCTGACTGTCCGATCACCTACTCATCTGAAGAGAGCTAGAGTTGAAGGACCGGTGTCAAATGAGCGACTGGGAACACCAGCAGATTGTAAAGGAGCTTTCATCGTTTTTGACTTGGTAGCTGCTGACATCAAAACTCCGAGACCCTGGGGTAGAGATAGTTTCATACCATTCACTGGGACATACATGGAAGACTCTGTCAAGATGACGGACATGGCATGCTTTAGATACAGGCAAAAATTGATGGACACCAACACCACCAGACTGGCTCTAGAAATGGTGACAGATCCTAAAACCGGACAGTCAATCAGACAACATTTTGTAACTGGACCCAACTTTGTCCAGTATTCTGTAGGTGAGCACACTGTAGCGTCTCACACCTGTCGACTCAGAGTGTATTCAATTTCACATGTTTCAATGGAAACATTGGCGTTCATGAACATTAGGGAGTTTGTGAAAGGAATGTCTAAAGACATCTTGTGTGGAATTGTCGCTGGCCAAGTCAGTTCACACATCGATGAGCCACTACCAATTGTCCAATCGGGTCAAAGTGATTTGCGACACCCAAGCAGCTGGCCATGTCAGCTTGACCAAGGACTATGTTGATGTCAATCCACCTACCAGATTCGGTCACCGGAGATGCACGCTGTCAACTGCAGAAAGATCACTTAATATGTCTAGGCGGTCTTACGAACTGGCAAGCTTCACTGTGAGGTTGGTCGTATCCTGTCCGGTCCGGACATATGATAATGAGATACAGGATTTTGTCTGTGTGAGTGCTCTCAAAGGCTTGGCTCACAATTCCTGGCTTGGCAGTATAGAGTCTAATATGACAATACCAGGACACAGACACTCAGATCAGGGACTCTACATCCCAACTGACATCATCAACTCCATACAAACCGTGACACCTGAGAAAGACTGCTGGCTTCCAGATTGTGAAGATGCAAAATTCTGTCACACTTACAAACAACGGCTGGAGTGATTTGGACTGATGCTGGGTCCAAAGATGGATGCGACTAACGTGATGAACTACAACGAATATAGGAGAATAGCTTACTGGGTGAGTAAGGGTTACAAAGCTCCAATTGACAGTGAGTTAGATATGTTGAGTTACAACAAGGAAGTTTGCATATTTCCAAAATGTCTATTAGATATGAACTTTATCCCCTTTGTTTACGGGTTTGACAGCGAGGTGGAACCGTCTAGTATCCAAGAAAAAAGTATTATATCAAGGAAACGTATCAATCGTTGTAATGATTACACAATAATCCAGCTCTATAATAATTGGACCAACACCTAGTTAGGGAGTGGCTAACTGACAATCAGCTTTATTTAGTCAACATTATACATTTATTGAACATAATATTCTACAATATATGATTAAACATAATGTTGTCACAATATCCGTGTTGTACATATTGTCAGGGAAGATTGGAAAATATTAGACAATCTAATGTGTCAAAACTGTTCCGACCTACGTGGGCCGAAACTAATTCAGACAGTAATTCGAATGATGTAGAAGCTGTTAGAATTGGGGTGTTAGAATCTGGCCGCAGGCTATGGACCATCGAGCTTAAGAAACTACTGAGTGTGCTGTCTATACCTGCTGACGAACTCGAACTGAAAACCTGCTACTGCAACACACAGTCTTCAGCCACTACAGACAATTCGCTCAAAGGATGTAAGCTATGTTCTATCTGTTACTTGACATCTATACGGTGCAGCACACAAGTTGTATTTAATCAAGAACATGACCGTCTTCGCCATTACTACAGAAACAGTATACAACAACATGCGACTATGCTGGGAATGGAGACGGACACATCTATTGACCAAACTGAGCCAATGTCGAATGTAAGACGTTCCTGGGACATAGATTTCAGACAGGGCTGTGAAACTATTCCGAAGCAAATGAATGACCAATTCTTTAATCGTTTAAAGATAAGTTTGAATAGAATTTTTGAACAGTTTAAAGTTATAGGATACTTTGGGAAAGAACTGATTATATATCACACTTTATTAGCTGAAAATGTAACAATTGCTTATTCCAACATTAAAGATAGACATAAGTTAAGAAGTAGAATGTCATTATATAGAACTAATGTTGGTGGTGTACTTTGTGGTAGGGGACCTGTACCCACCCCATCTATGTTAAACGTATTTGACTAAGATGATATGTCTGAAAGATCTGTGTTAATGAGCAATAAACTATAGTAATAAACTAATACGTCTTATGATACTCTGTTAAGATTGTTATGTTTATACGATAATCGAAATAAAATTTCTGTATATAACAACATTGTTGTCATCTTTACACGCAATACACTTATCAGCTATCAGCGAGTGTTGTAAAACCTATATAAACGGACCCAATATCTGGGTTGAGAGAACTTTATGAAGAATGGAAGGTATCACTGAGTTTGTAGAGTTTGTGAGTACATATTTTAAGTCAACATCAGAGAAGAAATGGTGTGGGGCGAACGAGTTGGGTATTGTGTACAACCGGTTTGTGGAAAAGCTTACTGAGATCGACAACTTAGAAGGTATGTGTTGTCATAGAATACTTGACAGATATTGAATAATTCACCTTTTACAATGTTCTCGACTGACTGTCTATGTTGATCACCATTAGAACCCCGAATCTCTAAGCCGAAGTGCGACGACATAAATTGGAGTTCAGTGACATATATGCTCAGTTACTATGTTGCCATTGACAACAAAGATGGGATGTTGACGTTTATAAACGAACACTGTCTGGATTTCTTCCGGTCCTGGACATGGGTACGCTGTAGACATTTAATTTTCAACAATCAAACAGCTAAGAATGTTTAGTGTGGTATGTCATTAGATTTCTGTGTTTAGGATGACTTCATGACACACTTCAACTTCCCACTGATTCAAGAACAACCATTCCACGATATTGTGAAGTTTAGGATCTTAGGAGAACAGCCTAAAGTAAAGGATGGAACCTTTATTGTCGATCTATATAATGCCTTGACTGTTATGGACGATAGACACATGGCAAAGTTTAAAGGTAACTATGAACTTACTCAATTATGAACATTTTAATCAACTAATCATTCTAAAGTGTTCCAACACAGTAACATTAAAATGTGTATTTATTATATTGTTCTAAGGTTGTGGACACCTCAAACTCTCATCCATAAAAGATATTGGCCCTAATTTATTCAGCGACAGCTACAACTGGGGCAGAGTGTTTAGCTATTTGACTTTCGCGACCTATACTGTCAAGGTGTCCAACTCTATCAAACCCGAAGACTTTGACAACGCAGTTTCCACTCTAGGAAATACACTCTTTCAAGTCTGCAACCAAGCTAGTATCAACTTTGATAACAAACCACTGGACTGGGTATGTGTATAACATCACATACAATTTGGTGCTTAAATGTACAAAACTGATGGTATTATAACTCTTTCCAACATACAGGCTGATAGTGTGGGCTACATCGGTGGATGTATTGGTGTGGACACTCCGAGAGGTTACATGGGGATATGGTGGACCTTTACATATGCAGTGTTAAAGACTCTGCTTTTGCTCAATCAATATATTATATTTACAGTATAAGATGTGACTAGCAAATAAATAAAAGTCCTTTAAACACTGTATCAATCTCCGTTTCATTCCTACTCGAGTCTAAACGCCACTTGACAATTCAAAATACTTTTATTGTAATAGATATCTGAATCCAAAAATACAAGCATATTCACATTTTATATTTACATACAGACATCATTACATTTATTAAATGAAACTACAATGCTGTCTCCATCAAAGCATACAATTTATTGTAATAGCATTAGTTAGCCAGATCCGATATCGATCATGAAAGTGGCTATCTGTTTCGTAGTATTGGCAATGGTTATGACTGTATGTTATTCCACACCAGCGTGTGATGGTATTGTTCTTAATATCGTCTCAAGACTAAAAGCCTTGAAATTACTCAATAGTGTAATCAAAGCCCAATATGTGAGTATTTCATATATCTATGGATATGTAGACATGTCAAGACATCTATATTTACTGTTGGTCAATTTGTTTATAGGACAAACGGGTTCAGGATAAGAGTGAAACGCTGTTGGATTACGCATCTGATAGTGGTCTAGAAGTGAGTACTGACAGAAATTTAAAGATTCATTATTATTCTGTCAATATATTAACAATTATTGTCTTTCACACCAATGTAGGGGTCGTTTGACTATGAAGCGCTACAGACCATGTTGGACCTATACATAAAAACCGTAATCCCATCAGCTCTAAAAGACTCAGTACTTAGTACCAAGAGTCAAAACCACATCGACGCTATACACGGCATCTTAGATGTAATTCGTGAAGACGTCAATACTTGTGTGAGTAAACGATCATAGCTTTATTTCGTGATGTGTAATGTTATGACTGTGTATGTAACAATGTTGTATTGTTTTGCAGAAGGGTTACCTTACCAAATATGACTCCAGCCCGGGTGATATACTGACTAAATACAAAAACGTGAGTTTCGTTACTGGTGACCTAAATTCAGAAACAAACTATGTGTGAACGTATTGCTAACTACTACATTTCTCTCATCACCATCCAGACTGGTTCTAACTCAGATATTGCCATGGCCGAAATCGACAACATGTTAAACTACATGGGAAACTATTTCTACAGGAAAGTGAAATTCAACACCTATTTAGAAGATGACAAGCATTAGTTCAATGGGATGTTGGAATATATGACAACACTATGTCTGAATCCAACATACCGATATCTACATAGTCTGTCAACGATGATATACTGTTGTGTACCGTTCCCCAATATGCTACATTATACGATATACACAGTTAGTCAATTGTTGTGACTACCAATTTAATATTCTACCGAAAACAAACGCTTGTGTGTGGTGCTGATCATGTATTATAATAATATGTGTGATCAATGTCTAAATAAACTCAAGATGAACAAACTATACAAGGTGTAGAAACATTTATTATTAGGAATAACATTCACCGTATTATAGCGTGACATATCAATAGCAACCATTTGGGTATACCCATTTGATCTGGACACATTGATCTATATCCTCGGCAACTGTAGAAGAATCGGACTTCGATTTCCTGACCAGTATGTTCGGAACGTGTCGTTTCTCAAACGACTTGATGTGATTGCTGTATAGTGTAACACCATTACTTGTGTATGCAGTCAAACCAACAGTGACATGCGAGTAGTATGGTGAATTAAACAGACCATCGTGGGTCACAGAGCCTATATTATCCACGACATAGTTGCAGTCAGTTACGTGAGTACCGTCAGATACGCACACTTCTAGTTTCAGTCTATACGTCTTAGTTTTGTTGACTGGATGTGCAACAATCATACCGCAGACGACTTCACCGTGGAACGCTTTACCAACTATCTGAGATAATAGCCAAGCAGCCTTTGATTTGTGGGTGTCATCACTCCAGTGTACGATGTCCAAGGTAAGGTCGTAGTACACAGTCCTGACATCGGTTGGTATTCTTCGTTCGTAGTATACACAGTCAGTAGATTCACTAGTTGATGTAGCTGATGAGTTATCAGCCGTTTTACAATATAAACATTTCACTCTCATGTCAAAATATGTAGACGTGGTCACTCCAAAGTAGCAGTAGAAATCTGAACATTTCGAAAACATACTTCGTTTACCAATCTCATGGTCGATGTTGTTCAAGATTTGATAATCTGTGAGGAACTTCAAGGAGTCCTGTTGAAGAGACATGGTTGCATTGTTGGGAAATAGTGAGTGACTGAAATTTATAATAACTGAGCACATATCTGTGTGTAATACATTTAGCTCCACCCACATCATTCATCATTTAAGGCTGGCCCGAAAGGCTGCTATAATACATACCTACTCTGGTAGACTACCCATATCCTGAAATATCCCCCACTGAAGAAGAATGGAAACCAATACGATCACTGACTGTGAAGATGAGGAAGCATCAACACTCGATACACCGATGTCACCTACTGGCATAGATGTCAATCAGAACACTCCTGAGCCGCAAAGATGTGTAAACCCCACATGGTGTTGTAACACAGACGATGAGTGTAGTGTCGCATCCAGTGTGGACCCACTGTTCGAACCGGAAAGTGAAGAGGACTATGATCCATTCAAGAAGATCACAAAGACAAACGTTTCATATTCTCCAAGGAGTGGAGATTTGCCATTCAATCAAACGCCTGACCAAGACTCCTCTCATCAACCCCCCATTGACTCAGTAGTCACCAGATCTTACCCATCATCAACATCTAACCACTCGGCCGAAGGTTCCCCTCAGCTGTCAACCATTGATGCTACAGCCATCGGGCACCATCCAACATCCGATCAATCTGACAACTCTGACCAATCCCAGTCACCATTTGGTCAAGGCTCCCCCCGGCAGCGTCCAACATCCGATCAATCTGACAACTCCCAGCCACCATTTGGTCAATGCTCCCCTCGGCAGCGTTCAACATCCGATCAATCTGACAACTCTGACCAATCCCAGCCACCATTCAGTCACAGGTCTAACCATTCAGTTGAAGTCTCCGCTCAGCGACCAACCATTGACGCGGCAGCCATTGAACAGCGTCCAACGTCTGATCACTCTCACGAAGGCTCACAGACATCACCTACCAGAGCCGACAATCAATCTGACGATGACAACTACGAACCACTACCCTCTAAGAGTACACCAAAATTGAATGTATCCGTACCCAGATTGATCAGTATCAAACAGATCTGGAAAGATGCTAAACTGTTGGAATCACGGAAAAGGAGGAGCAAACGGTCTCTTGAAAGAAGCTGCAAAAAGAATAAATAAAATCAGCTGTTAGTATAACTACCCATTGTATACGACAATACCTTCTGTATAACAGTAGACATCAATAATAATGGTATGATCAGTAACTATGTGATTGTTAGTCGTTTGATAATTGTCAACTGTATAATATGTTTGTTAACTTTCAAGAATAAACATATAACATAATAACTTGCTGTATTGTTTGATGATGACAAAAACTAACTGTTTCTTAATGTAGATAGCATATAAGCATAATTACAGATTATATCCACAATTGGATAGTCCCATCAGTTGTAAATAACTTGGGTGGAGTTAAAGGTGTGTTCAAAACTACTTAAGCTCCAGTCAGTCACAACCATGAACAGTTTACACAGACCACCATAGTGATGGAGATATCAGTAGAGTTTGTCAATGTGCTCGGTCTACCAGAGAGTGGGTCTGTTCAACAATATGTTGGGCCCGCATATGAGTACTGTACGTATATTACCGTTGTCGGTACTGCTCTTGGTAGAGAATATTATGTACATTTCCACGCTGATAGCAGTATGTCAACTGAATACAACGCTAACGAATGTTGCTTGGCTGTAAAGAATGTCATACGACATAACGTCAGACAGAATATTAGGCTAAAAAGGATCAATATTCTAATCAGCGGAGGTTACCATCAGGACAAATGTATTTTAAACATAAACATCTGGAACCACATTATCCGTCGGGATTTGATGACATATCAGCTAAAATTTCGATCAGTCAACGTGGCCAAAAGACCATGCAGGAGAAGATGCCCGAAATATGATGGAAGCAAACATGATCAAAATACAAAGGACATACCAGGTGAGTTGTTACAACCATTCTTACACAAGAAACGAATCTACAGATTGACTACGGATGTTGTTGTACACATATCAACATAACTCCATTTCTATTCTTCAGTGGAAAACGTCATGTGTCCTTGGGAGACGTTTCAAGCCATCTTAAAAGATTCAAAGGAAGGAGCCAAATGTGTGTACTTCAAGGGGGAAACGCCATCTGTCAACAGCATGTATAAGAACTCTTGTGAACTCATAATGTCTGTGTCAACCTTTAAGACTGACAGTGATGTACCTCAATTATTTAACGCAATGAAAGTGAGAAAAACATTCAGGTCAAATCTAACTCTGTGGCCAGTGTACAATAGCAGAACCGGAGACTTTGAGGAAATCAAGAACATTGGTCATTTCTGCGAGATAGATATCAATTACGAACAGAGATATAATAGAACAGAGAGATCACACTCATTGAGAGATCAGTCTTGGGACAGGAGACCTGAAAGTATAGACAATAACAGATACACTCAGGACAGGGCTCGGAGCGTGCACCCACAGGACAGGGCTCGGAGCGTGCACCCACACGACAGGGCTCGGAGCGTGCACCCACACGACAGGGCTCGGAGCGTGCACCCACAGGACAGGGCTCGGAGCGTGCACCCACAGGACAGGGCTCGGAGCGTGCACCCACACGACAGGGCTCGGAGCGTGCACCCACACGACAGGGCTCGGAGCGCGCACCCACACGACAGGGCCCGGAGCGTGCACCCACACGACAGGGCTCGGAGCGTGCACCCACACGACAGGGCTCGGAGCGTGCACCCACACGACAGGGCTCGGAGCGCGCAGCCGCACGGCAGGGCCCGGAGCGTGCATCCGTACGGCAGGGCTCGGAGCGTGCATCCGTACGGCAGGGCCCGGAGCGTGCATCCGTACGGCAGGGCTCGGAGCGTGAGTCGTCACGATAGGGCTCATAGCTCCTCGCGATATCATTCTCAAACCATTCACAGTAATCTAACAGCCAACGATTTACGTAGATATATATCAGACAATCGAGATTCGGTCAAGCAATCCATCAACAATAGGGAGACACATATGGGTAACCGGGACAGTAAACCAATGTCTCACATTACATTGTCTACAAGTGCTTATCAGTCAATAACTACAGAATATCACTCTCAACCGCTGAAAGATTTGGAAATGTCAAAGAGTGTAGCTACAACTACAAATCAACAGTCTGTTGATCAAGGTAGTGGGGTTGATGGTAGTGATTCTGACACTAGCACAGACAGTAGTTCGGCCGATGAATCTTCACGTAACATTGCTTCGAAGGTGACCGTTGTTACTAATAATGTACTAACTTTGACTGATGATGATTATTTTGGTGTCAACACTAGACATGTAGCTACCACATTACCGTCTTCATTTGATGTTCTGTCACCAATGAGTATAACTGAACAAGGAGATGATGCCATTATCAACATTGACACATATGATATTGGTATATAACGCAACACTTTAAGTGTCTGTGTTATATTTGACAGTGTTTGTATATGTATAATTACATCTTATTAACTATTCTATTATATCAGTTCACAATAAAGAACATTTGTTAAAAGACATAATGATTTCTCTGTTTATTATAACGTTCATACTTGCCGGACAGGCATATAGTCAGAATGAATGTCACTGTGATTGTACAAAACGTGACTATATGTATATGACTCCAAAACTACATTGCGAAGCTTTTATTTCTGATAATAACACTGGTACATTCGTCAAATTCTTTGGAATGCAGCTGTTGCTCGGTAGTGTTAACGGTTTAAGATTAGATGGTCCAATCTGCCTGGACAGATGTCTACCCAGACCAAACTTTGGAAACATCCACTTCTGTGGAGACCACATGTGTGCTCCGTTCGGAAAAGATATGTTGGGTAGGAAATGTGTACTTGTTGAAAAACATGAACGAGGAGCTTACTGTATGGTCGAAAATAAAGAACAATACGGATTAGGTGAAGGTGGATGGTGGGGGAGGACACATTATCCGTTATGTGACAACGCCAAACGACATGGAGGAATATGTGTGTTGGATCCTTCAAAACATACTGAGTTGATCAACCAAGCGAAGCTAAGGGAAGCCCGACTAAGAGAAGACTAAGAGAACGAGGTGTATGAGACGATCAAAGTGTTCTTCATTCACTGGCTCGTACAACCTATGAGCTATCATGACCAGTATCATATATATCCAACTTTTCACATTGACATCACCTAGACAAGAATATCTAAACAGATCTGGTCTTCGACTGACAGTCAAGTCCAAGATGTCTAAACACATAACGTCTTTTGTTTTAGCACAAATATCACGTACGCCGACAGTAGAGTACCCCCTTCTTACAGATATTGTGACTGTAGACCGTAGCATGTCTGAAAGGTTATCACCATCCTCCGTGTTACATTTAACAAAGACGGTTGAGGTATAACTGTTGTTTGTCCCGAATCGTCTGCAGAAATCTGCAACATTTGATATGTTCATATTGTCAGCACATAAAATGGGATTCTGTTGTAAAACAGATAATATCTGCACGCACCACATTGGACTTCCCACAATGTGTAACAGTCCATAAGTCACTTTAACCTTGGGCGTTATAGATTCGTCAACGTCACACAACACCCCTTCTACATCTGTACACTGAGAGTTGTCGGTCAATATCTGAACAATTGTCTGATTGGTTGAGCTCAAAGACTGAATATCCGATGACAGATGGTTATTCATAACATTGTCCAGCATAGTCTTAGCGACTTTGTCGTAATAAACGTTTTGTTTTGACCAAGTTGTCAGCCGACCATCGGATATCACAGTGTGGTCGTCTTCACACACTGTGACGTTAACAAATAACTCTACTCCTACAGATTCGCAATATTCCAACAGTTTCATTTTGAGAGCTGCCAGATCTGACAGCTCAGATATCGTGTTTACAGGGACGCCCAGCTCAGATGTGTCAGCTGTAGTCCATAGAAAATGATGCACTCCAGTCATACTATTGACACTTCCTGCTCTGTACTTCTCCAAGTCTGAATGAATCATAACACTGTAGTTATTCTCAGACCTGTATAGCCCATAGCTATCGTACAGTAGTTCCAGCTCACTATCTGTGACTTTGATACCCAAGTACATGCCCTCGGTCACTATCTCCAACGTGTCTTCTGTTAGAGTGGGACCATAGGTGTCTTGCATCCATTTCTCTTGACCTTCAGGTGTGTATATAGTAACGCTGGTTTGATGCGAACCAGATATGATACTGAAACAAGAAATCATCTGCTGTAGTAATGTCACCGTACCAGGTCTGAAACACGTGATATGTACGACTTCTGTCTGGAGACATTTAAGTGTTGCCTGAACTAAATCGCTCACAGTACAGACATACACTGTGTCACTATCGTATATGACTGTTGGACCTTCCGGGTCTAGAATACAGATGTCAGCATAGTCTTGACAATGTTCCCGATCGACGTCGAATTCGTACACTGTCACATATACGTTACCTGACGTCCAGTGTGACTCTCGACTATTTGTAATTATCCTATTGGTCAACCGACTAAAGTCTCCATATGCGTGATGGTCTATGACCATGTTCCCATAAGTCAGTTTACCACGTGACGCTGTTCTGGTTATGTTCAGATTTAGTAGGTCATGGTCCCAGACCTGCTTAGGTGATGCTATTGGAAACATGGTTAGTTTTTTCACTACTCCAATTCGAACCTAAGCATTTATAGAATGTAGGACACACCTCCAGACACATACGCTATATAACTGGATGGCAATCAGATAACATGTCTGACATCAGTGTGAGCAACAGGCACAACAGTACAATGGCTAAAAACATTTCAACATTTTACCAAGTCTGCAACATTCTGGTGGAAGAGTCTGCCATGAAGATTCAGCTGCTTGAAAAGCTCAGAAAATCCTACATGCGTATACACATTACACGGCTGAGAGACGATGTTAGACCTGAGGTGTTGTTAGCCAACATACAAAGACATTTCGGGAGTAGTGCTTTACCTCATGTATTTGCGATATTGAGGGAGTTATATCACGACTTTGACAAAGACTTGGAAGCATCTACCCTACAATTCTACACTGACTGTCGATCGGCTCAGGATGTTGTCAATATAAATATTGTCCAGAGATTTGCAGATCTAACACGTGAGGAGTTGTCGAGCCTCAAATTCTTACTCACAGTAAAACTCTTTGTGAACGACAATCGCAAACTACAACTCAGATATGTTGAGAAGGCAGATTACTTGGAGATCGCTAATATGCTTAAGAATGTGTACACCACAGCTAATTGTGGTATATACATCGCTGCTGCTTTAATCATAATTAATAGGCGTGACCTACTCTATTAAAATATCCAATTACATCGTCTGAGGATTATAAAAGTGACAATAGGATGTTTGTTAAATTCACTCCAAATACAATTTTACCAGAAAGCTGTGTTCAGAATCAACCAGGATCATGGCAAGCAAAGACCTTATTTCAGAACTTAGTATCATTCGCCGTACTGTGTTGGACGCTACCCACGCTATGAACAAAGCTCTAGAGAGCATTGACAACATCACCATGACACTAGACGGATCTAGGTCTGATAAGAACGACCACTTGTATACACCACAGATATCGGACATATTCTCAGAATTAGGTAGTCGGGAATGGAAGACTCTACTGTGGTACCTAACTAACAATAATTACCTAAAGAGAATTGACTGTCGAAATGAAACTGATGCAGACGTTGATAGATATCACATTCTTACCAGTTTAATTAATCGGCTAACTCTATCTAAAACCCTAGACGCCTTGGAAGAATGTTTCACTGCAATGAAGTTAAACAGTTTCGTCATCAAAATTGAAACATTGAAAATTGTTAGACTTAATGTTGGACATGTTTGATTCACACATCGAATCCACTGTATTTCCTTTCTTTATATGTAGAATGATTTGAAACACTCTCGTGAGATATACTAAATTCTATATACGATTTAGTCAACAATGTAATCAACGAATATTTTCTTTCTGTATACGCTATATGTAGAACGATTTTGTAATTTTCTCGTAACAATCTATTACTTATATGTAGAACGATTTTGTAATTTTCTCCTAACAATCTATTACTTATATGTAGAATGATTCACAACTTTCTCGTGAGATATAATAATCTGTATTACTTAACAACACAACATTCTCTATATATGATTTAGTAAACAATGTAATCAACGAATATTTCCTTCTGTGTATATAACAATTTTTATTAATTAACAATCATATGTAACATTTTGAATCTGTCATGATATAATAAAATCTTAACAGAAACTACACATTTGTAATCAATTAAAGAAATAAACATCACAAGTCATAGAGACATATTTATTGGAACATATCCCTTACGATAACGATTATGTTCTTCCATCCTATTACAAGGACAATAAAAATAACATAATAAAGCTATACCGAGCACAATACATATTACTACAATAGATATAATAGCTATACCAATAGGACTTTCAAGGAAATACATGGTAGCAGACTTCGTTGTGAATCCTATAAGGTTGGTGATTGCCTCCATCACTTCCTGTCGATAGTTTTTGAGTGTATCTCGTACGTCTACAGCAGATTCAGATGTCAGCTCTTGAACAATAAACCTAATAGGGTTTATGTTGGATTCTGGCTTCAGGTTATGTAGTTTACTCAAGGCCTTGGTTAGCCGAAATACAGTGTCAGCTTTGTATTTGACAAACTCATCAGTGTACTTCAAGTGATAATCTAAGTTCAGATGTACCAAAATGTCAGAAATAAGATTGATAGAGTCAGCTTTTAAAATAATAAAGCTTATATGGTATGGAGTTAATTCTGTTAAGTTGTAGAATTTACTTTTGTGTGAATGGTAACGTTGGACATGTCTGTCATGGTTATGGAATTGATGATTTAGCGTGTTGTATAATTTTGGATTATGAGTAATTAAATTTATATTAATATTATTATCAAATAGTGTCATCATTTCAAAAGTAGTTGGAATATTAGTTAGCAGACTTGTAACAATCTGAGGAAGGACAGTGGTAGTGGTGATCGGAGGGGCAGTGGTAGTAGTGGTCGGAGGGGCAGTGGTAGTGGTGGTCGGAGGAGCCGTAGTCCTTTTGGTGGTCGGAGGGGCAGTGGTAGTGGTGGTCGGAGGAGCCGTAGTCCTTTTGGTGGTCGGAGGGGCAGTGGTAGTGGTGGTCGGAGGAGCCGTAATCCTTTTGGTGGTCGGAGGGGCAGTGGTAGTGGTGGTCGGAGGAGCCGTAGCCCTTTTGGTGGTCGGAGGAGCCGTAGCCCTTTTGGTGGTCGGAGGGGCAGTGGTAGTGGTGGTAGGAGGAGGCGTAGTCCTTTTGGTGGTCGGAGGGGCAGTGGTAGTGGTGGTCGGAGGAGCCGTAGCCCTTTTGGTGGTCGGAGGAGCCGTAGTCCTTTTGGTGGTCGGAGGGGCAGTGGTAGTGGTGGTAGGAGGAGCCGTAGCCCTTTTGGTGGTCGGAGGAGCCGTAGTCCTTTTGGTGGTCGGAGGGGCCGTAGTCCTTTTAGTGGTCGGAGGGGCAGTGGTGGTCGGAGGGGCCGTAGCCATTGTGGTCGGAGGGGCAGTGGTGGTCGGAGGGGCCGTAGCCATTGTGGTCGGAGGGGCAGTAGTCCTTTTAGTGGTCGGAGGGGCAGTAGCCATTGTGGTCGGAGTGGCAGTGGTAGTGGTGGTCGGAGGGGCCGTAGCCATTGTGGTCGGAGGGGCAGTGGTAGTGGTGGTCGGAGGGGCCGTAGCCATTGTGGTGGTCGGAGGGGCCGTAGTCCTTTTAGTGGTCGGAGGGGCAGTGGTGGTCGGAGGGGCCGTAGCCATTGTGGTCGGAGGGGCAGTAGTCCTTTTAGTGGTCGGAGGGGCAGTGGTAGTGGTGGTCGGAGGGGCCGTAGCCATTGTGGTCGGAGTGGCAGTGGTAGTGGTGGTCGGAGGGGCCGTAGCCATTGTGGTCGGAGGGGCAGTGGTAGTGGTGGTCGGAGGAGCCGTAGCCATTGTGGTGGTCGGAGGGGCAGTGGTAGTGGTGGTCGGAGGGGCCGTAGCCATTGTGGTGGTCGGAGGGACAGTGGTAGTGGTGGTCGGAGGGGCCGTAGCCGTTGTGGTGGGCGGAGGGGTCGTGTCATTGGTAATATTAAGACTTTGAAGATGTTCACAGTTGAGTAAATCATTCAGAAATATAGTCTGGTCTACAGATGTATTATATAGGACACAGGCTCTACTGTCACATATAGCAGGTAGCTCAGCATGATACATGTATAGTAATCTACGATTATCCAATATTGTCTTGGGTAAATACGATATCAGGGATTGACTGACTGTTGTTAAAACAAAATCATTAATGTTCATATTAGTCCAGTAACCATTATCAGTTAACAACAATATATCATCTCCTTGAGGGAAGTATATAGCTGCAACAACCGGTTCATCAATATTTATATAATCCCACAACAAAGCAGTCTTAACATATTTGAAGTCATTATTTAAATAATAAAGTCCTGTACCGTTAACGACAGAGATATATTGCTTGTTAAAGTCATAATACACTAACAGTGCTGTCTGTAATATATCATCATCTTCTAACCTGAATGCTTGATCATATTTCAATCTTAGGTCTAGTGGATCGTATACAAATACGTAATCACTCGATATCAGATATACATATTTATGACTGAATATGGTTTCCACAATAAAGTCACATTTTTTTACATCAACCATTTGGAGCCCTACTCCGAATACAACATCCGATAGTTTTTGTCGCATGTAAATACCATCAGTGTTTCTAACATTTCTAGCAGACCAAAACTTATAACGGTCAGTCAAGTGTTTGTCGTCACTACACATTAACCATTGTTCGTGTAAGGGTCCAACAGTGTAGAATACAGCATCATCAATTGCATCAATGATATCAGTGTGGTTAAATACAGACAATATGTCTAACTTAAATAATATACCATTGACGGTATTAAAAATACTTTGATTATTATAGAATAACCCGGTCCCAACTATTTGTGTAGACATCACAGACTGATGTATAATCTTCAAATTTGGTACTGATAACACGTACACATATTGTTTCACAAACACTATCACACATTTACCCTGTGGGTAATACAGTCCGTTGGTTATCTTTCGAGAGTTTATTAATATAGACCACGACAGTTTAGTAACGTTACCGTCTGTGAAATCTTCCATGAACCAAATGTTTTCTTCAGCTATAGCAATGACCATTTTATCGACATTGTTATTGTACATACCTAAAATAACGTCCAATCTCATTATGGTGTGAATGTTTGTCATTAGTTGCCTGTACATATTGTGCTCTATGAATGTGACTGCTGTAGGATAGATGTGTTGTATTATAAACACCCCATGGTTATAGAAGACGTACCAGTGTGTATATGTTGTGTATGTAAATATATACTCGTCTTTTAGATTTGTACATTTATACGATATATCCAATGATGAGATTACAGTTGCTACGTAATTTAACTGAGATGTGAGCACTGATGACTTTGAACAATCTAATAATATTGTTTGTAGGTATAAACCACCAATTGCTACATCAGTCTCTGTAATGTTATAGGACATCATTATCACAGCCAGTCCCGAAGACTCATATCGTATTAGAATTCCTTGTAATGTTACATATTTATAACCGTACGACTCTGTCCAGATATATCTCTTATGGATCTGTCCATTCATTATCTCATAAGCAACACCAGTATTATCTACAATAGTCAACAACTTAAATGAATAATAATAATGTGCAATCACAGCAGTGTTATTGATGCCGTAAAGACTTAATGGCATGTCGTACAACTCTTCAAACGTTGCGTACCAATACTCTTTAACCCTTGTGTTATCTTCGGGTCATTCTGACCCATCAGTCATTGTGACCCACCGTTGTATTGCGACAACTTTACCGCATACAAAAACAAAGTGAAGCATTTTCTTTTAACCGGTGGGCTGTCTCAGACCCCCCACATTGCGAAGGTTAAAAGAAAATTATTTTTATTTGTTTTTGTATTGGGTAAAATTGGGTAAACACAACGATGGTTCGTTATGAACCTTTGGGTCATGTGACCCGAAGACAGCACAAGGGTTAACACTAGTATTGGTGACCACATGTATCACACTACCCACTAGATACACAGTTAGTGCGTCTTTAAATATGTTCTCGTTTGGGAGTGTCATTTGGTTCAGAACAAGATGTGTTGCTGGGTCATATATGTACATAACAAGGTTGTTTTTTACAATGTATACATATTTATACGCTTCAAATACGAAGGTGTCGGTGTAGGGAGAACATTTTGTGACATTGTCTAACATTATTGGTGTTCCCACAAGCATCATGCCGATGCCTGTTATACCAACAACAAATTGTCTTTGGGACTGGGCAGTACCGTAGCATAGTAGAAAGTCTGTGTATATGGTTCCATACATATTGACGTGATACTCATCCTTATACATAATGTAGTAATAGTAACCTCGACCATACTTATACAATAGTTTAGTGTGTTCAATATAGACCAGTCTAGTGTCATTTTTCCAGTTTGATTTGATCCTGGATATATTCTTAACAGTCATAGCAGTCAGGTCAACTAGGTCGGTCACAAATATTGTGTTTGCTCGGGATTGAATATACAACACTGACTTGAAGTAATAAATATATTCAATTTCAGTTATATTCAAAGTCGCCCACTCAACTGTTGTGAGATTATTGGAGATGTTTGTTTTTGTAACCGTAAACATAACATTGTTTATAAAAAATAGAGAAAGAATGTCTGAAGTGTAATTATGCGTTATAACGTCGGCTAATATATTTAAACTAATGTCATAAACATATTGTGCCCCGTTGGACATGTATATGTTGATGTATTTACCGTGAGAGGATATCAAACTTGTAAACAAATGTATATTACAGGGCTTGGAGTATATATCAGCAACAGCACTAATTTTCGTAGCAAGACTTCGTCCATCCGACACATCTTGTACAGTATTAGATCCTACTGCTTTAATTGTGTCAAACGTCATCCTAACAACTCTTGGTGAAACTTTACAGGTTGGTAGAATATCGGTTATTATAGAATATTTCCAACTCGTCATTGTCAGATCTGGGTGTTTCCGAAAATAGTATGGCGTATAAGATATGTAGAAACCTTTCCAACGCACTACTTTCTCTGTAGGTACGTGATTATCTAATATTCGATTGTATGGAGCCAATTTACAGGTCTTAGGTTGTAAGTCAAAGCAATCTAATTCAGTGGTATGCCAGATATTGTTGCTATCAAGTAGAAACATCACATCACCGACAGCAATGGCACTAGTGATATAAAAGTTTATCCCCAAATCAGCAAGTGATACTATCTCTTTCAGTAACATCGTTGTACGGTCGTATACACCCATGTCGGATTCCGTAAACATATGTAGATCAGACGTAGCGTTTAGAAAGAATCCATATTTTAACTCGTCACTGTATATTTGCGGGACTATGTACGTCCTAGTGTGGAGATGTCTGTATTTGTCGTCGGCTGTCAAAATAATCAATCTATGTTGGTTATCCAACAGAAATAACTCTGTGCTGGACGAGATCATCAACGCAAAACCGGGAAAGTTCGTACACATATCGTATTCATCACTTGTGATTAGATCATATCCTACTGGTTCTGCATGATTATGCCTTTTACAATTAAATATTTGTCTCAAGTCTACAGTTATACTACCCTCATGGTGATCTGTCACGTCATATAGATGTTGATAGTTGTGTAGATTACGTCTGAGAGTCACAATGATGTAGAAGTAACCATTGAATATACCACCTATAGCATTTAGGTGTGATATAAAAGTTAATGATTCGTACAGTTTGAAAATATGTGGAATGGGTCTCGAGGTTACACTTAACGTAGTCACATCCCATATATCAATAACATGCATTGTATCCGTGGTCAGCACAAATAGTTGTGCAGAGAATGTGTTGTAGAATGCGTGGGTAGCTTCGGTTGATGTTATATTGAAATCGGTCATGATCTTTGGGTATCCAGTGACCACATTTTGGATATCAGTATCATAAGCCCACAGATGTTCAGTTGTGACTACAAATATGTAGTCTTTATAAAAGGAAATAGCAAATATTGTCAGCACTTGTTCAGCTGCGAATCGGGACCAGGTCTGGGGAACATGATATGCTCTTATGATATTAGCATGGTCTTCGGCGTATATGTATGAACCCTTCCAGAATAATATTTTCCTGTTGATCTCAAACATACAGACATCTACCGATGAGCGTAAACACGAATTTGACTGTAGATCTGTATCGTCGACGTCCACCTCATTATTTAACCAACTGTAGTGTCTGAAAGGAGAAGATATCCGACCACCGATATATAGGGAATTCAATGTATGTTCAACGTTCTTTGATTTGGCCGAGGATGTTTTGTTGTCTGTCGGGACAACAGTTGTAGTTTGGTACCCGGGCTTATACAACGTGACACCTGCCGGGGTCACTGTTATGGTTCGGTGCTTGGGCTCAGTTGTTGTAGCATCAGCTTGCGGTGCTACAGTTGATTGATCGTGTGTAAGGTTACACCCCAACCAGTTGTGTAAGCTACCAACTGATTCAATGATGGGTGCCTGTGTAGCGTCGTTGATGTCGCTACCATACATGTAATACGTATCACCGTCGTCGTCCAACCCATACAATTTATCAGCCATCTGATCGACAAAATATTTTGTAACATTGTATTCTGGATGAACCTTTACTGGGTAGAAAGGTGTTTTTGGGATTGTTGACGTTCCAGCTAACGCTGCGTAAATGTTGTAGTGTTTCCCTGAATCTGCAATAATGCGTATGTTATTTGTTGTTTTATTGTAAAAGATACCTTTGTACAACTCTGCGTATGTAGTATTGCCAGTATTATACGCTAGTTTGAATTTATGTGTGTTGTACACCACACTGAATCCGTCGGGTCGTTTTGCAAGATCGCCATATTTGTATAATGCAGTTCTGTTTGTATAAACATATAATGTATCGTCTGTATGTTGATATCCACCAATTATATCATTGCCATGACTATAATCATTCTCCCATACATAAAATAACGCTCTGGTATAAACTGATTTAGTACTTATTAGGGTCTTACTACTGATATTGTATGCCCACATGTATACTTGATTTTTAACAATATAGAATGTTGAGTTGAAGTAAAGCACACTATTCACCCTATACGATCTATCACATCTCACATCAACTGGGTCGGGTAACACATAGTCAGTACCAACATGCCATTTCAATTCCGGTATATGTGGATTATCCTTTCTTCTAGGGTAACTAATTACAGGTCTGTAGTAATTCATCACTATATGAGGGTATGTGTATGCTGCATTGGTTGGTTGAGGACTCGTAGCTGCTGGGACCACTGTTGTCCCAAACGTACCTCCAACACAGCCTAATATGTATTTACTAAATGATACAGTACTACTGACATCTGACCTTTTTGGCATGCTTCTTTGGACTATGGGGTATACGTTGTTTAAGCTGTCTCAAAACACTCTACAGCCATTTTGTCACGTGTCGACGTCGAGGCTCGAAGTAGTTAGAATTTGTAAAAACAAAATGGCTTTCTCAAACTCGATATGTCGACGGCTACATATTCCTAATATGACCACAAGCTAGGGTTGGAGCTGTTGAGCTATGTTTAAATGTGGCATATGTTTAAGCTGTCTCAAAACACTCTACAGCCATTTTGTCACGTGTCGACGTCGAGGCTCGAAGTAGTTCGAATTTGTAAAAACAAAATGGCTTTCTCAAACTCGATATGTCGACGGCTACATATTCCTAATATGACCACAAGCTAGGGTTGGAGCTGTTGAGCTATGTTTAAATGTGGCATATGTTTAAGCTGTCTCAAAACACTCTACAGCCATTTTGTCACGTGTCGACGTCGAGGCTCGAAGTAGTTCGAATTTGTAAAAACAAAATGGCTTTCTCAAACTCGATATGTCGACGGCTACATATTCCTAATATGACCACAAGCTAGGGTTGGAGCTGTTGAGCTATGTTTAAATGTGGCATATGTTTAAGCTGTCTCAAAACACTCTACAGCCATTTTGTCACGTGTCGACGTCGAGGCTCGAAGTAGTTCGAATTTGTAAAAACAAAATGGCTTTCTCAAACTCGATATGTCGACGGCTACATATTCCTAATATGACCACAAGCTAGGGTTGGAGCTGTTGAGCTATGTTTAAATGTGGCATATGTTTAAGCTGTCTCAAAACACTCTACAGCCATTTTGTCACGTGTCGACGTCGAGGCTCGAAGTAGTTCGAATTTGTAAAAACAAAATGGCTTTCTCAAACTCGATATGTCGACGGCTACATATTCCTAATATGACCACAAGCTAGGGTTGGAGCTGTTGAGCTATGTTTAAATGTGGCATATGTTTAAGCTGTCTCAAAACACTCTACAGCCATTTTGTCACGTGTCGACGTCGAGGCTCGAAGTAGTTCGAATTTGTAAAAACAAAATGGCTTTCTCAAACTCGATATGTCGACGGCTACATATTCCTAATATGACCACAAGCTAGGGTTGGAGCTGTTGAGCTATGTTTAAATGTGGCATATGTTTAAGCTGTCTCAAAACACTCTACAGCCATTTTGTCACGTGTCGACGTCGAGGCTCGAAGTAGTTCGAATTTGTAAAAACAAAATGGCTTTCTCAAACTCGATATGTCGACGGCTACATATTCCTAATATGACCACAAGCTAGGGTTGGAGCTGTTGAGCTATGTTTAAATGTGGCATATGTTTAAGCTGTCTCAAAACACTCTACAGCCATTTTGTCACGTGTCGACGTCGAGGCTCGAAGTAGTTCGAATTTGTAAAAACAAAATGGCTTTCTCAAACTCGATATGTCGACGGCTACATATTCCTAATATGACCACAAGCTAGGGTTGGAGCTGTTGAGCTATGTTTAAATGTGGCATATGTTTAAGCTGTCTCAAAACACTCTACAGCCATTTTGTCACGTGTCGACGTCGAGGCTCGAAGTAGTTCGAATTTGTAAAAACAAAATGGCTTTCTCAAACTCGATATGTCGACGGCTACATATTCCTAATATGACCACAAGCTAGGGTTGGAGCTGTTGAGCTATGTTTAAATGTGGCATATGTTTAAGCTGTCTCAAAACACTCTACAGCCATTTTGTCACGTGTCGACGTCGAGGCTCGAAGTAGTTCGAATTTGTAAAAACAAAATGGCTTTCTCAAACTCGATATGTCGACGGCTACATATTCCTAATATGACCACAAGCTAGGGTTGGAGCTGTTGAGCTATGTTTAAATGTGGCATATGTTTAAGCTGTCTCAAAACACTCTACAGCCATTTTGTCACGTGTCGACGTCGAGGCTCGAAGTAGTTCGAATTTGTAAAAACAAAATGGCTTTCTCAAACTCGATATGTCGACGGCTACATATTCCTAATATGACCACAAGCTAGGGTTGGAGCTGTTGAGCTATGTTTAAATGTGGCATATGTTTAAGCTGTCTCAAAACACTCTACAGCCATTTTGTCACGTGTCGACGTCGAGGCTCGAAGTAGTTCGAATTTGTAAAAACAAAATGGGGTTCTCAAACTCGATATGTCGACGGCTACATATTCCTAATATGACCACAAGCTAGGGTTGGAGCTGTTGAGCTATGTTTAAATGTGGCATATGTTTAAGCTGTCTCAAAACACTCTACAGCCATTTTGTCACGTGTCGACGTCGAGGCTCGAAGTAGTTCGAATTTGTAAAAACAAAATGGGGTTCTCAAACTCGATATGTCGACGGCTACATATTCCTAATATGACCACAAGCTAGGGTTGGAGCTGTTGAGCTATGTTTAAATGTGGTAAATATTCCTAATATGACCACAAGCTAGAGTTGGAGCTGTTGAGCTATGTTTAAATGTGGTACATATTCACAATATGACCACAAGCTAGAGTTGGAGCTGTGGAGCTATGTTTAAATGTGGTACATATTCACAATATGACCACAAGCTAGAGTTGGAGCTGTGGAGCCGAGCTGAAAGTCCAACAGCTAGTGTGGCCAAATGATTATGGGTGTGACTATTACCATCGGATGTTTTAGCAAATAACAAAAAGCTACATTTTATAACTACATAGCAGAAGCTCCAACAAATGGTAACATGTCCACCAGCTAAATGTTGTGATGTTTAGGTTATCATAAAATGTTCTACAGCCATTTTGTCACGTGTCGACGTCGAAGCTCGAAGTAGTTCGAATTTGTAAAAACAATGGCTTTCTCAAACTCGAGCATATTTCACGTGTCGACGGCGACATATTCACAATATGACCACAAGCTAGAGTTGGAGCTGTGGAGCCGAGCTGAAAGTCCAACAGCTAGTGTGGCCAAATGATTATGGGTGTGACTATTACCATCGGATGTTTTAGCAAATAACAAAAAGCTACATTTTATAACTACATAGCAGAAGCTCCAACAAATGGTAACATGTCCACCAGCTAAATGTTGTGATGTTTAGGTTATCATAAAATGTTCTACAGCCATTTTGTCACGTGTCGACGTCGAAGCTCGAAGTAGTTCGAATTTGTAAAAACAAAATGGCTTTCTCAAACTCGAGCATATTTCACATGTCGACGGCGACATATTCACAATATGACCACAAGCTAGAGTTGGAGCTGTGGAGCCGAGCTGAAAGTCCAACAGCTAGTGTGGCCAAATGATTATGGGTGTGACTATTACCATCGGATGTTTTAGCAAATAACAAAAAGCTACATTTTATAACTACATAGCAGAAGCTCCAACAAATGGTAACATGTCCACCAGCTAAATGTTGTGATGTTTAGGTTATCATAAAATGTTCTACAGCCATTTTGTCACGTGTCGACGTCGAAGCTCGAAGTAGTTCGAATTTGTAAAAACAAAATGGCTTTCTCAAACTCGAGCATATTTCACGTGTCGACGGCGACATATTCACAATATGACCACAAGCTAGAGTTGGAGCTGTGGAGCCGAGCTGAAAGTCCAACAGCTAGTGTGGCCAAATGATTATGGGTGTGACTATTACCATCGGATGTTTTAGCAAATAACAAAAAGCTACATTTTATAACTACATAGCAGAAGCTCCAACAAATGGTAACATGTCCACCAGCTAAATGTTGTGATGTTTAGGTTATCATAAAATGTTCTACAGCCATTTTGTCACGTGTCGACGTCGAAGCTCGAAGTAGTTCGAATTTGTAAAAACAAAATGGCTTTCTCAAACTCGAGCATATTTCACATGTCGACGGCGACATATTCACAATATGACCACAAGCTAGAGTTGGAGCTGTGGAGCCGAGCTGAAAGTCCAACAGCTAGTGTGGCCAAATGATTATGGGTGTGACTATTACCATCGGATGTTTTAGCAAATAACAAAAAGCTACATTTTATAACTACATAGCAGAAGCTCCAACAAATGGTAACATGTCCACCAGCTAAATGTTGTGATGTTTAGGTTATCATAAAATGTTCTACAGCCATTTTGTCACGTGTCGACGTCGAAGCTCGAAGTAGTTCGAATTTGTAAAAACAAAATGGCTTTCTCAAACTCGAGCATATTTCACGTGTCGACGGCGACATATTCACAATATGACCACAAGCTAGAGTTGGAGCTGTGGAGCCGAGCTGAAAGTCCAACAGCTAGTGTGGCCAAATGATTATGGGTGTGACTATTACCATCGGCTAACCCGTCGGATGTTTTAGCAAATGGTGAGTGACCAACAAAAAGCTACATTTCAAATGATTATGGGTGTGACTATTACCATCGGATGTTTTAGCAAATAACAAAAAGCTACATTTTATAACTACATAGCAGAAGCTCCAACAAATGGTAACATGTCCACCAGCTAAATGTTGTGATGTTTAGGTTATCATAAAATGTTCTACAGCCATTTTGTCACGTGTCGACGTCGAAGCTCGAAGTAGTTTGAATTTGAAGAAAACAAAATGGTTTTCTCAAACTCGCACACATATCATATGTCGACGGCGATCCGAATTGTGATGTTTATACTCCCCAAGTCAAAGCTCGAAGTAGTTTGAATTTGAAAAAAACAAAATGGCTTTCTCAAACTCGCGCACATATCATATGTCGACGGCGATCCAAACTCGCGCACATATCATATGTTAACACGCTGCACCAACACACTGTGGAGTGGTGCTCACGGCCCTATGTACCTTCGATGGCGTGGAGGTGGGTACAGGTGAGATATCCCACAACCCTCTGCTCCTGGTGAGAGGTGCCCACCTGTACCTGCAGAGACCAGGGAACGGAGACAAAGATGGAAGAGGGGGGGGGGGAAGCAGAGACATCTGGTCACCACATCCCACAGTTGAAATCAATATGATCCTGTCTCGCACCACGTTGTGGATCATTTGTTTACCTAAACAGATTCTAATGGAACAGTAAGGGTAATGGAAACCGAACGATGTAACAATGCTACAAGAGACCTGTGTGGTGACAGAGCACTTTGCTGCTATCGGATCCATTTATCTCCACCAGGGGATCAAGGCTGTGCTGGCTGAACAGAGGAGAGATGGAGTAATGTAACAGAGGACAAGACTGCCTCCTCGTAGTCTGGAGAGACTCAAACCAAGAGGCTGGACCAATCACAGGACTGCTCTCATGGCAAGAGAATCTGTACCCCAATGATAAACCACAATACAGCCTTGGTCCAAGTAACTAGACATTAACATTTAGGATTCCCTTCTAAAAACATACATTCAGTGACTTTCTTTCATCTGAGATTAGCAGCATTCGTTTAATGAGGCCGTAATAAAGCCCGCGAATCAGACGTCATCCACCGCTCCCATATCAACACTGCAGGCATGAGGGCTGTACTGGAGCCCCTGTCAGCCATTAACTGCTTCCTTCTTTCCTCTGATTATCCCCCCTTTCTCCTGTCAGTTTTCGTTATCCCCTTCTCCAGCTAGGATCAACTCATTTCTCTCTCCGCCTTCCCTCTCTCCCTCTCTCCTTTCAACTCGCTCTCCCTGCCCTTGTTTCCTCCTCTCTCCCCTGCTCTCCGTCTTGTCCTGGGTCGTGGTGTATGAATATTTTAGGGGCTTAGCCATGCTTGGGTTGGTGTGGGGGCTCAGCAACAAGTCATAGGGGATTCAGCAGGCTCTCAACTGGTTATTGTTGTTGTGTGTGTGTCTAGTGTTTGTATTCCAGTGCGTGTTCTCATTAAAAAACAACATTAAAATGAAGGTAATGAAAATCGCTCTATGGATATTATGGTATAAAGTAAATGTTACGTTAGAAACAGTATAAAGACAGCATAAAATTAACATGCTGCCCTAACTCTAACATTCTTCCCTGTGACATATCCCTAACACACTACCCTACCCTGTAACCTATTCCCTAACACACTACCCTACCCTGTAACCTATTCCCTAACACACTACCCTACCCTGTAACCTATTCCTTAACATGCTGCCCTAGCCTAACATGCTGCTCTGATCCTGACGTTCAGCTCTAACCCTAACATGCTGGCCTAACCAAACACACTGCCCAGTAAACTATACCTACCATGGTACCCTAATCTTAACAGATGTAAGCCTCTATCATGCTCGGGGTTCATTTAGAGTAGAGTAAAGTAAAGACCAGGGTCCCACTGCATAGAGCAGGAAGCCATATGAACCAATGGTTGACCCCTCCTAAAAGGTCATTGAGGCAAGAGGCACATCCTGTCTATGTCCTCAGGGTTTAACTAATGCCCTGTGCTCGTCTGTACACACACACACAGACACACACACACCCCATATCCACAGCCCTCCTTCATCCATGCGCTCAATGGTTAAATAATAATACACTAGATAAATATTGAGACTGAACAGCTTTAATTACTGCCTTTCTCATTCTTCAGAGGAACATTTTTAATTAATACTCACACTCAAAAGTCCCATATCTCCCCTCTCTTGCTCTTTCCCTCCTTGTCTCTCGCTTTGTCTCTCCTATCTGTCTCTCTTCTTCCTCTTTCGCTTCCCCCCTCTGTTTCTCCCCAGTGACACGGCCAGAACAGGGTGTTGATCTCTAATGTCTGTGAGACACTGACCCCCCCAGCAGCACTGTGATGAGAGCCCCACTGTGTCGCTGTGGTTCACAGACCTGCCAGCATCCCTACAGCTCCTCTCATCAATGTTTTCTTCCAGACACACACGCACCACACACATACAGCGCGCGCACACACACACGCTGATCCAACATCGGCATCATGTTGCCGGGAGGTGCTGAGTTGACCCAGCAGGTCTTGGCTCTCTACCAGCCTCTGAACACAGTGGCGAGAGGGGGGGATTAATGGACGCTAACCCTGACAATACTCTGCCCTCACGCGTCACACACTCTCTCTCACACACATGGCTGTGGAGGTTGTTGCTTTTACCCTGGAGTAATGTAGAATTTCAGACGCAGCTCATAGACTCATAGCAGCTTCCTTTTCCTTCGGCTGACGAAATCAGCCGAAGGAAAAGGAAGCCTTTGTTTGCCATTTTCATATCCTCAACTTAAATTGCAAAAAGAGAGAGATAAAGACAGACAGAGAGAGAGAGAGAGAGAGAGAGAGAGAGAAGCAGAGGGAAAGATGCATATAGAGGAGATTAAAAAAAGAGAATGGGGGAAAGGAAGTGACAAAGAAAGAAAGAAAGACAGAGTACAACGAACACTGCTTTTAATAATTTAACGTAATTCTTTGTTCCGAGAATTCTGTCCTATACAGCAGAGAAGCCACTTAGACACTGCTGAGAGCAGCTGTGTGTAGGAACCCAGTCTGGAGACTGTTCACTGTGGCAAACCCTGGATGTCAGCACTGGGGGTGGGATCAACTGAAAGTCCTGAGCAAAAAAGGTGTCTGCTAGCAGGGTCTGTATTAGAGAGATAATGAGGAGCTGACCTTGGCGAAGAGCACTCCCTTGGCAGCCAGGGCGTCTTCTCCACGCCCGTTGGGATAGCACTCATAATGGGCATCCAGGATTGGGTAGCGACTGGCCAACAGTAGGCCGCTGTTCAGGAACTTGAAGTGCGAGCAGCAGTGCCTCCAGCCGTAGCTGCCCACGTCACTCAGCACGAAGGGGAAATAGCGGTGAAGCTGGCTCCGCAGCCTGGAGGTGGAAGTGTGGTCAAAGACTTCCTGCAAGCACAGGAAATCCAGGTTGGCGGGGAAAAAGGCCGAGATCTCGTGATCGAATCCGTCCTCGCCGTGGCGCCGCTTGCGTCCCGTCGGCCGCTTGAAGACGGAGGTGCGGTGGGAGAGGGTGTTGTTGGACGACACGGCCCCCGTGCCGCCTCCGTCGCCGTGGAAACGGGTCAGGGACTCCCGGGAGGCGGTACGGCTGTTGATGCTGCAGGAGTCCCCGCCCCCTTCGACTCCCCCGGGGGGTTTCCCCCCCTCCTCCTCCTCGTCCAGGGGGGGGTCCGGCTCAGGGGCACTGATGCTGATCTGCACCCCGCTGCTGGGGATGGGATGCAGGGGGCAGTCTGAGCTGTTCTGACCCCCGACAGAGTGGAGGGGGCAGTCTGCCGAATCATCCCCGGCGCCGCCAGAGTGCAGAGGGCAGTCGGGGGAAGGAGCCCCCCCTGGCGGGTGGATGGGGCAGTCTGCGGAGCCCTGCTCTCCATTAGGGTGGAGAGGGCAGTCAGGCTGGGGCTCGGCCTCTGCGGCGAAGGGTGTGTTTTCGGGGCGCTGGTCGAGGGAGGAGGTGCGTCGGAAGCCCGTGGCGAGGCTGGAGAAGGAGGCGGCGCTGATGGACGTGTTGGTCGGCGAATCGATGTAGATCTTGATCTGCGGTCGGCTGGCGCCGCTGCGGATGCGCCGGCCCACCTCGCGGGCTCGTCGCTGGGTGTCGGACAGGTTGTTGAAGCGAGCCAGCGAGTCCGGCAGCAGGCACACGTTGGCGCTGCCGAAGCAGAAACTCCGTCCCTGAGGTCTCCATTCGCTGAGGCCGGCTCCGGCTCCGCCCTGTCCACAGCACAACACATCGCTTTAGTCGCTGCTAGTTTGGAGAGAACACACACAGGCAAACAGACACTGTACCCGACACAGTCAAGTGAATATGGCGTGCGTGAGCGGGATTAGTAACAATTTACAGTCTGTTTATATGTGGTGAGGTTGTGGACATGCATATTCATCAATAAACCCCAGGTCTGTCACTGACACAAACACCTTTTTTTACCACCATGTCACATTTTATAACACTCATAAAAACCAAAAGAATGGCGTTTTGGTGGAAATTTTACACACAAATCCAAAGCTCCAAAGAGACCGGTATGGCCTTCAGCTGCTCACCTGCTCGGCCTGGTGCTTGTCTGGACGGCAGTGTGTGTAGAGGTAGGGCGTCCTGACCGCCTGCAGCGGCGCCCACAACAGGAAGCCCAGGAGGGCGAGGGGCAGCGAGGCCAAGAACAGGAGCAGGTAGAGAGGCGCCGACACCAGGAGGCACAGCGTCAGGAAGGAGCAGGGGTCCTGGGAGCGCCGACGCTTCTCCAGAGAGGTGGCCACGCACGACGCCAGCAGGCGGTCCAGCAGCCAGTAGGAGGGGAACACCATGGCCCACGAGAGGCCGTCCAGGAAGGACAGGAGGCCGCTGCCGTAGGGGGAGCTGTGGAGGACCATGGTAACCTCACACGCAAACCACACCGCTCACACGCTCCACCGTTCTGTTCTGACTGCTGAGTAGGAGGCCAATGTGAAAATGTCAAAAGTAAAAAATAAAAAAATGATGTTGTCACCCTCCCCCATGAATGGCGAAACACTACATGACACTACATGATGTGCTCTTTGTCTTCACTTTCGCCCAGAGGCTATTTCCTCCTCTGTGTGTGAGAGGTTCACCCCACCCGCCCCCCTCCCCTCAGCAGTGCTGCCCTCCACAGGACCACAGAGGTACTACAGTCTCTTGATGGGGGTCGTCATTGTGTGATGGGCCGTCAAGAGCCAGTGGGAGCCTCCATCTCCGCCTCAGAATCTGCCGAGAACAAAGAGAGATGGGTGTGAACACAAGCAAAACTTCCTGTCTCTATGTAGAGAAACAGGAAGTGAGAGCAACAGAAAGACATAGTGAGGGAGTAACATGTTGTCTGCCAGCAAGACAGTTTCACGTGTTGGCATATAGTATACTAGATGGTTGGGATCATGTGACTGCTACTTGACTGTTTAATGTTCGTCAATAGTCACTCTGCATTGTCATCTTCAAAGTTAAGGTCCTGTCAAAGGCATCACTGTCACGTGAACCGATATTGTGCTGTTATTGGCTCTTGTGCTCCCTGGCTCCTCTCCTGGCTCCTCCCCTGGCTCCTCCCAGGGTAACCTCCTGTTGAGGACATAGACTGGGAAATCCCCAGTGATGATCCTCATCATGTTCTGGTGCTCAGTGAAAGAGAGCCTGAGCCTGACAACCAGCCGCCTGAACCAGCCTCCTGAATTTCCAGTAATATCTGATGATCAGACGTAATATGCTTAATGCATTTCACTAAATGACAATGGGCCAAACCATGTGACATTGCACAGAGCGAGCAGAAAGAGATAGACAGGAAGAAAGAGAGCAGAGAAGTAGTGATAATTTTAAAAAAGGGGGACAGGTGTCAGGTCCGACCTATCCAAATCACCTCTCCTACCTCATCTCTCCATCTCTCCATCTCGCTATCATTCCCCCCCCAACCCTGACAGACAGACTGACTCCTGACCCTGCAGAAGGACAGATGGGGGTGGGGGGGGGGGAGAGTTTCTCCAGCCTGTACTAATCCTGCACTCTGAACAGACAGAGGATCATTGTGTTTTCCTTCGGGGTGATGAACCATATTGTCTCTGCGCCTCCTTTGCCACTCTCTTTCACTTTCATTCACTTGGAGTCCCTCTTTCTATCTGTTGTTTTCTATATCTTTAATCCAAAATGTGTTCTATAACTGCGACTTTCTTTCTCTCTTTAATCCTGACAGTGTGTGTCTGCATATTTGATTCTGCTTCTAACAGACATTCAAATACCATACACGCAGCACAAGCTTACAGTACTTTTTCCTGACTTGTAGAGATCTCGTCTAGACAAGACCTATCTCTACAAATAATTCATAGACCAACACTCCAGCGTACTAAGAGACGTAAATTCACTGTGACAAACCAAGAGTGCAAACACACACACATAAACGCGCACAAACATTCACGCAGTGCATTTCGAGAGTGGTGTCAGTAAGAATCTTGTCTACGGCCCTGTGGTGGGTTGCTGTGTCCAAGGCTGAGGAAGCCAGGCCCATAACGCTGGGCCTGTCTCACTGACGAGGCCTGAGTGAGGGTTAGTGAACAGGCAGGCAGGCAGACAGACAGAGAGACAGACAGGCTTGCAGACCAACAGACAGGTTTGGAGGAAATGTCTAGTCAGACTGGATGCTCTTCTGTCACATTCTCTCCAGATCTGTTTCGACAACATCCTCTTCCACAGAATCAATACTGTCTAACAATGGTCAATGTGTGTGTGTGCATGCATGTGTGTCATAGTGCATGCATGCATGTATGACAATTAATGTGTTCAAAAGCTTAGTTGTACGTGTGCAGCCATGTGTGTGTGTCCGCATGAGAGAGAAAGACTGTGTGTGCATGCTGAAGAGGTTAAGGAGTTGCCTTAGTGAGTGATGCACTCTGTGTGAGTATCTGGTTAACCAGAAGGTCAATTGAGCTCCATCCTTTGGTTTTAGGGCTTTTTTTCCCCTCAATTTTTTAATGAAGAACAATACAGGTGAGCGTAAACCGCTGCATTGAGAGTAATGACTACACAGGCAAATGCACACACACACACACATTCAGTACACATGCACACTCTTTCTCTGTTTTTCACACCCAAACACAGCGCTGAGCGGATGGCCTAGAGAACAGCGGTATGACTAAAAGTGAAATAGTGAGTTTTACATATCCCTGCTCTCCCTCTCCACATCTCTCTCTCTCTCTCTCTTTCTATGGCATCTTTGTATTCCATCTTCCTGATTTGAAATCTCTCCTGTGCATAACGTTCTTGTTAGTGATTATCTCTTTCTCACTTTGTGTTAATTCCCCCTTTCCATCTGTCCTTTCTTTCTTTTATTCCACAACCATCCATCTAGCCAGTAAGCTACTCAGCCAGCCAGCCAGCCAGTCAGCCAGCCTGCCAGTCAGCCAGCCAGCCTGCCAGCCAGAGAGCGGGCATAAGGAATTTCAGTTGTCATGGTGACCCAGTCACATTGACTTAGGATCTGTGCTAGTGTGGCCCTGTCAGTGTCTGGGTCTGGCTCTCCCCACCTAACACACACACATAGAGGCTGACATACAGTAGGTATATCTGAGCCTACAACAGCAGCAGGTCTTAGTACTGTCCCAGAGCCCTATGGCCAGCCAGGATGTCCGGTCCAGCATGAGCACTATCTCTCAATATTCTGCACTCATTTCAAGATCAATCTTTTTGTGTGTTGTTGCTTTTGGCCTCCAAGTAAATGTCTGTGTGTCCCAGGTTAGTTTCGGTTGGTTCAGGAATGTTCTCATCCTAGTAGGACACTGGGTCAGAATAGGTCATCCTTTCTTTTCTTTTTGACACTGTCTGTCTCTCTCAGTTTCTTCCAAGTGTGCTTCCTCTTCCTCTCTTTCTTTGCCTTCCTCTTTCGCTGTCAATTATGCTCTCTCTCTCTCTCTCTCTCTCTCTCTCTCTCTCTCTCTCTCTCTCTCACTCTCTCTCTCACTCTTGTCTCTCTCGCTCTCGTTATAGTCAGTGGGATCTGTTCCTGGCGTAATTTAGTTCTAATGCTGTCAGAGGAAACGGATAATGCCATCACTATTACCCACAATGCAATCAGCCTCATAACCCAATCAGCTTCTCCTGTCACCTGCTCTCCGGGCAGCATCCCTCTCCAACATGGTGCGAGAGAGAGCACGAATGAGAGACAGAGAGAAACAGAGAAATAGACATACAGAGCCGTACATAGCAGAAGTACAGCTGTGCAAGTCCTGCCTGGCATGTCATCGGGGGATTATGATGATGACTCAGATTTACCCAGCATGCTGGTGGCGAGCCGCCCAAATGGACACACACATCGCCCTTGCACTAAATATACCTACATTTAGATCACACTGAATCAATATCAGTGTGTTACACATGCAGCCTTCCCTTCCCCTTTCACAAACGTGCACACAAACACACACACGTGCACACACAAGCACATCAACACACACACACACAACACACACATCCAGAGAAGCACATGGACAAACATGAACCCTCACACTTACACATGTGCACTCGCATACTGTGCATCCAAACACACACACACACACACACACACACAGAACACCTGACCTTTCTGACTGTCCTCCCCCTCTCCCACAGTGATGAACTTTGACCCCAGCCTCACAGCCCAGCCTCTGGTTGTGTTCTCTTCAGCCTCCAGCCTGACAACATTGCCCCTCCCACATTTAGTCACTCAGTGTGCATTAACATGTCAATATAAGCACACACAGTGCAAACACATACATGAACACACACACACACACAACTCTAAAACAAACATGTTTTGCGAGGCTGACTGATTCTTAACCCAGTATGCTCTATAGACACATATAGATCGCTCCGGTCATTGATTTGTTCTACATCTGTCGTGTTAACACCTCCTGCTGATCACACCATGTCCAAACAGTCTCACTGCCACAACAACACAACACAACAACATAACGACTCCAGTCAACATCACACCGCCAGGAACAACCTCTTTACGTACAGTACGGAAGTACAGTGCTGACAATGACTGGAGTGAAATTTAAAGTGTTCCTGAAAGACCAAAGGTACAGTAGAACGTAGCTCAATGCACTTTGTTTGAATGCCACGTCACTGTGGAAGAGGGAGTAACAGAACAGAATAGCCGATAGTGCTTATGTAAAAGATGAAGGTTTGACGGAGGCAGCTTTACAGAAGCCATGGTATAATGTACATGCACTCGTGTATGATAGACCTAAACCAAGACTGCAAAAACAACCAAGCTAAGTACCACTGATAAATCATTAGAGACTATATGGTTGATATACAAGTATATACCAGGAAGAAGAGATCTTCTGGAACAAAGAGAGAGAGGTGTTAAGCGGAGAAGAGAAGAGGGGGGAAGATATAGAGATGAGGAGAGATAGAGAGGAGGAGAGGCAAGAGGAGGAGAGGCAAGAGGAGGAGAGGCAAGAGGAGGAGAGATGGAGAGGAGGGCAGATCACAGTGTGTCTGGAGAGTGAGGTAGGGGTTGTCAAGGAAACGGCCAAAAGTTCAGGCGACAGCAAACACAGGTAAGTGGTTGGGATGTGACAAACCTGACAGAGAAAGAGAATGAAATGGAGAGAAATGAGGGAAAAGAAAACATTGAAGGTACAAAAAAAGAGAGACTTTCATTTGTTCAAGAGGGGGAAGGAAACCGTCGACGAGTGCAAACACAGTCAGTAAAGCATCATATCGGGCCCAAACCTGGATTTTCTGAACATGACCTCAATGTGTGGAGGGATAGAGCAGGAAGCCTGCAAGACAGCAGTGCTCGCCATGGTCCCATGGCAGGACGGAGGACAGAGGGACAGCAGGTTCAGTCACGACCTCATGCAGCCTTTAGTCTGTCTGAGTGCTAATGGGACAACACAGCCTGCCACGTGGGTTCAGCCTTGTTTAGCCTCTAACTAGCTACTGGTGAGAGCAAAATGAAACACACACACACACACATACATCACAAACAGACACCAAAACAAACACGTTCTCAAATGTACACACATCCTTAACGCGCATGCATGGCTGGTGCGCGCACATACACACGACAGGTTATTGAGGTCGCCTCATGGCTAGGGTAATGAGAGAGCATGTGAGTGTTTCCAGAGGGATGAAGCCACACCCTAGTGCACACACACACACTCGCACACACACACAACCATGTACATACATTTACCCATCAATACTTAGACTGTACACGTACACACATGCATGACCGCAACCACACAACCTCACCCAACTCACCCACCCATGCGGCACTGTAATTACACATACAGTCATGCACATGCAGACTAAGGCTGCCGGGGGAACATACTCTGTCTAATGACATAGCAAAGCTGTGGCTGGGTCAAACCTGCCAGTGTGTGTGGGTGGTTGAGTGAATGAATGGGTGAACACAGGGCATGGAGGAGCCAAGGAAGGACTCCCTTGATCAAGGCTGCCCGTGACACACACAAACACGCACACATGGATGCACACACACAGACATGCATGGAGGCACACACATACACAAGCCGGCAAACACGTACACGTGAACCCACACGAACATGCAAACACACACATGAACGGGACCATGACACACACACTCTCACAGACATGTACCACACACATACGTGTAGACTGGCTCTAAGATTAACTCAACGAAACCTCAAATCCTCCCCCATCACAGGGCCATGTTTTGCTCCTGTACCAGTGGAGGACACATAATCTCTCTGTGTTCACACAGCCTGTTCACACAACCCTGCCAACAGCAGCCAGGACCCTCGCTGCCTCCGTATGTCTGCCTGTCTCTCTGACACACACACACACACCTCGCTGAACCTTTCCTGTGCCTTGTCTCTTTCCCCCTTTTTAAATTGCTTACTGTCACTACGTCTCTCTTTCCCCTCTTTCTCCTAGACACGCGCGCGAACCATCAGGCACGCAAAGATCACACACTGAACACACACGTTCATCCATGCCCAAGACACACCGAACAGACTGACGCTGAACAATGTTGGTTTAATCTATAGAAAATCTTGTCTGAGATTTGCGGGCAACAGAGGGACAGTAATCAGTCTGCTGGTGTTCTTCACGTGGAGCTTAAAGCAACAGAACACATTTGACACGTGTTCTTTTTCCCTACACTTTCTATAATTTATGTCTTGAAACTTGCGCGTGTTCCAATGCTATTAACGGCGACACATTCACAATCACACGTCACAAGCTGGAGTATGGAGCCAGAGCTGAAGGTTCAAGAGCTAGTATAAACATGCAAGTGTGTTCAAATGATTATATCTGTGACATACAATTTTTTACATTTTGAATATAATACACAAACTCACCAATGTGACTGAATGTAGAGTAGTGAGGACTCCAATGAACAGTTCCAAGATCAACTAACAGATCATTTGTTTACTCAATGTTGGGTCAGTCCATTTTAAAATAGAGGTGACGCGCATACAGATATTATAGTTTATATGTATGTTAGTATTATATTAAGGTTAACATTTTAGAACGTATAATTTAACAAAATTAAAATATTGTTACGAAATATTTTATAATGATTGATGTGTGTGTGTATATATTCAACGTTGGTGTGGTGGACACACCATTATGTTAGACTGTAGTGGGTTAATGGCAATACAGACTGTTGTACAAAGGTTCACTTAGAGTTCCAACAGTTATTTCTAATCACTTTCCTGTTCCCAGTACCATTCTATCTGATGTAGCTGCCAACCTAATGTTGGGAGTGTACAGCTATTGTATTGTAACTTCCTATCAGTTGTTTATGATAGAGTTTATGATAGGTGAACATTTATTTTTATATGACGACTTTACCATCTGTTGTTGACCAATGATTGTTGCCCAGATACTGTGACTCATAAGGTAAGTATTTTTCGAATTATATTATCCGGCTATGTTGTTAACAGGCTACCAATATCGCCGTCGAGGTTATGTTGCTAACAGGCTACCAATATCGCCGTCGAGGTTATGTTGCTAACAGGCTACCAATATTACACTTTTGCCGTCGAGGCTATGTTGCTAACAGGCGTAGTTCGAATTAAAAAAAACAAAATGGCTTTCTCACACCTTTGCCGTCGAGGCTATGTTACTAACATCTGTTATATAGATAGCGTAGGTTTGGGCTGTGTTGGATCAGCTCCATAATAAATAAGATATGACTCAGAAGGACACTGGCTCATAAAGTGTATTTCCCAATTTGAATTAACTTACCATATGTTGTTTTGAAGAGGTTTAAAAGTCTTCCCAATTTGCTTTGGGTTTTAGATGTCCACACTATGAACATCTTAAATCACCGACGTCGAGGTTGTATCTGTGTCTATTTAGTTAACAAAGAGCGTGCTGCACCGTCGACGTCGAGGTTGTATGTGTGCCTATTTAGTTAACAAAGGGCGTGTTGCACCGTCGACGTCGAGGTTGTATGTGTATTTAGTTAACAAAGGTGTCACACAGTCACAGTAACCCACCAGACACCCAGGTTAATGTGCAAAATCTTTATTTGTATTGTCTTTAAAGGTTATATACACATGTCACAATATTACCACGAAATACATAATATGTGGTAAACAATACCGTTATGACAAATGTATTTGTTGAATATATAGGTAAACTGAAGCCTAACACATCATTACATGCTGACACTATGGGCGGAGCATATACCAATAGATGCTGGGTTGTAATGTTAATGGGTAGGAGTTGACTTTAAAGTGTGTGTCTGCAACTTAAGAATCAGTCTTGACAATGATTGAGTTAGTCTATGGATAGTAACATTTTAAAAAGTGCTGTCTAAATATGGAATTGGATCAGCTTACAACAATGTAGTGAGTTTGGGACTGTATTGTATAACTGGTGATATTCTACGTGAGTATGTCATCCTTTAACACACCTATATTTTACAGGCTTGATTCACTAGACAACATCGATATTCCTATATTGGATTCCAGTATAGACAATCTTCCACATATCATGGATGTATCTGGTGGTATCACATGCGATTTAGAGGCGACAACATTAATTGCTGGTAAGTTAACTGTTAGATTCTTCTTCTTAAACATCTTGTGAGTATAATGCTAGACATATTTACTCCAAATGTTTTACCTCAACTATGTAACCATTGTCGTCAATGTTGTGTGAGATTGTTTAATGTTGGCTACACAGAACCACTCCAGTGTTTGACTACATGCGGCAACATTAATGTGTCGACGTCGATATTGTACCACGCACACGAGCTCGATAAATCATTACAAATTCGACCACATTTTAACTACCGACGTCGACATATACACACTGCAGCAAGCTATGCTTTATTTGCTGATTCTCACGTGTTTGGGATAATTCTTATGTTTCAGAGAATGTGTCTCAAGGAGAGCGCTCCAGTAATGATTATACGAATAAGAGATTGTTCAATAATTCCTGGAACTTTGAAGAACCTCCACGTAAACGTTCTTCAACTCTGGTGAGAGAATAGTTTGTGGGGTTTAAATCTAGCTTCTTGTCATTTATTGAGTCTATATTCTGATGTCTCTTTATAATATTAAATATGTACAGTGTCGTTTAATCTATCCCAAACACACTACAATTGTTGTGGTACTTGTAAATGTCAAATGTCACTGTCAATGTGGAGTTATGTTTAAATGTGGCACATATTCACAATGTGACCACAAGCTATAGTTGGAGCTGCGGAGCCGAGCTAACCCATTAAATGTGACATATATTTAAGCTGTCCCAAAACACTACACCCTTTGTCACGTGTCGACGTCGAAGCAAGTCCAACAGCTAGAGTTATGATGTTTAGGTTATGCTCGAAGTAGTTCGAATTTGTAAAAACAAAATGGCTTTCTCAAACTCGATATGTCGACGGCTACATATTCCTAATATGACCACAAGCTAGGGTTGGAGCTGTTGAGCTATGTTTAAATGTGGCATATGTTTAAGCTGTCTCAAAACACTCTACAGCCATTTTGTCACGTGTCGACGTCGAGGCTCGAAGTAGTTCGAATTTGTAAAAACAAAATGGCTTTCTCAAACTCGATATGTCGACGGCTACATATTCCTAATATGACCACAAGCTAGGGTTGGAGCTGTTGAGCTATGTTTAAATGTGGTACATATTCACAATATGACCACAAGCTAGAGTTGGAGCTGTGGAGCTATGTTTAAATGTGGTACATATTCACAATATGACCACAAGCTAGAGTTGGAGCTGTGGAGCCGAGCTGAAAGTCCAACAGCTAGTGTGGCCAAATGATTATGGGTGTGACTATTACCATCGGATGTTTTAGCAAATAACAAAAAGCTACATTTTATAACTACATAGCAGAAGCTCCAACAAATGGTAACATGTCCACCAGCTAAATGTTGTGATGTTTAGGTTATCATAAAATGTTCTACAGCCATTTTGTCACGTGTCGACGTCGAAGCTCGAAGTAGTTTGAATTTGTAAAAACAAAATGGCTTTCTGTAATAACATGGTTAGCTAAGCGTGTCGCCGTCAATGGTCTAAGTAGCTCGAGTTTGTAGAAAAAAATGACTTTCTCAAAGTCGAGCATTTCCACATGTCGACGGCGACACAGTCAGCTAACCATGTTATTACCCTAAACTAACGTGTTTATTGTTCTCAAACAATTATTATCAGGATGCTGCTACGTCAGACTTTGCTGCTGCTACGACAGACCCATCTGCACAATGTAGATCCGTGATTGTATATTACGCAGACCCATTGAAGCTCGTCATCAAGTCGCCTCCGAGGGTGATTGACGACCATCAAATTGGAGGACCCGTGAGTAATGTCAAATATCTACAAACCTTGTATATTTCATAACATGATGACCTAACAATGACATTTGACAATTAGCAATAGTGTGAGTCGTTAACACTGTTGGTCTCATATTCAACCTTACATACTATATACTGTCATTGAATATCACCAGATACCACAGACTCCTAATCAAACAACATTACAGCCAGAGGTCTATGGACACTCCACTCCAAATCAACCTGGTACATGTGTAAGTGTTGTTTGTAAACCCTCTATTTTGTGACTAAACTAATATTATATACACCAATTATTAAATACATTTGTATCAACATTCCAAATCCTTTTATGTTTAAGGTCAAGTCATTGCCGACGATCTTAGTAGGGACATCAACAATCAACCACCCCACAGAGTCAACATCACCAAATGTCGAAGTACTAACATCGCCATATCAAGACATTCAGGCTGAGACATCATATGCCCATACCGACGTACACAGGCATCCAGAAGAGCAACATCACACATCGTCCACATCATCAACATCACCAGTCGGTAACAACCAGATCGTTTCCTATAACTCAGTTGAACAGATCGCAGCTGAAGTGTTACAATCACTGGCAATGGACGTTGTTGACAATAATACATATCGAGCTGTGGTTCCAATCCAGAAACTACAGCCATTCCTAAATGTGAATAATGTATTATCTACTTTGACTGATATGTCATGTCTTTACAATTTATCATCTTATGTACAATACTCTGAGACAAGACCAATCGATGCCGTCAACATGGAAGTACAGGCTGAGGCTAGTCAAAAACAAATGAAAGTGTTTATGGTCACAATTCCAAGTACAACACAACATCTAAATAGTCTCATATGTGGTATTTCAACCGTTAGACTACTTAAAGACGTATCTGTACCAAAGATTGTAAATGTGTCATTTAATACCAGAGGTGAGTTTATCATCGTTGCTCTCACCTTGTATATCCCAAACAACTTTGTACCACTTGGATCATATCTAACCTCTAATCCTGACATGGACGATGTGACACGTAGAAAGGTATGGTCTAACGTGTTAGGTTGTTGTGAACAGCTTGCTAGTTTTGGACACAGACCTATGTTCACATCAGACCATTCGATTTATATCGACTCAATCACTCATGATTGTATAAACTGTTTGTTCTTTACATCCATGCCGTGGCCTCACTTTCGAGCAAAAAACTACGGTTTAGGTCACTTAGCTAGGTTGATTATATCACCAATGGTCGGACCCAATCAGGCAAAACTCTTGATTCCAACAGATGAAAGACCAACGGCTCAGTCTAATAACACAGTGTGGAGGTACACAGTCTCTGCATGTTGGGACTATTTGCTGAATGTGGTTGAATATCCTAACACATGGATTAACCGTGACAACGCTGTTGGGGGTTTATCTGCTAGTCGTCTACAAATACCGATGTACAACAGTGCAGTTGTTCCCATCGTGACTAACACTAGTTTTCTGGGAGCACTGATCGATGTTAGTATGACCAACATTCAACAAGTCGTTGATAAAGATCAACTGGTTACGTCTTTGAGTTCCATTGTGGGTATAGCTAAACCTCGAGATGCATTACCGCTAGATCTGACAGACGCAAATACGAACGCACCAATAGTGATACCACCACGTGTACAGTTACACCAGTTAGAACAAGATGTTGTAGATCAACATGTTGAGTCTTCATCATCGGAAGATGATGTTCCTCGGCCTATCTTCAAGGTCCCACGTGTCCCACTAAAACAGCAGTATGTTAGAAAACATACTCCGGATATTGTCAATAGGCAGACCATTAGCAAAGCCACTGCTGCCCATACGAAAATGTTCAACCACAGGGCTAAGTCACTGGCCGTTGTCGAAACGTTAAATGAAATACCTCAGTTATCTATGGCGGTCGGCGGTTCTGATATGGGTCAGTTCACACCACAAACTCAAGATGACTATATGGCCGATATTCAGAAAAAGGGGAAAAGGACTGGCAATGAGTTACACATGTGGACGCACCGCAAGCAGACGCTGCCTATGTCACCCGTATACAATACTATTGTAGTCGTCCCTAATATGAAGACTATGAAAACGCCGAATACCATCTCGCTCACTAAAGATTACAAATTCACAGACGTTCGTTGGATGGATTTTGGCCCCAGTGGTTCAGATGGTTTGGATTATTGTGTCCATGCCGCCAAAAGTATGACGGGGGGTAACGTCGTGTATAAACCCAGATTAGACATTCAACCACACAAGAGTATGGGTATTTCATTTGGTGTGTTTGTGAGCGGATCATTGTGTTGCAAAGTAGGGAGATTCTGTCTACGCCCCAACAGCCCACGCGCTGAGTCAGCAGTGATGGTGAAAATACTATCTTTGGCCATGTACATGCATAAGTGTATGTATGTAGGTAGAACCTTTGCAATCCTTGCAGCTGAACCAATTGAGTGTAAGCTACAACAGACCACTAAACTTGTCGTCCTACAAGACGTCTTAGGTGATGTCGCTTTCTCGAATGCTGTCATCGCCAACATGTCCGCCCACCTGTTAGCTGTGTTGAAATGTGTGACGAGAACGCATTTGATATTTTTCAGAAAATTTGGTTTCTTTTGGTCACAGACCAGCCCATCCGCTATCATGTACAGTAACGCGACTAAACAGTACAAAATGGATTTGACACAAGTATTAGCAGATAATACCATGCAGATTGCCCTTTCTGGATACACATCTACAGATCCAAGATTGTTTGCTACATCTATCTCCTCATTGATTGAAACGCTCAGGTGTCGAAGCAAACCAGTGTACTACACAGCACTGTTGGACTATCAGAACAATGGTACATCAGTAGACATCTTCCCTGATACACAAGGCACTCCCCCCACTAGTGTACCTATGACATTGCGCAGTATCATGAAATACTGCAAGTTCCTTCCAGAAAACTACTTGAATCCGGAACTATGGTCAACCACTGTACCACATCTAAGCGCGTACATGGTCAAATCTAGGGAAGCTTTTACCCTAGACTCTATGGTAAAATCAACAAAGTTGGTGTTATCTCTGCCTATATTCATCATGGTGACACGTCAAGCTCACCAGTGGACAAGGGGATCTGTGGCAATCCCGTGTAAGGACAATCCTCAGCACAAATTCCCTGATCCAATAGTGTTTCGGACTTTAACTGAGACTATCCACACAGAACACACAGAGCCCCCATCGCATGTAAGGAATGCGCGTCCATCAACATCTAAGGGCTCACACTCACATGTGAGGACGACCAAAGCGCCAGTAATGGATAAACCAGATTCAAGCAGCGATAGTGACGACGATCAGCGTTCAGAACCGGCAACTAAACATGTACCATCTAAGAAAACTAGCAAACGCGTTACCGCCTCAAGTAACTCTGACTCGGAAGGCCTTCCCGCCACGCAAACAACATCGGAACCAGTCGCCAAACAGGTACACGATAGAGTCGGTCATCCTACTTCTCTATCGAAACATAAACGTAAAACCTATGGTGGTAAAGAGCCTAGGAAGATATTAGTGAAACCGACGATCAATGACAGTGATAGTGAGAGCGATGGTGATTGGAATTATGCAATGGACGCTCCTACCTTGGCTGCTAGACGGCAACAGTTAAAGACTAAGTATTCCACCAAAACATCCACTAATAAACAGAAAAGGGCTAAGACTGTAGACGACAGACCGTAGATAAGTGTGTGACAGCCCGTGTTGTGCCTTATCCGACAAGTGTATGATGTTTTATTATGCGATATGTATTATACCCACTAAGCGCGAGTATCCGACAATCCGACAAGTGTATGATGTTTTATTATGCGGTATGTATATACCCACTAAGTGTGGGACAGCCCGTGTTGTGCCTTATCCGACAAGTGTATGATGTTTTATTATGCGGTATGTATATACCCACTAAGCGCGAGTATCCGACAATCCGACAAGTGTATGATGTTTTATTATGCGGTATGTATATACCCACTAAGTGTGGGACAGCCCGTGTTGTGCCTTATCCGACAAGTGTATGATGTTTTATTATGCGGTATGTATATACCCACTAAGTGTGAGTATCCGACAATCCGACAAGTGTATGATGTTTTATTATGCGGTATTTATGCGGTATATATTCTCTTATGTTTCAGAGAATGTGTCTCAAGGAGAGCGCTCCAGTAATGATTATACGAATAAGAGATTGTTCAATAATTCCTGGAACTTTGAAGAACCTCCACGTAAACGTTCTTCAACTCTGGTGAGAGAATAGTTTGTGGGGTTTAAATCTAGCTTCTTGTCATTTATTGAGTCTATATTCTGATGTCTCTTTATAATATTAAATATGTACAGTGTCGTTTAATCTATCCCAAACACACTACAATTGTTGTGGTACTTGTAAATGTCAAATGTCACTGTCAATGTGGAGTTATGTTTAAATGTGGCACATATTCACAATGTGACCACAAGCTATAGTTGGAGCTGCGGAGCCGAGCTAACCCATTAAATGTGACATATATTTAAGCTGTCCCAAAACACTACACCCTTTGTCACGTGTCGACGTCGAAGCAAGTCCAACAGCTAGAGTTATGATGTTTAGGTTATGCTCGAAGTAGTTCGAATTTGTAAAAACAAAATGGCTTTCTCAAACTCGATATGTCGACGGCTACATATTCCTAATATGACCACAAGCTAGGGTTGGAGCTGTTGAGCTATGTTTAAATGTGGCATATGTTTAAGCTGTCTCAAAACACTCTACAGCCATTTTGTCACGTGTCGACGTCGAGGCTCGAAGTAGTTCGAATTTGTAAAAACAAAATGGCTTTCTCAAACTCGATATGTCGACGGCTACATATTCCTAATATGACCACAAGCTAGGGTTGGAGCTGTTGAGCTATGTTTAAATGTGGTACATATTCACAATATGACCACAAGCTAGAGTTGGAGCTGTGGAGCTATGTTTAAATGTGGTACATATTCACAATATGACCACAAGCTAGAGTTGGAGCTGTGGAGCCGAGCTGAAAGTCCAACAGCTAGTGTGGCCAAATGATTATGGGTGTGACTATTACCATCGGATGTTTTAGCAAATAACAAAAAGCTACATTTTATAACTACATAGCAGAAGCTCCAACAAATGGTAACATGTCCACCAGCTAAATGTTGTGATGTTTAGGTTATCATAAAATGTTCTACAGCCATTTTGTCACGTGTCGACGTCGAAGCTCGAAGTAGTTTGAATTTGTAAAAACAAAATGGCTTTCTGTAATAACATGGTTAGCTAAGCGTGTCGCCGTCAATGGTCTAAGTAGCTCGAGTTTGTAGAAAAAAATGACTTTCTCAAAGTCGAGCATTTCCACATGTCGACGGCGACACAGTCAGCTAACCATGTTATTACCCTAAACTAACGTGTTTATTGTTCTCAAACAATTATTATCAGGATGCTGCTACGTCAGACTTTGCTGCTGCTACGACAGACCCATCTGCACAATGTAGATCCGTGATTGTATATTACGCAGACCCATTGAAGCTCGTCATCAAGTCGCCTCCGAGGGTGATTGACGACCATCAAATTGGAGGACCCGTGAGTAATGTCAAATATCTACAAACCTTGTATATTTCATAACATGATGACCTAACAATGACATTTGACAATTAGCAATAGTGTGAGTCGTTAACACTGTTGGTCTCATATTCAACCTTACATACTATATACTGTCATTGAATATCACCAGATACCACAGACTCCTAATCAAACAACATTACAGCCAGAGGTCTATGGACACTCCACTCCAAATCAACCTGGTACATGTGTAAGTGTTGTTTGTAAACCCTCTATTTTGTGACTAAACTAATATTATATACACCAATTATTAAATACATTTGTATCAACATTCCAAATCCTTTTATGTTTAAGGTCAAGTCATTGCCGACGATCTTAGTAGGGACATCAACAATCAACCACCCCACAGAGTCAACATCACCAAATGTCGAAGTACTAACATCGCCATATCAAGACATTCAGGCTGAGACATCATATGCCCATACCGACGTACACAGGCATCCAGAAGAGCAACATCACACATCGTCCACATCATCAACATCACCAGTCGGTAACAACCAGATCGTTTCCTATAACTCAGTTGAACAGATCGCAGCTGAAGTGTTACAATCACTGGCAATGGACGTTGTTGACAATAATACATATCGAGCTGTGGTTCCAATCCAGAAACTACAGCCATTCCTAAATGTGAATAATGTATTATCTACTTTGACTGATATGTCATGTCTTTACAATTTATCATCTTATGTACAATACTCTGAGACAAGACCAATCGATGCCGTCAACATGGAAGTACAGGCTGAGGCTAGTCAAAAACAAATGAAAGTGTTTATGGTCACAATTCCAAGTACAACACAACATCTAAATAGTCTCATATGTGGTATTTCAACCGTTAGACTACTTAAAGACGTATCTGTACCAAAGATTGTAAATGTGTCATTTAATACCAGAGGTGAGTTTATCATCGTTGCTCTCACCTTGTATATCCCAAACAACTTTGTACCACTTGGATCATATCTAACCTCTAATCCTGACATGGACGATGTGACACGTAGAAAGGTATGGTCTAACGTGTTAGGTTGTTGTGAACAGCTTGCTAGTTTTGGACACAGACCTATGTTCACATCAGACCATTCGATTTATATCGACTCAATCACTCATGATTGTATAAACTGTTTGTTCTTTACATCCATGCCGTGGCCTCACTTTCGAGCAAAAAACTACGGTTTAGGTCACTTAGCTAGGTTGATTATATCACCAATGGTCGGACCCAATCAGGCAAAACTCTTGATTCCAACAGATGAAAGACCAACGGCTCAGTCTAATAACACAGTGTGGAGGTACACAGTCTCTGCATGTTGGGACTATTTGCTGAATGTGGTTGAATATCCTAACACATGGATTAACCGTGACAACGCTGTTGGGGGTTTATCTGCTAGTCGTCTACAAATACCGATGTACAACAGTGCAGTTGTTCCCATCGTGACTAACACTAGTTTTCTGGGAGCACTGATCGATGTTAGTATGACCAACATTCAACAAGTCGTTGATAAAGATCAACTGGTTACGTCTTTGAGTTCCATTGTGGGTATAGCTAAACCTCGAGATGCATTACCGCTAGATCTGACAGACGCAAATACGAACGCACCAATAGTGATACCACCACGTGTACAGTTACACCAGTTAGAACAAGATGTTGTAGATCAACATGTTGAGTCTTCATCATCGGAAGATGATGTTCCTCGGCCTATCTTCAAGGTCCCACGTGTCCCACTAAAACAGCAGTATGTTAGAAAACATACTCCGGATATTGTCAATAGGCAGACCATTAGCAAAGCCACTGCTGCCCATACGAAAATGTTCAACCACAGGGCTAAGTCACTGGCCGTTGTCGAAACGTTAAATGAAATACCTCAGTTATCTATGGCGGTCGGCGGTTCTGATATGGGTCAGTTCACACCACAAACTCAAGATGACTATATGGCCGATATTCAGAAAAAGGGGAAAAGGACTGGCAATGAGTTACACATGTGGACGCACCGCAAGCAGACGCTGCCTATGTCACCCGTATACAATACTATTGTAGTCGTCCCTAATATGAAGACTATGAAAACGCCGAATACCATCTCGCTCACTAAAGATTACAAATTCACAGACGTTCGTTGGATGGATTTTGGCCCCAGTGGTTCAGATGGTTTGGATTATTGTGTCCATGCCGCCAAAAGTATGACGGGGGGTAACGTCGTGTATAAACCCAGATTAGACATTCAACCACACAAGAGTATGGGTATTTCATTTGGTGTGTTTGTGAGCGGATCATTGTGTTGCAAAGTAGGGAGATTCTGTCTACGCCCCAACAGCCCACGCGCTGAGTCAGCAGTGATGGTGAAAATACTATCTTTGGCCATGTACATGCATAAGTGTATGTATGTAGGTAGAACCTTTGCAATCCTTGCAGCTGAACCAATTGAGTGTAAGCTACAACAGACCACTAAACTTGTCGTCCTACAAGACGTCTTAGGTGATGTCGCTTTCTCGAATGCTGTCATCGCCAACATGTCCGCCCACCTGTTAGCTGTGTTGAAATGTGTGACGAGAACGCATTTGATATTTTTCAGAAAATTTGGTTTCTTTTGGTCACAGACCAGCCCATCCGCTATCATGTACAGTAACGCGACTAAACAGTACAAAATGGATTTGACACAAGTATTAGCAGATAATACCATGCAGATTGCCCTTTCTGGATACACATCTACAGATCCAAGATTGTTTGCTACATCTATCTCCTCATTGATTGAAACGCTCAGGTGTCGAAGCAAACCAGTGTACTACACAGCACTGTTGGACTATCAGAACAATGGTACATCAGTAGACATCTTCCCTGATACACAAGGCACTCCCCCCACTAGTGTACCTATGACATTGCGCAGTATCATGAAATACTGCAAGTTCCTTCCAGAAAACTACTTGAATCCGGAACTATGGTCAACCACTGTACCACATCTAAGCGCGTACATGGTCAAATCTAGGGAAGCTTTTACCCTAGACTCTATGGTAAAATCAACAAAGTTGGTGTTATCTCTGCCTATATTCATCATGGTGACACGTCAAGCTCACCAGTGGACAAGGGGATCTGTGGCAATCCCGTGTAAGGACAATCCTCAGCACAAATTCCCTGATCCAATAGTGTTTCGGACTTTAACTGAGACTATCCACACAGAACACACAGAGCCCCCATCGCATGTAAGGAATGCGCGTCCATCAACATCTAAGGGCTCACACTCACATGTGAGGACGACCAAAGCGCCAGTAATGGATAAACCAGATTCAAGCAGCGATAGTGACGACGATCAGCGTTCAGAACCGGCAACTAAACATGTACCATCTAAGAAAACTAGCAAACGCGTTACCGCCTCAAGTAACTCTGACTCGGAAGGCCTTCCCGCCACGCAAACAACATCGGAACCAGTCGCCAAACAGGTACACGATAGAGTCGGTCATCCTACTTCTCTATCGAAACATAAACGTAAAACCTATGGTGGTAAAGAGCCTAGGAAGATATTAGTGAAACCGACGATCAATGACAGTGATAGTGAGAGCGATGGTGATTGGAATTATGCAATGGACGCTCCTACCTTGGCTGCTAGACGGCAACAGTTAAAGACTAAGTATTCCACCAAAACATCCACTAATAAACAGAAAAGGGCTAAGACTGTAGACGACAGACCGTAGATAAGTGTGTGACAGCCCGTGTTGTGCCTTATCCGACAAGTGTATGATGTTTTATTATGCGATATGTATTATACCCACTAAGCGCGAGTATCCGACAATCCGACAAGTGTATGATGTTTTATTATGCGGTATGTATATACCCACTAAGTGTGGGACAGCCCGTGTTGTGCCTTATCCGACAAGTGTATGATGTTTTATTATGCGGTATGTATATACCCACTAAGCGCGAGTATCCGACAATCCGACAAGTGTATGATGTTTTATTATGCGGTATGTATATACCCACTAAGTGTGGGACAGCCCGTGTTGTGCCTTATCCGACAAGTGTATGATGTTTTATTATGCGGTATGTATATACCCACTAAGTGTGAGTATCCGACAATCCGACAAGTGTATGATGTTTTATTATGCGGTATTTATGCGGTATATATTCTCTTATGTTTCAGAGAATGTGTCTCAAGGAGAGCGCTCCAGTAATGATTATACGAATAAGAGATTGTTCAATAATTCCTGGAACTTTGAAGAACCTCCACGTAAACGTTCTTCAACTCTGGTGAGAGAATAGTTTGTGGGGTTTAAATCTAGCTTCTTGTCATTTATTGAGTCTATATTCTGATGTCTCTTTATAATATTAAATATGTACAGTGTCGTTTAATCTATCCCAAACACACTACAATTGTTGTGGTACTTGTAAATGTCAAATGTCACTGTCAATGTGGAGTTATGTTTAAATGTGGCACATATTCACAATGTGACCACAAGCTATAGTTGGAGCTGCGGAGCCGAGCTAACCCATTAAATGTGACATATATTTAAGCTGTCCCAAAACACTACACCCTTTGTCACGTGTCGACGTCGAAGCAAGTCCAACAGCTAGAGTTATGATGTTTAGGTTATGCTCGAAGTAGTTCGAATTTGTAAAAACAAAATGGCTTTCTCAAACTCGATATGTCGACGGCTACATATTCCTAATATGACCACAAGCTAGGGTTGGAGCTGTTGAGCTATGTTTAAATGTGGCATATGTTTAAGCTGTCTCAAAACACTCTACAGCCATTTTGTCACGTGTCGACGTCGAGGCTCGAAGTAGTTCGAATTTGTAAAAACAAAATGGCTTTCTCAAACTCGATATGTCGACGGCTACATATTCCTAATATGACCACAAGCTAGGGTTGGAGCTGTTGAGCTATGTTTAAATGTGGTACATATTCACAATATGACCACAAGCTAGAGTTGGAGCTGTGGAGCTATGTTTAAATGTGGTACATATTCACAATATGACCACAAGCTAGAGTTGGAGCTGTGGAGCCGAGCTGAAAGTCCAACAGCTAGTGTGGCCAAATGATTATGGGTGTGACTATTACCATCGGATGTTTTAGCAAATAACAAAAAGCTACATTTTATAACTACATAGCAGAAGCTCCAACAAATGGTAACATGTCCACCAGCTAAATGTTGTGATGTTTAGGTTATCATAAAATGTTCTACAGCCATTTTGTCACGTGTCGACGTCGAAGCTCGAAGTAGTTTGAATTTGTAAAAACAAAATGGCTTTCTGTAATAACATGGTTAGCTAAGCGTGTCGCCGTCAATGGTCTAAGTAGCTCGAGTTTGTAGAAAAAAATGACTTTCTCAAAGTCGAGCATTTCCACATGTCGACGGCGACACAGTCAGCTAACCATGTTATTACCCTAAACTAACGTGTTTATTGTTCTCAAACAATTATTATCAGGATGCTGCTACGTCAGACTTTGCTGCTGCTACGACAGACCCATCTGCACAATGTAGATCCGTGATTGTATATTACGCAGACCCATTGAAGCTCGTCATCAAGTCGCCTCCGAGGGTGATTGACGACCATCAAATTGGAGGACCCGTGAGTAATGTCAAATATCTACAAACCTTGTATATTTCATAACATGATGACCTAACAATGACATTTGACAATTAGCAATAGTGTGAGTCGTTAACACTGTTGGTCTCATATTCAACCTTACATACTATATACTGTCATTGAATATCACCAGATACCACAGACTCCTAATCAAACAACATTACAGCCAGAGGTCTATGGACACTCCACTCCAAATCAACCTGGTACATGTGTAAGTGTTGTTTGTAAACCCTCTATTTTGTGACTAAACTAATATTATATACACCAATTATTAAATACATTTGTATCAACATTCCAAATCCTTTTATGTTTAAGGTCAAGTCATTGCCGACGATCTTAGTAGGGACATCAACAATCAACCACCCCACAGAGTCAACATCACCAAATGTCGAAGTACTAACATCGCCATATCAAGACATTCAGGCTGAGACATCATATGCCCATACCGACGTACACAGGCATCCAGAAGAGCAACATCACACATCGTCCACATCATCAACATCACCAGTCGGTAACAACCAGATCGTTTCCTATAACTCAGTTGAACAGATCGCAGCTGAAGTGTTACAATCACTGGCAATGGACGTTGTTGACAATAATACATATCGAGCTGTGGTTCCAATCCAGAAACTACAGCCATTCCTAAATGTGAATAATGTATTATCTACTTTGACTGATATGTCATGTCTTTACAATTTATCATCTTATGTACAATACTCTGAGACAAGACCAATCGATGCCGTCAACATGGAAGTACAGGCTGAGGCTAGTCAAAAACAAATGAAAGTGTTTATGGTCACAATTCCAAGTACAACACAACATCTAAATAGTCTCATATGTGGTATTTCAACCGTTAGACTACTTAAAGACGTATCTGTACCAAAGATTGTAAATGTGTCATTTAATACCAGAGGTGAGTTTATCATCGTTGCTCTCACCTTGTATATCCCAAACAACTTTGTACCACTTGGATCATATCTAACCTCTAATCCTGACATGGACGATGTGACACGTAGAAAGGTATGGTCTAACGTGTTAGGTTGTTGTGAACAGCTTGCTAGTTTTGGACACAGACCTATGTTCACATCAGACCATTCGATTTATATCGACTCAATCACTCATGATTGTATAAACTGTTTGTTCTTTACATCCATGCCGTGGCCTCACTTTCGAGCAAAAAACTACGGTTTAGGTCACTTAGCTAGGTTGATTATATCACCAATGGTCGGACCCAATCAGGCAAAACTCTTGATTCCAACAGATGAAAGACCAACGGCTCAGTCTAATAACACAGTGTGGAGGTACACAGTCTCTGCATGTTGGGACTATTTGCTGAATGTGGTTGAATATCCTAACACATGGATTAACCGTGACAACGCTGTTGGGGGTTTATCTGCTAGTCGTCTACAAATACCGATGTACAACAGTGCAGTTGTTCCCATCGTGACTAACACTAGTTTTCTGGGAGCACTGATCGATGTTAGTATGACCAACATTCAACAAGTCGTTGATAAAGATCAACTGGTTACGTCTTTGAGTTCCATTGTGGGTATAGCTAAACCTCGAGATGCATTACCGCTAGATCTGACAGACGCAAATACGAACGCACCAATAGTGATACCACCACGTGTACAGTTACACCAGTTAGAACAAGATGTTGTAGATCAACATGTTGAGTCTTCATCATCGGAAGATGATGTTCCTCGGCCTATCTTCAAGGTCCCACGTGTCCCACTAAAACAGCAGTATGTTAGAAAACATACTCCGGATATTGTCAATAGGCAGACCATTAGCAAAGCCACTGCTGCCCATACGAAAATGTTCAACCACAGGGCTAAGTCACTGGCCGTTGTCGAAACGTTAAATGAAATACCTCAGTTATCTATGGCGGTCGGCGGTTCTGATATGGGTCAGTTCACACCACAAACTCAAGATGACTATATGGCCGATATTCAGAAAAAGGGGAAAAGGACTGGCAATGAGTTACACATGTGGACGCACCGCAAGCAGACGCTGCCTATGTCACCCGTATACAATACTATTGTAGTCGTCCCTAATATGAAGACTATGAAAACGCCGAATACCATCTCGCTCACTAAAGATTACAAATTCACAGACGTTCGTTGGATGGATTTTGGCCCCAGTGGTTCAGATGGTTTGGATTATTGTGTCCATGCCGCCAAAAGTATGACGGGGGGTAACGTCGTGTATAAACCCAGATTAGACATTCAACCACACAAGAGTATGGGTATTTCATTTGGTGTGTTTGTGAGCGGATCATTGTGTTGCAAAGTAGGGAGATTCTGTCTACGCCCCAACAGCCCACGCGCTGAGTCAGCAGTGATGGTGAAAATACTATCTTTGGCCATGTACATGCATAAGTGTATGTATGTAGGTAGAACCTTTGCAATCCTTGCAGCTGAACCAATTGAGTGTAAGCTACAACAGACCACTAAACTTGTCGTCCTACAAGACGTCTTAGGTGATGTCGCTTTCTCGAATGCTGTCATCGCCAACATGTCCGCCCACCTGTTAGCTGTGTTGAAATGTGTGACGAGAACGCATTTGATATTTTTCAGAAAATTTGGTTTCTTTTGGTCACAGACCAGCCCATCCGCTATCATGTACAGTAACGCGACTAAACAGTACAAAATGGATTTGACACAAGTATTAGCAGATAATACCATGCAGATTGCCCTTTCTGGATACACATCTACAGATCCAAGATTGTTTGCTACATCTATCTCCTCATTGATTGAAACGCTCAGGTGTCGAAGCAAACCAGTGTACTACACAGCACTGTTGGACTATCAGAACAATGGTACATCAGTAGACATCTTCCCTGATACACAAGGCACTCCCCCCACTAGTGTACCTATGACATTGCGCAGTATCATGAAATACTGCAAGTTCCTTCCAGAAAACTACTTGAATCCGGAACTATGGTCAACCACTGTACCACATCTAAGCGCGTACATGGTCAAATCTAGGGAAGCTTTTACCCTAGACTCTATGGTAAAATCAACAAAGTTGGTGTTATCTCTGCCTATATTCATCATGGTGACACGTCAAGCTCACCAGTGGACAAGGGGATCTGTGGCAATCCCGTGTAAGGACAATCCTCAGCACAAATTCCCTGATCCAATAGTGTTTCGGACTTTAACTGAGACTATCCACACAGAACACACAGAGCCCCCATCGCATGTAAGGAATGCGCGTCCATCAACATCTAAGGGCTCACACTCACATGTGAGGACGACCAAAGCGCCAGTAATGGATAAACCAGATTCAAGCAGCGATAGTGACGACGATCAGCGTTCAGAACCGGCAACTAAACATGTACCATCTAAGAAAACTAGCAAACGCGTTACCGCCTCAAGTAACTCTGACTCGGAAGGCCTTCCCGCCACGCAAACAACATCGGAACCAGTCGCCAAACAGGTACACGATAGAGTCGGTCATCCTACTTCTCTATCGAAACATAAACGTAAAACCTATGGTGGTAAAGAGCCTAGGAAGATATTAGTGAAACCGACGATCAATGACAGTGATAGTGAGAGCGATGGTGATTGGAATTATGCAATGGACGCTCCTACCTTGGCTGCTAGACGGCAACAGTTAAAGACTAAGTATTCCACCAAAACATCCACTAATAAACAGAAAAGGGCTAAGACTGTAGACGACAGACCGTAGATAAGTGTGTGACAGCCCGTGTTGTGCCTTATCCGACAAGTGTATGATGTTTTATTATGCGATATGTATTATACCCACTAAGCGCGAGTATCCGACAATCCGACAAGTGTATGATGTTTTATTATGCGGTATGTATATACCCACTAAGTGTGGGACAGCCCGTGTTGTGCCTTATCCGACAAGTGTATGATGTTTTATTATGCGGTATGTATATACCCACTAAGCGCGAGTATCCGACAATCCGACAAGTGTATGATGTTTTATTATGCGGTATGTATATACCCACTAAGTGTGGGACAGCCCGTGTTGTGCCTTATCCGACAAGTGTATGATGTTTTATTATGCGGTATGTATATACCCACTAAGTGTGAGTATCCGACAATCCGACAAGTGTATGATGTTTTATTATGCGGTATTTATGCGGTATATATTCTCTTATGTTTCAGAGAATGTGTCTCAAGGAGAGCGCTCCAGTAATGATTATACGAATAAGAGATTGTTCAATAATTCCTGGAACTTTGAAGAACCTCCACGTAAACGTTCTTCAACTCTGGTGAGAGAATAGTTTGTGGGGTTTAAATCTAGCTTCTTGTCATTTATTGAGTCTATATTCTGATGTCTCTTTATAATATTAAATATGTACAGTGTCGTTTAATCTATCCCAAACACACTACAATTGTTGTGGTACTTGTAAATGTCAAATGTCACTGTCAATGTGGAGTTATGTTTAAATGTGGCACATATTCACAATGTGACCACAAGCTATAGTTGGAGCTGCGGAGCCGAGCTAACCCATTAAATGTGACATATATTTAAGCTGTCCCAAAACACTACACCCTTTGTCACGTGTCGACGTCGAAGCAAGTCCAACAGCTAGAGTTATGATGTTTAGGTTATGCTCGAAGTAGTTCGAATTTGTAAAAACAAAATGGCTTTCTCAAACTCGATATGTCGACGGCTACATATTCCTAATATGACCACAAGCTAGGGTTGGAGCTGTTGAGCTATGTTTAAATGTGGCATATGTTTAAGCTGTCTCAAAACACTCTACAGCCATTTTGTCACGTGTCGACGTCGAGGCTCGAAGTAGTTCGAATTTGTAAAAACAAAATGGCTTTCTCAAACTCGATATGTCGACGGCTACATATTCCTAATATGACCACAAGCTAGGGTTGGAGCTGTTGAGCTATGTTTAAATGTGGTACATATTCACAATATGACCACAAGCTAGAGTTGGAGCTGTGGAGCTATGTTTAAATGTGGTACATATTCACAATATGACCACAAGCTAGAGTTGGAGCTGTGGAGCCGAGCTGAAAGTCCAACAGCTAGTGTGGCCAAATGATTATGGGTGTGACTATTACCATCGGATGTTTTAGCAAATAACAAAAAGCTACATTTTATAACTACATAGCAGAAGCTCCAACAAATGGTAACATGTCCACCAGCTAAATGTTGTGATGTTTAGGTTATCATAAAATGTTCTACAGCCATTTTGTCACGTGTCGACGTCGAAGCTCGAAGTAGTTTGAATTTGTAAAAACAAAATGGCTTTCTGTAATAACATGGTTAGCTAAGCGTGTCGCCGTCAATGGTCTAAGTAGCTCGAGTTTGTAGAAAAAAATGACTTTCTCAAAGTCGAGCATTTCCACATGTCGACGGCGACACAGTCAGCTAACCATGTTATTACCCTAAACTAACGTGTTTATTGTTCTCAAACAATTATTATCAGGATGCTGCTACGTCAGACTTTGCTGCTGCTACGACAGACCCATCTGCACAATGTAGATCCGTGATTGTATATTACGCAGACCCATTGAAGCTCGTCATCAAGTCGCCTCCGAGGGTGATTGACGACCATCAAATTGGAGGACCCGTGAGTAATGTCAAATATCTACAAACCTTGTATATTTCATAACATGATGACCTAACAATGACATTTGACAATTAGCAATAGTGTGAGTCGTTAACACTGTTGGTCTCATATTCAACCTTACATACTATATACTGTCATTGAATATCACCAGATACCACAGACTCCTAATCAAACAACATTACAGCCAGAGGTCTATGGACACTCCACTCCAAATCAACCTGGTACATGTGTAAGTGTTGTTTGTAAACCCTCTATTTTGTGACTAAACTAATATTATATACACCAATTATTAAATACATTTGTATCAACATTCCAAATCCTTTTATGTTTAAGGTCAAGTCATTGCCGACGATCTTAGTAGGGACATCAACAATCAACCACCCCACAGAGTCAACATCACCAAATGTCGAAGTACTAACATCGCCATATCAAGACATTCAGGCTGAGACATCATATGCCCATACCGACGTACACAGGCATCCAGAAGAGCAACATCACACATCGTCCACATCATCAACATCACCAGTCGGTAACAACCAGATCGTTTCCTATAACTCAGTTGAACAGATCGCAGCTGAAGTGTTACAATCACTGGCAATGGACGTTGTTGACAATAATACATATCGAGCTGTGGTTCCAATCCAGAAACTACAGCCATTCCTAAATGTGAATAATGTATTATCTACTTTGACTGATATGTCATGTCTTTACAATTTATCATCTTATGTACAATACTCTGAGACAAGACCAATCGATGCCGTCAACATGGAAGTACAGGCTGAGGCTAGTCAAAAACAAATGAAAGTGTTTATGGTCACAATTCCAAGTACAACACAACATCTAAATAGTCTCATATGTGGTATTTCAACCGTTAGACTACTTAAAGACGTATCTGTACCAAAGATTGTAAATGTGTCATTTAATACCAGAGGTGAGTTTATCATCGTTGCTCTCACCTTGTATATCCCAAACAACTTTGTACCACTTGGATCATATCTAACCTCTAATCCTGACATGGACGATGTGACACGTAGAAAGGTATGGTCTAACGTGTTAGGTTGTTGTGAACAGCTTGCTGGTTTTGGACACAGACCTATGTTCACATCAGACCATTCGATTTATATCGACTCAATCACTCATGATTGTATAAACTGTTTGTTCTTTACATCCATGCCGTGGCCTCACTTTCGAGCAAAAAACTACGGTTTAGGTCACTTAGCTAGGTTGATTATATCACCAATGGTCGGACCCAATCAGGCAAAACTCTTGATTCCAACAGATGAAAGACCAACGGCTCAGTCTAATAACACAGTGTGGAGGTACACAGTCTCTGCATGTTGGGACTATTTGCTGAATGTGGTTGAATATCCTAACACATGGATTAACCGTGACAACGCTGTTGGGGGTTTATCTGCTAGTCGTCTACAAATACCGATGTACAACAGTGCAGTTGTTCCCATCGTGACTAACACTAGTTTTCTGGGAGCACTGATCGATGTTAGTATGACCAACATTCAACAAGTCGTTGATAAAGATCAACTGGTTACGTCTTTGAGTTCCATTGTGGGTATAGCTAAACCTCGAGATGCATTACCGCTAGATCTGACAGACGCAAATACGAACGCACCAATAGTGATACCACCACGTGTACAGTTACACCAGTTAGAACAAGATGTTGTAGATCAACATGTTGAGTCTTCATCATCGGAAGATGATGTTCCTCGGCCTATCTTCAAGGTCCCACGTGTCCCACTAAAACAGCAGTATGTTAGAAAACATACTCCGGATATTGTCAATAGGCAGACCATTAGCAAAGCCACTGCTGCCCATACGAAAATGTTCAACCACAGGGCTAAGTCACTGGCCGTTGTCGAAACGTTAAATGAAATACCTCAGTTATCTATGGCGGTCGGCGGTTCTGATATGGGTCAGTTCACACCACAAACTCAAGATGACTATATGGCCGATATTCAGAAAAAGGGGAAAAGGACTGGCAATGAGTTACACATGTGGACGCACCGCAAGCAGACGCTGCCTATGTCACCCGTATACAATACTATTGTAGTCGTCCCTAATATGAAGACTATGAAAACGCCGAATACCATCTCGCTCACTAAAGATTACAAATTCACAGACGTTCGTTGGATGGATTTTGGCCCCAGTGGTTCAGATGGTTTGGATTATTGTGTCCATGCCGCCAAAAGTATGACGGGGGGTAACGTCGTGTATAAACCCAGATTAGACATTCAACCACACAAGAGTATGGGTATTTCATTTGGTGTGTTTGTGAGCGGATCATTGTGTTGCAAAGTAGGGAGATTCTGTCTACGCCCCAACAGCCCACGCGCTGAGTCAGCAGTGATGGTGAAAATACTATCTTTGGCCATGTACATGCATAAGTGTATGTATGTAGGTAGAACCTTTGCAATCCTTGCAGCTGAACCAATTGAGTGTAAGCTACAACAGACCACTAAACTTGTCGTCCTACAAGACGTCTTAGGTGATGTCGCTTTCTCGAATGCTGTCATCGCCAACATGTCCGCCCACCTGTTAGCTGTGTTGAAATGTGTGACGAGAACGCATTTGATATTTTTCAGAAAATTTGGTTTCTTTTGGTCACAGACCAGCCCATCCGCTATCATGTACAGTAACGCGACTAAACAGTACAAAATGGATTTGACACAAGTATTAGCAGATAATACCATGCAGATTGCCCTTTCTGGATACACATCTACAGATCCAAGATTGTTTGCTACATCTATCTCCTCATTGATTGAAACGCTCAGGTGTCGAAGCAAACCAGTGTACTACACAGCACTGTTGGACTATCAGAACAATGGTACATCAGTAGACATCTTCCCTGATACACAAGGCACTCCCCCCACTAGTGTACCTATGACATTGCGCAGTATCATGAAATACTGCAAGTTCCTTCCAGAAAACTACTTGAATCCGGAACTATGGTCAACCACTGTACCACATCTAAGCGCGTACATGGTCAAATCTAGGGAAGCTTTTACCCTAGACTCTATGGTAAAATCAACAAAGTTGGTGTTATCTCTGCCTATATTCATCATGGTGACACGTCAAGCTCACCAGTGGACAAGGGGATCTGTGGCAATCCCGTGTAAGGACAATCCTCAGCACAAATTCCCTGATCCAATAGTGTTTCGGACTTTAACTGAGACTATCCACACAGAACACACAGAGCCCCCATCGCATGTAAGGAATGCGCGTCCATCAACATCTAAGGGCTCACACTCACATGTGAGGACGACCAAAGCGCCAGTAATGGATAAACCAGATTCAAGCAGCGATAGTGACGACGATCAGCGTTCAGAACCGGCAACTAAACATGTACCATCTAAGAAAACTAGCAAACGCGTTACCGCCTCAAGTAACTCTGACTCGGAAGGCCTTCCCGCCACGCAAACAACATCGGAACCAGTCGCCAAACAGGTACACGATAGAGTCGGTCATCCTACTTCTCTATCGAAACATAAACGTAAAACCTATGGTGGTAAAGAGCCTAGGAAGATATTAGTGAAACCGACGATCAATGACAGTGATAGTGAGAGCGATGGTGATTGGAATTATGCAATGGACGCTCCTACCTTGGCTGCTAGACGGCAACAGTTAAAGACTAAGTATTCCACCAAAACATCCACTAATAAACAGAAAAGGGCTAAGACTGTAGACGACAGACCGTAGATAAGTGTGTGACAGCCCGTGTTGTGCCTTATCCGACAAGTGTATGATGTTTTATTATGCGATATGTATTATACCCACTAAGCGCGAGTATCCGACAATCCGACAAGTGTATGATGTTTTATTATGCGGTATGTATATACCCACTAAGTGTGGGACAGCCCGTGTTGTGCCTTATCCGACAAGTGTATGATGTTTTATTATGCGGTATGTATATACCCACTAAGCGCGAGTATCCGACAATCCGACAAGTGTATGATGTTTTATTATGCGGTATGTATATACCCACTAAGTGTGGGACAGCCCGTGTTGTGCCTTATCCGACAAGTGTATGATGTTTTATTATGCGGTATGTATATACCCACTAAGTGTGAGTATCCGACAATCCGACAAGTGTATGATGTTTTATTATGCGGTATTTATGCGGTATATATTCTCTTATGTTTCAGAGAATGTGTCTCAAGGAGAGCGCTCCAGTAATGATTATACGAATAAGAGATTGTTCAATAATTCCTGGAACTTTGAAGAACCTCCACGTAAACGTTCTTCAACTCTGGTGAGAGAATAGTTTGTGGGGTTTAAATCTAGCTTCTTGTCATTTATTGAGTCTATATTCTGATGTCTCTTTATAATATTAAATATGTACAGTGTCGTTTAATCTATCCCAAACACACTACAATTGTTGTGGTACTTGTAAATGTCAAATGTCACTGTCAATGTGGAGTTATGTTTAAATGTGGCACATATTCACAATGTGACCACAAGCTATAGTTGGAGCTGCGGAGCCGAGCTAACCCATTAAATGTGACATATATTTAAGCTGTCCCAAAACACTACACCCTTTGTCACGTGTCGACGTCGAAGCAAGTCCAACAGCTAGAGTTATGATGTTTAGGTTATGCTCGAAGTAGTTCGAATTTGTAAAAACAAAATGGCTTTCTCAAACTCGATATGTCGACGGCTACATATTCCTAATATGACCACAAGCTAGGGTTGGAGCTGTTGAGCTATGTTTAAATGTGGCATATGTTTAAGCTGTCTCAAAACACTCTACAGCCATTTTGTCACGTGTCGACGTCGAGGCTCGAAGTAGTTCGAATTTGTAAAAACAAAATGGCTTTCTCAAACTCGATATGTCGACGGCTACATATTCCTAATATGACCACAAGCTAGGGTTGGAGCTGTTGAGCTATGTTTAAATGTGGTACATATTCACAATATGACCACAAGCTAGAGTTGGAGCTGTGGAGCTATGTTTAAATGTGGTACATATTCACAATATGACCACAAGCTAGAGTTGGAGCTGTGGAGCCGAGCTGAAAGTCCAACAGCTAGTGTGGCCAAATGATTATGGGTGTGACTATTACCATCGGATGTTTTAGCAAATAACAAAAAGCTACATTTTATAACTACATAGCAGAAGCTCCAACAAATGGTAACATGTCCACCAGCTAAATGTTGTGATGTTTAGGTTATCATAAAATGTTCTACAGCCATTTTGTCACGTGTCGACGTCGAAGCTCGAAGTAGTTTGAATTTGTAAAAACAAAATGGCTTTCTGTAATAACATGGTTAGCTAAGCGTGTCGCCGTCAATGGTCTAAGTAGCTCGAGTTTGTAGAAAAAAATGACTTTCTCAAAGTCGAGCATTTCCACATGTCGACGGCGACACAGTCAGCTAACCATGTTATTACCCTAAACTAACGTGTTTATTGTTCTCAAACAATTATTATCAGGATGCTGCTACGTCAGACTTTGCTGCTGCTACGACAGACCCATCTGCACAATGTAGATCCGTGATTGTATATTACGCAGACCCATTGAAGCTCGTCATCAAGTCGCCTCCGAGGGTGATTGACGACCATCAAATTGGAGGACCTGTGAGTAATGTCAAATATCTACAAACCTTGTATATTTCATAACATGATGACCTAACAATGACATTTGACAATTAGCAATAGTGTGAGTCGTTAACACTGTTGGTCTCATATTCAACCTTACATACTATATACTGTCATTGAATATCACCAGATACCACAGACTCCTAATCAAACAACATTACAGCCAGAGGTCTATGGACACTCCACTCCAAATCAACCTGGTACATGTGTAAGTGTTGTTTGTAAACCCTCTATTTTGTGACTAAACTAATATTATATACACCAATTATTAAATACATTTGTATCAACATTCCAAATCCTTTTATGTTTAAGGTCAAGTCATTGCCGACGATCTTAGTAGGGACATCAACAATCAACCACCCCACAGAGTCAACATCACCAAATGTCGAAGTACTAACATCGCCATATCAAGACATTCAGGCTGAGACATCATATGCCCATACCGACGTACACAGGCATCCAGAAGAGCAACATCACACATCGTCCACATCATCAACATCACCAGTCGGTAACAACCAGATCGTTTCCTATAACTCAGTTGAACAGATCGCAGCTGAAGTGTTACAATCACTGGCAATGGACGTTGTTGACAATAATACATATCGAGCTGTGGTTCCAATCCAGAAACTACAGCCATTCCTAAATGTGAATAATGTATTATCTACTTTGACTGATATGTCATGTCTTTACAATTTATCATCTTATGTACAATACTCTGAGACAAGACCAATCGATGCCGTCAACATGGAAGTACAGGCTGAGGCTAGTCAAAAACAAATGAAAGTGTTTATGGTCACAATTCCAAGTACAACACAACATCTAAATAGTCTCATATGTGGTATTTCAACCGTTAGACTACTTAAAGACGTATCTGTACCAAAGATTGTAAATGTGTCATTTAATACCAGAGGTGAGTTTATCATCGTTGCTCTCACCTTGTATATCCCAAACAACTTTGTACCACTTGGATCATATCTAACCTCTAATCCTGACATGGACGATGTGACACGTAGAAAGGTATGGTCTAACGTGTTAGGTTGTTGTGAACAGCTTGCTAGTTTTGGACACAGACCTATGTTCACATCAGACCATTCGATTTATATCGACTCAATCACTCATGATTGTATAAACTGTTTGTTCTTTACATCCATGCCGTGGCCTCACTTTCGAGCAAAAAACTACGGTTTAGGTCACTTAGCTAGGTTGATTATATCACCAATGGTCGGACCCAATCAGGCAAAACTCTTGATTCCAACAGATGAAAGACCAACGGCTCAGTCTAATAACACAGTGTGGAGGTACACAGTCTCTGCATGTTGGGACTATTTGCTGAATGTGGTTGAATATCCTAACACATGGATTAACCGTGACAACGCTGTTGGGGGTTTATCTGCTAGTCGTCTACAAATACCGATGTACAACAGTGCAGTTGTTCCCATCGTGACTAACACTAGTTTTCTGGGAGCACTGATCGATGTTAGTATGACCAACATTCAACAAGTCGTTGATAAAGATCAACTGGTTACGTCTTTGAGTTCCATTGTGGGTATAGCTAAACCTCGAGATGCATTACCGCTAGATCTGACAGACGCAAATACGAACGCACCAATAGTGATACCACCACGTGTACAGTTACACCAGTTAGAACAAGATGTTGTAGATCAACATGTTGAGTCTTCATCATCGGAAGATGATGTTCCTCGGCCTATCTTCAAGGTCCCACGTGTCCCACTAAAACAGCAGTATGTTAGAAAACATACTCCGGATATTGTCAATAGGCAGACCATTAGCAAAGCCACTGCTGCCCATACGAAAATGTTCAACCACAGGGCTAAGTCACTGGCCGTTGTCGAAACGTTAAATGAAATACCTCAGTTATCTATGGCGGTCGGCGGTTCTGATATGGGTCAGTTCACACCACAAACTCAAGATGACTATATGGCCGATATTCAGAAAAAGGGGAAAAGGACTGGCAATGAGTTACACATGTGGACGCACCGCAAGCAGACGCTGCCTATGTCACCCGTATACAATACTATTGTAGTCGTCCCTAATATGAAGACTATGAAAACGCCGAATACCATCTCGCTCACTAAAGATTACAAATTCACAGACGTTCGTTGGATGGATTTTGGCCCCAGTGGTTCAGATGGTTTGGATTATTGTGTCCATGCCGCCAAAAGTATGACGGGGGGTAACGTCGTGTATAAACCCAGATTAGACATTCAACCACACAAGAGTATGGGTATTTCATTTGGTGTGTTTGTGAGCGGATCATTGTGTTGCAAAGTAGGGAGATTCTGTCTACGCCCCAACAGCCCACGCGCTGAGTCAGCAGTGATGGTGAAAATACTATCTTTGGCCATGTACATGCATAAGTGTATGTATGTAGGTAGAACCTTTGCAATCCTTGCAGCTGAACCAATTGAGTGTAAGCTACAACAGACCACTAAACTTGTCGTCCTACAAGACGTCTTAGGTGATGTCGCTTTCTCGAATGCTGTCATCGCCAACATGTCCGCCCACCTGTTAGCTGTGTTGAAATGTGTGACGAGAACGCATTTGATATTTTTCAGAAAATTTGGTTTCTTTTGGTCACAGACCAGCCCATCCGCTATCATGTACAGTAACGCGACTAAACAGTACAAAATGGATTTGACACAAGTATTAGCAGATAATACCATGCAGATTGCCCTTTCTGGATACACATCTACAGATCCAAGATTGTTTGCTACATCTATCTCCTCATTGATCTCGCTCAGGTGTCGAAGCAAACCAGTGTACTACACAGCACTGTTGGACTATCAGAACAATGGTACATCAGTAGACATCTTCCCTGATACACAAGGCACTCCCCCCACTAGTGTACCTATGACATTGCGCAGTATCATGAAATACTGCAAGTTCCTTCCAGAAAACTACTTGAATCCGGAACTATGGTCAACCACTGTACCACATCTAAGCGCGTACATGGTCAAATCTAGGGAAGCTTTTACCCTAGACTCTATGGTAAAATCAACAAAGTTGGTGTTATCTCTGCCTATATTCATCATGGTGACACGTCAAGCTCACCGGTGGACAAGGGGATCTGTGGCAATCCCGTGTAAGGACAATCCTCAGCACAAATTCCCTGATCCAATAGTGTTTCGGACTTTAACTGAGACTATCCACACAGAACACACAGAGCCCCCATCGCATGTAAGGAATGCGCGTCCATCAACATCTAAGGGCTCACACTCACATGTGAGGACGACCAAAGCGCCAGTAATGGATAAACCAGATTCAAGCAGCGATAGTGACGACGATCAGCGTTCAGAACCGGCAACTAAACATGTACCATCTAAGAAAACTAGCAAACGCGTTACCGCCTCAAGTAACTCTGACTCGGAAGGCCTTCCCGCCACGCAAACAACATCGGAACCAGTCGCCAAACAGGTACACGATAGAGTCGGTCATCCTACTTCTCTATCGAAACATAAACGTAAAACCTATGGTGGTAAAGAGCCTAGGAAGATATTAGTGAAACCGACGATCAATGACAGTGATAGTGAGAGCGATGGTGATTGGAATTATGCAATGGACGCTCCTACCTTGGCTGCTAGACGGCAACAGTTAAAGACTAAGTATTCCACCAAAACATCCACTAATAAACAGAAAAGGGCTAAGACTGTAGACGACAGACCGTAGATAAGTGTGTGACAGCCCGTGTTGTGCCTTATCCGACAAGTGTATGATGTTTTATTATGCGATATGTATTATACCCACTAAGCGCGAGTATCCGACAATCCGACAAGTGTATGATGTTTTATTATGCGGTATGTATATACCCACTAAGTGTGGGACAGCCCGTGTTGTGCCTTATCCGACAAGTGTATGATGTTTTATTATGCGGTATGTATATACCCACTAAGCGCGAGTATCCGACAATCCGACAAGTGTATGATGTTTTATTATGCGGTATGTATATACCCACTAAGTGTGGGACAGCCCGTGTTGTGCCTTATCCGACAAGTGTATGATGTTTTATTATGCGGTATGTATATACCCACTAAGTGTGAGTATCCGACAATCCGACAAGTGTATGATGTTTTATTATGCGGTATGTATATACCCACTAAGTGTGGGACAGCCCGTGTTGTGCCTTATCCGACAAGTGTATGATGTTTTATTATGCGGTATGTATATACCCACTAAGCGCGAGTATCCGACAATCCGACAAGTGTATGATGTTTTATTATGTGGTATGTATATACCCACTAAGTGTGAGTATCCGACAATCCGACAAGTGTATGATGTTTTATTATGTGATATATCCACTAAAAGAATTTTATTACAGTTCCATGTTGTATAGTTGATGACGATTGTGATTGGGTCTATATAAAGTGTCGCCTTACCATATATTGTATATGTGGATTTGTTGATGATGTACTATTTTAATAAGTACTTACATATTATATTACGAAACCTGAAATAACAATGAATAAACTGGTGAAAATAAATTTGGTGTTATACATAACGGTGTTCATGACCATCTATATATACATAACAGTGAATATCTATCATATGTCCAGAAGACAAAGAAGAGACGTTTTCATCAATCCAAACACTGATGTCTTGACACATCATCATCAGTTACCCTATGGGTTTAAAGGAGTGGAATCTGAAGTTCAAGAAGTGGTGAACTCGATGACAATGTTTCATTGGCCAAGAGGTAGATCTTGTGCTGTCGTAGGTAGTAGTAGGAGACTGTTAGACAGACCTGTTGGCGGTGACATAGACAGTCATGATATAATATTTAGATTGAATAATGCTCCAGTCAAGGGCTATGAGAAATACTGTGGGACTAGAACTACGATTCGATTTCTTTATCCGGAATCGACATCTATAAAGGTTATGTTAGAGGATGGTGATGATACATTACAGACTATAGTAGCCTTCAAACCTGCTGATATTAAATGGTTACATATGGCTATCCTTGGCATGCCAATAAATAAACTAAACTATTGGAAGATGGTCGCAGAACCAGAAATGGTCAAAAAGTATATAGCTACAGGTCAACTGAGAATCCTAGATCCGAGGTTTGTCTTATATGGCAAACACATCATTCGGACTAGACCGACTACAGGCTTCGTAGCCCTACTCGTCGCACTGACTATGTGTGACAGAGTGACTGCTTTTGGGTTTGGATATCCTGACATTAACAATTTTGTTCATTATTACGACAACACCACATTGCCTAAAGCAACTGTACACGATTTTGGTGGCGAAGGAAATATTTTACACACATTCGTCAGTATGGGACTACTCACTTTGGTTTGATTATATTTACATAAATGACAACATATCTTCCATCACAACGGCTTAACTGTAGAATGAGTTATCCGACCAGACGCACGTTTCACATATTGTCTAGGAGAGTCAGATATCCAAGAGCTGTAGAGACTGTCAGTACGCAATCGGCGTGTTTAAAGAAGAGTATAACCATGGCCGCTCAAGCAACCGAAATTGATAATATAGACCAAGTCTCTTGTTTGAAACATGATGACGAACCTACATTAGTCACAGCAGAACAGAATGCTGATGCGAGAGACCTTCATATAGCCACTGATTCTGAGAGTGAATCCGAAGATGATGAAGAAACTGAGGAGGATGAGGAAGATGACAATGATGAGGATGAAGAGGATGACGATTAGTATAATACGTATATAAATTAAACAGTCGGGATATGTTCATCAATCGGATTACAGTACTTACATAAACATGAGGAGAGTGGTGATGGAAAAGTGTAAGACGACCCTTACATCTATTTAAATAAAGCAACTAGTGTCCAACCTCAGAAACACAAGTCTCTCCACTATCGTTATGTATTCCATGGTACATCAGAAGAACCCACATCTTCGGATATGTGACATATCGGACCATGACATCGAGTACATTGATGAAAACGGATTCTGGCCACCGGTAACTATCATGGCAGTTGATAAAGATGTTTTTATAGAGATGGTGTACAGCCAGATCTGTGAAAACGAATATTCCGCAAACATCTTCATGAAAGCTCTAACAGACCGGTTTATGGACTACAATAGGAGATCAATATCCGATATTCCATGTGATGTGAATGACTACACTACAGTAGTTGAAGATGGGATTAAATCCCGATTGACTACAATCATAACTTTATTCACATACACCGATATCCGTTATGCTGTGGCGGTCGGTATCGTTACATTACTGCTGAAACAAGACTGTGGCAATGTTGTGTCGGGCAATACATGTGATATATTCCATATTACAATAACCGACGTCGACGTACCATATTATAACATTGACTGTTTAGAGCCACAGGTTGATGATATTGTTGACATAGATAATAATGAGTATATGTTTCAAAGTGTCTATGAATGTACTGACGAGTATTGTAATCCATAATATGTAATTTGTGCTAATTACATCTCGATTGCCGTTTACAATGATTGACGTCTAATAAAGTATGACCAAATGTGAAAGGAAATGTGGGTGTGTCATCTGAGCATTCTATAAAACTGCTACTACTCCTTGTGAGCGGTCACATAGTCTCATAGCTGGTTAGACAATCGGTAGTGTGAACATGAGCGTGATTAAAAAGGACCAGAAGCTACAATTTAACAATCATGTGGAATATATTAATAACGAAGTAGTAGTCGAGAAAGCAAATAAGAAAAGAAAGAAAAGAAAACTTAAAAAAACCGCTAAGGAGTTACTGGCTGAATTAGCCGACAATGATGTTATCCCATCGAAGACTGCTAAAACAGAAGCGGCTGTAGATCTAAATTCGGACATCTTTGAAGATTTTTCAAAAACAAAATATGTAGTATGTAATGTTCATACTATACAGAAGAGGAGACGGTATAACGAGGAGACTATTCAGCTGTCACAAGTTGACTACGACAGAATAGGAGATTCGGTCATGAAATGTGTGACAGGGCAGGCCAATGTCTGTGTATTAATTGGTCGACCTCCAACATGTGACGATAATATATTATGTATATTGTATATAGCATCTACAGCTGGAGGGCTGGTATTGGGTGAGTTCACAGAATCTACATCTCTACAGTGTGGGATGATGTCGGCTGACCCGGCTGATCGGTTATATTACAAAAAGGTGTCAATCTCTCAACGCTATGTGAACAACGTGGAGTGTAAGGATATTGCTATACCATCGTTGCCATATCAAACTATGCTGTGGAACACAGTGTTCAGAACAGACATTGTCACATGTCGTGGTCCACTTATGAGAAGTGTGACTATGGTAATCGACATGCCTCAGAACCATAAAGACAGACTGTGGGACATTGTGTTTGCGCCCAACATGCCCAAGGACCAAGCACTTGAGGTTATTGACTATATCATTTATGGTTTAAACATTCCGATATATATTATAACGACAAACGTCTAAACTATTGTTTCAACACTTCAGAACACTATAGCCAAGTATGAGATGTTGGAAGATCTAAACATGGTGAGTATATTGGTCTATAACACGGCGAAATATAATGCTATTTCTTTCTTATGTGTCGAGTCAACATTTGTCTTTAATTGTTGTAGGACAATATATTAGACACGGAAGAGGATAAGGATCAGTGGGTGTTGGAGGATGTCTAAATGGGTAAGCCTACTACATATATTCAATGTGAGACTGTTTGACTTGTCGGTAGTTATCTGTTGATACAATAACAGATGTTTGTTTATACCCCTAGGATATCATGGTGGAGAAGGAGACATGGTGGAGAAAGGAGATGTTTATTACAGCGATCCATGTACATATCTAATATAGTATATAATTTGTAATAAAGTATTATCTAACAATATGAACACCTTGAGTCTGTGAAGTGTACCACACTACATTAACAACAAACATTTAAGACAATAACATAAGTTTATTAAAGCACAACCAGAATAATGAAAATATATTGAAGAAGATTATAATTGTTATGAATAAATAGTATAGATCGCCACAACATTTTGACAAATGCACACATAGTTCACCAAACATCATTGGAGCCGTGCGTACGCTGTTGTTGTATTTGTCCATGTTACCCAAGCGAGTTTACACCACCTCACAGTAATTGTAGCCACAGTTAGAAATGGTATGGAAAATAAAATGGCAATCCAGATCTCAAGCTGTACAATATTATCATCGGTTTTGTATACACTAGAGTGTAACACGTTTATGTACGTCAAATGGACAGTATTGTATATAATCAACGTGTAGGCAAAAAGTCTAAGACTATTGTTTGACGCTTTGGGTATGCTGAGAATGTTGTTAATGTAAATGTCCAAATCGTCATCTGGTTGTAGTTGGTCTGTCACGTCTGTAGTCTGTAACACTCCAACCAATTGCTTACTCTCTTCTACAACAATTGCATATGCCTCATTGCGAGACTCTATGATGTATCCGATAACTATGTCCCCAATATTGAGCGTTAGGAATGACACTATTATAATCACATAGCCGGTTAACCAGATGTTACCAGTATACCATCCACATTGTGTTGGAGCAGGAATCAGAAATGTTAAAGCAGCCACTAATAGAACATCTATCAGGATGAGAAAGATAAAGTGTAGTTTCCAACATATATGTTTTACGTAACAAATCATCTGTGTGTAAATTCACACTGTGGCTAGGGATTGTAAAAAAGCTCCACAGGCACCTTCAACGAGAATGGTCACATACACAATTTTGTTGAGCGTTATTAACCAGGGTGTACATGTTAGGTTTCTTCCTACATGGGTGTTGTTGACGAGTACACTGTCTACTGTAATATTGTCTATGTAGTCAGAATACCCTCTTTCTAGAGTGTTGTTATTTTGTAGCACACAGTGTTGGCTCGTATCTGTCATCGGTTGGAGATCGATTGAAAAGGTAAATAGCATAGCCAAGACTATAAGCAGTCCGTGAACACACCTTACTTGTCTACTACCATTACCAATGGTTGCTAAACCCAGCCCTGTTAGTAATACTAAACAGTTGACAAGCATGCAGAGCCTACCCAACCATCCCATACACCAACTGAGATTACTGGTAGCACCAATCATATCACAGACAGCCACGGTTGTAAAGAAACATCCCATAGTAGTTGCATGCACGTAAAACAAACATAGTTTGGTAAATGCCACCTTTTCAGTCACAATCTGAATTTTCTCTACGGTTTTGGATAGATAGAAACTGTCTATTACACTCAATGATAGGACCTTCTGGGCAGTCATAACGTTCCATCTTGTCACTGAAACACTACGAGTCGGAGTTGTCGGTTCGTCAAAGTAATATTGTGGATATTTTGAATCAGAATGTGTTGACGTAGCGTCATGTCGGTCGTCAGCTACATTGAGTGTGATGAATGATGCAAAGGGGTCTTCGTCAATGATACCTTCAGTAAAGCCATAACCGTCTAGGGCCGGTTTTGTTTGGGTATGTCTTTTAAAAAGCATATTATTATGTCATGCGGTATAATTCAGCTATTGCTCGCACGTTAGAAGCGTACACACCCACAACAATATCCTCAGTGTCAGTAATAACAGTCTTGTATATGTTCCGAAACACAGTCTGCATCCCAACACTGTTAATGTGCCATGAGTCTGGTGTGAACATGACTGAATTGTCTGACATGACAATACCAATCTTGATGTAAGCTATAGTCGACACCCGACCCTCAGAATTGAAGTGTGTCAGTAAGCATGTTGTGTTATTTGTGAAAACCAGCTCCAACTTAACCCCGGGAGTAGCTGTCAACACCTGTGGACACATTGACTGTGCAGCTACCAAGTATAGATACTGCCCAACCTTTCCACCAGCTGGAACCTTAAAGGTTGGCTTATGTATTTGATAGGGATGTACACTGACTTTTTTATTGTAATATGCAGTACATCTTTCCACCACACAGTGAGGTTGTAGGACCTGTGCTGCTTTAATTGGACTGTCAATCGTTGCATGTAACACATACCAATATCTGATCTTGTTCATACCATCACTACTACTGGACGTGTCTTTATTCGCTTTGATTACATTCCGTTTGACGTCGATCAACATCTGTTCGTTCACATTAGGTAATAGGGCACAGTTCTGTCTCACATCAGAATGAAACCTACTAAGGCTTTTGTTCCACTCTTCAACAAATGATAAGATTGGATGACAGTTGATTACGCACATATTGTTTAAGGTGGATAACACCCGCCCCTTATAGATGTTATCCCTAAAGAGTTGCCCAAACGGTCCTTGATCCATCTTCAGCTCAGTCAGCTTAAAGGTTAGATCACTCGACTCCATTGGTAGATCTAAATAGTTACAACTTATGAAGTCTGTTAAACTTAATCCCCGTCTGTCTTGCTGAGGATCAAACGTAATTGCCGTTGGTGTATCAACTAATGGTCTGCCACCCATTGCTTGATTGTTTCCATGTCTAGCCACTCCTTCAAAGACATTCCTATTGGCTATATTATATGGGCAGTGTTTGTAACGACTATTGACCTTGCTATACATCGCAGCTTATAAAAGTGCAAAAACCTTCCTGAAATCAGTTTCAGAGACCGAGACTATGGGTATTCAGAACAGATTTGCTCACAGGTTAATTGTACATATGCTGTCTAATCCAACGACGAGCCCTATCACAATGGTTGATAATGCTTGGTCGGTCAACGGAGTCCTGTTTCTGGATCACATGATACTTAGGTATTACATCAGTAATGATGCTGACACAGTGGAGAAGGTCGCAAAAGAGTTTGTTCGACTATACATGAGAAGGTCTGCTGGTTTCAAATACGTTGTTATATGCACAGACGGAGAGAAGGCACCAAAGGTGGTCGTCGAAGCTGTGAGGTTGGCCAGTGGCGTGTCGGCAACTGTACAATTCATAAAGGACAACAGTGAAGCTATAGATCGTGAGATCTTTGCCCAACTATCTAAGCTGACCGAATTTGACTCTGACAGGTTGTTCTGTCTAGCTGTTGGCTCTAAAGACAAGGAACCGTGTTATCTAGCTCACTCGACCAATCAATCCCACAAATTACTACCAGACATATTGGCTGGAATATCCCAGGGGAAAACTGTCGAAGCAGATCACTTGATGTTTCAGATTGCCACAAAACTGGCAACATCGAACACTAAATGTGTAATAGCTTCAAGTGATAGTGACACCTTGGGGTCTCTGTTGTGTCTACAATGTTCAAACATATCTGTCAGATACTACACAAAAGTCTACAGCGATCAATCGTTTGGTATAGGTCTAGTTGAAGATATGTTGGATGTTGGACATCAAAGAACAATGACTGACGTGAAGTTGTTGTACTCCAGACCTTGGAACATGTTACTAGACTATCAGCTCACTGATCCTATCATGGACAATTTGATCTGTGAGATATATACAATCTACAACAATAAGACAATTGACAAATTCATAATGTCATGTTATAGATTAGGTATCAGAGGTATTGTGGCTCATAGGTTGTTGAAATATATCACAACTGTGTCTCATGATGATCAGACTGACATAATGAAGATTATTACAGGAGACCACACTAAGGTACCTAGTCTCCTAACAAGAGCATGTTCCGCACCAATACCAAAGCTAACAAAGTTCATGAGCATGTACAAGAGACATGTACCAGAGCCAATGTTCTACCAACGCTACATGTCTATGTGCAGAGACGGTGCTGTCTCACACGTAGATGTCGTATGTAAGGATGAGACTGACAGTAGACTCATGTGGTTGTTTACAGCTCTAGCTAGCGGCACAGACTACAGTGTAAATCTACCCATGTTTGGGAAGAAGACGTTACTCGATTGCATGTCTAAACCGAACTGGACAGACATTGCTAATTACTTTATCAAAGAGGAACGGTCGCTCACCGATGATGATATGTTGAGCATGTACAACAGGATGATGATGGTTGGACATGTCAAACAACGTGGGAGGAGACATGTTGGTCTAACAGATATTCGGAAGATAGGTATGATACGTAATATGATCTACGTATTACATCTGTGGAAACTCTTAACACCCGATATATTAAATCCGATATACTCTTACGTCAAAGTTGACGGGAAGATTACCTTCCGACAATAACGCACAACAACATTACTTACATTCTACATCTATCATTCCACTATCAATAGATTTTTATTATGGCTGAAGACGATTATTATCTTAAGAGTTCTCTAATATCTAAAGATCAAGTGTTTTATGCTGTACATGAGCAATCGCATGACAAAGCCTTACGATTCACGTTAGATATAGAACATATGTTTGGACTGTTAAAAGAGAATGTTGGATTCTTCTATTTCGTGGACATTGTGGTTAAAGGACACTTGATAAATGGAGCAGAAGTCCCAATACAGTTTGCTGTCTTGAGGAAAGGAGCCGGACCCGCCATCTATGGTAATGGGTCATCCGTTATGGAGACTAGCACTGGTACTATAAAATTCTTTGGATCCATTGGGAAATATGTGTCACCTTTTAACATGACCGACTTTGCATTGCTGAACACTCTGAGATTCGCAAATTCAGACACTTGGTCACACTTTAAAACATTCATGGATTGCTTTGACGTCAAATATTTGACCGAAAACATCAACTGTAATAATGTAAAGATGTCAGCTAATGGTAGTGACATATCGATCCTATGTGGTACAGGACAGACACTGAACTCCAACAATAAACACACTCAGTTTGTTGTAGCCATGAAGACGTTTCTGGTATCAGCAAAAAATAATTATATCCCGCTACTAGACAAGATTAGCAAGATGATGTTAGACAACATCAAGGTAGGAACCAACACAGACTTTGGATTCTTAAAATTTGACCGAGTTAGTGACCCCTCCTTTCCTCCAGTAGTGGGATTCACCAAGGAGAATCGATGTGTGATGATACTGACAAAGGACATGTTGATGGTTGCATATAAGATATACAAACAATTGTTTGATATGGCTCACGCTTTGCAAGTCCCAAACATCGTAGAGGGAAAGAATGACACGTATGCTATCCTAGTTTACCCCGGACAGTATAGCTTGAGTGCCCTCACCGTTCAACACAGCGGCAGAGTTATACATTTCTCCAACACACTACATGGACTAATATCTGGCTGTGAACAAGACATGAAGATGGTTGAACCTGCAGCCGAAGAGTACGAAGACGTAGTACCCATTTCAGTCTTAATTAGCCGATACGAATTCAGATTCCTATCATCTGGACATGATATCACATCGGATCTGTGGGCCAAAACTTTGAATGAAATTAAATGAACTTATACATATTCTAATGTTTCCGAAATAAAGACACTTGTTCACTTTCAATACTTGACATTTATCTTTATTACAATATACATCATACAATATTGCCAGTCAAACCGATTTCGGTCATGGTATCCGACACTGTGTTAAATGTAGCAGGGACACCCCTAGTTTGCATTATTTGACCAACCATAATGGATTTACTTAAGTTGCATATGTTAGATACCACTTTATAATTCTCAACAACCTTATTGGATACTCTTTTCACAGATTCGGTTAGTTCACTCATATGTCCACATGTCCTATAAGATGACTTTATGAATATCAGCGCAAGCATAGTCTCTTGTAATATCTTTAAGTTGTTCTTTATCACTACATCGCCGGTTTGACCTGATGTCTTAATGGTTCTGATCTCGGTTTCAAGTATCTGTATAGCACTTGATATGGCACCTAACGAAGTTGCCATCATGACCGATTCTTCACATATTTTATTTTCCAGTCTCCATTTCATAGTGTACGGGTTCACAAATATGAATGAAAAGAAATATACTACCACACATATAATGTAATCAACAACATTGCTCATTACATTACTGGTAAACGATCTACCTATAGGGTCAACAACCACATTTAAATTGTCAGCCATCCTCTAGCTCCGGCGCCACCCAAACACTTGGTGAGAATAGTCTGAAATGCCGTAGTCACCACTCTACCTGTTGTATTTGCAAAGAGGCCTGTTCCATTGACCCGAGGGCAGAGGCTGTTGATCAGGTTTAATGGGTTAGAGTTCTGTAGCTGTTGATCAGACAGTTTGCCTATACCGTAATTAGCACAGAATAGTATTGGGAGTTTGGGAGAGTAGAACCTAGTGTCTTCAATGCCTCTGGAGTAGTTAGATACACACTCTGTAAGGAACTTCACAGGACTGTCAAATAAATCAGACGATACAATAAACTCTTCTAGTGTGACAGATCGTATCAAATTGCGAAAGAGCTCCAGATACATAGATGTCTCCCCTGTCCTTGTCACATGCGAGTCAATCAATCTATCAGCGTTGTAGGCTGCAGCTCCAGCTACGGTCAGTGTGGGCATACAAGTGCTGAGATTCGTGAAGGGGTCTATTTTCGAGATGTCCTTTTCCAGCTCACTACGACCTCCGAAGATTAACAAATTCGATTGATTAGACGAGTTTGCAAAGTCAGTAGGACTAAAGGAATTGAATGAATCGACATATATGATATCGCAGCAGCTCCTGGACTGGACTTGACCACCTCTTAGATTGTTGATGTAAATATTACGGAGGCCCATGCCTGTTTTGAGGTTGTTGGGTATGCACGCTGTTTCCTTATATGTTGTCACGTGGATATGACTGTCGCTTTCCTTCAGGTGTGATGTCATTCTACCAGTAATGTGTGTCACTGATGCTGCTGGCATGACCGACGCCGAATAACTATCGAACGTGACCATCCTTGTCCCAATGTATGCCAGCCCAGAATAGTATTGTCGATCAAACACATTCTGGAAGTTGTAATAATTTATCATGAGAGAATAGTGTATACCCATCAGTACGGCGCAACTATAAGCTGAACACATCCTAAGACAAGCATATTTGTCAGACCACATCCTAGTGAATAAAGAATCCCTTTCCGGTATGAAAGTCTCAGAGAAGAAAAAGACACAGTGTTTTGATATGTCAACATGGTTATCTTCGACCTCTCCGATGAGGAACATAGACAATTCGGGTATGATGACTGTGAATGGATTTTTATCGTAAGTCGGTATACCATTCAGAGTGTAACGTATCATCCGACAATTTGGTAGACCTACCACCTTAGTCGATAAGCATGGTAGTACACAGTAGTACATGACCTTCATGAATAATAACTCATCAGCAGTTGGTCCCCATCTGTGAGGTTGAAATGGTAGGATACCCAGAATGGAGTTTTCACATGACTTACCAAGAATACTCTTAGCTAAGCCCAACACTGTTGTATACACATTCAGCACTTCCTTAACTGTATCAGGATGCTCTGCCAGCAGTTCACCCTTCGCACGTTTCACTGCAACAATACCAGCAGGATCAGCTAGTCCTGCACCAAGGATGGCTTGACCAGCAAGATTAACTATGCCGTCGGCTTCTGTGTTGCATTTGCGTCTGAGGAAGTCATTTACGGATCCTGAACGAGACAACCACCGTTTCAGGCTGTCAATGGCGGACTTTAGGTTATCAGAGTCGTACAGTTGAGTCAATTCAGATCCGACCTGAATGATCTCACCCTTTGTTGATTGTAAGGGACTAGAATTGAACAAGGTCGCTCTGTATACGTATTGTAAACTGTTATGTTGATCGATAGCTTCACGCCCTTCTTGACAATCGGTACCATTCAGCGAATAAGGAGCTTCATATGTATCAGTTTGGACACCATTCAAGCCCTGGACCTGCTCATCAGGAAAGATTGCATGGTTGTTGTCGTCAGTGTCGATATAACATCTGATCATGTGTCTCATGTCGACTTCATATTGACTCTGTGGATATTCCAGAGCTTCGGCTAGATTGTTAGACTTTAACATCATCTGAACGGCTTTATCTGTATATGCAATGTCAGTGCAGTCCATTATACTGTCAACATTGATTTGGATATTTAACTGTCTATCTTCTGTGAACATTTCCTTTGGGTTGGCTTGTTTATGTACGTCTACTATGTTCACACTCTTAATTGATCCATCATTGTAATCTTGCAAGTAACTCACTGTGGGACTCCTAATGCTTAGTTTATCTGGGGAGAACTCTGTCTTGGACGTTTCTTTGCTACAGCTGAACACACTGTCTGGGTGTAGATTGTGTATGACTGAAGGCAATGCCCCTATTGTAAAGTACTCATGTCTTATAGCGTCTGTCTGTACGAACGATGACTCCATAGTTGTGGAGTCGTCGATCTTAGTGTTGTCTATAATCACTATGGGCATCATCGAACCATCTTTCATAACCATCGCTGGTATTGTTCCGTCCCCATCGATATCACGAAGCTTCTTTGCTCCTGCATCGACTGGCTTGAAGTCCAGGAAGTAAGTGGATGGTTGAATCTCCTGATCGGGAGTGGCTTTGTATGATACCATATTGCTATCGGGTTTGGGTAGGGACACTTGTCTCACAACAAATTCGTTGTTGAGTTGGTCAAATATGGCATTATAAGCAGTAGCTGGGATCACTAACACTGGCTGGTCAATGTTCCTCTTGGCAGTTTCAATAAGCTCTTTAAGACCGGCGTTAAAGAAATTACCACAACCATATGTGATTTCCATCAGCTTCAAAACTAACTTGATTCTGTCTGAAATGCGTTTGTCTTTGTGTATTGCAGACGTCAACATCATGATGGACGGGACCTTGGCGATGTAGTCCAACACCTCTTTGGATTTAGTAAGTTCCCATCCGGTCTGTATTGTTAACAACTCTCTTTGGATGAGTGGAGCAATTTGTTCTGGCCTGTAACATAAAATCATTTTATCATATATAGACGTCAGTATCTTGCCTTCCATAGGAACATTGAGTTCGTACATCTTAGTGCTGAGCCCTCCAGTAGTTGACATGGGCCTGCCGACATCGGCTACCTTTTGATCTGTGATTGTGAAGGGTATGACCAGTTTAGTGTTTAGACTCAACTCACCACTAGTGTTTTCACCCAAAGCCGTGACGACCACTGTACTTTCTAAGTGTTTTAAGGTTTTGGCTTGAGATGAAAACAATGTCATTCCGACATGTACAGCGTTCATTTTGGCAAGAGTTTCCTTTGGCATGTTACCTTCCACGGCCCCAGCCTGCCAAGTGTTTACTAATTCTGCTGGACTTCTCACCATTTTCTCCAGGTCCTCTGTACTGTATCTACTAGCAACTTTGAGGACATTTTTGTAATCTATCATTGTCTGGTACGTTTTGAAAGCCCCCTCCATCTTGATATAGTATTCTGGAGATAGTAACTGTTTCACAGAGACTGACAAGCCGTCGATGACTGTATCACAATCTCCGGTTGGTAAGTATTGTCTTTGTTTGATGAACGATCACAATGTTGTTTGTAGAATTGTCTGAGTTTATCTAACTCAGCAGATATATCTGATCGAACAGTGCAAGCCTGACGTAGTTCTAAGTCTGTAGTATTGGACTCATCTATGATACCATAATATTCTTTGAGGATGTCAGTGAACCTATCAATCTTTGTATCATTCACCTCTTCGGCTAATTCAGCTAGGGCTCTACCTGATTGTAGACTACTGGCAAGCCTATCTCTGATCACTGTGTCCTCACAATGATTCTCTGCACATTTTGCTATATTATTAGCCTGTATATATTTTGAGATTGCTAATGTTGTACAATCGGTCACTATGACTGTATCAGCTTTATTGTTTAACAATTTACTGTAAATCTCTGAGGTATCTCTGATTATATTAATATCTCTGAACATATCTAAACAGGATCTAAGGCAGCTCCAAACCATGACTAACAAATTAACAACTCGAGATGTTGATGTGACACAAAGTCTAGTGTACGACGCTGCCAACGAGTCTGTTGATGATATTATGCTGTCCTTGGCTATTTCAGAACTAGTAGTGAATGTAGACTTCAAGCGGAACACTGAAAGCTTTTTACTAGACGCTGTGGACGACAACAGATCCAATGATACTTGTGCGTTAATACGTTATTTAGTAGACCATTTATTTGATGATAGTATTTCGGTCTACATAACAGACATGTTTCGAAACATGATTGATTGGGATGTTAGGTTGGGATTCGTACCTATGAAGTATGTAAAATGGAGCAGCGTTAAGACAATGTCAAGCAGTGAATTAATAGCAAGTGCTATATCATACTCGTCTGTATTAGATATCGTAACTAAGGAGAGAGAAGCCTGCGAGGAATTAAAGAAACATATATTTGAGACAGAAGCAGATTCCGACACCATTATAGATAAGATGAAAGAGTTAGTCGGCGTACATTTCAATGGTTCTATAGCTAGCGTGTTAAAACAGCTCTGTGTTACATGTCGGCTAAGTGATCAGTATTGTCAGTTTTCCTGGCGCATAGCTATATCGAAGATATTACTTTATTCCAGATGTTTAATGTACGGCTACACGCCTTACGTCCCAACCTTTTCTACCTCAGGACCGGCAATATATAATAGAAAAAGGAAATGTGTATATGTGAATGTGGATGAACATACATACAAGATAGACAAACTTAGGTTTTCGGCTCGATTTAATGCTGATAGTCTAAGGATCAACGACAGGAAGCGTGACAAAGACATTTTCACTTCAACATATAGTGATTGTCTACATCTCACTAGACACTGGAGACAAATATTGGGAATGTATATGAATTCCTGTGCTAAGAACGCTACGAGGATGGTCTTTACCACCCAGATGAATAAACAGATAGCCGAAAGCATATTACAATCCATCAAACCTATGCCATACTCGTCAGTGTTGACAGGTCAAGATAGAGACTTTTTCTCATCATCTGCTACTGGACGAGAGCATGAGGTTAGGAATGGAGCGGCTGACGTTATTGCTCGGATACTAGGACAAGATCCATCTGACCCAATGGTGACAACCACATCGGCTGCAAGTGAACAGCATAGGGGCATAGTAGACGAATTGGCAGATCTTAGCAATGCTGCTGTCACAAATACAGCTTACGCAGAGTTTGTCAAAAGGGTAGTTTCAAATCCTGACAAGGCCTTCAGAGACCTGAGCGCGGATCCTAACGTCTCCCGACACGAGTTACAGAAAGCCCATGTCATTGTCAGTAAACTAAAAGGTTGTAACGCACCTATTGATTACCAACATCTTGATGTTATAGACCTACCAAAAGGGCAACAGTTAGCCTACGCATTTGATAACAAGACTGGTCCGAACGATGTTGAAGACGTTTTGATGTCTTGGTTGACATTCTGGAAGTCTACATTATCTGGTAGAGGTTCATTTCGGAAACATGCCAATAGTATTAACTACAATGGCAAAGGTTTAAACACTCACGATGTTGGGAAGGTGTATGAGACAATGTTTATTAGGCTTGTAAATTTCTGTGGTGATGTACTGACTACTGATTATGCATTGTCGTCACCAAACATGTGTATAAATGACATGATCATGATGAGGTCCATTCTTTCCGAAAGAGGGTGTGAGAATATCATTTCCGAAACGTTAGGTGTCAGACCATCCAGAGCAAAGTGTCAGCAACTCACTGAAGAGTACACCAACTGCGAGGGTTTGGGACTTGATAAGCGTGTAGTTGGGATGGTGTCAGCTGGTGTTGAGGTAGCTGAGCAGTCGAACCCTGGCTATGGTTCGGGACATTGTGAGACTGGATCTCAGTTGGATGTGAGTCACAACGATAGGGTCTCACGTGCTTCGGATAAGGTTCGGGGACATCGGTCGGCTGGGGATGACTACTCTGATTCTTGTGTAGATCGGAGTGTACGTGACCCCCGACATCAACGGACCGATGATCGTCGTCGTCAGTCTCGTAATCATCGACTACAACTTGATGTGAATGGTCCATACCGGAGATAGATTGACCCACATTCTTGTTTGAGCCATCATAACCACTGTGTGTAATCTGAGGTCTAGAACATACTGTCATAAAGGAGACCTTTTTCCCAAAGCTATTGAACAGTACCCTAACGTTCAATGGAAGATTCATTACAGCAGTGATGATGTTATGTAAACTATCCAATGTATTATATATCACCATTGTAGGTAATGTTTTTAGAATGCCTAACAAGTCATCATAGTTGTCCTCACAGAACAATGTCATCATCAGACCATTACCAGTACATCTTGTGATCGCAGTATACTCACTACTTACTGTCATTTTTTCAATAGTAGCGATAATCTGTCCAAAACTATCAAAGTAGTTATTCAATAAACTCATTTTATCAGGTAGTGTATGATTAAAAATGTGTCTTGTGTATAATAAAAGGTACCACTATAGGATTGATTGAGTCTTTATTTTTTTACACAAGACAGTTTGATCTGATGGTGAAAGTCCCAATGGGTAAAACATAATTTGCTTGACAGAGTGATTCGTTTAAATAATGTAATGTGTACAAACGCTTTGGCCAGTTGAACAATAACACGTTAAATCGTATAGCATTATATTCAATTGGTTTTGTTGTACATAGATACTTAGCAACAAGATTATGCATATTCTTCAATACACATTTTGAGAGTCTGCATAACATGTCTGTGTCAGACATCCGTTGTACATTCTGATCAGCCATGTTCCAGTGAGCGTTATATCTAGTTTTATCTGATGGCACTAAATCACGTGTCTTGAAAGTGAATGCAGTATTAGATAGAAGTGGGCAAGTGGTTACTGGTTGAAACCTATGTAGATTCAGTATAACATTACTATAAACATTTGATGTATGTCCAACAGGTACATCAGATGTATCGTCGTCGCTATCAACCGTTTCATAACATTTTAAATCAATCTCCTCTCTGGGATGATATGTAGTGTCACTGTCACCAGACACAGGAGGAATATGTTTATTGTTCAAGATCCGTGGTTGACATAGCGCCATATCAGAAGTAGCATTTATTTGACCGTTTTCTAGATAATCACTTTTGTTTCGGTGGGGAGGTATGATGAGAGGAGGTAAAAGAATCCCGCGTCTTTTTCCAATCTTACGTCGATTACAATACCATAATCTTTTCACTTCAGCTGTGGGTAAGACGACTGTTGGTAGGTGCTGTTCAGGCGTCGACGTCGCTGTTGATAGGTGCTGTTCAGGCGTCGACGTCGCTGTTGGTAGGTGCTGCTCAGGCGTCGACGTCGCTGTTGGTAGGTGCTGCTCAGGCGTCGACGTCGTTGTTGGTAGGTGCTGCTCAGGCGTCGACGTCGTTGTTGGTGGGTGCTGCTCAGGCGTCGACGTCGTTGTTGGTAGGTGCTGCTCAGGCGTCGACGTCGCTGGTGGTAGGTGCTGCTCAGGCATCGACATACATGGATCAACTGCCGGTTTAGAGTATTTGAGGTATACCACTGTCGACGACGGCAATGTCATTACTTTAGTTTTTAGAACAGTCAAACGTTTTCGGGGAGGTATTATATCAACATTTACGCTCACTGTCTTGTTCCTTAACTCGTACGTCCTCCGTGTCTGCCCCCCTCTTATTGTCTGTATCTTCAGAGTCTTCGATCTGGTTATCATTGTGTGGTTGAGCATTATTTCATCTTTTTGTTTGAGACCATCACAAGTTCCAGTCTTCATCGTGGAGCGAGTGTTAATGGGCAGTGGTTGGAGTCAGCCCTCACTTTATATGAGTTGCACCTCCTACTAGTAGAAATGTGTTATGTTGGCAATAAAATATTCTCCAGGAGATATGGATCTGTGTCTTGCCCCGGTGTCAGCATACAAGACCTCCCCTGATACAAACCCTTGACTGTTGTATAAAAAACGTTTAGAATATGTTAGAACGTAACTGATAAAATTCTTTACAGTTTGATCGTTAAACATAACCATGATGTCTTGTATAGAAACTGCGTCAACCGGTCCGGCAATCACAGCATTAGCTGTAGCTATACAATTGTTAGGAATGACATTAGCTAAAGCTGCCCCTCTAATTAAAGCACATATGCTGTGGATCTTATCTAAGGTATTATGACAGGTTACCTGTGTTAATATATTACCACAGGAATTGGCAGCCAATATCTGTCTCATCAAATCGACGTCAAACGGTTGTGTCTTCTTCAAAGTTAACATACCACCACAGAGGTGTTTATATTGACGTAGTCCTTTCTTCTGATATTCGCTATCAGATTCTGTTGGTAGTGTCACTGTGAATCTATCTCCTGGAATTAATCTGTCACACCCAGTGTTTAGTACTTTTGAGGAACATGTCTCTGTTGTCATATATTCAAACACACTCGTTGCCACACCACCATTCTTCAGCATACAAACACGCATGGGATTCTGAAGTTTATCCATCCTCATACCAAATATTGTTGGCGAGAACGTCTTCAATGTGGGTTCATATGGACAGAAGATACCTTCTGGTATCTCAGTGTCTGGAGGCAGCCTAGTTGACCCATATGGGGTATTTAGAGATTTTGATGTATCAGTTCTATTCGATAACATATATTGTTGACTGATTTTTATTACAGACATTTTATAAATTCTACAAGTTAGTACATCAGTATCATATAAGTCTATGTACATGATAATATGTTAAATGTCAATAGTTTATTATACATCGTACCACACTAAACCAGAATATGATAGTGGCAAGGATCGTAATTTGTCCTGAGCCAACAGTTCACTTGTAGATAAACAGCAGGAATTTAGCATCACACCACATGTGATGATAGATAATACAATAGTAAACAAAGGCATACGTCTCCTTTCAAAATTCAATGTTAAAAATAGGGCGTACAGAGATTCCTGTCTGGGTGGGCCACATGTATTCACGTACCACTTACACCACACTCTGATATAATCACAAACATTCATATCAGATGTTGCAATAGGTGGGTCCAGTTGTATGACCGTGTCAACATAAATGTCCCATAATACACACGCATCAACATCTAGTTCTAATGTCCCATCATCATTCAAGCATAATAAATGTTCCAACTGTAACTTGTGCCAATCGGCCTTATGTATGAAGTGAACTACTTTGTCACTCGACATATCCCTGTTCGACTGTCTCCTTGTATTTTACAAGCTTGTTGTTGTAAATGTCGACGTCGCCAATTCCTGTTACAAAACTGGGATATGTATTGCCACTCAGACCGTCCTGTCTCGTGATGAAAAGTGTAGAACTATCCGTACACCGACTGCAAGCCACATAGGCCGATGGTTTTAGCCCCGACAGGTTGTAGTTGTTTGGAGGAGAGTATATCACGTCTCCTTTTATAGTCAGTCCCTGAATCTCGTAAGTGTTAAAAGCAAGACAAGGACTGAGCGGTATTGTCGTTACCATATGATTGTAGTATTTATACTTGGCCAAGGAGACGGTTATTACAGAACCGTTATGTAACTCGACAGAGACTGTGTTAGTGGTCTTGAAAACCGAGACCACTCTTCCTTGCACACATCCACCAGTGTTATATGAACACCCAAAATCCTGTATCACCCAGACCTTTATGTCAGGATAGAACACTCGTGATCTCACTATGTCCTTTAGTTGCCTACCAGACTGTCTGTTCTGACTGAACAGCTTTGGAAATCTAGTCTTTAAATGTGTCACAAGCTCCGCTCTAGTACACTTGTGGTTTGATGCCGTATTCGACACACTGACTGGACTCACATAGAGGTCTCTCTTCTTAGTCTTCATTGTCAGGGTTGCACAATTATTGATGTAGGTGTCCCGCAATATGTTACTGTTGAACACTCTTACAGCTGAACTGTTAAACTCAGGATCCATACCTTCACTGACACTGATGATTGTTCGCGACTTAAACAATGACGCTCCCTGAAGAGACATTTTATTGTACTGCATCAATGATAAACACTCACCAAATGCTACATCTTTCTGTTGTCGAAAGTTAACTAACATTGGCTGTGTGTGGAGTATGGATCTCTTGAATGTTTCGTCGTTATACAACATGTTACCTTCGCTGGCGACAGGTGACAATTGTGATACACTACCAGCCAGTATCATTAACGGACCCCATTTACCTCTAAAGAATAGGTTGATGGCATAGTTTATTTTCCACAGATCGTCAGAACTCATGATACCATACTCGTCGATTAGAATAACCGGAGTCCTGAGAAACGATGGAATGTTGATGGACATAGTGTCCAAATGGTGGACAAAAGCCTTCAGGCAGAGTACGCACCGTGGGTTGAATGTCTCACAACTGTAACGCTTGATCCGCTTTAGTGTTTTGTGTAAAAACACATTGTTATAGGTCAGCTCACTGACAGCGTTGATTGATACACTCCAATGGTTGTAATAAGCTGTAGTAAAGTCTGCCCTAGTCCTTGTTGAGATTGTGTCTCTGGTGAAACCAAAACATTTGTGATATGTTTGGTCACAGGTCTGTGACATTGACACCGCTGTGTTGGTAGTGGCAGTGGACGATACTCCGACCCCTAAAGACTTGAATGTGCTACACACGTCAATGAAACATTTTGACTTCCCAGTTCCAGCATCGCCAGTCAATAGTATGGTTGGTTTATCCGGATGTCTAAAGAAGCATTCTACTACATGAGCTACCCAAGCCTCCTGTAAAGCACATCCCATAACCTCCATTGTTACAGTCTGTTCATTAACATGTCAACGATCGGGTCTACCCCTTCTAGTAGGTTTTTATCTGTGGTGGAGGAGGGGCCTCTAGCTGTGCTAGTTGTTTGAGTGGTATACTCTGGCATGATATCACCAATTTGATATCTGACTTGTGTCATGTAGTCATGTTTCATTTGGCTAGAGGCATTTACACCACTGTCATTGTGTATTGTAGGATCAGGTGCGTGCCAGAATTGTTTAGACTTCTTGAGTTCATATATCTCCAGTGCCCGACTCATATGTTTTGACCACGCTCTGTGAGCTACTTCTGTTAGCGAGACAAATTCAGAACCAGTAGATATGAGAGACTCTCTCACCATTGTTAGTTGTGTCACACTTACATTACTCTTGGAAGCCATTGAATCCCTGATGGCTGAATAATACATGTAGTTGATAAATAGGGCATATGTGTTTAATTCAAACATTGTCCAGCAAGTCTTTTCAATGTTTGGATCACCATAGTATGTGACATACCACTGTTTATTTTCAGAGTGTAATTTTTGTGTACACAAATTAAACAATATATCAAAACTGGGTGGTGTGAATTTATTTGTCGTCTGTAGAAACCTACGCTTGTACAACATTTCCATCAACATTGTAGGTGTAGTGTTCACACTGATATCATTTGCTTTGGCAACATCTATATATTTCTTCCCTAAGGTATCATCTGACATACACAAACTACTGGCTGGTGGTAACTGTGGCGTTTCGGGTGTGTTATGTTGAACTAACTTCAATTGATTCTCCAGCCTTTTAATGGTCAACACTTGTTGGTTGAGTTTCTTCTTCAATAGGTCTGGTGACTCATTTTGTAGCTGATCATATCTCTTCTGTAATAGTTCCTTCTCACGGATGGTATTTTGCAGGTCCCTCTGCTGTCTAAGTACGATGTCTATTTGAGCAACTAATTCACCTTTTAGAATATTTATCTCTTCCTGGTACTTTTGTTCTCTACTGGATTCAAACTGTCGGAACATGGTACTGATTATTAGTTTGTTATTTACTGATACAACAATCAGGACGGTGGGACTCTGTCCTTTTTACACTAAACTGACTGGAGAATTGGTAGATAATATTGACCTAAAACACATAGCGGTACCCGTTAATAGAATTGTTGAATATGTGGGATACGGACTCTTGTCTCATACCAGTGGTTTGCTGGTTGTGACTAATACACAAGATTTTGCTGTTATAACGGCTACAGACTCCGCGAAAGGCATGAACATAATGTCTGTCACAGATCAAACAGTATCAATCTGTAAAATAACACAATGTAACCAGGGACCACACGGATACGATCATTACTTAGATCAACCAATAAGTATGTGTAAATTACACACTATGTTTGATGATATATATGAAATGTTAGACCTCGATCAAACAGAAGCTAGTCTAATCAAGACGCGAATGTTGAATAATGTCTGCAGGACGGACGCCGAGTATAAGACACTACAGAAAAGATTAGACACATTTACGACGTACTGGTCTACTGAACTGCCACCGGTTGTAGCGACCGCCAGTCATATATTGGATAACATTCGTACATATAGCTTCCTACAAACCATTAATGGTGTAGATCATACATCAATCAGTTATACGTACAATAAGAATATCCTCAAGAAAACTATAACACAGGGTGAAACTAACATAGTAGAAGATGTGTGTTGTCATATGTGGATGTTACAACTTCTCAACCACTTTACATACAGCGATATATATGTAGACACATGCTCAGCATTGGAAGTGACTGTCGATGTATCGACTGGTACAGTGTTATTTAATGTAACCGAAGATCATCCTACAATAGTCCTACCTGACATAGCAGTTGTGTTGGACAGGTTGCGGAAGAAGACTAAACATGGACAAAGAACTGAATATATTATTGATTAAGTTGGGTGACTGTGAAGATAGTCGAGTTACGATAGAGCATACTCATAAGGATAAACTCATAGCCACGGCGACATACTTCATGACTATCTTCAGAACCTTAGTCAAAGCCATTGTAACCGTTCAAAATCAGAAGATTCAAGTAGATCTTATTAAACAATTTAGTATCTCTGCCATGTTAGTCATCAACAATATGACTAGATGTATAGAAAAGAATTTCCAAGGTGATGGTGATTACGTTATCGTCATAAACAATATATTCGGAACTACTCACAAGACCTACAAAGATGTTATGACGATGCTCCAGTTATTTGTGGAAATATCCAATAAATTAAACAGTTTTGTGACCAATGACAGTTTGTTGGATATTTGTTCAGAAACATTTAGAAATAATGTTAATACATATTCAAGAAATACTGATTGTATATCAAAACTTAAATCGTTAATAAGCCTGTCTGAACTCCTATTGACAACGTTACATGATAAACGGGCTGCCGAACTGTCAATAACAACTAAGACACTGTCTGAGATATCACACAATCAACAACTATATACCGAAATGATATTACCGACACTATTATGTAGGTCACCTTGGACACAGGAGAGTATGTTGGACCCTAATATGACATGGTCAACGTGGACCACGCTATGTTCTAGTCTAGCTCCGATATTCATGAAACCGACCCTATCTGAGCAGGTGGTTGGGTTCAGACAGAAGAATAACCCAACATGTCAAAAGATGGTTAAGGAAATTACACGTATACCCAATTATAATGTGGTCTATGAAGAATTACAAAAATTCTTTTTGAACTTCTCTAACAAAACACAGATGGACGATTGGATAGCTGTGGGCAACAGTATGGGAATAGTGCTGGATAAGGATAAAGTAGCTAAAGAGAAGGCTGAGATTGAGAAGGTGGTAGAAGACAGGGTAACAAAGGAGATCGGTGACAAGCAAAAAATCATAAATGTCGAGCTTACTAAAGCTAATAGTAAGACGGAGAAAATAGATAAACTGGAAAGGTCTAAGAGTCTTAAAACGTTGACTAAAATAAAGGAGGATAATGATAAGCTCATTAAGGACCTAACTGCAGAGAAGGATGCTAAGGAGAAGGTCGCTAAAGAGTTAACTGAAGAGAAACAGACACTCAAGACGGTCAATAAAGAACTGATGGCTGAAAAGGTTGCTAAAGAGAAGGCTGTCAAGGATCTGGCCACTGAAAGGGAGGCTAAGGATAAGGCTGTCAAGGATCTGGCCACGGAAAAAGAGGCTAAAAATAAAGTGATAAAAGAGTTGACTGTGGACGCAAATGCTAAGGATAAGGCTGTCAAGGATCTGGCCACGGAAAAGGAGGCTAAAGATAAGGCTGTAAAGGAGTTGGCTGCGGAAAGGACTGCTAAAGAGAAGCTTGTAAAGGAATTGGTAGCGGAAAGGACTGCTAAAGAGAAGCTTGCTAAAGAGCTTACTATTGAGAATGACAGGCCTCGGGATTTGAGGCAGGACAGGGTCCGTAAAAGTCTCTTGGACACTACTACACACAGCGACGATGTGACAACAACAATCAAAGAACATTTCATTCATGTAACGGATAAGGTAGAGACGTTCACACGTGAAAATGTTAACACGTTACCTTTAGAGAAATATACTGATATTACAAAGCAATTACTCGCCAGCAATACAGTGAGAGGTGGGTTACACAATGTTGGATTGTTTATCGATCAACTATTTGATGATATAAAATCGAAGGCTTCTACTATAGCACATATACAAACCACAATCGCTGCTAACGATAACGTGCTCGAGGTAAAGGTTAAACAATATGAGAATTATATTAATGACTTGACTAAAGACAGGGACAATAAAGTCAAAGCCTTGGAGGACTTGACAAAGGAGAGGGACGGTAATGTCAAAGCTTTGGAGGACTTGACAAAGGAGAGGGACGGTAATGTCAAAGCTTTGGAGGACTTGACAAAGGAGAGGGACGGCAATGTCAAAGCTTTGGAGGACTTGACAAAAGAGAGGGACGATAAAGTTAAAGCTTTGGAGGACTTGAAGGAAGAGAAAGACAATCTCATGAAAGAGCGGTACGTCAACATGCAAACAATTACTGACATGGAAAGACAACTGTTGATGAGAGTGGATAACAATCCAACACTGTTTGGAAATATAACAATGCATCTAAAAGATTTTATAAAGAATGTAGGACCCAATATAGCGGTAGATCCGTACAATAGGTTGTTGATTAACTATATCAACAGCACTACCATCTCAACATATGTAGATGTGATGTGTTCGTTTATCGATCAAGCGAGTAATACGATCCGTGTAAATAACATAGCTGTTCAGAAGTTAAAGGATGTATCAACGACAAGGTATGATACAATATCCGTTCTCACAAGTGAGATAAAACAGCTCGAGCATCAGCTAGTTGCTGCTAAATCTAAGATCGAAAGATTAGAGACTGATCTTAATGTAATGGCCACAGATACGTCTGGTCAGGCAAGCTATGTTCGGTCCTTAGAAGAAAAAAATGACAGATCTAACCGGAAAATATATGACCTCGGGATAATAGTGGATGAACAAAAGTGTGCAGTGTCTGCACTCACTGTAGAACTGAGATCTATCCATGAATATTTGGAAAAGAAGTTGGATGGGGATTCTGAGGATATTCAAGTTCCAATTGGAGCAGACGCATTTGAACAGAATCTGTCACACTTATTAGGTCAACACAATAGAAATATAGAAAAATTGAACGACATTAAGTTGTGGTCGGCGTTACAATCGAAGATGCATGTAGCTTATAGTCAAATACCGACCGAAATATACGATGCACACAAACAGTTACTTGAATCTGAGAAGAAAATACAAGCTACACGGCAAGAACTCTTTATGTTAAAGAAAACTATATCGGATACTGAACAGTATAGACACGCTTCCGGTCACGTAGACCAACAGGACATACTGGAACAGAACTTGGGAAAAGAAATCCTAAGACTCATTAGGACATCGGATCCGAGTCAGACTACATACAGTGTGGATACGTGTGTAAACAGTCTTGCTGAGATTATTCTGAGAGGACAACATATGCCCACTCAAAGGTTACTATCAAAGAATCCTTTACCAGACTTTTATGTGGACAACATGGGTCGTCAACCTACAATTGTGAGATCGTACAGTTGGGATAAGTTAGAGTCAACCCTCAAGAATACAATATACAAAGAATACATGAAAGTCAAGTGTGACAATTGTCCATGTTTATTGTTCTTTCTTCTGGCCCTGACACAGAGAGTAACATTGTTTGTGACATACACCACTGGCTACGTAACGGTCTACCCATGTGGGGAGGTATACCATCGTAAGATGTACTTACTAATCGATTGGCCTAATAGAACTGTGTACGTAACAGATTGTGACTATAGCATTGGGATGGACGAGATGCGGTTCAGAACCGAACCGTTACCTGTAAACCCCTACATACCACCAGCAAATATTACAGGCATGACAATACTAGACAAGCCCGACACCATTATGGCTACATTATCTAGTATGGAACTGAAGATACCAAAATACTGCTTCTCTCTTTGTCACATAATGGCTTCAATAAGCAACTCAGATTATTATTTAGACGCTAGATCTCTGAGCACAATATACGTGTGTAATAACATTGTCATAACCATGTATGATAGACACACTATAGGTTTATTTTTGAAAGATGAACACGTAGTATTAGGACAACATAAAGACAGTATGTTCTTATCAAACGAAGGTCCACCAATGGTGTTCCTAAACGATTTCAAATGGAATGCTCATTTAAATAACGCACCGGATACAGCTAACACTGATCATCTAGAATTAGAGAGCCGTTTCCAGTCAGTAAATGACAACTTTAACCAGTTAGCCTAGCCATAATTTGCAGAAATGATGTTGCCAATCTATCCAGTACAGTACTATATTCAAGCATGTTACTACAATGTAATATGCCAGCATCTGTCAAACACTTTCTCGCAGAGTCAAATAAAGTTCTTGATGGTTTGTCTAAATGTGGTGAACGTAACGTTTGTAATGGTTCCAATGTTGTTAAGCACATCTTTCCTTGTTGCACCTTTCCAAATAACTCTCTAGATCCACACTTTATATCTTGAAAATAGGTTAACGTGTCACCCTTTGCCCATGATGGTATAGTGAACCACTTAGGTAGGCCCAGTTTCACATTACCATCCCCATCGACGTTACCGTCAACACATAAGAACCCAAATGGTTCACAGTCACTGAGGTTTTTGTATACCAACACAAAATCGTTAAAGAATCCTGGAGTGTTCCAAGATGTTGCGTCACAATCATGTTCAACGTTATATGAAGTAAATGTTATCGATTCGTCCTGGTACGAGACGTCAGCTAACTGAGCCAATAGCTTTCTGTGCATGTCTGTGATCTTATCGAGGTTCGACTTAAGTACTTCCATCTGTATACTACGACTCTCCAGAGCCAAACGTAATTCTTCTCCCTTGCCTCTGTTTCTTAATATAACAGTGTAGTCGCTGTCTATAGTCCTGTGTGAATCTGACATCCTCGTCTGCTACTTTCAGTATACGGTTTATATGATTTCGTATTTCTAGAGACTTGGATTCTTCATATATGTATAGGTATTCTCCTATCTCGTATATGGATTTATATTTGGTCGTAGTACGTAAATAATTGATGTGATTCTTGATCATGGTACGCCCCATTTTGCTCAACACCAACATGGGCGTTATGTGTAGGAATTCTGGGTTTTTGAAGTCGTATTGTCCCAACATCTTATTTTCATCCATTGTGAACTGGGATTCGTAATTCTTAAAGGTCGCAGTTATAAAGTGTTGGTACGCCGGCCAATGACCTTCATCGTCTCTATTAGATATGTCGTTGATCTGGTAAAACTCTTCTGTCAGCATGATCAACGCTATCTTCTCACCAGACGTGAGAAATGCTTCTTTCATGCCCCCCAGTATACAACATATGCGATTGAATAACTTGTGTACTTCTAGGTTCTTTTGTGAACATATTACACTGAGAGCCTTCTGTAACGTGTGCATGTTTTCAGTTAAACGCTGGGAGTTGATAGTCATAGACGAAAATATCTGCTGTCTGTATTCCTTATCCACGACATTCACAGACGAGAAGAACAGTGGGGTATATGTGTTGGATTCTTTGATGTTTGTTAGCTCAAATAGGAAGGTGTAGGGGTTGGCTGCTCCGTAAATGTAACTGGTGTAATTTACATTATTGATCACGTGCGGTTTCTCTCTATCTATAACCTCTCCATGTGACATAATGCTTAAATTAAACATGTTCCTGATATAGGGCTGTAAACATGGCTTTATGTTTGTTGTATAGTTAGCTGATCTGAGTTGGTGGTCTGTGAATTCTATACGTGTGGCCTTCAATCCGTGGGAATTCATAATCTTCATTTTATTCGACACAAACCTCAGCCTAGCTTTATTTGTAGTCTTACTGGTTCCAGACATGGTTCTCTTTAAGGTCTTACCGTCATAATACCAAGTGGCCCGATATTATACGTTACTCACTGTGTTCACATGTATCGTGTGTAGCTTGATATAATCAGTAATGTCCGTGATATAGTTACCAGTCCAGAGGGAAGGTTTTATAGACCCATCTTGTGTCTTGGTGTTGAGCAAACCATTCTGCTGACTGTGTGACATATTGAATAGCGTACCACACTAATCTATCTTCACTAGAATAACGCTTTTGGTCGTTGACGTAGGCTTTTAACGTCTGATGCGTTATGTCTTTTATAGGTTTATTCATATAGTAATGTATATTGATTATCAGTGTTTGGTAATTACCCATATATAGTATTTTTAGCCACACCCATAGGTGTTCCAAACTCATCTTCACATGTTGAGCAACAGTCTGGTTCAACATAATTTTGTAGTAGATGTCTGGGGGTATGAATGATAAGTTGGCTGTGAGAATCTGTACATTCCGTGTAAAGCTCCCAACCGGGTGGTGCTGTTCTCTCAACAATTTGTCCAACGCAGCTTTCACAATCAGTTGTTTGTCTGTTATTGTGTAGATCGTACAGAATACTTTGTACATCTCGTGCACGTCAACGTAACATTGGTTAGACGTACATCGTTTAAGAAAACCTCCTTGAGTCTCTGGACAGAACGGTACATAGGCCACCAATCTTGGACACCAGACACTGTTCAGTCTCAATACAGTGTGACCAGCGCATATACATAGGAGTAGGTTGGTGTCGAGTATATCTACACCACTCATTAGATATTTAACCAACCCTTTGTAGTCTATTACCTCCAACATGGCAGCTAAACGTTATTTCCAGGTAGCCACAGCTTATGCTTTCTATTATTCAGACGATTCAGACTTTTGGCAAGATCGAGTTGTTCCTAGACGAGACGAGCTGTTGGCTATCTACAAGGCTAACATAGTAGATCTTTTATCAAATCATATGGAGGCTATGTACACCAAGGAAGTTATTGAGATATTTTTACACATGGCTGAAATATGCTCTTTTATACCACATAAGGACCCTCCCCAAGACACAGTCATTATGAGAACATTACCATTTGGTCAGCTACAGCATGGTGAGAAATGGACAAATATGAGAGACATTGTAAAGACGTTACATATCACTCAAACCAAATACGAAATGTCAAACAATTATGTTGCACACGATCAGTGGTCATTCCAGGACCTATCCCCCCTTCAGCTTAAACGTGGGGTGTGTGTTTCAATTGATTCGGTGTTATTGAAGCTATTACATGTTTACAGGAGTGTAACAAATATGATTACAATGTTGGATTTATCTGTGTTTGTAAGCTTTGACACACCCAGGAAGGACTAATAAACTTTTAATGTGTAAAACAGATTGTTTATTTGATTTATCAAACATACAGTACGCTGAATTTACAATGGTAGGTCAACTTGAGATGTAAAGTTATGTAATTAAGCCAAACACAATTGTATATCGAGCAACTTGAGATGTAAAGTTATTTAATCAAGCCAAACACAATTGTATATCGAGCAACTTGAGATGTAAAGTTATTTAATTAAGCCAAACACAATTATATATCGAACAATTCACTCATCTTTTATCATACATAGAATGTCGATACTAACTCAGCAGTTGTATATTACGCATTAGGTACTTGTTCTATCACACATGACATCAAGTCACTAGTAATATCATATGTAACACATTTTGCCTTCAATTTATCTGGGACAATCTTAGTCTGAGATGGAGGTTCTGTGGTCGATGGTGGTTTAACAGTCGGTGATTGGTCTGACCGCTCTGGTGGTGGCTTGTTAGTAGACAATGACTGTTGAGTCTTTATGTAATCCATGAACGTATTGGTCATGTTATTCATTGACAATATAGCGTCCTTGAATTTAGCATAGTCATTAGATGACCCGCTGTTCCCCTGAGCTTCGACAACTTGCTGTGGGGCGGCCGATATAAATGGTTTATCTTTCACAGATTCAGGAAAATTTCCGAATTTACATTTACGTTTTACAGGTGGACCGTCTTCGTCATCTCCACTGTGCTGTCTCTTACGTTGATGTTCGGTCATTCTTTTTAAAACAGTATCTACAATACTGTTTAACTTATCTGCTTCAGCCTGTTTACCATCCTCGTAGGCCTTTATGATACTAGCCTTTAGGCTGACCGGTATGTCATTTATATTATGTGACTGTGCTGGCTTGTATGGTACGTAATAGTACTGTTGCTCGGCTGTAGATTGTGGCATTGTTGCTGTTATGATGGTCTGAGGAGTTCCAGTCATGATTGGTTGAGAACTATTTGTCAATACTGTTGGCTGTGTTGGGGCCACTTGTACATATTGTGGCTGTTGTGTTACTTGCTGGAGTAATGGTATTTGAGAAGTCTGCTGCTCCATATCTGGTGAGTGGTTCTCAGAGTCGGTCAGTGTACCAGTTAATAATTTTGTTGGCTGTCCTGTTCGTTTAGTATAGTTCCGAGCTCCGTCAAGTACGTATGTTCCACAGAGACTCTTTTGCTCGGTTAAAATCTTTATTTGACAGTTGAGAGCATCTATGACTTCTGTCAGAGCGTGCTGTGATTCACTTGTAACATCACCACTGTCATCAATATCAGTCCCACCGGATACTAGCGAAGCTAATAAAGTATCTTTCTTAGTTGATGAGAAGCCCATGTCTACCATCATTTTCAAAGCTTCGGTTCTGCTCGATAGAACTGAGCAGAAACATTCATCTCTCATTGGTATAGTGACTAGACTACACTCTTCTATATTTGCGTATTTGACGTGATCCCCCACAGAGCCCAAACTCAACGCTGTACTCATGGTCTTTTTACATTGATCTATAATAACTTTTGCATATGCACTGTTGTTGAAAACTATACAAGTGTATAGAAATGCTCTAGTCTTAGTGTGAACATGCCAATAACATAACACCCTTCCTAATTCGTGTCGCTCACTATGGTTGAACAGGGCTACGCCTGGTAACTTCTGTGTCAGTCCTTGAATTGATTCAACTGGTAAGTTGTAACGTTTCAGTCTAGAGTAGAACACAACGTCGTTTGGTGTTTCGACCGTTTTTGACTGCACCTCCTCACATTTTGCAGCCATACCAACAATAAATTGACCTTGTGATGGTAGACAGACATGATCATATTCTTCTTGAGTTGTACCATAACATGTATCACAGAAGATTGGTACGTGTTTGGTCGACGGCGAGCATTCTAGAACACCTTCAGCTTCCTCCACTGTGTTACTATCCATGTCTAGGACAGTCGTTCCATACAGTAACAGCTTAGAGCCTATCACCAACGGACCTAGCGGCATCGCTTCGGTTGTGACTCTGTGAGATCTGAACTTTCGGAATTGTGTGATCGTTTCCTCGTTACAGCAATTGGTATTCCGACGCTGTCAACATTGGTGATAACCAACATAGAGTCTTCGGCTGCTGTGGGTAACATCCACCGGACGTGATATGGTGATAGAATAAGTGTGATGATGGCTTCTTTGGTCAAATGAGTAACTCCGTTAAGATTAATAGTCGATTCGTTTTTGTAAGATGGAAACTGGTTGAGTCGTAACATATTTGTAGAAACCTTTTGTGTGGTTAGAGATGAGTTGTAGGTGTCATAAAACAATATCATGTTTCTAGCCCACGGAGCAAGGGTGGTCAACATAGTGGTCATGGGTGATATGGGGGGTTTATGTACATGTTCGACCTCTCTTTTCTGTGAGCAGAAACTACATGTGTCGTTTATTGTAAAGTGATATTTGTCATTAGTCATATTTACAGAAATACAAGTGTGTTGATCTCCAAAGAAGCCACTTTTCAACAACATAACCATATGTTCTTTTGGTAGACCCAAATAGGTCTCTAATATGGATTCTTTAGACCCGAATCTCGGTGATGGTAATTTAGAGTCGCTGGAAACACACTGTTCATCACAACCCGTGTACGAGTGTCTAGAAGGATATGACGACATTGACCCGATGAATCCTAGTGATAATGACGGGCTGAGTCCAGTTAATGTAATCACTTTAGTAGAAAGTGATACGCTGTCGTATAACGATATGACTAAAGAACCAATGGACGCTTTAATAAATAATCCAAACGTATTCTCTAATTGTATGAATGAACTCACACCATACGTTGTTGACCCAGTTAGTGCGACTCATTGTGCAGTGTGTGCTCTGGGTGAAACGACTGAGGCTGCTCTAAATTGTATACCAAACGCTTCGGAAGCGTTGACACTGTTACACTCTCAACATAGTGACACCTCCATAACCGAAAGGGATATAAACGTGCATAGAATGCACAGATCCACAGGTGACGATTCGACCGAGGTGATTGAAAGCATGACATTATCGCTATTGACTAAAGCTTATATTACAGCAGACCAGGCATCCAATAGCACAGTGATATTAGTGAAAGGTCCAAAAGCTGTATTTCCGATATTCGACCATAGAAGTATAAGCTGTTTCAAGTCGGCGGTGAACGCATTCAACGAATTGGCTGGCACGTACATGAAATTGAAATCACAACTACGAAAATGACATCGACCGTCTACATCAGCCAATTGTCTCTGGTGACGATCGAATGGCAGACCTTCTCAAAACTACAATCAAAGACTATTCTAGTAACAGATGGATCCGTACATACGTGGCGGTGTGCAGTTGGTATAAATAAATACATGACAGAAATTATCAATTTGGGAAAAAGTGTTTATTATCTAGAGTCATTATATAAACCTCGTATATCATGTGCTCAAACAAATTATGACATTGTACATGCTTAAATAAATATGTATATTACACATATATACTACCTCTTGTCTTTTTAAGTTTAGTGTAACCATTGACTTTTGGTTTAACCCTAGCTATGTATATAGAAATAACAATGATTACTGTTGTAGTCAATATAAATGCAACACACCCACAAGCTATCCATATATACATGACAACATTGAAAGGTTTGTAGGTCTTCACTGTCGATATTGTCATTAGCCTATTCTTTACAGATGTCTTATACTTATTGTAGTACTCGTCAATACCATTGTAGTCACTTTTCTTACCATCAATAGCGTCTAGTTTAGACAGTTGGTTTAGAAGCGTATTCGACAGCAATATTATATTTGTGTTGGGAGCATGATCTTGTACAGCTGAGTTGAATCTGTTAATGTCAAGGACAATATCCGTGATAAAGGGATCATTGAGTATTGTCTGTAATTCACCACTACCTGCGGTCGGTGTGAATACAAAAGTCATATGTTCCAGTAGGTTGTATATATTTGTAGGCACCATCTTCATAATGTACAATAACACCAATCCCTTAAGTTGTTCCACGGTTACACGTTGATAATTCTCAACATTATCGGTAAGCATATTCCCATTTAGGTATTTAGTTAATATAACACCAAAGTTCTTAGAGTCTGTATATTTCACAATGTTAGGCGATTGCCGGTGGTTGTTGAGGAGAGTTTCAGCTTCATTAAATACATTGGGTAGAATGTCTCCTATGTACGAATGTTCTGTCGTAGACTGACTAGGTTGTGACTCAGTGGTAAAATTTGGATATACTTTACTTGACATTTCGGATTCAAGGGTTGTTGATGTAGACGTATTATCTGTAGCCTGGTGTGATTTTAACACTACAGTGGTTATTAATCCATCTGTGTTCAGCGTAATAGTTGTCATACCGTCTACGCTGTTGTTGGTAGTGACATTGTCAGCGACCACGACACTGCTGTTGGTAGTGTCATTTCCGTCCGTGACAGCGGCCTCAGCAGTGACATTTCCAGTATCATTTGTCGCATCTGTGTTATCAACAGCGGACCCCTCCGTGGCAACATTTACATCTGTAGTTGTAATAGTGTTGGTATCGGTGGTTGTCATAACATCTTTACCCGATGTATCTTGGGTAGTCGTTGATCTAACCACTCTTGAGTTAGATAATGCGCCATATATCCCACTAATCCACTCCTTGACGTGAGTCCCAACATCTTTAGGGACGTTAGAATTTCTACGTTGACTACCACCGTTCTGTCTCTTAGATATTGTACGACCTTGTCCCTTATTATTAACTTTCTTTTTTGTCTTCCCATCAGTATTTGATACATTGGTTGCAGATATTGTCGCATCTGTGTTATCAACGGCGGACCCCTCCGTGGCAACATTTACATCTGTAGTTGTAATAGTGTTGGTATCGGTGGTTGTCATAACATCTTCACCCGATGTATCTTGGGTAGTCGTTGATCTAACCACTCTTGAGTTAGTATTTGATACATTGGTTGCAGATATTGTCGCATCTGTGTTATCAACGGCGGACCCCTCCGTGGCAACATTTACATCTGTAGTTGTAATAGTGTTGGTATCGGTGGTTGTCATAACATCTTCACCCGATGTATCTTGGGTAGTCGTTGATCTAACCACTCTTGAGTTAGTATTTGATACATTGGTTGCAGATATTGTCGCATCTGTGTTATCAACGGCGGACCCCTCCGTGGCAACATTTACATCTGTAGTTGTAATAGTGTTGGTATTGGTGGTTCTACGTCGACTACCACCGTTCTGTCTCTTAGATGTTGCACGACCTTGTCCCTTATTGTTAACTTTCTTTTTTGTCTTCCCATCAGTATTTGATACATTGGTTGCAGATATTGTCTCATCTGTGTTATCAACACCGGACCCCTCCGTGACAACATTTACAACTTTTGTCTTCCCATCAGTATTTGATACATTGGTTGCAGATATTGTCGCATCTGTGTATGCTTGTGTCAATATATCAGTACTGACCTCTCTCTTTTTACGATTGACAAATGGACTGGCTAATGGTATGTCCTTAGCTACTTGTTTCACAATCCAACACATCAAATCATCTTTCCAAGGCATTTGTAATTCACAATTAAAATCAAAACAGTTAGAACACACAATGTTGGCACATAACATCTGGTATAATAGGTTGGTCATCATATCGATTATAACGTTCTTATTAAATATTATACGCTAATTAAATTAATACGATATTTGAGCTAGATTTATGTATACATGTCTGACATTTTTGGATGTAATCGTGTTGTACGATAATCTCCGAAAACACGATATCACCACAAATAATACAACAGGTATACATCTGTTTCATTGGTGTGTATATTATATAATTCGAACTATGTATCGTGAATGGTATAAATATCAATTTGGCAGAACAACATGAAGACACAAACTTCATCATGTCCAGAGTAGTCTGAGGATCATTGTGTCTTGGGTTACCTTTTTTTAAGGAAGACCTAAATGTTTGACATTTGTTACAGTACGAACATCTCAGGTCACCATTGTTGTTTGAATTCAAAGGTATGTGTTCGGTGATTACAAATTGGTCATAGTTAGCCCGAATCCAATTGAAATATATGTTTAAGGTAGTGTAGACTATAGTGAGTTGAGTTGTAGGGTTTGATGGTGGACCACCTCTCAGTTTTCCAAGTCTTATGTTGTCACATAACAGTTTTACTTCTGGGTAGAGTTGCTCTAGCACAAACAGTGGATCGTTGGCTGTGTAATTGGCCATCAACGTTTTGATCAGAGACGTTCTTTCTGAATAGCCAGCAAGTTCCTGGCTTGCTTTTTTTGTATAATGAAAGCCCAGACGTAGTTTATGGATATAACACTTATCCCTCAACTTCGGCACGTAGACGTTCCATTTTGTCACAATGCTTGACTGCTGCATAATGACTTTGTCTATGGTATCAAGTTGTGGGAGTGTCCACTTATCCTCCCACCCAGAATCCTTTATAAATCTGGTATACCCTCTCAATAGACATAGTCTTAACCTGGTGACATTTCTATCGGCTTCAGCTACATCACCCCACAACCATTCCTGGTCTTTGAAGATATCCTGAAATATTGACAAGACATTGTCCTTACTATAAGAAAACATTCCAGCTAGACTCACTACTAACCAGTTGAAAGAATTGACTCGGATATCTTTGAAGCAATTCCTGATAAAATGGCCACACGTCCTACCGACGTTGTAAATGCATGCGGAGAAAAACAGGGTTTCTGGATCATGACCCCACCCGATCTGGACCTCACTACGTTGTTTCGAAGTGGTGAGGACTACCTTGTTCCTAAGAGACTTCTTCCGGTTCTTCTTTTGGAGACCAAGCCTTTTGGTGCATTTTACAACCCCTCCATCTGTGATAAGACTTTGTGGACAGTCTACCCCGAGCACCTTGGTCATTTTATTGATAAGAAATATGACTTCAATATACTGGAAACCCAAGGTGATGGAGTGATGGCTGAATGGGTGACAGATGAAAAAATGATCGATTTGGCTCGAAAGGATGATGAGAATGATACAGCACTAGCTAAACGAGTGTTCTTTTGGGCAAGGGATCAAGCTCTAGTTGGAGAACAGTTGGACTGGGACACATGTTCCTCTGTTACACAGACTATACCTAAACACATTTGTTATCTATTCTTATGCGAAGCCGTTGTGGGTTCGGTCAAGACTATTACGTCAGAGGCGGTTCTTTCGGACTTGTACGGTTTAGCTAGATCTGCATGGTTTCAGAGCAACTACAGTGCAGAGACTACTGCTTATTTCATGAAACCAATGTTTCCGCTCATGAAAACTACTTTCAAGTTGTTTCGTGGTTATACCTTAGTATCTAACGGTAAAACCTTTGAGTCTGATAAGTCTTTTGATTCCAGCAAGAATGACTTAATATGGGATGCACAAACGTTGAATCAGATGGTACAAAATGACCATCTGGGTAAACACTGGTGGGATTATATACACCCAACTATCAAACGTAGGATGGCGTATAAACCGACATTATTCACAGAACAGGACGGTGCAGCATACAGGTCTAGATACATTACAGACACTGAACTGTGGCTTCAGAGCGACGGCTTTCTGTGTGGTATGCACAACTGCTTTATCATATCATTTAACAATATCATGTCTGTTAAGACATGGTATAAGCCCATAGAGTCAGACCTAACAGACTTGGAAGGACTCAATATTGTGAAGAAAAGACTGCTCAATGTAATGGGAAATCGTACCATCATGCACATCACTGGCTGCAAATTGGAATTTGGAGATCAATTTGGACTAGTGTCACCTGTGGTCCGAAAGCTGCAAGAGAGTGAATTCTATAAAGTGACCTTACTGAGGAATACATTACTCGACACCGTCAATGACTTTGATTCCAAGCAGACTACCAACAGAATGATGTCAAAGAAGTCTGAGATATGTAAAGACTTCAATCTATATGGATTGTGGGCAGACAATAACAAGTACGGAGGGTTTAGTTGTATTGGAGTGGACGATTACACATCCGTCAACTCAACCGGCAATGTCATCACCTCTGGCAACGTTGGTACAACACCTAAGTCACCTCTAAGTAGGAACATAGAAGTTGTGTTAACACATGATGTCCCACCATTCTGTAGCCTGTCTTTAGCTATGGTGATGAGACAAATCTTGTTTGGTGAACTGGCGGGGCACATGTGTCTTATTACTCATGACAATAAGACTTTAATGGCCCTGAAAGAGAGGTCAACGTCGACCCTGAAAGACACAATCAAAGGTATCGTCAGTCGGGGCTTTGGGAAGGCCAACTTCACACATTTGACATTTGACTGTGAAGGTGATGATGTTGTCAAGTCCGGTAGTATGAAAACGTCCAAATCATATATCAAAGGTCATATGTTCATTAATGCTAAGAAAATATGGGCCCAACATCATAAGGTTAACACACTGAACATGAAGAATCTACCACCAGCCTTGGCAAAGAAGCTCACTGATTTGGATATAAACTACGACTACTACAATTCTGGTGACACCAGATACGTCCCAATGAAATTGTTGAGGAATGGCAGTGATGTTAAACAAGAACATGTCATGAAACACAGCAAGTATTACATATACGCACCCACCTTTGTCACCTGCTACTTACGATCCTTCTTTGGAGGCATAAGCTCTCTCAACACAAAGCTAGCCATCACATTTCCAGATGTGACCTACACATCCTTTATGATAGGTACAGATCACGTCGCTCAGACACTAAAGACTGCTGAGGTCGCTTCCACAGCTCTGTCATGTCCAGAAACGATGTCAGGTCAAGCTCTGTTGGCCAGTCTGGCCATGGACTTGTACACAGACAATGGTGTGACCAAACTGAACATTTCGTCTGTCAACTGTAGTATGTCGACGCTGACCAGTCAACAATGGGACATCCTAATGTTAGAACTGAATGCTAAGAATATCGTATTATGTAATGACGATGTCAGAAATTGTGACAACGCTGAATGTAACGATGAGTTAACTGAGCAGCCACACACTTCCAACCAGTGTACGCAGTCAAGATATCCAACTGTTCCGGCTTTGAAGAAACTGGAAGCTGTGTCTGACAGCATCATGAGTCAGGCTAGAGGTTTCACCAAGGAGTTCAACCTCCCAGACGTTGACGCCATTGATGACATGTTGATGGCAGCCTTTGATAAGTCCACAGATGATGACAGCGAAGAGGAACCCAATACATTGCCTAAAGGCGGTGAGGCTACCAAAAGAAAGAAGTCGTCGGATAGTGAACAAAGAAATAAGTTTTTTTAAACTATAAACCATTGATACTGAATGTGTGTGTAGAACATGTTTCGTCTACAAATGTCTTCGATTGATAGTCAAGTGTGTAGGATAACAGCTTATATTGTCCTACTTTCGGTGTATAGCTTTCAATTATATTTTGTAATCAAACTCCAAACCGTGCCAATATACGATACTATTGTATGTCATGTGAATCAAACAGCCGCTGTAATAAACGAACATGTTGTGGATAACATGCTGATAAGCGAGATTGTCATTGGTTGTTTGATCAGTATTTACTATGTGAAAACTATCTTTTTAACTATGAAATGGTCGCATGTTATGGATAAAGTTGTACCATTAGACGTCAAGGTACACGATGACGAGACTGAAATCTGGCTACAAACTATCGATGACACTGACGACGACGATCAACCCTACAATGATAATACAGCTTTGAACGAGTGTGCGGCAGACAAACACATGGACATCAAAGAGTCAGTCAAGTCAAAACGTGTCAATAAGATAACCTTCAAAGAGAGGACTGGTTCATTCTACAAGTACATACTCAACGACTGTGTCCCATTCAGGTGTCTTGGAGTGTTCAGTCTTATAATTCTAAATTTCTTGTATGATCCGGGGACAATTGTTGTGGTCTCTATGTATTCTGTGGCCGGTCTTTTTTTCTTAGCATCTGCTATGATCATGTCAATTAACATATACAGACCGCTGACTTACTCCATATTATCTGAAACTGTGATGGAAAGGGTATTTAGTAGTAAGACCGATGGTGTCATTGTAGCATGTGTGGAGAACGCCACTCTATACTCGGCTGCCGTGTTCTTTCTTAAGGCTGTCAACGAAGCTATCTTACATAACTATGTAAACTACTTGTGGGTTCTAATTGGGTTCTACACTATTGGTCAGTTTTGTAGACTAGTTTTCTACCTCAGTGTTACTAAGCATTGGTACGTATTTGATGTCACAGCAATTGTTATTGGTTCATTCGCTTTATATGTTTGTCAATTGTCTCAAATACATTTAACTGTATTTTTTTTCTGTAGTGGTATTATAGTATTACTATTCAATATCACATTTTCACTGATACAGATGTATAGGATACATCGTCGTCGGGTGTTCGGTACAGCTGTATAATATATACGTTAATGTTCAAAACTGATACTAACACGTTTTTGTTTAACAGACAATCTATAGAAATGTTTTATTTACTCAGTATTTATACCGTTATTGTATACAATGTCTGTAATAAACCATGGAATGACTGTGGGTGTACGTAATTACATTATATTATGTGTATTTACATTTCATCTAACTGCCTGTGGTAGACAAACTATATTCAAAGTGAGTGAAGATGAGAGTAAAGCTATTGCGTCTCTGAAAAGGCCATCAGATTCAGAGATATACAATTTCACAAAGGATATTCTTCAACATTGGGAAACGACTAAAGACATATCATACGATGGTATTACGTATAAATATCAAGCACCGTTTGTGACGTTGGTGCCACATAACTGTGTCAAAGTTGCGGATGTTGACCACGACTTGTGGGAATGTATTGGTACAACAGAGAACGATGTGGCTGTGGTTAGAGTCGAAAAGCCGACAGCCACTTTGCCTACGTACTGTACACACTATTGTACGACTAGTTTCTCCGCTAAGTGGCAGGTAATCTCTAAAGTACACCCTGTAGCTATGGTCAGTCCATTCATAGAAAAGGTTGATAACTGTATTAAAGTTGCAATAGACTTCAACTGTAAAGAAAAGGCGTATGATCAGTATCCAATGAATTACGTATCCATCAGTTTGTATGCTGATATAGGTCCAAGGAACTACTTTATCAACAACACCCACGAAGTAGAATGCTTGGGGAATCAGCTCACGTGTTCCGCCTTTCGTATAATCAAGCATGCCATTTACGGCACAAATTATAGTATAACAACTACTGACGCTTTAAACGTTAGGGGCTCACCGTATGGCTGTCTACTCACGTATTTGGGCTCAGGTGACGTAGAGAATGTTGGTATGTGTTACGATCAGCTAGGACCTAGGATAACAAAGCCGGGTGGAAAATCAAACTACATAGTGACAAAAGATGTGCAGGATTTCGGCATCACCAATATGGGAGACGGAAATCCTCCAGCTATGGTTACATGTGAACTATCAACAACAGTATATACAACTAAAGGAGAATATAGATTCTACATGAATGTCCCACAAACTATTGGTCTTTGTGAGGTGCTGTTTGTCCCACCGAAGATACTGTCGTCTACTAGCTTAGTCTATGATGGTACAATGTTGAAACAGCTGAGAGCTTACGTACCATCTCTCATATTGGTGTTACCTATATACAACATTGACTTCATCACTAGCAGCAACGTAGACGACATTATTAGGTACTTGGCTATAAATGTCATATCTGTGGCTGGCAGTGGTATCATGTTAGATTTCAGCCTACTAGGGTCGTATTCAAACAACCTTGAAGGTTTCGTGACAAAGACCGTCTTAGCACTAAAGGCGTATGACATCTTCACAGTAACCATTAAACTACCTTTCACTAAATCTGTTAGAAATAAAATTCAATACACGCAATTGAATCGTATGGTATCGGGTTACATAGTTCCGACGGATATGTTGAGTCACAAGACTCAGAATGGTGAAATCAGGTGTCAATTGTGGAGTGGGGATTTGGCTCCAGAATCTATCATCAATATAGTCACTGATACTATCAAACTAGTTCCGAAAGAGCTGATCATAGTCGGGCTATCTATCAGTGGAGTAATATACGACGACCAGGCACAGCCAATACTCTATGGTGGGGGGACAACGCCTGGTCAGTTGTTAATGGCTGACATAGCTTCTGCTGGGTTTCAGTGTACGACTACTTCTACACAATACTGTTGTATTGGTTACAATTACATTATGGATAAAAGCTCCATTGATATAAGCTACAAAAAAGTGTTAACATCATATATCTCGCTAGACATGCTCCAAGAACAGATTAGGTTGATATCCGCGACATTTGGTTTAAACAAAATATCAATTGTCGCCGTCGACACAGACTACACGGTTAGGCGAACCAATCTCCCCGTATTACAACAATTGGCTATGTACATCCAAAGCCTACCATTGATGGTCTCCACCACCAAAGTAGATGCTAAACACTTTGTTCAGGCTAGACATGTACGTGATGTTAAGTCTGGCAAACAACTCAACAGAAACATGAAAGTCAATTATTTTGTAGGACCATCCATTAGACTGTCATGTCCTGGTTTAATAGGAGTGTACGGGACTATATACATCGTCAACAGACCTTATATTGAATTTCATGCTAGCGGTCTATTTGAAAATGTATATGTTGCTTTAACTAATACGCTAACATCGTGTACTCCAGGCAACCCCAGAGAGACACTAAAGCAGTCAAAGACCGTCCCTGTAGAGGGAGTCGATGTTAACACAATGTTACCCTCTATCAAATCTAATCAATATCTGGTTGGTATAGACGATCAAGGTCAGCTCATCGAATACCAACCTCCAGTTAATGCTGTATGTCAGGATGTGAACACAGATACCATAGATCGGCTGCAGTATGTCACAATCGACGGTTCCGTAGTGTTTTCAGACCCGGCAGTCAGCGATAAGCTGAATGTTGTAGTGATACCTAAAGGTGTTTTTAACATCATGTCAAATTTTACTTATGGAGTAGACTACATCAACTTCAATTCGACATGTATAGATTATGATGTGACGGCTCTACCATCCTGCTTTCTCACAGTATGTGGTGGAGACAGGACTTGTTTATCTAATGAGAGATCGCCTTGTAAAAACGCTGAAACTATCCTCAACGATGCTAGACGGAGCGGTATAATGATGAGAGCAGCCTTCGACCAATTGTACAGGGAGGAAGCAAAGGCTCAAATGTACGAAGAGCCGCCCAACACCGATGTTGGCGGTAGACAGAAGCGTGCAATAGGTGTGATTGTAGCCGCCGGAGCCATAGCCATCAGTTTGGCTATGAGTGCTGCAGCTTTAGGTGTTGCAATACATACAGCCAATAAGGTATCAATCCTAGACCAACGGACATTAGAAAACTCAAATCAAATTCTAACCATACAAGGTCAACTGATTAACGTCACCAATATGTTAGACAAAAACATTGAGTTGACTAACATCAGAATAACGGAGCTCCAATCTGAGCTCAATAAGAGATTCATGGTGATCAACAACAATTTCGAACGGCTAACGTCTGAACTCAGAGAATTACAAGCGTCCACCAGTGATACGTTTAAACAAACATTCGGTTTTCAAACCTGGTACGCTCAAGTGTCTAGTATAACTACTCAACTCACTCAAGCTGCTATGCAGATTCAGTACAAGGCCCTGAATATACAAACTTGTATATCACAGTTACAGTCTGGAAAGATGGGATCGTGTCCTTCTGGTATAGAGGTCATGGTTAACCATCCAGGTATATCTGCTGTACCCACGGTAGAAGCTTTATTGTACAGAAATCGTAAGTTGTTTATTGTCAATAGAGTCCCAAATATGATAGAAACCGTTGTTGTACATGAGGTTATAGGTATACCAACAATGAGTAAAGGTGTACCATGTTGGCCAGACTACGATGTTTGGATGTTCAACAATACATTCTACCAACCCGGTACGTGTTATGAAAGGTACTGTTATGAATTTAGCATCCACGAAAGGTTCTATGAATGTCTAAAGGATACTTCACAATGTAAGGTCTCCTGCTCACAATGTTATAAGAATGTATGTTATGATATGAAAACTAAACAATATGTATTTACTGTCGGTTCTATTGTCACACATATTAAGGCGTCACCGCCTGTGGAATTTGACAGACCCACCATTGGAGATTCGTCTTACAATCCTATGGTCGAAATTAACATCACAGATTCCGAATTGACAGCATTACTTAACGGGTCTATTGTGCTAATAGATATCCAACAGAATATAGCTGAGATGGAACATAGTATGCTCAGTTACAAGAACAGATTTAATGCTTTGGGAGTTTTGGTAAATAACAGTAGTGTATTTAATATCGTTACAATTGTTGTGTTCATCATTATATGCATTTGGTTGATTGTACTAACTGTTATGTATTGTAGACAGACCGCTGGTTATAATATACGATATGAACCAGTCAAGACCCGTACAGTTTTATAGCATGTTGTAGTGGTTTATAGTAAAGATGTAGTTGAGTAGTCAAATCAATTGTTTATTTATGTAGTTGAGAAATGTAATCAAACACATGTACATCACATAATAAAATATATACATACAGAATCATGGTATAATTCATTACAAATCCGTATCAGAGTCTGTAACAGTTAACACTGTAGCATCGCCATCAACATCAACTATAGCTATATGTGAGCCTTTAGGGTTGTCATGTGTCACAATCTGTTCAGTGGTTTGCTGGTTTGTTGACTCAATCGGTTCCACATAATCGTAGTGGTTATTGTAGAATGTTACAAATAATGATTTGTCTTCATATGTTGGTACAGTATTAGTGTAACATGTAATGATGGTAAGATCGTAATTAAACTTGCTAGCTAGATAGACCATTTCCTCCCAATATAAAAAGTAACTGTTTAACTTAATATCATTGGCATAGTCCAATTGTGTTTTATAATGTCCTTTGGGGATGGTACCATTTTTAGCGGATTCGAACAATATGTTTCGTAACTTATCGACAGTCAAGGATGCATTCTTTAAAGAGAAGCAGTGTAAACCGCAATTGCCATCCTTGCGGGTTTTCACAATCTTTAGATTATTCGTTTGACAGAAAGTACGAACTGTGGGTTCAGTGTTGAACATTTGTATGGTTTTTAAACTCATTTCAGTGGTCATGTTTAATGGTCTACCAACCTCAAAGAATCCGTTGGGATTATATGTGAAAAGTATGGGTGTGACGACACCAGGTTTGGTTTCGTATAAGTGTATGTTGTCACCGAATGGGATGACAAACATAACGGGTATGTTGTATGTGCTCAAGTAACTCATGTAATTGTAGGTATTCCTAAAGTCCAATGGATTCAATGTAAATGACAGATATTGATCTGTTACATGACTGTTAGATAGACGTAACACACTGAGGTAAGCATTGAAACTTCGGGCACAACCATATCTCTGGTAATGATATTTTTGGTAGAACTTGTTTAACGCTTCACATTCTTTTTTGACCATCTCCTGAACTTCTAATGTATTGGCTTCGGTGTTATACATAACGCCTGTAGAATATTTAGAGATTGTATCATGTGATACATTATTGTTAAATGCAACGAATGAGTATTTCCTACAATCAGGCATAGTTTCTTTTGTACCATTGACATTGGGTACAGCTGTATCAGGTTGAATAGAAGGAATGAGGGCTGACTCAATAATTGTGTGATACATCTGTATGCTAGGGGTTACACGTGTTACGGTTCTCTTTAACAGAATGTGTTGCATAGCCTCAGATCCATTCAACCTAATATCTGATGAACCAGCCTCATTAAGCCTAACCTTTGACAGTCCAAATAACTTTGTCGGACTAGAGACTCTCGTAGTAGCACCTTTCGATACAAAGAAATGTGGTGAGATTATCAATATGTCATCACTGGTTGTTACAGTCATCTCTGTTGGCTGTTTAGTATGTTTTGGTAATTCGTGAGCGGTAGTTGCAGGTGTTGGTAATTCGTGAGCGGTAGTTACTGAACCTCTGATAGGTGGTTTCTTAGACATCGCCAAGGTCTTTATGTCGGTAGGAAACATATTTATCAGATCGTTGAGTATCTTACCATCACCTGCTTGAATATCAAACGATTCTAGAGTCTTGAGTGTTGACATGGTTTTGGTTTCAGATACGTTCATGTGCATGTATGTCAATGACTTCAAGTAGTTTACATAAGCACGTGTGTCGCTTACATTACTCGCTATGTTAGTCAGAACACGGTTTTTTGGATCCGAGTCCGATGTCACAGCTTTATCGCGGGTCATGTAAGATATCATTAGGCCAGCTAATGGGAAGCTCACATAGTCTACGTTTGTCAACATACCGATGTACTCTTGGTCTGTATTTTTTCTTACATCATCTAGATCCACTTGAAACTCAGTCGCAGTAATGCTGTTCATTGTCATTTTCAGCCAGGTGTTTGGAAGAACCATAAAGTCGTACCAGTTGTTTGTTTCATGAAGGAAATAGTATCCCAAGTTAAACGTGAATGTGTCAATGAGACAGTAAAACATTGCAGATTGCTGAAGAACACTCAGACCTTTCGTGTAATGGTTGAATAATAACTCTACAAGGTTTGTGAGACCGTCTACGTGTACCAACATCGGTGTTTTGGCTATGAGAATTTTGTAGGTCTCTAGAAGGTCCCCAGACATGGTTGGGGTGTGGATCCGAACTGTCAATTTATTGGCCATTGTTTCTGCCTTACACAGTAACGTTTGATCCAACGTCGTTGTCAGGAATGCATGTTTCCACATTAGTCTCTTTTTAAGAATCCTGGGAATGACGACATACATCACCCAAAGGCAATATACTATCATTCCAGATTCCGTCAGTTTGTCCCGAGGCCCACGATCCTTACAGATTGCTTTGACATTTTCCATAAAGGGGGTAGATCTCAGCATCCCAATACACAGATTCAAATTCATAATCTGTTCATTGTTGCTGTCATATATGTTAGCAGCGTGTGGTAGTGTGAGCGTACACATGATTTGTTGAAGACTTTGGACTGCGTCGTATTGTTGCCAATTATGGAATGTATCCACCAATGTCAACAGTCTACTACTGATGGTTACATCCATGTATGAACACTGACTGATGTCACAAGCATTCACTATGTTTCTGAATAGCTTGACATTGATTGTCGTATTCAGACTCATACAAAACTGTATGAAGGCTCCTGACATATTACCTTTCACACCGGTTTTATGAGTGAGATAAGATAACTTCCTAGATCTATTCATAAAATCTGGCCACGTTGCATGTCTGTTCAAGCATTGATTAAACTTTACTGGAAACTGTGGTAACATAAGCGTACTATAACTGAAGACTACATCATTCAGTGTGTTCAACAGTTCCAATTCAGTGATGTTAAAGTATCTAAGGCCGGATTGGAGACTATCACCTCTCACAGTCAATCTCATTATTGGACGGGACTCTCCTTTGATCCACTCATATATGGGGTGATTGGATAATGTCAGTGTTGGAAAGTCTACACACATGGGTGCCTTTACAGTATCTACAACATTAGAAATTGAGATTTCAATATCTCCGCATGATGGTAATAGACTTAGTTTGAACAGTGAGACCCAGGATATAAACTCTGTTGAGTATATTACACTGTAACGGTTAAGACAATGTATGGCGTATTCAGATTCTACAACAGCTGCAGATTTTTTGGAGATGGTTGGTGACTTGTATAACGTGCACATGATATAACACCACAATATACAAAGCTCCAGAAATTCAACTGGTTCCTGAGTGTCTATACACATTTGTCTCACTAGCTTCATGAGAAAGATAGACTGTTGATGAGATAGTGAATCTATGTACTCGTTTGTAGCTATAGTCAGCAAGAGACCACAAGATAATCCCTGGTTCACAGAGCATGCATAGAGTTTTCCGTATGAATTAGATATTTTGAACACGGTGTGGTTATTGTGATTGTCTAGCTGACTAACTGTATAGGTTGCGAGTTTGTGACATATTGCACATTCCACCATTTGTCCAATGATACCGTTCTTTAATTGCAGAATAAAGTCTGGGTCTCTAGGCATGCTGTGAAACGTTAGATATATGAATAGTGGTGCGTTCAGATACACGTCAAGTAATGATGGTATACAGTCAACGTTGAACCTGTTTGCAAACTGTACAAATCCAAGATTGATAATCAAAAGCTTCATGATACTATGCATATTTCTAGTATATTCGTTTGTACAAAATACAATCGACTTGATTCTTTGAAAGTAATGGAACCATCCTTTGTAATCTTTACAACACAGATATAGATTTGTGTTGTGTGGGTCAAGGGCTTGATGGATGTAGTTGTTCAATACCTGACCTGGAATATACCTCACTGCAAAACGTGGTTTAACAGTTTTGAGAAGTTCAGCCTTCAGATTAACAGAGTCATCAACTAGCCACGTATCATAGTTTTTTAGGCGTAACCATTGAGGTGACGAATCAACATATTGGTTACAGACACCAATCCTATTATGTGGACATGATGTAGGTTGTTTGTTAGGTTGTCTGTATCTTGCATTAATTAGCTTAGACTCGACGTCGTCCATCATAGCAGGTTCAGAATGTTGTAAGAGCGGCTATGGCCTTCCTAACACGGCTATCACTGGAGTCTGTTGTGACTGTCAGGATACATTTGACCTTTTCCAATGTATCAGCTAAAGTTATTACATTTTGTCTGTGTATGTAATCGCATCTTTGAGTTGCCTCCAATGCCAACACTCTGTTTAACAATATTGTCTTGTCTATGTGGTCTATGTTACGTTCCACACACTCTGTTTGAAAGTAGTCGCGGAAATCTGTTAACAGATTGAATAACGTTTGTTTCTTCAGCTGAAGAACATTAGCCTCTGTTATAATAATGTTAATTTCAGTAAGCGCGAGGTCGACGTCTGCCTTAACAACTGGGTTACGTGACAGCAGCATAATAATGGTCTGACAATGACTACTCAGCTGACTGGTTAGTAGTGGTTCATCTCTAGCCTCGGCCAATATCTTCTGAATCACATATGAAGATAAATCGTGTTTGTGTAATCTCACAGACACGTTGGCCGCATTCTTTACAAATATCAGAGTGTCCTCAGACACTCCAGGGGATGTTTCGGCTATACGTTTCGACCAGAATGTCTGTATAGACTTTACTAGTTTCATCACTATGGTCGTCAACTTATATGATGTGTCTCTAGGACCCAGTTTGTCCATCATAACGTCAGCTAAGGTTATAGCGATGCTACAAAAACAACTATCCAATGTGGTTCTATCGTACCATGAAGCTGGGATGATATCTTTGATGGCTTGTGTATACAATTCATTGTCAGCCGAGTGCTGAGCAAATGCAAATCTGTGAAGAGCGACAACATTAGAGTCGTCGGTTGACTCTAAGTATTTGTAGTCTCTGAACAACTTTTGTAGTCTCTTCACTACATTGTTGAGCATCCTACCGTATTGTACATTCACTCCATCTGACATGTCAACATCTCTAATTAACGCGGCCGTCTGTTGGTTACACTCAGTTTGTTTGAGTAACATGTCCATCTTGGTCCGTATGTCTGCAAGTGTTTGGGACTCATGACACATTTGTGGCTGTGGTTTATGTGGATACAATGTCTTGAATATAGGGTTGTATCCAGCTACATGACGTTTACCAATACCTGTTGACACTTGGGACTCGTTGCTACTCACGTGGGATGTAGAAGATATACTGTGTTGTTCGGCTGTCGACTGTCTAAACAGATGATTGTCTTGAATTTGATGTGTGTGACTTGTGTTGAATAAATTGTAGACCGGCTGGTTTTGACTCAGTTGTGGTCGGGTAGGTTCTGTTTCCATCAACCCATCACCTTGAGGATGACGAGTATTGTAATCGTTTATGGGAGATGTCGTTGGAGTATTCTGACCGGATAACATTACCACTTGGTTTCCACCGACTTGGTTGTTGTCAAGCAATTCATTGACAATATTAGTCAATACACCCTTAGGTTCCAGTGTCATATCGAAATTGCCATCCAACACCTCTTGGTAGAATTGAGCCCCGGCCATGTCGGATGACGATGATGTCGCGATCGTGAGTGAGTTAACAGCCTACCTGTGGAAAAACTATATAGGTTATATAGACGACGATACGACCGATCCCAAAAACTATGTAAACATAGTAGGCTCTAGGCCCATTTTAGAGGCCTTGACTCTCCTATCAATAGATAGAGATGTTGTCAGGTATATGATCTGTGGCTGTGAAGTACCATACGTTGATCTGTATGATTTAATAACACAGAAATGTTGCATTGTTACTAAACAAGCCCAATGTGAGATACATGACAATTACAATTCGTTGGGATGGATTGTAGAAACGAAATTTACCGTTCAACCACATAATATAATAAAGCCATGTTCGGACAATCCTTTCAACAACATGTCAGACTTCTACCTTTTCAAAAGCGCTATTCTAACAGACGACACTACGTTGGGTATAGTGATCACAGACAGGGACTCTGACTTTATGTGTCATGGCAGGTTCTTTATTCAACTGGTGTTACATGAGAATCATAAGTTGGACATCGGTTCGACTGGTACGTGTTCTATATTGGGTGACACAGCCTTTGGAGTATACAGAATCCTAAAAACCATACCGTACGACTCAGTGTGCGTCTCAGTTCCAGACAATTACCCACTACACATTGTTCATACGCTGTTGGGTTTATTAAAGGGGGACATGTTAACCGGTTCACCAACGTATGTTAGGGTTCTCGTCCAGCCGGCCGTTAAAGTCTCCATAAACCTAGTGTCATTAAAGATGTATTCCTTACCACTACCAAACGTGATGTCTGTTGTGCCCGATCACGTCGTTGACACAACCGCCAATGCGACCGATGCGTCGAGGTGTGAGATGTTGAGACACTTTGGTGGACGATGTGATAACAGTCCAGTGTTTGTTGCCATACATATATTCAACAACGTCTTACTATCGTTTCCTAAGCCCGAAATGTCTACCTATCTTACTAAAGTCGAACCTGTCACATTCAAGGAGGTTATGTCTAGTTACTGTCAGGTGGTATGTCGTTCATTCTGTAGAGGATGGGGCAATGGTAACAACAGCTTACATTTCTGTTCTGTAGGATCCGCAGCTCACGATCGGACGTTTATGAGATCTGGAGTGTCTTCAAATACATTCAGACTATACCTAGACAAAGTTGATTGTGTACAAGTCGATCTAAAGACACATATTATACACGTACCTGTCGACAACTTTACAGGTGCCTGCGCCTTAAGTCTACTTGTGGTTTTGGAATGTTTGTATCACTTCCGCAACACACATTTGTTCATCTTGGCTAACGTAAACTCTGAAGTCTTTTGTTCTCTTATGATTGAAGCGTTTAACCTACATACGACCAACATGTCTATGTACACTATATACATATATTGTACAGGCGTCGACGTACTTAGGCTGCCAAACATGAAGCCCTCGGCTCACTCGTACGTATCACCAGATTGGTCCGTAGACAGCGCTCCTATAGACTTGTTTAGAGTGCAGGAGATGGGTCTTAATGTCTCTGATTTGATGAGACAGAACATACCACATACAGAATTCTATGAGGACGCAGTCGACGTCCTCATACGTTTGGTCAGAAATGTCACACTTGGATCTTGTGTAGGTGGGATTCGAGAAAATGCTATCAGTCAGTTTATAATGGGTGAAACTCCAAGCAGAATTGAACAGTTTACAGATTGTATATACAAATGTCTTCAGCCACAAATATTGAAAGTTCTATTCATATTCTGCGACTACGCAATGGACAGACACCATGTAGTGTATGTGCCGTACACCCCCAAAGACCATATGGTGTTTCTCTACTACATAAACTGGTATAAAGATGTATTTGGTACAAACGTTAAAGACGTGTGTGATGCTGTGGGTGAAGACTACTGGTCCACCCTGACAGCAACTGATTCTGTAGTGTATTTCAATACATTGACCGAGATAGACAATCACAATGTACTCTCGGATACATTGTCAACAGGTGACTTTAGTACATTGTACCAGATTGACAAATATCACTCAGATGATCGGTCAGTATTGTTATCTCATAGGGAAAGGGTACTATTTGATGACAGATTCCTACTGTCTTTCCAGGACGTAAAGTTGTATCATATGATATGGTGCCTGACACTCTCACCCATAGGTCTGAAACTGATACCTAGAGATCCTAAATTGAATTTAGAAATCCGTACCGCAAACGTGTCGGGGTCAACGTCGACCCCTGGGCTACAATGTTTACAGAGACCACTATGTGGTCAGGAATATCTTAAAGCGTCTTACGACGAAGCCTGTTATCTCGGATGGCGAAGTACGTGGAAGTCTCATGTTGCAGTCGATCCCGACGCAGACAAACCCTCCTTTGCTGTGTCGGAGGTGTTGAGGTTGTTCTATGAGATCATACACCCAAACATTGACGACCTAAGAGTTGACTCTATCGTATCATCATACGAGCTTAAGCCTATGTACAATAAAATGGTTAGTGAATTTAAAAGTCTATCCGGATTCCTTTCTGTGACTACAGACATAGTTGCCTTATCACAAAACACCTACATGGTTTATAGGCAAGCAGGAGCATCTTCTGTGAGTTTAAAGGATTTCATTTGTTCATCACCGAAAGCAAACCTCTTAATACTACTATTAGCAACAAACGAGGAGACCACAGCTCCTCTGATTAGTAGAATGCTCAATCCGGCTGACATACACGATGGCGAGTGTACCTATTATAACAAATGGATCGACATATTACTCTTGGCATATTCTAAGACCTTTGGCCCAGTATATGTGTTTGAACAAAACACGTGGAAGATTAACACGTCCGTGGCAACATTGGATACATACACATTGATAAACATTATGCCTTACAATAGAACTAAGAAAGACGTGTACGTCAACACCCCAAACATATGTAAACGTTTCGTATTTGCTGGTCTCTCGCCTATGTTGTATTTGAGAGGTGTAGGACCTTTATTACACCTGTCTCTGAATCGGTTACCAATTGTTGTTGATAATGTCCAATTCAGGACTAATGTTGAGTCGTTGGCCGAAACAGATATGACCATATTGTGGCCAGAGCCACAATTGTTGCCTACCAGCGTGACCCATACGCAAAAGGCTTCGACTGATCTCAAGATGCTTCGAGGGATAAAGGACCCTTCTAGTGGAATATTCTGTCCCAGACTGCCACCACCGCCAGTGTCTAAGGTTGATTTAGCTATTGAATTTAGTCAGGATATGACACCCGTACTATTCTCAGTCAACACCATACTGAGTCAGAGCGAACAGCTGTGGGATGTGTCGGCTGAGAACATTGTTAGGAAAGCTGGGGTTGTTAAGCTGGGCTCTGGACAAGAGATACCATGCTCTGGCCTTATTCACGACATCAAGGTCGTGTCAAAGTTGGGATTTAGATGTAGGATGGTGTCTAGGAAATTGGCGCCAGGCTTTGATAGATTCGTCAATAGAATAGTGACCAATATCAATGAGTCTGTGTGGACTACTGGACTGACCAAGGTCGAGGTCAGAACACTCACTGGACCTCTATATCCGATGTATATGTCTCGGAACATTGGTCTGATTGTCATTCCAGCAGCAAATTCGAACGTGTCAGTCCCAATGTTGGAAGATCACCCTCTCAGAGTCGACATTGTGATAGATGCAAAAGACTTGATTCCAGTAATCATGAAGAATATATTCAGATACACTGAGACACACATTAGGTGTTCACGCAAAGGTCAAACTATTATCATACAACAAATACTGTCAGCTGCAGCTGTCTTGGTGGGGAATAACAGCAAACAAATCATTTTGAGTACACCTGAAGGTCCTAGCATATGGTTACATACCACCTATGGTCATGTAGCAAAAACAGAAGATGATGTTGAAATAATACATCAAGGTGAATATGTTGGAGTGAAGGCTGTGTGTGCGTCAACATTATCTGACACGTTAAGCAAATCCACAGGTGTAACTATGTCACCAAACAACTACACTGTCGTTTTCTACGACCGTGAACATGACTATAATGAAGCCAAGTCTCTAAAAGACTTTACTGCCAGAACCATTCATCACTTTTTCATACAGCCAGATATGTGGCCCAAACAGCCTAAAGACATAATGGCCAGAATATCAGATTATGAGATTGTAAACAACGTTCCTGTCGTGTCTAACTTGACTCTGGCGGATGTAGTCCCAACTAACGTCACTCCTGCCCACGCCGAAAGGATCATGTTTAGATACATGTCAGCATCAGTGGCTTGTGATGGAGCAATCCTATTAGACCACATACAGTCAGTGCCTGAAGTGGATGACTTTCAGTCCCAGACTTCCCCAAGGGCCGAATGTGAGTGCTTATTGTTAGCAAACGTCTACAATGCTAAGTCTCTACACGACATTGTCGACGATGTACTGACTGAAACAAAGAATTCAATGTTGGACGTCGATATAATGGTAGAATCAATCTTACCAACCAAGTACAAGAAACACACTATACCCTATAGGGTGATATATAACAATAATACTATATCATCGTTACACATGGGAGGAATGGAATTCGAATTTGGTAATATTGATGCCGTCGATGGAATTGTGATCACAAAGACTAACGACTCATTGAATGCAGTATCAGTAGGAGAAGATGGAACCGTGTGTATTGAGTCAGACTTCCAAACACCCAATGATATCTGGAAGTCTATATTGTCAATTTGTAGTGTTGGTGGTCCGCACCCCGTTCTACATCTAAATTCACATGTCATTGCCGATCACACAAATAACAACATCATTGTTGTATGTAGAGTGTTGTCATGTATGTATAGGATCAGCAGTCACACTCAAATACCGTTTCCTAAGGTTAAAATATTGGGTCGGATGGGAGTCATAGATTACTTTGTCTCTAACATGGTAGTAAACTTTATGTGTCACAATGACATGTGTTTTGTGTTTACAAAATCCGTTGACCATTTGAATACTCACGTCAGAAAGTTTATACCACACTCACACACAACTAGACTACTATCATACTCAAGACTGGTGACACTGAGAGAGCAGGTATGTAGCGATATACCAGAATTAACACTGAGAGATGACTTTCAGACCACTGTAGAAAATGGATTATGGGTCACAATTGTGATTTTTCTTACAGCACATGGAATATATCTACCAACAAACTTAGTTGACCTGAAAGATATGTGTATGTTGTATAAAGATTATACCAATATAGTGTAATATAGTAATGTATTACAAAATAAAGACTAATACCACTTTCACGGTTATGTATTTATTGATAGTTACATAAACACAATGTCTTGTTCTACATAACAGTGATAACATAAACACACTTCTATCATAAGTCGACATAACGGTGATAAGATAAACACACTTCATCATAAGTCGACGTCTTGTTTGACATAACAGTCACATAAATCACACTTCTATCATAAGTCGACATAACGGTGATAAGATAAACACACTTCTATCATAAGTCGACATAACGGTGATAAGATAAACACACTTCTATCATAAGTCGACATAACGGTGATAAGATAAACACACTTCTATCATAAGTCGACGTCTTGTTTGACATAACAGTCACATAAATACCGAGTGTTGCCCAACGTCACACACTCAAAATGTATGTCACCAATAGAACGCTAACACTTCTAAGCATCATTTCTTTTCAACAGATTGATTCTTGTTGAGTTTACTGTTCTTTGTGGAGACCAGAATGGGTCTTGTGTGTTTTTCTAGACGTGTAGGTGCGTCTGTAGAGGCTGGCGGTTGTTGATTAGTAGAAGGTGTCATGTTTAACATCATTTCAATTGTTGTAACCTGACGTTCAACTTCTTCCTCATCGCTACTGCTATCACTACCACTACCACTGCTGTCACTGCTGCTACTGTCATTTACAAGTGTCTTTGATTTAGACTTTGTTGCTGTCTTTCGCGGACCGATAGGAGAATTATCACTATCGGCAGTAGCGTGGTTAGTGTCCTTCTTAGTTGTATTTGAAGACTTCCTTACATGTTTCTTGTTAGACTTTTTTACAACTGCTGAGTGTTCGTCATCGCTGTTAGAGTCGTAAGTCGTCTGAGTCTTCGCCGGAGTCTTTGATTTAGCATGAGTCGATTTAGTCTGTGGGATACTCACATACCTATTCCCCCGTTTGCCTCTGCTCAAGGTTGTTGGTCTTTTCTTAACAAGTTTTGATTCAACTTTCCGTTTCTTAACATAGGGCTGTTCTGGATCACTTTCCATAAATGGATTTTGTCGTTTATTAGTTTGCTTCACCCCATCAGGTATTGCCTGTACAGCGTCTGCTTCGTCCTCGCTGTCAGTAAGTGTCTCGTGAACAATCAAACCACAGAAGGGGGTTTTTGTGGCTGTCCTGCGTTTGTGCGTTGGTCCATTATGATCTAATTGTTTTATCCCCTTATCTAATCTTGCAAAGAGTTCAGCACCTGAAAGCCACACGTTGCTGTAGAGTTGGCTAATGATGATTGAGAAAATGTATTTTGTGATGTAAGCTGTGTGATCTATTGTTGTGACCCAGTTGTAGATAATCTGAGGAATCTTTGTGTTCTTAGTGAATCTGAATAGCTTTGAAATACCGATTCTGTCATCTTCGGTTATGGATTTCCAAACCACTCCACTAAACAGCGTTCTGAGTAGTTGATGGCTGATATTCACCACAGAGTAGTTGCAGGGTGGCTCTACAATGAAGTCAATGTCACCATTACAGTCTTTGGTGAGCTTAGCCATCAACCTACTTTTCAATGTCATATATGACAAATAGAACGGGTGTTTCACGGTTGTAATAGACGCAAACAAGAGTCCGTACTGAATAATGGTAGCTAGGACAACCTTAGACGGGTCTGTTGTGAACATACTGATAGGTATTGCTTGATTGACGTCGTCCATAAAAAAACTCATACGTTTCTGTATACTCTGTTTCAGAGCCTTTGACACTTGAGTCTTCAGTATGCCATCCACTAGGTTCTGTATGAGGTCGATTGTGGTAGAGTCGCCACGCAATGGACTTGATGTTGTTAGGATGTTGTAACGTTTCACAAAATCTAGTATACTACTGTCAAGTTGTAATTTGGGATAGGTGAGTCTCTGCACCTTCATGTATGTGATGAAGCTGGCAGAAAGGTTGGTCGGGACATCATTTGAAGTTAAAGTTGTTGGGTAGTATATTGGAAATATGGCCGGTTTATACTTGACTGTAGACATTTTTCCTTTTTTGGATCTAACACTCTGGTCTGGCGATGTCACGGCATTGTAATGCATGAAGTGTCCACCAACGTGTGAACTCTCCCCACCTACCACGTGGTCAGTCAGAGATGTGCTACATGGGAGTAGAGCGTAATCCAAGTTTCCATCTGTCGTTACAGAGCAGCCTCCCATTATAGTAAGTGCGACCTTGGGGTGTACACAGACCAGGCTGACACAGGGTTGCTTGTTTGCGTTACACAGCTCACGAGACACGTTCCAGAATTTCCTGCAAGTCAATGGATGGTCAACATTCCGAAGCTCAGCTATGAACTGCTCATCTGGAGCGATAAACACTTCTTGGAAGAATACGTACACCTGTGAATGTTTTTTCAGGGATTTGTCTCCAACAATGTGCTTCATGGCTGGAAACAGTATCATAAAGTATCCTCTATTTTTAGTCATTGGGTTCTGTAGAAATGTAGACACAGTCTTGTCAACAACGGCTGGTTGTAGTTGGTCAGCATAGGTCACTTTCTTTGATTTCGGCAGTTTATTGATGCCAGCAAGTGTCTTGGTAGATTTCCTTTTCGGGGGACAGACCGTGTCAGGTTTCATTATCATGCCAAGGAATTGATCCAATGTCACAGCTCCGACTCGACCCAGATCGTCCAAACATATATATGGCAATACTGGGTTCTGGCCAGTGGTCTGGTCGGAGACAAATGATATAAATCTAGCTTTTGTAGAGGCTAAAGCTTGCTGTATTTTCCAGGGGTCCATGTTCGCATTAATGATCGATCGTAGAGGAAAGAGGTCACTTGTTATTAAAACATATTGTATCAAGTCTAATGTTTTAACTAAATTGCTAGCTATTGCTATATCGTTCACAGACTTGAAGATGTTCTCGGATAGAAAAGACACAGATTGATCCAGCTTACTTAGAATGTTGGTCAACTCACTAATGGCTAGGTCAAAATCTATATTATATTTCGATTCGGTGTCAGGTTCGGGTGGATCGTTGTTGACGTAGACACATCGATTCCCAGAGTATATAGACTTATTTGCTGCAGCTATGACTGCTGTCTCGTAATGGTCCATAGTTGCTCGATAGCTTTAGTCCTGATATGTCTAACACCCCTTCGGTTGTCCACAGCATACTGGTTGCAATGGGTTTCCAGAGATAATAAGTACTTGGTTTGAACACACCCACTTTCCCTTCAAACCTATATGCCCAATTCATATTGGTCAAGTCTCCGCCCCTGATTGAGGTAGTAGTCTGGTCAAAATGAATGTTGAAATAATAGACAACTTCATCACTTTCTGGATGTTTTTCGTGATAAATACTAGTTGGACTCATCAGTTTGCCAAGTGTAGTTGACTGCCTGAAGAGTAGACATAATATACACACATTCATGCGGAGCTTGTCATTGTGTGGAACCATCAGGACAGGCATCTCAAACCCAACCTGATGACCGGGAACAAATTGACCCTTACACATAGCTTTGTTTGAACATTTCTCTAATATTGGAAACATACTAACTAATATATTGTACAGGTCGTCAAACGTGTATGTTTGTTTTGCGAAGCTACGTGATTGTAGTCGTGTAAAGGTAATATCTTCTAATAAGCTAGTGGCACAATTACTAAGTAGTTTGAGGTGAGTCTCATTCGGTGTCACTTGTTGAAAGGCGAGCTGAACGACTCTGTCAGATAGATGTCTCGTCGATGTAGCTACCTGTATTGCGTAATCTTCTGGTGACATCGTCTTTATATCGGTTACCGGTTGACGACATTTGCCATCCGAACTAGTAGTCTTCAGGATGTGGACCTTCTTGCCACAGCTAATAGACTGACCACACATCACACAAGTCGATCCTACCATCCAACAGTTGTAACAAAGCTGGCATAGATTTGTTTTGCAGCAGGTAATCCTATAAACACTAGCTGACACTGTCCCACAAGAACATTTGAACTTTGACCTATTGAGACATTTTGAAAAGTGTGGCTCCACCTTAATGAAGGCTGCAGTGTTTATACTACAACCCTGACAGACCCTTACGGCTTTGCAACATTGTAAGACTATCCCAATAGACTGTTTCTGCTTACTGGACTTCAACAGTGGAGATAAACATAGGATACAGACATTGGCGGTTCTACGGAAGTGTTTTTGTGAAGCAGAATAGCTTATGGTTGAAATCCGTCTGAACATATTGTTGGGTCGCCATTTGATCGTATTGGCTGAGCGTATCAGTGAGTATACTCCTCTGTTTGATATAGTCATGAATTGTAATAACGACGACCACCTATTCTTCTGCTGCACCCTAGAAACAGCATTACAGTTGGAACACCCACCTTTCATATCGATTAGTGGTGAGGGGACTCAACAATCTTATATTATGTTCATTCCTGGATTTAGACCTACTGTCGTCAACAAATCGAACATTAAGAAAGGTCTGAAAAGAACATGTGTGTTTCACAGCATGATCACTTCTGATGAATTCATATGTAGAATTTATAAGAGTATTGCTCTTCACAAAGGCTCCGCCCAGTCTACTGTCTGTCGATCACCCAAAGTAGTAGATGAGAGATACAACATTCAGTTTGACTTATCACATTACGAACTGACTAGGAAAGCCTACAACTTCAAGATGGAGTCTAAGAAATACTGCCCATGCGGTACAACGACTATGTACATCAGATGTTGTTACCAGCCGGACAAACACGGTCTCCCGGCAGGGATATACTTGTATGACGGGAACAACAAGTACCCGACTAGAGTCTTCTTTCAAACCAATACTAAGATCACGACTTTGTTACCGGACATGGTGTTACCTATATACACTGGTTCGGACAGCATGTCATGTATCGTTGTGGTCATCAGAGACATCAATATAAAAACACCATTTGTTACCTTTAAGGGTGAGTTATATTACGAGCTTGCCAGTCAGGGATTCTTTACAGACAACGACACTCGCAAGCTACACAATCTCGAGGGTATAGCTATGAGATCTGACAGGCGATGCATCATTGACCGTAGATGTATTGCTGGGGATAGTGTCGACGACGTTGCTCACAGATCTCCAAAGATAGGTGATACGTACTGTTACATGTGGCCGACCAGCATCACAACTCTGGAGCTGGAACATAACGTCTTTCGTGTAGCCATGGGTATGATGAACGGACAGATGCTCGATCACAATGTGACGGTCCTTACGGTTCAAAAGAACAGTGAACTGAGGTATCTGACGATACAATGTAAAGACGTCACCGACATTGGGTTCAATGGATTCTTTACAATATGTGGTAAGCATACCAACATATTGAAGAATATCATTGGACACACCGAGACGATGGTTGGGTTTCCTAGTGAATATTTTGCTGTGAGCAATCTAGCTACACACTACAGAACGGCCAAGGACATTAGCGTTTTTGTTGAGGGCACACCAGCTGGTTATAGTATTGCCGAAGATGAACGTGAACATTTTTACAAACTGGCTGAGGAATATAGACCAACGGATATTGATAAATCACTCTCAGAGTTGTGCGTGTTCATATCTTGTAACGGTCAATCTGTCTACATGTATGTGGCGGTCTTCAACCGAGGGACTCATTCTGAGATGTTTTTCTGTTAGACACGATCTCTGGTGTCTGATGTGTGTTGTAGACGTCGAGAGGTTGTGGTTGATAATGTGTACTGGCGTCTATGTTAGATAGGGACTGATATATGTTGATGTGTAATGTAGACGTCGGGATCGACGGGTCTGTTAGATAAGGATTGATGCACGCTCTAGACGTCAATTGTTGATACATAATCATATGCTGTGACAATATACTCGTCTCAAATGTCTATGTTTATTTGAAGAGATAATCAAAGTTCAACATTTGTTCATTATAATACACAATGTTCTATCTAACAATGTTCAATTTTAATCAATGTATTATTTACACATGTACAACACTAGCACCAACAATATAATAGTTGGATTATAATCACCGACAATGTAACTCACATATGCCCATAATGATCCAATAAACTCATACTCTTAAAGTTAGCGATAAATTGTCTTATTTCAAAACATTCGTCGGCCCTAGATCTCTTCGACTTTGTTGTAGTGAATAGGAGCTGTGAATAGATAACCTTCTGATCCTCTACACTGTTTGTGCTGTTTGTTCTGATACCCTGAACCTGTAAGGCGTCCTCATATTCCCACATTGGTTGTACTGAAAACGTCCTAGTGTTGGTCTCACACAATGGAGTTAATTTCATTGTCCCCTGTTCGAATACAGTTACTGTCTTACAGAACGTACTAGCGTTTTTCACACAGGGTCCAACGTAATGTCCCAGATCATAGATTAACCATCTAGATTTGTGGAATGAGTCTTTGTTTATGTGTGGCATCTGTTGCTGTAGTAATGTTAGTTTCTCCAGTGACGTGACAGTGTTGGGTAGGTTCAATTTGGACAACCCATCCCTGTACCGCTTTTTAGATCGTTGAGGCCATCCATATGCTTCCATCACACCGTCAACACAGTAATATTTCTCATCAAAACCAATGTCACCTTCTAGACTACCCTGTAGTAATAGTGACCCGTAACAGATTGGTATAGTCAGTATCGCAGATTCAGTCATTGTGTTGATGTGTAAGTTCTGTATTCTACAATGGGCTGGAATATGTTCCAAACACTCAAGTAGGAACAGCTCCTCAATTGATAGGTTCTTCACCATCATCCTGATGTATGTGTTATCATTCATCTTGACCACACCATCCTCGACGTCAAACTGTTCAGGTTCATGTGTGTCGGCGTCGACTATGTGCCTGGGTTCTGTGTGTGTGTCGGCGTCGACTCTGTGCGTGTGGAGTACCTGAGTTGATTTCTTGTAGACATTTACAGCAGAGACCCTTAGCTTTTCCCACAATCTTGTCACCACTGTTGGGAATACAGCAGCATACGTGTCGTATATGTTGTCCCTAGATATAACAATTCTGTTCCTATCCTTGTAAGTTCCGTAGGCCCTAGATTGTCCCGATCGACACACTACGTGACAGCAGTTCACATAATTCAGCAATTGTTTAACCTGAGTGTTGGTTAACCACGGCATACAAATCATAGTTTGTGTATTACACATATCCAGACCTTTGAAAACGACAACGTCGTCCACACTTCCCATAACAGGTACCTTGGTATCCAAACCCAATACTGTACATCTAACAATATTAGCAACAGCCTTCAGAACCTTGCTAGCTACGTCGATACCCAAAACTTTAGGAGCGTGGTCGATCAACACTATCGGATACATGAGTTTGTAGAACACTAGAACGTCCAATATGATGAGTTCCAAAGGACTATCTTTTAGAGCATTGAATCTAGCGGCGTTGAGTTTATTCATATACAGAGCTACAGTGTCAGACTCTAAGATATCTGGTAGCAACGTCCAAGGTGGTACCCAAAGATCGAATGTTATGTTACATGCGTGTTTGATGGCCTCAGCAAAAGCTAAATATTCAATCTTGACGTTGTTCCTAGTAGCAGGCCTGCGATCCATGACTATCGATGGAAATCTAGCATTGAATGCATCCATGATGACACGTTTGGAAGTATTGTAAATCTTCCCCATCTGTAGACATTTTGTGTCACACAGGACTGACACCACCTGTGTCAAGTTCTGTCTGTACAGCATAGTCTTACAGATATCGTCCAGTTTCATAGTCTTCAGTATAGACTTCATATCGGAGTTCGATAATGAGTATGGGATCGGTGGTCCATATTCTGTAGTCAAGATCAATGATCTGTCTAGCCAAGCGTTAGACAAGTTGTCAAGAGTGTTTGTCGTGTAGATAAATCCGGAATTCTGAATGGCAACAACTTTAGCCGTTTCGTGAGACGTCGATGACTGGGTCTTATTGGCGACAGTGGAGTCTGTGTACAACACCCCAGCATCGAGTATCTGTTTGAAGGTGTTGCTGGTATTACCGCTTTCGCCGGCACTGTTCGGCATCTTCTCAGCAGTATTAGCGAGATCGTCAATCGTGACCACAGAACATGTCCTAATCCGCTTGTTGTGAACAAAGGCTCTAGGTGTGAATGAACCGAGGTTCTCGATAAAGTCTTGTATCGTGAACAGTTCCTTCAGGAGGTCGTTAACAAATGTCTTTCCTTCACCGGGTCCTGTGTAGTTGATTATCATAAACTTTTGAACATGAGACCTTGGCGCAGAGTTAGAGATGATGTACGATAGTGACACGTACGCCTGGTAGAGTCTCGTCACTTTAAACGTGACAAACAACTTACGGATGATGTTCTTGTCGTAGACCTTTGCTGGGTGATGTATGGAAGCCATTTTCCACACATTGTTTAGACAACCTTTCAACGAGAAGGCTTGAGATAGGGAGCTGTCCTGTCTTGTTTTGATGTGTGTCATCATACAACTGTAAAGTGCTGTTACGTTAGACATGCTCTGGAAAAGACAGTTTATGAGCGAGTATAATACCCACTTGACGTAAATGGATCTCATGTTTTTCGGCACCATGTTGGTATTCGCACCACCAGCATCTCTGACTACAATGTATAACGTGTGTAAATGTGGGTATATGATAGAGAACCCATCCGTAGTTCCACTAATGAGAGCGTTGATGGATTTCGTGTAGTTGCCGTAGAACTTTGTATATGTGTGTATACAAATGTCCTTACCACGGCATGTATTACACGCATACGGTTGTAGATCGACAACACCAGAAGGTATGACGTGACACTGATGTAGTTGAGTCTTGAAACATCTCATCAAATCAGAATCAGTAATTAGGTCAGACCAAGTGTATGAGAAGACCAACATACCATTTGTTGACACACGTGTGTCAGTACTGTTAAACCCTTTGAAGAATGTTTTATGTACCAATTTCAATTCATTCGGTATCCCACTTTTGTAGATCTTATACGTATAGGATGTCCTGACGTCCATAAACGATTTCATATAAGTCCACAATTGATCCGTCGTAAACTCTGTATGTGCAATGTTTGAATATTTCGCACAGGCCACTATGATAGACTTCAGGGATATGTTCTCTATCAAGCTGTCTCTAAGTACCTTCTTCATGGTAAACAACTGACCACTGACCGATCTGATATTACTTGGAGTGATGGATTGATCCACACAGTTATTGTCATGATCTAGATATTGAAACAGTTTATCAAGTTGCTTAGCAGCATCGTATTTACGTACGTATATGTGAGCATAGGAGAACACATTTAGTTTGTAGCCAAACAATCGTGACAACGCCCTAATGACATGTGTTCTCAGAGACATTGGTGTACCAGCAATATCATCTTCGTCTCCCGCATCCGATGCTCGATCGTCGGACTCGTCGTCTAACCAGTCACTTGCATCAGACATGACATTTAGACTGGGCCACGGTAATACAAAGACAAATGTGTAATACTTTGACGCACCATCTCGGACCGGCAAAGACTTTGAAAACATTCGGCATATAACTTCAGACTCCATTGAGATTTGGAAGACGTATCCATTAAAACAAAATGTGATATAGTAAAGGTAGAGTAGTAATATAGCATCGTGTGGGTAGCTTATCTTCAAGTTGTGAAAGGATAGTGTGTTATCAGAACTATTGTAAAACTTCTTCTTCTCCATTATTATTTGAAAGCTCCATTTGTGTGCCGGCAGACTGACGCTGTTAGGGTGGATTGTAAAATCGTCCCTCCTTGGTTCAAATGTCTCATGATCCATTATTGCTGGTAGAATCTAGCTTAAGATCACACTTTTACCACTTAGAAGCCCCACCCTAGTGTGATGTCACATGACTATCGGACTACTCTAGTTCTTTAAAACAACCTGGTGCGCTAATGCTAACAGAGCATGATGGATCTGAATTCACAGATTAGTCTAGCATTCAAATCTAACCTCCCACAGATCGCTAATATAACACCTAGTCTTATTGACTTTGACCAGATATTGATTAAGTCTATTATATATTCGAATCAAGAACACTCTTTATACTGTTATTGTTACAATTTCGAAGACGGAACAAATACAACTCTCAAAGTTGAGAATCTACTATGTTTTGTCGGTTACAACAACGAGACGGGCAATGTCAGACAATTGAATTGGATACTGGAGGAGCTGTCTGTTTGGGTGACAAATACAGAGAACATTGACGTGTTTGTTAACGAATTAAAACGGACCGTTCAGTCTACAGTGATAGCTTTCCACAATCCACAAAAGGCATGTATGTTTCTATCTATGGCTGCAGAGAACGGTTTTCATTTCGGCGAGTTCAAACAATACTACAGTAAACCCCAATATGTGCATTGGGATGGAAACACACCAGCTTTAATAAACAACCTGATGTTTGGAAGAGTGTACTTCATTCCTAAAGTCAGACCTGTGGGGTTGCCGTTGATACCTAACAAGTTTATATATTGCCCAACCACTCAAGACAACTTTACGGTCAACATACCATCACTATGTGACAAGATGTGGGTAACGTGCGCCTTAGACATCGAAACCGTATTCGACCAGCAGTACAGAGATACTAGTCTAATATGTCGAGAATTCGAGGAGAACGGATTCCCATATGTCACAGCTGTCAAGATGGGACAACAGACTAACAAGTTAAAGGCAATTAACGATGTTCTGAAGAGACTTGGTTCTAAGAGGGCTGTCAAACCCAAACTGTTTGATGCTAGCGGATTGCTGCACGAAATCACTTCAGTGTCTGTCGTTGTGACTAACCATCATCAGACTAAGACGGTTGATAGACACAAACATCTAGTGGTCATATACAACAGACTGAAGGCTACGAAGGACTATGTCGTTGACGAGTCTCTATGTCGAGACATTGGTGTAGAGCCTGCTAGGATTAAGATTGTCCCAGCTAAAAACGAACTAGGTCTGCTGTTGACGTTGATGGGGGTCATGTTAAAGTACAAAATTGAAATCATCTACCTTTACAATGCCAACTTTGACATGCGGGTCTTGGAACAGAGAGTTCAATTCTACACCTTTGCTGGTAAGAAGGGTTGTTGTTTGGTACATAACTCACCGTCTAAAGACAGATTCAAGCTGAAACACTACTGGAACATGTTCATGCTGAAACGTGACAGCTCTCATAAAATATGCAATAACATTGCTTATACGCTACAGTTCGAGACCATCAAGCTCCTGGATATGTACGATAACGTAATCAAGTCACTCACAGCGACCTTGTCTCCATACTTCACATATAAAGACTATCAGACCATGGAGGCACCGGTGTCTGTCAGTGACAGCAAACGGTACATACTTGAAATTGATCCAGACGAGGACAGTAAAGACTGTGACCTAGAGGATTCTGCGGTAGTGGGTCCCGATAGCCATCAGTCACATGCCCGTACGACACAAGACCGTACAACACAAGATGTTCGTGTGATATCTGAATGCGACGATATCATAACTAAGTTCAATAAAGCAAAAAAGAAGATTGGACATTTTAAAACAAAAGGTTTGGGTACAGCTATCATTGACCTATACTGCCTATGTTACACTCGAGAGAAGAAGTACAAGTACGCCAATCTCAAGTTGGACACTGTTGTGGCTGGTGAAGTGGAATCGTATAGACAGCTGAGGGGATTGCCTCCCAAACAACACAATAAACTCCACAAAATCCAAGATGTTGCTTACGAGCAGTTGGACTCTATGATTCATTCGGGAGGAACTGATCTGTTCAAGGTTCTAGCGTACAATCTAGTGGATTCTATGTTATGCATTCGGCTGGCCAAAACAATGGCATGTCTACAGGATCTTTTGTACAAATGTCTGGCCTCTTACAACATTGACTGCCTATCGCACGGTAGACTAGAAAACTTTCAAGGTTTTGTTCAAAGCATACATTCAGTGAGCTTACCTACATTAAAAATCAAACAGGACAAACTGCTGGCTACGGCCGACCACCTAACGGTCAGAACATCAATGACATCTAAGTGGTCTGGCGGAGTCGTAGCTGATCCGCTGAAGGGCTTACACTATTCCACTGGAGAATTGGGATTGGAGATATGTCTGGATTACAAATCTATGTATCCGTCTCTAATGATAGATCTTAACATTTCCCCTGAAATGATAGTCCTACACGAACACAATCAAGCTACGAATGTTGGTTGGTTAGGTTACGACTGGGACTGGAAAGGTGAAAATTCGTTTGATAACATTCCGGTTAGTGAACAATTCAAATGTTTCAGTATGATAGGGAAACTATCAAGGGACGATCTCACAATCAAGAGACACAAAGCTGTACTTCCAGCCAGTGTAGATCTGTTCCTGGGACATAGACAAACATATAAGACACTGAGGGCCAATACAGACGACAAGGTGTTGGTAGAGTACTACAAAAAACAGGAACAGGAGATGAAAACCTTAGCCAACTCATACTACGGCACAGCAGATTGGCCATGTGGTCCGTTGATAGCCAGTCACGGTAGGCGACTAATAGGGTTCGTGAATAAGATTATGAATTACAAGAGCCAAGGCCGTTGTGTTCAGATATACGGTGACACCGACAGTACAATGTTTGTGTCGAATGTCATGGAAGAGTATGTCGGGACTACCTTCAATGATATGGTGTCATTTATCACCAGAAAGTTTCAATTGGCTGACAGTCAAATAAAACAGTTTTTGAAAGACATCCGTGTAGAAATGATACAAGACTGCCTCAAACGTATGGTATACGTTGGACCGGAAGGTCATGTCAGAGCTAAGCCGACTGACATGTTTGACAAAAACGGTGTTCAAATCTACACTGTAGACACCGAAATGGGAGCTGTTCCGATCAATGACACTTTCTGTTTGGATTACAAAACAGAATTGGAGTACGAAACCGCAGCTTCGGTATTCTGTCACACGTCTAAAAAGACTTATGTTGCTTTGGTTCATGAACTAGATGATTCGGCTAAGATCGTTAAATCTTCAGCAAAGGCTACAGGGTTGACTGCATACAAGAACAATAAGAACGCCGGTACGTTACTTGTGACTAACATGTTTGTTGATATTGTGGTAAGGGGGCACGCAGTTGTCGTCAACGATGGAACTTCAATGTTTGACATCAGACCTTGGCCAGAGCTCCGACCTGAAGATAGAGTGTTGCTCAGTACTGCCCCCCCAACAGTCACTGTAGTGACTGTAGCTAGTGTCAAGACTGTAGACATTCAAGGGTTTACCTGCATAACTGTCACCTTCCAATGTGGGGGCACGATCAGTGTTATTTACAAACACAATGTGTCTTTTAGTCACATATGTCATAGATCTGATTGTCTACAGAGGAATTCGATATACAGCTATGTATCTACCATACTCATATTGAAGTATTCTGCTGGAATATTTGATTGGAAACATCTACCTAAGGTTGAGAGTCACGAGAGGTTCCACATTGGTACTTTGAAAAGATTCATCGCTAGGGGAGTCTACGACGATATAGCTGTCAAAGTGCCATACGTCACGATTGTACAAACGTGGCTGGGTAAGATCTTTAAGAAAGACAACGTGCAGATCAATAACAAGGTTGTTGGGTTTAACAGACAGGATCCTGCAGTGGCTATGATTGGGAGATTACCTATCGATACAAACTCCAAGACGATGCTTACAACACTTATAGGTGGAAACTTACTGTGTTTGTCGAAATCGTTCACTCTTGAAGCCTTCGAAGAAACAGTCAACTGCGTGACCAACACTACAGGCAACGAATTTCACATTAGGCACCCGACATCATTGTACAACATGAGCGATAGCTTTGACAAACTCATGGTCAACAATAAGAGTAAGTTTCTGACCCATGTTGTGATTAACAACCTCATGCCACAAAAGGAATTCGTACCTACCGACATGAGCTTTAAACAACTGTCTCACCAGATCATGTCTACATTACAAGATGTAGGAAAGACAATTACTGCTGCGTGCGACAACGGCAAGAAATGTTTGTTGAGTGTTATGAGAACATGTCCCCCGGAGATCATGGTACCTCCTGGAGCTCAATCTTATACCATGAACACAGATTTGGGAGCATTTAGGATGTCTAAAACTGATAGGGATCACGCTAACAAAGTGTTGAATATGATTGGTTTTGACGTCGAGAACACGTGCCATGCCGACAAATTAAAGACCCTGCTAGACACTTTGATCACAGACAAAGTTATTTCTCTACAGCCTATATTGACAAATAGAGTAATTGGATGCATTCCAAAGCCTGTGACTACACTGTTAGGCATAGATCACAATGTGTGTGGTATCCAATTGAAAGGAACATCTTCTAGTAATGACCCTAGATTGTTGGAGTTTGGTCAATATCTATACTTTCAGACTCTCTTATGTCACATTAAGAGTCCAGACACATTCCCACCGGAGTCATCACAACTATGCATGCTCCGAGATAATGTCTTAATGTGTAAGGAACACATGTGTATTCCACCTAAAACCTGCACTAACGATGTAATGAAAAGGTGGTTGGTGTCTGCTACAGTATACCTAGGCACACACAAGACTAGTGTGTACCATTGTATTGACTGTAAGGATTTCTATAAAACAATGAAGAAGAGATCACTTAAACATACACAGTTCAAGAAACACATATACATTAAACAGGCTAATAGTAAAATTCTACAAAGGACATTTGGTAGATGTATAGCTGAATCAAGTATTGTGATGTAAATAAGAATAGAATAACAGAAACCTTTTGTTTAGCAACTTTATTGATTTCAGTTCGGTATCAAGTGTATTGCATGTAATTAATTATATGCTGGCAGAAGTCTGACCAGCAATTATTGTACCAACGTCGATAGTGTATTGCATGTAATTATATGCTGGCAAAAGTCTGACATCAATTATTGTACCGACTCAATTATTGTACCGACGTCGATAGTGTATTGCATGTAATTATATGCTGGCAAAAGTCTGCCATCAATTATTGTACCGACTCAATTATTGTACCGACGTCGATAGTGTATTGCATGTAATTATATGCTGGCAAAAGTCTGCCATCAATTATTGTACCGACTCAATTATTGTACCGACGTCGATAGTGTATTGCATGTAATTATATGCTGGCAAAAGTCTGCCATCAATTATTGTACCGACTCAATTATTGTACCGACGTCGATAGTGTATTGCATGTAATTATATGCTGGCAAAAGTCTGCCATCAATTATTGTACCGACTCAATTATTGTACCGACGTCGATAGTGTATTGCATGTAATTGTATGCTGGCAAAAGTCTGACATCAATTATTGTACCGACGTCGATAGTGTATTGCATGTAATTATATGCTGGCAGAAGTCTGTCATCAATTATTGTACCGACTCAATTATTGTAGCGACGTCGATAGTGTATTGCATGTAATTGTATGCTGGCAGAAGTCTGACCAGCAATTATTGTACCGACTCAATTATTGTAGCGACGTCGATAGTGTATTGCATGTAATTGTATGCTGGCAAAAGTCTGACATCAATTATTGTACCGACGTCGATAGTGTATTGCATGTAATTGTATGCTGGCAAAAGTCTGCCATCAATTATTGTACCGACTCAATTATTGTACCGACGTCGATAGTGTATTGCATGTAATTATATGCTGGCAAAAGTCTGCCATCAATTATTGTACCGACTCAATTATTGTACCGACGTCGATAGTGTATTGCATGTAATTGTATGCTGGCAAAAGTCTGACATCAATTATTGTACCGACGTCGATAGTGTATTGCATGTAATTATATGCTGCCAAAAGTCTGTCATCAATTATTGTACCGACGTCGATAGTGTATTGCATGTAATTATATGCTGGCAGAAGTCTGACGATCAATTTGACGATGTGAACCTCTGTTCAACAACGACCTCAATAAAGGTGTCTGTTGGTGTAGGTCTGTTGGGAAGGAACTGTCAGTCACCACAGTCGTATTTTGAGGACGACGAGCCGTGGGAGGTGGCCCGTTTGGGTGGTAGTAGTATGTTGGTCCCTTCATTGTAAGTAATGGTCTTATGTTGTAGTATGAGGAAGGGTGGGAAGTCTGGGCTGTTGGACGGTCATCATGTGAACTGTCACTCATTGCAGTCGTATTTTGAGGACGACGAGCCGTGGGAGGTGGCCCGTTTGGGTGGTAGTAGTATGTTGGTCCCTTCATTGTAAGTAATGGTCTTATGTTGTAGTATGAGGAAGGGTGGGAAGTCTGGGCTGTTGGACGGTCATCATGTGAACTGTCACTCATTGCAGTCGTATTTGGAGGACGGCGAGTCGTGTGAGGGGGTTGTCCGTTTGGGTGAAGGTAGGTTGGAGCGGCAGTCGTCGGATTCAGTTGGGGCATGACAGGTTGTCCGTTTGGGTGAAAGTAGGTTGGAGCGGCAGTCGTCAAATTCAGTTGGGGCATGACAGGTTGTCCGTTTGGGTGAAGGTAGGTTGGAGCGACAGTCGTCATATTCAGTTGGGGCATGAAAGGTTGTCCGTTTGGGTGAAAGTAGGTTGGAGCGGCAGTCGTCAAATTCAGTTGGGGCATGAAAGGTTGTCCGTTTGGGTGAAAGTAGGTTGGAGCGGCAGTCGTCAAATTCAGTTGGGGCATGACAGGTTGTCCGTTTGGGTGAAAGTAGGTTGGAGCGGCAGTCGTCAAATTCGGTTGGGGCATGACAGGTTGGCCGTTTGGGTGGAAGTGGGTTGGAGCGGCCGTCGTCAGATTCGGTTGGGGCATGAAAGGTTGTCCGTTTGGGTGAAAGTGGGTTGGAGCGGCAGTCGTCAAATTCAGTTGGGGCATGACAGGTTGTCCGTTTGGGTGAAGGTAGGTTGGACCGGCAGTCCTCAGATTCGGTTGGGGCATGACAGGTTGGCCGTTTGGGTGAAGGTAGGTTGGAGCGGCAGTCCTCAGATTCGGTTGGGGCATGACAGGTTGGCCGTTTGGGTGAAGGTAGGTTGGAGCGGCAGTCGTCGGATTCAGTTGGGGCATGACAGGTTGTCCGTTTGGGTGAAGGTAGGTTGGAGCGGCAGTCGTCAAATTCAGTTGGGGCATGAAAGGTTGTCCGTTTGGGTGAAAGTAGGTTGGAGCGGCAGTCGTCAAATTCAGTTGGGGCATGACAGGTTGCCCGTTTGGGTGAAGGTAGGTTGGAGCGGCAGTCGTCGGATTCAGTTGGGGCATGACAGGTTGTCCGTTTGGGTGAAGGTAGGTTGGAGCGGCAGTCGTCAAATTCAGTTGGGGCATGAAAGGTTGTCCGTTTGGGTGAAAGTAGGTTGGAGCGGCAGTCGTCAAATTCAGTTGGGGCATGACAGGTTGTCCGTTTGGGTGAAAGTAGGTTGGAGCGGCAGTCGTCAAATTCGGTTGGGGCATGACAGGTTGCCCGTTTGGGTGAAGGTAGGTTGGAGCGGCAGTCGTCGGATTCAGTTGGGGCATGACAGGTTGTCCGTTTGGGTGAAGGTAGGTTGGAGCGGCCGTCGTCGGATTCAGTTGGGGCATGACAGGTTGGCCGTTTGGGTGGAAGTGGGTTGGAGCGGCCGTCGTCGGATTCAGTTGGGGCGTGGGAGGGGGTTGCCCATTTGGGTGAAAGTGGGTTGGAGCGGCCGTCGTCGGATTCAGTTGGGGCGTGGGAGGGGGGTGGCCGTTTGGGTGGAAGTGGGTTGGAGCATCCATCACCATAACACTTTGAGGAATTCTGTTTATGCTGGTCGATCTAAGACTCTGTGGAATGGGAGATTCTTTGTTTCCATTATACGAAACTCGGTTCACTATGACACTCTGCTGAGGTATAGGACGATATCCATGTTCGTAGTAGAGACGACGGTTCAATGTAAACGCCAGCACCCGCATGTCTGAAGCATTCCTATGGTGTGGCAGTCCTTCTTGTGGATCAACATACATGCCAGACATGGAATCATGTTGTTGGTTGGTAAATTGAACCGTTAACTGTTTTGTCAACGTATCAACATTATATTCCGTCATTGTCCAGTTTCCATTATATATTATACCACTATTGATCATATAATTGATTGAAGGTCTTAGATACCTATCGATATATCCCAGATCCAGAATCCTTGCCATGCTATGTAGTTCTTGGATAGTAATGAGCGCAATATCTGGTAGAGCAAGCAATGCAACAACATTGTTGTGCAAGATATTCAAAGGTTAACCCATAACTATCATTTATACCTGTGTATAGTATTGTATACTTTGTATTGTGGAAGTAATTCACCAAAAATCTATTATAACATTATTTATTATCAAATTACTTCCACAATACTGTTTACAGAAATAACTGGATGTGTAAAACATTTTATGATGTGTGAATAAAGAAATATACGAATGTAGACGTCGACATGTCTTATCTTTATTTGATGTTAGGGAAAGGATCGATGTTCAATATGTCAAAGGTCCAATCACTGTGTTCACATATAAGACTCTGATCATATGCCAAAGGTCCAGTCAGTCATGTCACTGTGTTCCCATATAAGATTCTGATCATATGCCAAAGGTCCAGTCAGTCATGTCACTATGTTCACATATAATTCACAAAATGGTTTTATAAGAATATTTAACGAATGTAGACGTCGACACGTCTTAGCTTTATTTGATGTTGGGGAAAGGATCAATGTTCAATATGTCAAAGGTCCAGTCACTGTGTTCACATATAAGATTCTGTTCATGTATAATTCACAAAATGTTTTTATAAGAATATTTATTAACAAATCGTCACAATATCTTTAATTAGACAATAACTAAACGTTATGTGAATACACAACATCATCACCCAGGTTCGGCATTAACCTGTTGTGTAAAACCTTTATGATGTGAATAAAGAAATATACGAATGTAGACGTCGACATGTCTTGGCTTTATTTGATGTTAGGGAAAGGATCGATGTTCAATATGTCAAAGGTCCAATCACTGTGTTCACATATAAGATTCTGATCATATGCCAAAGGTCCAGTCAGTCATGTCAATGTGTTCACATATAATTCACAAAATGGTTTTATAAGAATATTTATTAACAAATCGTCACAATATCTTTAATTAGACAATAACTAAATGTTATGTGAATACGTAACACAGGTCCGGCATTAACCTGTTAAATATCATGGTCTGCACGTGCTAGTGTTTCACTCAATAACAGTAGTTCTAACTTCAGACTGTGAGTAAATCCATTAACCGTAAATATGTAACATAAGAATCGAGCCACCAATTCGATTCCGTATTGGTCATCCATCCAGTTAGCTGTCATTAAACTATATCCAATATTGTTGAAAGTACCGACTAATATGCTGAGGTAGTGTCATTGTGTGCTGATGACGCATCCCAGCTTGTTCTTTTGGGTGATAGTATCCAGAATCGTCCATTTTAGGATGTTGCACGGGAGCTTGTCTATTTCTGTAGTATGGAGGACCATTCACCCATAACTACCATGTCACACAGATGTAGACGTTGGTATAGAAATAAGCTTCGTTATCTGCTGGTAAAATACAAGATCAAAGTCCTACTGTCAGATCCTGACCATATGCCAAAAGTCTAACCAGAATGTCATCAGGTGTCAGTGACATTATGGTCATCATAACCTCTGAATCAACCTCACTTAGATCACTATCATCGATGATGTTTCCTGGACCATGGGTGATCGGATCGTCAATGTCCATGTCAAGATCAATGGATGAATTCGTAGTCAGATCCATGGCGTCGACGTCGAAGGTCATCTCGTCGACGTCGGTCAAAACGCTACCATCAGACTCAGAAGTATACCGGTCACGAGAGGAGTCGTACATCGTATTAACTAACGGTTCGGCGTCGACATGTCGTATACCATAATCTTCACTTGCTAGTGTTGCACTCAATGACCTTAGTTCTAACTCGATATACGGAGGCAACGGACATAACGTAAATATGTAACATAACAATTCAGCCACCAGTTCGATTCCATAATGGTCGTTCAACCAGTTAGCTGTAGATACACTGTATCCAAGAGTGTTGAATTGATCAACTAATCTGTTTATGCGTTCAGTTGGCATTGTAGTCTGTTACGTATTTCCTTGCGTCCTACTTGATCCAGAGATGGTGATTGTGTGTGGGGTAACCTCCTCTTTCTACCACCACTGATCTAAGATCAGTGGTGGGTGGTAGAAAGATGAGGTCTATATACACACGTAACAAGATATTCTAAGGTTAACCCATAACTATCATCTCATACAGATGTAGACATAAGATCAACGTCCTACTGTCAGATCTTGACCATATGCCAAAAGTGTCAGTGACATTATGGTCATCATAACCTCTGAATATATGGTAAACATACATCTGCTCAATATATTAACAGTTAGTCGTGAACAGTTGGTAAACATGTCTGAACCTAATAGATGTTGTGCTTGGCATGGATATACAGTGGCCACAGACCTTTTAAAGACTTTAAACGTAGAGTATGTACCTATTCCAGAGGCATTAATTGTCAATACCCAACACAAGATGGTAGACTCAAACCCCGAACCAGACGCTGGAATATGTTGCATATGCCATTACCAAAGTAATACAGTAAGGACTAAATAGACCTTATAACCTTTTTACTTAACAGCACGTGTGGAGCCCTAGATTCAATTTCCTTACTACCATGGATTAATATGAGTAATGCAGCAAACATGTCGTCTTTAGAGTACTCGCCGTCTCTTTTACGCTTTCCACCCGTCACAACTTTATTACTATTTTTTGACGTTGTCACTTCGGACATCTCATCTCTGAGTTTCTTAAGCAGATATTCCCCCTTCGTTATATTGACACGAGCAGTGAGTGGTGCTTCAACCTCGAACATAAAATTCATATTGGTAGCCTGTTGAATCAGGCTGTTTGGCATAATGTCAGCTGTGTCAGTCGAAACCATAGCTGGATCTGTCTCTGTATTATGATTACCGAGTGGTACATTTTGCCTGAGACATGTCCTCCGAACTTTAGCTTCACTGAGTAGGGTGTCTCCAAACGACAACACAGTTTCCATATAACCAATGTTGTATGATAAGATCCTGGAATGTAGATAGGAAACCATTTCGATCTTGTTGGACCCAACATGTTTTCCTGGGAATACTTTATTCTGCCTGAAATCCCGTTTATGATAGCCATAGGCTAGGAAGCCAGTCTGAGACAGTTTAAGTAGAACGCGAGACAATAGTATAGACACTTCTTCATTATACGTATTCTGTTCGATGATTACGTATATAGGTGTTGTAAACCAGTTCACTTTGAAGGCGGTCTTCAAAGCTTTAGCGTGTAGGTATATAAGACTTGCAAAAGCTTCTTCAAGACCACATTCCAAATCTCCTATTTCCATTTCATCAAGACCAAAGATCTGCAAGTTGAGTTGCTGTCGGAGCCGTGTTGTTATGGATAACATAGTGACTATGGTGACTAAATGGGATGTAGATGAACTGTACAAGAAGTTTGAATTCATGCTAATGACGCATCAGTTTATGACTCATTTTACATTTATGGCTGAAATGTATTTGGAACAGTTATGGCAGACATTTGGTGTAGCCACTCAACACATGCTATTGAAAAGTATATGTGTGAAATATTTGGACACTTTTCAAAAGGGTGTGGTGTATCTGTCTAACTGTCTTAACATTGAAGAACAGTTTGCATCCAACATGATCAGGTCTACATGGCCTTTATGGAATGTGAAACAGTCATCCTTAGCACTAGTGGCATCTGTGGAAATGACACTACATGGAACGTGTGGGCTCCTGACTGTATTACATGACGTTATGAAACGATGTAGAATGACTAAACTATTCATATCTGTGTGTACAGCGCTGTGGATACATGTAGACGACATAACACAGTGTGATTGTGTCAACTATAAAACATTGACAATGTGTCTTTCATACATCACAGACACTCAGAAGGACTGTCTGACCGGCGAAATAGTGACAGACTATAGACAACTTGTAATTGATATTATCAACGTGTTAGACGACAATGAGTGTACTGCTTACATAAATGACATAGACAACATTCCAAACCATACAAGTAGAATATGTTTTCAGACCATATTTGCTGACATGCGTGCAAACCTGAGACTTACAGCAAAGCAGCCGTTTTCCAAGGTTGCACCTGACACCAGACCTGCACAGGACTTGCTGCCCGTACCGAATGTTGGGTCAAAACTGATATAGAACGCAGTCGGTTTGGCTTCGGAGAATGATAGTTTATTGCACATCAACCTTTCCAAACATCTGGCATCAAATGGGTTCGATACATCACTTTTAGTGTTGGACTCTGTGACTGACTGACCAGTCACTTCAGACTCGAAGCCTTTGGGTACGATCATGTTCATTAACGTTTTGAGATGGTCATTCACTTCAATGTATGGAGGGCAGTATATATTGAGACACGGACACGTGGTCGACTCTAACTTTAAGTGAGCTTTACATTTTAGAGACTGTGAGATCACGTGGAACACTGGATTTTCTTCTTTATCTTTGATGTCAGACACCTTCATGAGCCAAGTACAATTACAGACATGAGATGTGATATGCACTTGTTTTCGTCCTTTGAATGCTATATGAGGCAAAACACTCAGCAACATCTTAGCACTGACAAACCCCACTTCGTCTATCAGAATCAGATCAGCAGTCTTCCCCCTGCTGGCCTATCCAATAAAAAGACAGTAAATGTAAAAAAATATATCAAGTGTTATATAACAACATTGATGTGTATAAATATAATACATAGATAGACATAAAACAATTTACAATGGAGTATCAGCCAAAGACTGATCTGACGGATCTAGCTACTTGTATTTTGGAATCATGTTCATTTGCAGAACTGAGACGTAATCATTACAAATGTCTGACGCATTATACTGAACACAAATGTAGCCTACACACATGTAAGTCTCTAAGTATAGCATGTAAATATACATCTGATGGAGCTTCATACGAGGACATCTACAAAAATAAAGATTGTCCCCTTGGCAAGTATGTCAGCGTCCAAGACTACAGGTGTGAGGACAACACGCCAGTCAGTAGTAGCTTTAAAGAGTTTATGTTGGCGTCAAGACATAACAGAGTCGGTAAATCAGACAGTGAGGAAAGTTACAAATCCTTGCTTAAAAGATGTATCCCAACAGTAATTAATTATATAGAATTCATCACTTCGCCAATATTTGTAGAATGTTATGATTCACACAAACACAGTATTGGACATGACGACAGTTGGCGGCAGAGGATAATAAGCTACTGTTCCAACAATATCACAGAGACTACCAGTCCCATCATCGAAGAGACTATGACATTGATGTCTATCCTAACAACATTAGTATTTTACTCCACAGACACTGTGAAAAAGTACATCAAACATCTAACTGACTGCCGAGACGAAGTATTTTACGACAAGCTAATTATCTTACTATTTTTCTGTCACGACTACATACCAATGACATATTGTAAAGATGGTAGGGTATGTGTCATAGAGAGTAAGCTACTCATTCACATATTCTTTGATCGTAAGAATGAAGTGCAGAAAACCTACTCAACATTACATAAGGACATCAAGAATTGTATGAAGGACAACATACAGAAGACTGCAACAATTTTATCATTATGTCGTGATGTTCAACATACCATTTATTTGTATTTCAATAAACAATAATTACAAGTCTAAACATTTGTGTTTTTTCATAGAAGCAATATCAGCTTTCCAGTGTGTCACTACAATGTGCGTTAAGGGCTGAAAGCCAAATAGTACAGCCTTGTCTTGCAAACAGTTGGAAGAGTGCTTATTTGTTAGCCCCTTAACATAATCAGTCTTGAAAGTGATCATAGGTGACAAAACATCTGTAGATCGAGTCGGGGTCTTGAAAGTAGAAGTGTTTAACGTGTCCATGTTTGTTAGAACACGTTAGGGTCAGTTGAAAGTCTGTGTGTATACAGATACTGTTCACAGGTATGTTATCTCCGGGGGTGTCGGGTCTCCTCAGTCCAACAGCCTTATTCTTTAGAATAGAAAACGTTAATATATTTCCAATCAGCCAACAACTTATGCCACAACTTATGTAGTGATAGGATAAATTGTTTGTGTACGTCTGGATTGACGTCGACGAGAAGACTTCTCATGAAACCCTTCCTGGTGCTTTCAGCGTATGTCAGTCCTACAGCATCGCACAGGTCACAGTCATTTATATTCCTATACAACCAATCAGCTTTCCGCTGAGACATACCTAGTCCCAAAAGGTGTTTGAAGAATATTATTCTAGGAGCCACTCGATACTTTACACCGTACGCCCTAACTGGACATAGTACATATGTGCATACGTCTCGCGTGAATGTTTTAGGTATATGGCCGCCCAATAACGTTGTTGTCAGATTACGTTTAATTGCAACAATTTCCCCACACATTACTGACACTGGCATAGATCTGTTGGACCTTAGACGTCCACGCCGACACCTGTCCGCAGCACAATATGTCAATGTGACATCCAATATGTATTTGGTTGGTTGACGTCTAGCCTTGAAATTTACAAGGGCGTCAATACATTTCTTACGTTCTAAACCATTCTTGTGTAACAAATGTTTCAGCCTAGCTTGCTCCTGTTTGCGCCGAACAGATTCTAGAGTGGCTATAAAGTCAGTCTTGTCTAAATCGTTAGTTTTGTACGTCATGTTCTGTTGGAAGTAGTTATCCTTGGTACATTCTCCGGACAGAACAACGTCTATGGTTGGCACATCTTGTGGTTTCTGTATATCCGGACCGTCGACGTCCATCGACGTTACGTTGACGTGTTGTGTGTCAGAGTCCGCTGGGGTAGTCACAGATCTAGTTATGTGGTTACAAGACACTAAATCTATCTCAGCGACAACGTTGATCAACTCAGTATCCATGTCGAATAAACATTCTGGACAATAGCGACTGTCTTGTATGGCTAGGGGTACAACTTCGTATTTGATAAGCAGTACCATAAATTTGATCCACTCTGTCAATAACGAATCAATGTCAGTGTAAAAATAAGCAGACTGTATGCGTCTCCATAAAGACACAAATGATGATATTGTCAGAACCTCAGCTGTATTTGCTATTGTTGTAAAGTTTAGGTGTGCGCTGGTATACAGCGATATGAGAAAGTATATTCGATCCAAATCTCTAACGATGCCGTTCAATAACCACGTTGGCTGTTGAATATCGTTAGACACAAATCTTTGAACGGCACTGATATGTTCTGGATCTACTCTGTGGCGTAGAACGTTCTCGGCGTAGTCTAACAAGAGATGTGCTTTGGTGAGATCGCTATCTGGTTGAGAATTCATACTCTATTGTCCTACAGTGGTCGACTAGTTATAGTCTAGCTAATGTCCTTGCCAAAATGTATATACAGATATACCACCACCCACAATGGATATATTGTCGACTAGTTATAGTCTAGCTAATGTCCTTGCCAAAATGTATATACAGATATACCACCACCCACAATGGATATATTGTCGACTAGTTATAGTCTAGCTAATGTCCTTGCCAAGATATATCCAGATATACCACCACCCACAATGGATATAATCAAAGATGATATTCCTAACCCCATACCTATACGAAATGAAGTAGTAGAAGTTGTGCTATACTCTTTAGTAAAGGATAATATCTTTCTATGAACATAGATCTTAAGCTGATCGATCTTGTGTCTAATGATATCTTTATCTGTTACCAGAGCAATTAGATTATCCGCCAGATTGCTAGCTGTAATGGTGGCCCGACTACAGTAACGTTTCAATGAACAAAGATTGTCCATAAGTGAGTCCATGACTGGTGGGGCTTTACACTTGATTTTACCAGTCTTCGGCGTCATAGCTTTACGGATCTTATTGGATATATTTAAGGAGACTACACCCAGCAGAGTTGTCACTCTGAACGTCTTAGTGTTATTGTTGAAACATATGGGTCCGTTACAGAGACTACAGGTATAGGGAATGTTTACAGTTGTATTTCTAGATGGTAATGTCGTTACATCTATTGGTATGGGTGTGGAACACCAACCTTGATCACATTCAGGACTGTAGAATATTGTACCATTGATGAGTACCATATCTATGTCTACCCAACATACGTTTGTGTTCAAGTAGAATGGTATATACACATCATTCCATTGAAACATTGACATTTGATTTGACAAAGGTATATTTACAATGTCGATGACATTACGTTCGCTGTTGTAATGTATGTTCTGAAACCGACCATTTGATCCCGATGTACCACAGCCTGCCACCGATTTAACTTCTACTATGGACCTAAGACATGTATGTAATGTACTACTGTATTGATCCAGACCTGCTGTAATAAAATCTAAAGCATGACTGTACATGGATGCTGCCAATGGGTACATAACCTTAAACTCTCGCTCATCAGTGTTGTGTAGGGACATTACTAGATTAGTTGACATATTTGTAGCGGATTGGTATAACTTCTGATGGTCGACAATAATGTCTAGGTATCCAGTATTGTCTATCGTCTTAATATCTGTTCGATTGAACAATGTAGCAGTGTATAGTTTCCAATTGGGGGATAATAACGCAGCTGGTGGTATATGGTCAGGCCTGTTGGTCGGTATATTACCTAGACTTATGAGACTTTCAGTCAGTTGTCTGGCATACCGTATAGACATGATTTGTCTGTTAACTTGTAGGTTCAACAAATTAACTAGATCCACCTTGTGACAATACAGTTGACACCACTTGATCATAATGTTACAATAGTGTGAGCATTCCATGTAGCTCGGATCCAGTATCTTCACGGCTTTTCCAGACAGGTCTGGCAAATGTATTCTTATAATCTCAGAGTTGAAAGATAGTCCATTAGTCACGTAATTATAACGTTTTGGGACGACAACAGCTTTCAATTCGTGGTCAAACGATTGACCTCCCACTTGACATGGAAGTAATATAACAACTGCTGTCCATATAATAGACATTTTAATTGTTAGAATATATCTCCCCATTGTACATATAACACGACAATTATGGCCGTTATGGTGACACTTATCCACAAAGCTACTCCGTCAATAAATAATACATATACGTCTGTAGACAGGATCTCTGAGATATTATTGTCGACAGAGTCAAATAGCTCTGTAATGTTCTTGATTAACATTATTCTTTCAAGTTCGAGAAACTTTATATCATTAGTCAATATGTTAATTTCTATGTTACTTAAGTTGGGTGTGGATTTCAATATCTCATTTGTTATGGTGTGGGTTATGTTCGTGGTCCCTGTCAACTCCTCGTCATCAAGTCTCCCAACTAACCGATTTGTTATTTGTACGACTTCAGTGTTGTTTCCAAAAGGAGTTATGACTGTCCACCCGTTTCTATCCAAACACACATCCCTCACACATCTACTACAGATGTAGTCGACTTCTGTGTCATGTCTGTCGTCATTGATCACACTCGCACTAGACCTATACGTGACAGCATATACGTGTTCATTTAGAAAACAGTCATTACGTACAATAGTTTGTAAAGGTACCATTAGATTGGATGTAGTCACCCAGTGGGCGCCATGAGAGTAGTATACATGTAATTGGAGCCCCGACGACATGTCCCACAATCTAGGTTGTCCAATACCAAAGACACCAACACGTGATTCGTCGGATATTGACCAGCAACCAACACCAGATCCGAGCATGCACGTGAATATGTCAGTGTTCATTCTGTGACCTCTATTACTTGCAGTGATGCTGCTCAGAAAGTCTAATGAATGTGTTATATACATAGTCAGTATGTCATCTGTTTTGTTGGTATAAGCATACACATTTGTATGTTTTTCAGAATTCGATACCAACCGCTGACTGGTCAAGTGTTTGGATACTAGTTCTATTTTTGAATGAGACGTGTATCCCATAAAATTGAGTATAGAGTTGCTGGACCTTAATATCGACCGGAACTCTGAGTCTTTTGATAAATTGATGATTGTGGTAAAACCGGTTTCACCAACATTAGTGTAATTTGTTCTGATGTAGTATTTCTCCCACACTAATTTGTGTTTACCAATCGTCTTCAATGTATTGACCAAGGTGAATGTTTTTCTTGCGGTGATGTATACGTTATTATCTTCACTCACTACTAAAGGCTCAGTGAATGGGTTTATTGTAAATGAGGCTGACGGTATACCGGAATCGTAATTTCCTAAAACATACGTGTCTTGTATTTTTTTAAATACCGGTATATACATAACTATAGTGTTGTTGAAATAAAACACTATTGTGTCGTGTATTTTCTTACTGAAATCCACAACTGACAATGTGTCTATATAGTAAACATCTTCAATATCGGCTTTGTTAGGGATTTCGTCAACGACTGTGATATAAGGGAGCTTTCCGTCTTCCTTTTTATGACATAGATACGGATCCGATGTCGAACCGACATTATAGCCAGACACAGTGGTTCTAAAGAATCCGGTGTAGTGTATGGTAGAATTCTGAAAGAATAACCTATTTGTGACTTTCACCACCCCTGGACAGTATTGAAACCCCCTGTTAGAGCCATCGATCGTGTAGACAAACTTGACGGGTTTAGGTACGAACACACTACGGAGTCTGTATAACGTCTCTATACCAGACTCAATAGTCTGAAGGTCGTCTATATACCCATACTCTATGTTCCGGACGCCCCACAGCATTAGCTGAGATATCGTTTGTTGTAATTCAACTGTACTTTGAACAAATTGAAAACCGTCTTCTAACTGCATACCACAACAATCTGGTCCAAAAACAGTCGAGCATAGCTGAGAAAACATGCGTTTCTTACACGACCGAACTATATTATTGTGCATAGATTGTGACGTTATTTGAGTACATCCAGTGTCCAGTTCGACGGCCACTGTCTCCGGACCAAACATAGCAATGGCGTTGGGTATAGCAATAACTCCGAATAGGCTGGGTTTTACACCTACTGCCAGCCGAGGTTGCTCCTCATAGGGTCCGGTTACAGAGTCCGGTGACCACAGCCAGTGACTACGAGTGCTGGGAAGCCACTGTGATGGACACTGAGGTATTGACACACCACCTGTCTGTCCGTAGTCTCTGAACGGAATATTAGACCTTAGTCTACTCATGACTATGATGATACGATCGATGTCAGTAGTATAATTCGATAGTGTAGTAGTTGACATACCATTATCAAATTCAAATGTGTTTGGTAGGTTATGTAACATACTGCCCCGGATTCGTAAGGCAACCTTAAATGTTGGGTATTGTATTTTTATGATACGCACATGTTTGGTGACATACATATCACTTAGGTAGTCGATGATACATTCATGTTGAGCGAATTCGGCGTTTATTGTTAGCTGTTTCAAGGCCTTGGGACGTAACATATTTGCCTTGATGTTCAGCACCATATCGACGTTGTTTGATAACATTTGACCGGATATCATAATACCAATATTTGAATATAATTCAGAAAATGTATTTAACACATCTATTGCAATACTGACATAATTGTAATCTAATATGTCTACAACGATAATGTCACAGTATTCCTTCGATTTTAACACATAATCTTTGTATGTAGCTACATCGGGGTATGTTGGTATACGTATGAGACAACCGGTTGACACTGGTGTGTCTCTGTAAGTGTAGAATCCGGATCTCTGATGGGTTGTCGAATGCGGCTCCATCGTCAGCTTGTATTTACCAAAAGTCTTATACATCTCGGGTAGATCTCCTACACATTTTGGATGAGCATAGCTAGTGTTACCGTCGTACAGACTCTTCAGACATTGAAAGTATGGAGAGGCATAGTCCAACGCCTCAGGTTTTATCAGGTGAGCTTTAGAACGTATGTCTCTCATCACACATAGACCGCGTTGTCTAGCTGTTCGGGTCCGACGATTACATCTTGTGCCTAGTGTGAGGTATTCCATGTCAGTAGTCCGACCAGTATTTTCAATAGATCGAATTGACATTTGTGGATACATGTGTATCACACTGTAAATGCTTTGAGATGGAACTTTTCGACAAATGAGATCTGAAGAATTAAAGTTTGGGGTCTCGGCTACATTTACAGGATAAGTGATGAGTGTACCATCTGCAACGCCGTCAACCACACATTCAGTAGGTTTCCCAACACATGGTGTGTTAGAAGCATTCATTGTAGATCGTACAATCACCGGCGAATATATGATTTTGGTAACGGACGCTTTAGGATAACAATAATCTGTGGAGTTTATGTTATATCTGTATGCTGAGCGTGAATTGTAGAACATAATCATAGGTGATGTCTTTAGTGACAAATCGACCTCGTACAGTGGTGTGTTCAATGAATCACTCAACGTTTGAAGCATGTAAGCCTCGAAAGCTCCAAACCTATACGCGTTATCTTTAATCATCAGCCTTCTATCTACGGATTCGATCTCACATACATTATCAGGTTCAAGTGTGTGGACAATTTTATCTAATGGTGGGTGAGACGGTCCAACACAGTGTTCAAAACCCATGTGTAGAGAATATCTAAGATCGTCATTGATGGGATTATATAGGTAGTCATACGATGATCCTACTATACTGTAGCCATCCATGTCACTAGATGTAGTATGCAAACAGCAATCTAAGACACCATACATATTATCAGCAGTGTCTGTGAAGTCTGGATAGTTCCAGTCATATTTATAGATAGCACACACTTCATCGAGTCTAGTTGCCAATATTATAAATACCATATACGATATCATTGTTGATTACACAAATGTCAATCTCAAACTGTATATAATATTTATTGCAATGGTTGTATATAACATTTTGTATAATATACATACAATATAACACACATCATACTAGGCTTTTTCAAATAATGATGCCACGGATTCTACCTCTTCGTTGTTGGCAGATGTGTATGCCGTCTTACACAAACCAATAGCCTCTATTGTGTGACCGTGTGTATTGAGTCTGCATAGGGCGCCCATAGATGGTAGTAGAATTGTGAATAGGACCATAGCACAACATTCCACCACAAGTGATTCCAGCTTCACAGCTGGAAGCGTGTCCAATGTCGTCTTGTAGAATGCGTTGAGTGCTGTGAAGAAGACAATCATCATCTGCACTATGACAGTAAGACTGACAAACCATACGATTAGACAGGTTGAGCCTCCGGTTGTCCATTTAGATAGTTCTATGTGTTTTGCAATTGTTATTTTAGCACTGATGAGTTTCATGCCACAATATATAGTGACTATGATTGTTGACACTCCGAAGATTGATATCAAAATCCCTAAGGCCATAAAATACTTAGACCTAACGTTAACATCAGTTATGGAGTATACCAAACAGGTCTCTAATGTTCTGGGGTAAATCAAAAATCCCATTATGGATCCAAATAACATGAGAAACGTCATCAAGTGTGTCCTGAAGATACATATGTATTTCAACACATTGATTAGTTTAGTACACACTTCAACAGTACACCTTTTCATAGTGTTGGTTGAGAAGTACTCAAGTGCTGACATGTCGGGTTTATCCATGATGGTAGATGGTGTGTATACTAGTCAGTTGATATATCTTATTTTAAATATTCCTATATTTACAATGACGGTTGAATAGGTGTGTGTATATACCATGGCTTCCATAACGTTTAGTGACGTTATAGCTGTTTCACCCAACACAGAGATTCAATACTTGGGTGGAGGTAGGATAGAAGCAGTGTGTGGGGAGAAAAGATACAAAGTCAAAGGCATTACAACCTGTATAAGCAATTACATGTTGATCGGTCGAAAGAGTGGACGTAAACCCAGATTCTTTGAGACGAAGATCATGACTTCACTCAATATACCAAATGTAAATACCATACCAAAGGACAGTATGTTAACAGAGTCTATATTCACTAACCTCCATAGGTTCCTGAAGACAGCCCCGTCGGATAATGAACTGACACAGTTTGTTATGAAAATGGGGTTTAATGAAAAGCATACAGCGTTTGTGATTAAGTTTTGCCGATCGGTTAAAACGGCTAGAAACATGAAATCTAGGAAGATGGTGTGGGACAACATGAAGGTACCTCAGGTTCTGGGAACAAGTGTGGATGCCGAACTGAAAGCTCTATTCAATGGTAAAAAATTAGGTGGGATGAGCGAAATTGTCAAGAATGTTGTAAGGACACTCAAAGCGTTGGATGTGGTACGTGTCGCCGGAGGAACAGCTGTGTCAAATGTTAATCATGTCCCACACCTAAACTGTAAGCTGTGTGGTCCCATAGGAGATGATGAAGGTCTATTCACTGAAGTGGACTTTTGGGGGTACGATAAGACAACCAACCAAGTTTGTCTTTTTGAGTTCAAGATAATGACCACGGATGTTATGTCCGCAGACAGATACCGTACCTACAACTTCCAACTCTGGCTCACGACTTTGATGTTCAGTATGACATATCCTAGTTTGGCACACTATACTAGGTCGTATCTTATGGTATATCAAGTCAATAACAGTACGTTACATATATATCCTTGTGCGCAACCAGGAGTAACAATGAGGACCACAGCATTCTTCCCGTTTCTAAAGAAAGTGTGTCCAATGATGATCACAGACTTCTACGTAAAATATGCAACTAAATGTGTCATGTCAAGCAACGGTGTCAGTGATGAATGTTTAGCTAGAAGGTATTACAATTTCTTTCAGTCACAGCCCATAGTTATTGATTGAGAATGAAATGATGACTCTGTATTGAACAATAAAAACTGTTTATTGAGTGATCATAGAATGCCTTGTGGAAACAATGATATTACCAATCTAACCTTGTACCAAAACGAATTTAACTTTGTCCAAAGATAAACAAGTTCCTTCTTCTCTAGAGCCGATAGAGTAGAATCGACCGTTCGTCTAGAGACTATGCCCAAACACAATCTATATTTGGGGTTCACGATTGTCCAGTCATCGTCATATTCATCCTTTATGTTGAATATGTGTTGTATATGTTCGCAGTATAGTGGGTAGAGATGAGCTTTTAGTTTGATACCGGTGTCGATCATCGTTACGTTATGGCTACGCTGCTCAGACTTTCTACTACACATATTTAACATAGCGGCTCTTGTAGCCAACACAGTTTTCATATCGACGTCGGTAGTATCGTTTGGTATTATGAATGGACAGTTTGGGTGGAGGTTGAAGAAGTCTTCATCTGTCTTGAGTTCTTCCATTACACTCCTGAGTTTCTTAAAACCCATAGCTGTTTCGTACTGTATTAAGACAGAGTAATCAGATAGAGGTTTGTTGTATGTCAGCCACCCATTCAACACCTTGTTCAACACAGATTGGTACAAGTCTTGTGACGCCAGGAATTCCACATGTTCTTTCAAATCCTTGCTGATGCCATTGTTGAGCATCAGTTGGATCTTCACTTCTCTAGCAACTCGTAAACAATATTCAGAGTAGAAATTATTAACAACGACACATATCCCCGTCGGTAACAACCAAAAGGATGTGAACGTATTATTGTGTGGTTGTAAATCGTATAGAGGTAATGTTACCAGGTACCACATACACCTATTCAAATACGCATGTCCAGCTAATTGAAGGCATACATCGTTGGTGAATGTAAGTGGGGGCTCGGGACCACCGCTACGCCAGGCATATCTGAAGTATAGTTTCATAGGTAGAACGTTATCAACGATGGGGGACTTGTCTGCTAACCAGTTGCCGAATCGTCCGATCGTCGACGGCAACATGTCGTTATCCAGTATAGCGCAGCTGGTGGCTGCTGTCCCGAAACCTACAGATCATTACAGGAGAGATGTGATCAGTAATATGTTAGTGACTGAAATCGGATCTGTTCAAAAAGAAGAATCCACAAGGCTCAAAACTATAGAGTTGAAGAAACTGTTGACCAACAACTACTGGAAAGCCAATATGATAATGCGCCACGGCTTGGCGGCTTCCGAAGCCATCATCTCGAAAATGAAAAATGACGTCGATCTGGTGTATCAAGACACATTGTGTAGATTCCTAAACTCCATCCAGTACATATACGAGTATATGTCGTCCAAAGATATGTACTTAGAGTACTTTCAATTGGAACTCCTTAGAGGTGTAATGATTGGTCTAATGTATAATCAATTTGGAGACAATGTTTTCAAAGCCATGTTTCCCGTACTACACAAACTGGGCTTGGCACCAGATGGTTTGAGGTGTTGTGATCCTTTGTTAGCTGACGAATATGTGGTGTCTGAACTTAAAGCTGTATATCATAAGTATGCTAAACCTTACACTTTAGGACTTATTCCTAGACAGTGTGGGAAATCTCTAATTATGAAATTGATTTTAGCTTCCATCATATTACATCTAAATATCACCATAATGGTACAGGCACAGAATAAGAATATGTCTAAAACGTTATATAATAGTGTTGAAGAAATGATTCAAGAATTGATTAATCTACCATCTTACCCCAAAAATAATGTTCCTCTCAGTTCATCGTTTGGTACGCCGGATAATAAAACCTATAAATTTAACAGAACATACAAGGGAGACACCACAGTACATTTCCTGGCTTCCAGTGCTGATGTAAGTATATGTATTCACACTATAATATGCAGTAAATGTGATGATGTAGATAACCTTGGCTTGGCAAACAAAGTTATCTATTCAGTCATAATAATAATGTTTATATTATATAGTGTTGGTTGTATGGTAATATTGTGTATAGCCAGTGTGTCAAGATTGTGCTTAGCATTCAACAGCTCGCCAGTAGAGTCAATGAACAAGTACGTTGACCTGTAAGTATCCTGTAACTGTAAGTATCTACCCGCCCACACACAACAGTCACGCCCATTATGAGTTCCTACATAACTGAAAATATCTTGTGCTTAGTCTATCGACCATAGTTCATTATTTACAACAAGGATGATGTTTGCACTGTATGTGATATCAGACACCAAGAACAATGTGGAACTATTCGATCTTCAACAATGTCAACACGCATCTTCGGATCCCACCGGACCATCCTGTGATTGTGAGATGGTAACTATGCTGCTCTGTGACGACCTATGCTCTGGAATACGGTTTGTGTCACTATCACAGTCAAGGACCATACCAGTGGCATGCTGCACATTTGAAGAGAGTGGTCGCAATGGTGCGACCAAACATGCTGTCCATGAAGAGAGTTCCAAAAGAGGCTTGTCTAAGCATGCATATACAAGTCATTTAATATATCTGGTCCGGAGTCAGTTTGTTCTCAGAGATCATAAAAGTATATACGACAACTTTGTTGCTTACATGTTAAGTCACTCTGTGGCCCCATGTCATCACATACCAATATATAGTAGGTTATGTAAGGCTATTAAACATTTTTCTGTCCAGATGTTGGAATCCTTAGACCCAGAACTGAGTCAACCCGGAGACTGGCGGAGATTCATTAAGTTGATGGCTAAGTATCCAACCAACCATGTTGTGAGAGTTATCATGAGATATGTATCTGATGTCTGTATAGCTTTGGATAGTCAAACCCCTTACACTTCCTATGTTGGGATGGATATGGGTCCACTGTTAGGCTCAGGTCGACGACAGCAACTTGACAAGGTGGAGACAAGAGGTTATGCTGCGAAATTCCAAGAGATGCCAGTGTGCTTGATCCCAGACACATATCCAACAATGGGTTGGTACAACATCAAATTGAAGAGTGGTGTGACATTTCGTAGTGTAGCAGACTTCTGTGAAAACCAACGCTCTATCACCGTTCTGCCCAGTATTCCTGAAAGGCACAACTGGACGATGCACACTCCCATCATGTTGATGAACGACTACAATGGATATACGTATGTTGTTACGGACATCACTGAATTATCTAGAGTAATACCTGATAAGACATTGCAATTGAATGAAGTCTTTCTAACAGGCCGACCGGTCTATAGGCTGAACCTCGACGTCGACGCCCGAGTGTGCTGCAAGTGTCTAGCAAATAACTCAACTCGAGATGCTACCATGGTTGCCTGGGGAAGGGATTACATATCGTGCGTTCTGCCAATACTGTTAGCCGACTGCAAGAGATCGATCGACTTCGAAGACTGTGGTAAGTTAAAGATATATGTGCGAGACAATGGTAAGAAATATTCTGGCAGACTGTTGTGGTATCCACCAACAGATGTCAAGTTTCCGACCGTCAAGGATGTGGAGCTGTTTCTGAAGAACGTTTTGGTGGTCGCTGCAAAAAAGAACGTTCTCTGTCAGACCTCAAGCCTGGATGGATCTGGGAGAGTTGTGGAGTACACTTGTGCTGCATGCAAGCAAACTGTCAAGGATAGCATTGGAGATCATACACCTGGACCCATCAAGAAGACTGTGAAGATGTACGTGTTAGACACTGCTCCTTACTCGGTCCACAAGTCCATCAGGCTTCCAAACGCTTACAAGGATGGACAGCAGTTTCGATACATCGATAGCATCAACGACATCTACGCTGGCGACATTGAAAATAGAGACTCCATGATGGTCGGTATATCATCCTTATTACCACCATCAGACACTCAGAAGATTGGTATGAGGCCACAGCTATCGTGGAACGTTGATCCTGTACCTAAACATAGAAGGTTTCTATACACTGGTAGCAACAACGACAAATATGTGTCAACATTCTCAGAGCTGTGGAACGTCGATGTCAAGACATCCACCAGCTCGAAAGGGCTTTTCGTCATTGAGGCATTGGAAAAGTCTGTGTTCCCTTGCCCCATACATAATCGAGTTCACAGAAATGTCAAGCTTAGAGTTGCTATTCCTTCGGATACCGTTCATAATTACATATGCTTCAAGAAGTGATGTGTTGTACACAGTCGATATTGTATGAAATAAACAGTCTCATTGTTACGATAATGTGTGTGTGTCAGTGTCATATTTGTGTTCAATGTATTTAACTAATCATAACGGTATCACATACCTTGGACCGACGCCAACTATAAACCACTCACCATGTTAGGTAGCGACACTTTTATATACACTATCATGACTCTGACGATCGTTTCATCTACAAGTTGGAACTACTTAGACTTTAAAACCACTGCAGATAATATGTACGGTGTGTTGGACTGTTGTACACATTATAATCGTGATCACCATGATGGATTATTGATGGGATCGTTCTACGACTATCTATACCCACCAACGATATCCAATAAGAAAACAGATTTCAATATGGCTCAACATATGGGCTTGGCTCAGTGTATCAAACCACCTAGTGACAGTGATGATAGTGTAGCTCAGTCATTGATGTTAAGTACCTGTTTGGTCAAGTCGCCTGATAGACGACTAATGATACTAGATGTGTTATTACATTACGCCCAATTTGAAACACACTTATTGAAACTGTCCAGCATGCGCACAAATGTGTCTCTGCAACACTGTAGGGCTGTGGAAATGGCTCGCTCCACACCTATGGGTATGTTTTACGTGGCGTGGTCTGCGTACAGATACGACATAAACTCCACAAAATACTGTCTGCCCAGGTACGACAATGTTGTCGCAACATACGGAGCAGTCATAGACCGCTCCAAATTTAGCGGCTCAAGACTCAGCTGTAGTGACATAGATGACGTGATTCCATGTGCGAATGTGTCCTCAAGTAAACCGCATTACACCATGACAATCGTCTGGCCCATAGGGTATGCAGAAACACCATCGTTTAAGGAAGACGACTTTGTATGTAGAGAGGTACCATCGCAGAGCATATATACAATCATACACATGTATCCCCCCTTGTCGATGACTGCCATGACGAATATGGACATGACATACGATCTCGATATCCTAAAGATCGGTAGAAGATGTAACAAACCAAAGGATCGTAGAACACTCGGATTGTGTATGCTGAGATCCCTGATGGATGTGAATCAATCCTTTAATTACAATGTGGACTTTGCACCATCATACTTTCGGTGTTTGAAGAGTTTTGTAGATGGTAACATGGCTTACGCACACCCCAAGTGTGTAGGAGATATCCCGCCCATACTGCGTAGGTTTGGTAAATACAACCTGTCTATTGAGCCGCACAAAAATAATGTGTTGAAAGAGTCAGGATTCCATAGTTATTCCCAGGACAAGGTAGGGACTGGGTGTGTGATACCCCCTCTAAATCAAGAAGCTTTACAGTCTCTTGTTACAAACGTTATGTCGTGTGACAAGCTATTGGTAGAAATGACCAACAGCTCTGACATAGATAAGGTTATTGAAACGTTGAGTGTGTTAAACCCAATATTACCAAACTTAGGTATCACTATGTCGATAGACTTCTTACCAATGCTGACAAACGTTATGAAGTCTGTTAACGCCGAAGTCCAGCCAAATACAATCAAACACATTACTCTTAATGTGAATAGGTCAGAAAAAGACTGTTTCCTGAATGTTTTAGAAGACATCAAGTTAGAAGATGGTCTATCAATTGTCCGACGAGATTACCCAGATGTACAGATTGCCCTGAAGGTTCCCGGACATTACATGTCATGTTTAGCAATCTCGTTTGAAACGGGTACCACTGTTAACACCAATGAGTTGAACACATTACTCGGTGGTGTAACTTTAGTTATAGTACATGCAGCCACTTCTAGGACCCATATCAGGTTCCACGGCAACCCAGCCACACCTCAGTGCCCGTCTCAGTGGCAGTCAGACACCCGCAGCAAATGGTTATGGTCTCCGGAGTCCGACACCGGCCCGTACAATCAAGAGCCTAAACTTGCGGCGACCGTGTCCATGTCGACCATGGGTGTTGTATTGGTACCAAACGCCATAGCTCTGTTGGGGCCGGATCGTGTTGCTGTGGAACTGGACACCGGCTGTACTCATGTCTCTGGAAATATGTATGAAGATAACGTGGTGTCAAAGTGTAATAGAGATGATATGAAACACTCACAGTGTTTGGATATATTTGGCCCACAGTGCTGTGGTATCAAGACTGATACAGGATATGCGTTTGTACAGTCTATACCAACTATACAAAGCTACGTACGTGAATTAATGAAGTGGGGTGTGAGACACGTGGAGTTTGGAGACCTACGTGATGTCAGCATTAGAGACAATAGTATGTCTATGGTAGATATTCTACATGGAGGTTTAAATACAGAACCAGTTGTGTACAGGTACAGATTAAGCGATCAGACAGTTGGTGACTCACACTACTGTCCGGGAATTGTGAGAGTCACAGAACACCTCTTCTTCCAACGATCAAAGGCTACATATTCCGGATTCTACAAGACAAAGGGAGACTATCCCAACGTCGGCTCGACGACCGACGAAGGATTGTGTCGTACCAGACTCAGTAGTGCAGTATATCTGCCGGAGACCACTCGTCTACCAGACCCAAACACTATCAAGTCGGCGTATTATCTCGACACACTTCTACCAGTGGACTTCCTAACGTATAGAGATGTGCATTTTGTATATGTATTAACCAACGGTACGATAACCATGTATGCGCCAGTAAAGATAGTCACTGACACCTACAAGATCGGGAATTATGGTAGGAAGTTACCAGCGACAGACTTTCTGTTTAACGGCCTAGACATGACAGGTACTATGGTTGACTACCACACCGATATAGTTTATATAAACGGTCAACGGACAGCCACAACACGTAGCATAGCAGATACCGTGACAAAGACTGTGTATGTGTTGACACCTATGTTTGTCAACGTAGTCTGTTTCCAAACACCAATAATGTCATGTTCCCTACATAAAGCCAGTCAATACGTTAATTACATGACGTTTAGAAACTCCAGCGTAGCGTTATTTAATTACATGGGGGGAATAGTGCCACCAGTCTTACATGATGACCATACCATTAACGGTAGTGTTATGACGGACGGCCAGATGTCAATAGCTATGCTTAATATTATGATCAAACCAAAGACCGTCCCTACTATAGTGACATATGTGACATATAGATTATCATCCTTGCTGACAAATACATATTCTGTGAGACAACACCGGAAAGCCATAGACTCATTAGCTTGTCTTTTAGGTTCTACTATCGGCTGTTGGACATCAGCAATGTCCCAGTCTACGTTGGTGATGGGGAAGGTGGTGGATGTAAGTCACGGCGTTTATGGACTAAATCTATCTGTGAGTCATAGCTTTCAAGGCGAATGGGTGCTCTCGTATGGACAAACCCTACCGTTGACCAGTGTAAACTCTAATAAGTCATGCTTTACCATTAAGGACAATACTATGTTTGTATATCCTAATACACGCACACCAATTATCTCACTTATGCCATGGGGTGACATTAGTCGTGACTCGTGGTATGTCTGTGACAAATGTGTAAATGCTGTGTGTAGAGAAGATGACCAATGGGACATACATATTATATCAGACACAGTGCCAACGCGGGTAATACCCTTTACATATAACAACGTACCTATATTAGTCATAGTGGGTATGTGGGATTACATACGGACGACCTTAGCTGTAAATTGGGAGTCTAATCTACTGCCTGTAATCGATTACATGAAAAATGGCTACAATACGATTATGGATGTCGATTTTGGACAGCTATATGTAAAACTAGATATAGTTGACACCAGTATATCAACACAGTTTATTAATGAATATTTTACAGTTGACAATATACTGCTATTAAATATCTTTATTTGTTCTTTATCTGTACTGACCATCGTATTCACCCTAGCTGGATTCCTAAACACCATACTATGTTTACAGTGGTGATTACGTTTTTACTATTACATATACACTGTGACTGTGAGCCCTTGACGGCAGATAACATGATATTGATACCGAGAACGCCCAGCTTTACTACACAGACACCGACGAAACCTCAAAGACTACACAACGAGATACGGTATATTCAAACCACTCTATCCCTAGGAGATTTAAGCTTTGAGGAGTCTATCATACCACCTATGTACTTACTAACATGTTCTGACCACTGCACTGGATCTAACTGTAATGTGTTATGTGGGAAACTACACGGCCTTACGTATTATATTACGTTATTGCAAGGGAGGTATAACGCATCGCTTGCATTTGCAAGAGAGGTTACGGATAACATATTATCCCTGAGTAGTCTGCAGTCTGACGGACACAATGACGTAGCACCCGCAGTATTTCTATCGAGCAGCTGGAAGACATACACAAAGTCATTGACAGACACCCCGACCAAAATATATAACAACAATAAACTAATGGATGTGTTAAATCAACACAGGTTCATGTTTGGGGAAGCTTACAACATATCTGCGTCAATGTTGAAAGAGTTAGACTCAAGCGATACAAATGGATTTAACAATAACTACTCCATTGCCATTATGGCATTTGGACATGCGATAGATTTTATCATAGCAGGACTCGACCAATACTCTGCGATTGCTCAAGCGTGTTACAGGTCAATAGTTGAAACAAAGAGTGTTGCTGGATGTAGTGTAGAGAACAGTGGCTTCAATGGTCGGTTTGAGGGTATAGAATACATACAAGACACCCACTCTGTCAGAATCATGAGTTCAGATCAAAGCACTGGATATACATTGTTGAATTGGTCAGACGTCTACATACCATTTCGTATGAACGATATTATGTGTTGGCTGAACATCAATGTCGTACAAGTAAATGTGAACAAGACTTATTACACTCCAACATGTGACGGGTTATGGTGTGCGTCCCTCACTCCAATACATGTAAACGATTGTTTCTCAGATAACATTGTGTCCTGTCCTCACCAGTGTAGTCCCTGCCACGGGCCATTATGTCACGACAATAACGATGAATTCATTGTTACGACTATCTCCGGTCAGTACACAACTACCTCACAAGTTATTAAAGTTAATCGGGAACACATTAACGACAGTTACGTCCGTGAAATTGCAAAAGAGATTCAATACCTTTATGGTCGAACGCATTACATTGAGGATATATGTAATACAGTCAACGATACAGCTATCACAATCGCTTATAGCATATACAACTCTCTACAATCCGTAGCACAGGTCAACATAAAAATGGCTACAATCACGACATCCGTTAAAGATAGTTTATTGTATTATTCTGAACATTACATATACAAATGGGAGACATTTGTGTATTGTGGATTGGGTTTATGTGTAGCTTCTAGTGTTATGCTTCTGATTTATGGAATAACAGAGACCATTCGCATTTGTATGAAATGAATGTTTATTATAAGTATTTGATGGTGTATGTATACAGAGATATTGGTACATTTTGGATTATACAGGATCATCACGGTACGACACAATGGCATTGTAACATAAAAACATTAATGATGAAATAAAAACTGCTATAAATATGAAAATAAAAACTGATGCTACAATACGAACGACTTTAACTTTCTCATCAGCAGCCACTGTCCACGTATCCTCATATCCATTAGTTGAATATGATTCCACCAAGTTGTCTGTCTGTGGGGTGTCAGTTGTATACGTATCTAACACCCTATCAAATGGATGATTCCCATATCTCATAGTATCATCGTCCTCTAACGACCTATCGAACAAAGTGTCTTTGTAGTCTATAGACACATCTTCCCCTATTTTGTCATCGAACTGAGTGCTGTATACATGTGGTACATAAGGTGGCTGGTAAAGTGTACTTGTATTTGTAGTCATCACACAAGGGACAGATAGACCAATCGTATTTGTTGTAACAATAACAGATTTGATTACGATATCCTCTCTGTCAGTCTCACATATCATAAATATACGATCCTGAATGTATCTAGAGTAGACCGAGATAACATTATCAAATGACACTATTGGAAGATTTGAGTCGTATAATAGATTGGCTACAGTGACCATCTTTGCATTGATGCCTTTGATGTTATTGGATGCACAGTCCGATTCCAATTCAAGCATGTTATAATGGATGCTGTCAATATGTTTGTTAATGTCCACAAGCATCAGATTAAACATATCAGTCATATGACTTGTGGTCAGTATGAGTCCATCTAGGTTTGATATAAACTGCCTGATGGTGTATAGTTGATATTGCCATTGTTCCAATACGACGCACATGTCCCCAGTCGCCGTATATATATGATCGTAGACCACCCTAGGACCTACATATTCATAGTCTTCGGAATATTCGTACGATGGATTTACATCTAGAGTATCGTTATCACCACATAACAGATACTGCAACTCAAATACAGTGTTATTAGATTTGTCGAGTGTTGTGGCGTACAATTCGCAATATGTCTGATTATATGAAGCTAAAGCCTTCCAATGTGTAAAATATACAAGCTTTTTATTCACTGAGTTTATCGACAGATAGTTTGTTATGTCACGATTGATAGGTAATAGATTGTTGTCCTTGTATAGTAGCCATTCTGTGCCTTGTTTTATGATTAAATCGTCATGGTATGGTATGTACATAGCTACACTAATGTTGTATTTGAAGGTCATTATGATAGATGTCTGTTTGAAATTGAGATCGTGTGCTATAATCTCCTTTGCAGTCACACCAATTACAATGTCCAAAATAGGTTGATAGTATAATGATAACATACTGCTCATATCAGTGTTATTTAACAGCTTAGGCGATCCACTAGTCAACTTCTTAGCTAAGGGGTCATATATCCACACGTGTTGCTTGGTAAACAGATATACATGTCTGTGACTCAGTATGATGTCCACTGCATCTTTGCATGAGGTCGTATGGTTGATGTCTTTCTTTAAATCGAAGCCGAGTGTATCGGCCTGTGTTTCTATAGAATCGACATCTTCCAGGCCTCCAAACGTATCGTTAGCGCTGTCTATATAGTTGTATTCTTCATCCATCTCCTCTTCACTATCATCACGATCCACTAATATCGATATTTTGTTGATCCAATGTGGGAATATGCTATGAAACGACTTGTAAGCGCAATGCAGCACATCCTCAGATATCAATTTCACATTTACGAACGTTATATTCAGAAGAATATCTATCACCCCTTCTATAGTAGACTGTTCGGGTATGCTGGCCGATAGCAATAAGTTGTTCATGTGTACGTATAATGTCAACATGTCATCGTTGTATGACATGCCGTCAAAGCCTTCCCATAATGTTTTGGGCAATTGAAAGGTGTGGTTGGTAGCTCTTAATGTTGAACCGTCACTACTGAACCTTGCAATATAACCGTAGTAGTCTTCAAACACTACTACCAATAGGTTCATGGGAGTGTAGAAGAACGTTAATATCGCAACGATAGACTGTTGTTTTCTATTTCTAACAGTTAATTTATCGATTCTGATATGACCAAATAGTGTTGACCACAGTATTGTAAGTCCTTTTCCAACTCCTACCATCTGTCTGATATTATCTAATGACGTTAAATACGTGTCACCATTGTATATGAAACTGCCCACCACGTCCTTCAGATTCAACAAAGTAACGTCACGCATTTCATCCTCAGACGTGTATATTATATTATTCGTAAAAAAATAATACTGACCAATATGTGACGTGTACATAAAACTAAAGGCTGTGTAGGCATCCGAGCAATAATGTTTGCCAATGTGTGTTAGCAGATCATCCTCGGTGTCATCATTACATTCTAAAAGTGTATCAAATATATTATTGGTTGGTACGCCTTTAGATTGTGAGACATTATATGTGCTTAGAACGTACACAGACATATTTGCCGTGTAGCCAAATATTACACCTTCCATATAGAAATATCTGGTATCATTTAACGCTGTATCAAATCGATTAGCTACACCTTCCATGACTACACCAACACCTTCCACACTGTATCGTATATAACTGTCGACTGTATAAGTCACCAATAGGCCTGACGGACTGTGGTAGTATGCTGTGCGTAAAGTTGTGTTATGTTTTATCGTTTCTATTAGATTGTATTTTAAATCGTGAGTAGTACTATATGTTGGATATATTATACGAAACATGTCATTGATCACATACATTGTTAGAGCGCCAGACATAACTGTACCGTTTGGTATGATTAGCGGTGTCTCTGTTGTTAATGTACGAGACTGGATGTCATACGTCCACATTTTTGTTAAATCACGTAAGATGTATACCAGGTTATTATGTTGAAATGCAATCGTATCGTTGTATACTCGGCACCTCTCGTCCTTTGTGGGTGTTACTTTGGGAGTTTGTTGATTATCGTCGGATAACGTAAGCATCTTCGGTCCTTGATTGTAGTGTCTGCCACCGGGACAATGTAGCCAGTCCACAGTCACAATACCGACACTGACAACACCATCGTCCAGACCAAAGCCTCCACTTAATTTGCTGTATGTGTTATCAGCATAGCTGTATAGATAATTGTCATACTCGTTGAAAAACACCTTTCCAGTTGGTACATTAGTCGTGTTACGATTTGTTGTGTAGAGAATCTTTTTGGTCGAGTTGTAATACGTGATGTGATTGGTATGCAGAGGGACATACAATTGTTTGTCTGTTGTGTATATACCGGTAGATGTAATAACGTATCTGAAAGCGTGTAGAAAGAACGTTCCCATGACATCACTAAAAGCGTTGAAGGTTTTGTCAATTTCTTCCTTTAGATAGTATGGTGATCTATAGTCGTACGTGTAGACACGATCATCTGTTGTGTATATCTTCAGTACGGATCCTACACTCTCAATGACCTTAATGTCGTAGGTCCACCATTGACATTTCTTTGCTTCGGTCAGTGGTTGAGACTCCTCGACTGCGAACAGCTGATGTGTAGGTAGACGGAAACATCCAATCAATTGTCTGATTAGATACGATGTCTTTGTTGAAAATGAAAAGTCGTTACCGAGGTTGCGTTTAAAATATCTATTGGTGTACGTGTACATACTAGAATCGGCATCGCTGTACACAACTCTTTCTGTCGAAAGCAGAGTGTTGGGGGCAAACACTCTTAGCTCACATTTTTTCAACTTTAGACAAGATGCTGACGTTACGTACCATAGCTTCATACTATATTTCGGGGTTAGGTATAGTTGACCCCGTCTGTAGAGAATATGACTGAACGTCCCATATTGAAATATCTCAGACAGGGGAGTTGGCGCCGACAGTATCTCAAATGTGTATCTGTCTAACCTGTACATATGGGTACTAGTCAGTAACGTTAGAGTAGCGCTGTCTAGATTGTCAAACACAGTCATTGACGTACCCTTCAAATGAGTCAACTTAATCGTGTGTGGCCTGATCAACAGTCCTTTGACACGCTTTAAACCGATGTTGAATACCCACATGTAGTTGGTAGATAATATGTATACGTCACCGTCCAATATGAACATAAATTCAAACACCCGACCCGAGCACTCAACTCCAAAGGGTGGCAGTCTCACATCATAACCCACCGGAGCATCCCGTGTTGCGTTACATACTCTGTCCAAGATATGTGTCGGCCGAACACGTTCGTGGTGTTTGGTTATAGATAGCATACTGTCCAACATCTTTGTTTCATCGTGTAGATGTAATACTGTGTATACATAGTTATCAAGCAGGCCCATGATATTGTTGGTTTGTCTGTCGTAGTATATAGTTTTGTACTGTCTCCAGATACTGGGTAAGTCTAACCATATAGGTGATCTAACGGCGTGCGTGTCTACAACATGTGTTCCGTTAACTCCAATAAGTATGAGTGTTTGGTCGACACAATTGTAGAATCCTAACTTCACTATGTCGTACACTTGAATGTCCGTCAATGGTCTAGGATATCCACGGTCTAGAATGGATAATGTGTCACGGTCATATGCCCATATCTGTGTATTGGTGATAAAATAAACTCTGTCATTGTCATACAGATATTTGAAAGCACACACCAGTTGTTCACCAGATGTCCGTAGTTCTCTGTAGGTGGTGGGTATATGATGGCTTATCGTTTCATTCCTCAATACATGTAGAGCATTTGTTGTTTCAAAAAACAACGTTTTACCTATTTGGTGTAAGCTGTATCTACCCAATTTAGAGTCTAATAAACATATGGGGTCATCATAATTTAACAATCCACTATCCCAGCTATACTCCAGATCGTCCACATCTGTAGTGTTGGTAGCATTCGCTGGAGGGTAATGTGACGTTGTACTACAGTTCAGTATGTCATGTATATCACTTGTAATAGTCACATTTTGGCCATCAGTTGTTGAATAGGTCAAGTATGTTCCGTTAGTGTAGTAGCCAAGGAGAATGTTTGTTGTCTGATCCATATGATAGTTCAATTCTGGGTCTGTAAAAGTGTGATTCGTCCCCAACAGCGATGGTTTGGTTGGCATAAGGGTTGGTATCTTGAGGACTCTCTGAGATACGTTATAGAAGTTACCCATACTGTCCACAACGTTCAACATTGTGTCAGGCACCCCACGCCACACTTTAGATAATATATGTGTAGAGTTGATCAGCCTCCAATGTTTGTAGGAAAGCGTAACCGATACAAGGTTGGCGTTATAGAACACGTAATACGATGTGTTTGTGAAAATATACAAGCTGCCATCCAATCCTTCAACGCTACCGATGAGGTTCAGAGTCTCCGTGGGTTGATATTTCCACAGACTATACATTACTTTACTTCCTATGGTGGAATACGTTGATATGCGAGAGTTGATGTCATATTTCCACATATACACGTCATGTTTCACAATATACAACGATTTATTATACGATAGTATCAGGTCTGTAGACAGTCCTCTGTCACACTCGACAGACTTTGGATCTTGAAGTGCGAATTCGCTACGTAATTTATCCTTGGTGCGTGTTGGTATGTGTGGATTTCCAACACTTCTATTAGTGACGGGAGCGGTATCTGATGACACCAAAGCTAAACCACCGTTTGTGTCCAATGATAGGTGTCGTTCTGACAAAACGTCACACTCCAGGAAAGCCTCAAAATGTAGTTTGGAAACACTTGATGGTTTAAATGTATATTCTTTTCTTTCTAAAGAGTAGATCATGGGGAGTAAGGAGTATGTCTCATATTTGATAATACTATGTCCTCTCAAGCAATGTATGTAACCGTTATTGGAAAATATGTGTGTACACGCTCTGAATCGTGTTGGGAACACCTGCCAACCGACTACAGTAGCTGAGAACCTCTCAGTGTCATGGTACATATACATGAAATCGTTTGTGTCTACAAAATATGTAGTGGAGTCAATGTGAAAAATCATCCTTATCATTGCGTGACTGTGATCGATGTTGACAAAGGATATCAGCCTTTGTAGATTATATGTCGTTATGTATTGAGTAAAGTTAACATGTACATGGACATCTCCCAACAACGTCCATATCACTGTGTCCGAGTATGATGTCTGTGTAATGGATAGTATACTGTCAGACTTTGCGACCATCAGACCAATGGCCGTTGGGAATAGGTCAGAAAGTCTAGATGGTGTATATGACTTGACATTTGTCGTGTATGTATACATATAATCCTCCTTTACAAATTTCACAACGTCGTGTGTGTCGGTTTTGTAGGAGAATATGTGTAATATAGGGTTTGTTTGGTCGCATCGTATATGTTTGATGTATGCTGCTGTGACATTCGTATTCCGGCTCTCAATTACTGATTTGTCCCGACTGAGCGACAGTTGTTTCAGCAATAGGTAACCGTCATTGTGGTTCGGAGACGTTTGCTTACCATGTTGAGCAGTCATCACAGACAGCTTCTGGATGTGGGGTAGTCCAAACGCATGACCAATATCGTGTTCTATACTTCTTACCAGACTCAAGACGTCGGAATTAGAAACAATAGGTTTATCGACGTTGATGTGTATTTCGCCAGTGTAGGTACCGTCATCATCTACGTATAAGTGAGTGTATAGACCAGTTGGGTCATCGAACGAGTAAAACATATCACTCGAACCTTCCAATCTAAAATATATGTCGACAGTCGGGTCTGGACTAGTCTGTAGTTTGAACACGATACCACTGACAGTCTGCCAATTATCCAATGCCTGTTTGATAGCTGATGTTATCATAGAGTCAGCATCCCCTTCAGCGTAGTATGAGTATATGAATTTGTTTGATTTCATTAAGAGACTATTCTTCTCATGGTTAAGTGATAACATAACCTTCTGATCCATAAAGTGTTTAGATAGGTCTAGATATATAGTAGCATGGCGTCCGTCTCCCAGGGGCTTTGTAAAGAGCATATGATTCACTTCGGGAACTTCACAGATGTTACTTTCTAGACTCAGACTGTGGTCAGTGTTAGCGTCTATGTAACCGTTTATGGTGAGATGCCTGTATGTCTGATAAGTGGATACAGCCATTCTCATCAGGTCTTGTTTGGAATACTCCCTAATAAGTCTCTCCAGTAGTTGGGTATCTGGCGAGTAATTATTCCACATGACATTATGTGGGGCACTCAAGAGAAACCCCATACTTGTTAGTATGTTCCTATATTTGAGTTCATCAAATGTGGTACTCGCGTCGTGTCTATGATGGCATAGAATGCTGTATTTCTTGCACAGATATTCCATATTGGCAAAGCCATGATATATGTTGAGAAACATAACTGCTATTATTAGAATAGACATTCTCTAAACCCTTATAACACAATTGTAATCTCAAATAATTAACAATCGTATAAGTATAGGATAAGTAATGAAGTAGACAACATATGTTTGAGTGGCTGACAATGTTTGAATAATTAGTTTAATTAGGATGTGGAAGGATATTGATATATAATGTCAGCAATGACCCTGGGACAATGACTATCTAGACGTAGAATAGTATTACCTTGACGTATATATTATGTGCTTGACAATATTGGTATTGTAATACAACGGTCTGGCTGTACATATAAGGCTCTTGTGTAGTGTGGGCTTCAGTTGGACAACTGCGAGCATAGGGAAGTCATGGCTAGTTTCAGTTACATGGATGACATTGATGTCCATCCAGTAGTCACCACAATAGTGGAGTACACCATACGTACAGACTGTGGGCTGGCAGGTGGAAACGGAGGCGCTCCCAACATGGTGTTGTCATTGACAGATCGTGTACTTGGATTTAACAAACGACAATACATGCGGACTTTATGTTTCGCCGAGGTAGAAAATGCGTTCCTTGAAATAGTCAGACACATACCTACGGTGGTCGGGTATAAGGTGACAAACACCGCTGTTGACATAAGTAACATGACGATCGTCGTTGAGATGTACGCCTGTGAGGTGTGCGACCGTCGTCGGCGACAGTCTTGGACGATACGGGGCGTGGGTCAGGCCATCATGTTGTGGTTCTATCACGGATCTGTGTCAGACATATTGGTGACACACAATGGTCACGTGCAGAGGATACACAGAGAGACTGGTGGATGGTGGCCATGCAGTTCTCAAGACAACAGTAGATACAAAGCCAGAAAAGTGTGTACCTGTCATGCGTACTACAACATGTGGGACATCCAATCACGGTTAAAGTGTATGAGGACCATCATGACGGCCAGTGATGGCAGCACATATGTACAGTCGACAATGTCCAGTGATGACAGGACACGGTTGGCTTCACAGCTGAATTGGATAATCCAAGGATATTCTTTGATTAGAAAAGAATATATGATGTTGGATATTAACAGATTACTGAATATACCAAACAATCTCATTACTGGAGACCTTCTCATTACTGGGGTATACAAATTCATAGACTGTCAGCATCGAAATAGGCAAAAGATATTTGAATGTCATAATATTGAAGAACCGTTGTTTACAGTTCGTTTACTTAAGCGGTGGTGCGATTGGGTTATGGGTGACCCAGACATTTTTTGAGTGATGACAGTAGTCTGTCTGAATGGGATGAGCAATCCGATGAGGAATCCGGTGAAGAGTATCATCTCGAGTGATGGAATAAAAGTATGTGCATGTACAATCTTACTACCCTATGTATCGTCTATAAATAAATGTGTATTTGATACAGTGCTTGAGTGTAAGTCTTGTATTAATCAACCCCAATGTAATATGTATGATATATCTAGGCTGTCCCACATTGGCTGTTTGAGACCGACTCCCACTGATGATGTAATGGTTACTGACAATAAATACAATATCAGCCCCTCTAAGACTGAATGTGTTGATACGAAAAATGACTTCTCTAGCAATGACATTGCTCAACGCGATGGACAATCGAATGGTATCGGAGTCAATGACTAGCTGGAACGACTACACCAGTAAGATAAAGATCGTTAGGAAGACAAAATATTCTAAATTGGAAGATGGTCATGTTGGTACGTCTCTTATATTTACGGGCACCTCTAAAGATGTGAAAAAGTTACAAAAGTACAACTACCTACCTAATCTTACGTCCGGAAAATTGTCAAACGAATTTTCTCGATTGACCAGCAGGATTGTGACCAACTACGGCGAGTCACATTGGTCTTCGGGGCGTATGACAGTTAATGTTCGTAGGATCTCATGTCATACTCGTAAGATTAAGGACTGCTTACTGATCGTCAATGCGAACACTCGTGCCGTCAACGATTCTACCAACATACTTTTCCCAGAGTATTTGATTTCTACCATAACAAAATACGTTTTGGATAATGACACGTGTAACATAGTGTGTCTCAGACGTGATCAGGGAGTACTTTTGCAAAGAATACTTTTATGCCTGAGCGTGTTGGTGGGGGATAGGGTCAAGCAAGTGTCTATACATACCACGGAGGGTCCCGTGAAATGGATGACAAAGGTCTTTCCAAAATCAATAGACCCAGAAGCAATACAGGTGGTGTATGAGGGACGTTACCTAGGCGTCAATGGGACAGCCGCTGTTATGGACCGAGTATACCGCTTCTGTGGAGTGAGCAAGTCTCCAAACAATTACAACATAGTTCTACACGACGAAACATTAGAGTATGACAAGGCCGTCGCACAAAACACTAGTGGGCGCCGGATCCACCACTTTCTTGTCGAGTCTAACGATACTAAACGACCCACGCTAGACGTCACAGATGAGAGAACGTTCATGGATGGCTTGGATAGGTTCTGTCGTGAAAATGGACAAACGGTGTTCACAGACGTGGTTGTGGGTATGTCGTACACAGATTTCGTTGTCGATGGGACAAGTCCGATAGTAACAATCACAAAGTCTGAAATGCAGCGTGTCGCTTGTCTAGATGCGATTACAAATAAATCGACAGGATGTGCGCCTCGGGATTGTGTCATACGCTACAGAAGATTGCCTGGAGCCGTTATTCTCGGTGATGTATACATCGACACAATGGAGGATTTAACTACGACAGTGGTTTTAGACACTGAATGTGTTGTTGCTAAGTTAGATGATCTTGGACGGATACACATTAATTGTGGTGGTGGACTGTTGTGGACACAGATACAGAAGTGTATAACTTTACACTTATCAGCAAAGGTCATTGTCACAGAGAGGAACAGGTCATCTGTAGTCGAGACATGCTTGTTTCTAGCAAATCAAACCTTTCACAATTCGTTTAATATGCATAGACTCTGTGTGACGGTGTCAGACCCTGAGGCTTTCATAGATGAACTGTTGATGTATGATAAGTACGTCTTTGTGTCAGATCCAGACCACTGTAGTGTCCACACTTTCGATAACAAATGCTTATGCATCTCTTGTTCACTATCCCTGGACATTCTGATGGTCAACGCAGTAAACGATCTGCCCAACCTGTCAACAATCTATTCCCCATACAGCAGCTGCGGTATCGTGTCGGTGTTGATGTTGCTGATAGCTGAGGGGGTGTATGAATACAATCATGGAAAAGGTGTCCAAGATATCTTGGACTATTTTTTTGAGGACTATGATGTCATACACAATAAAAGTCTGTGTACTCCTATATAAAGTGGACAGAATCTGGATAATGTACAAAGTTCTTGAGAAATATACTATTATAATGTCTCTGAAATATACAACCGTCAATACAGCAACTAACGGCGGTATTGTCATAGGAGGGACGATTCATGATTGCATTGTAGACGGTGACATAACTATATCTACTAATGATATTGTGATGCACAGTCACAGAAGTGACTACTCAACTCCTTCTACCAACACTATGCCGTCTCCAGCAGGCGGTTATGATTTGGCCGGCAATCAGGTTGGTCCTAAAAAGAGGAAGAAGACTGATTCTACCACTAAGACCGTAGATCTATCTCTACCTTGGATTAAGATCTCAGACAATGGGTCTAAACTGGAAACTGCTCACAATACCATCACCATGTCCGGCAACCTTCCAAAACGCTTACACGGACCAATTTCTTGGACGGAAACCGTCACTATCACAGGTGTTGGTGTTCATATTCTGATGCTCGATAGAGTCTCCGGTCATAGACGTGGGTCAGTCTTCTACTCCACGTCAAGACATGAATGTCAAGCGTCTAATGTTCAAATTGTTGAAATTGACTAATTTGTCTGTAAATGGATTGCTTCTACAATTGTATTTTGTTGGACGGTATATTATAAGTTCACATTTTGCACAATCATACAAAAATGTAATGTGTACAATTACTGATATTATGTTTTGCAATAAAGAGACTATCAAATCTAATAATTGTATTTTGTTGGACGGTATATTATAAGTTCACATTTTGCACAATCATACAAAAATGTAATGTGTACAATTACTGATATTATGTTTTGCAATAAAGAGACTATCAAATCTAATAATTGTATTTTGTTGGACGGTATATTATAAGTTCACATTTTGCACAATCATACAAAAATGTAATGTGTACAATTACTGATATTATGTTTTGCAATAAAGAGACTATCAAATCTAATAATTGTATTTTGTTGGACGGTATATTATAAGTTCACATTTTGCACAATCATACAAAAATGTAATGTGTACAATTACTGATATTATGTTTTGCAATAAAGAGACTATCAAATCTAATAATTGTATTTTGTTGGACGGTATATTATAAGTTCACATTTTGCACAATCATACAAAAATGTAATGTGTACAATTACTGATATTATGTTTTGCAATAAAGAGACTATCAAATCTAATAATTGTATTTTGTTGGACGGTATATTATAAGTTCACATTTTGCACAATCATACAAAAATGTAATGTGTACAATTACTGATATTATGTTTTGCAATAAAGAGACTATCAAATCTAATAATTGTATTTTGTTGGACGGTATATTATAAGTTCACATTTTGCACAATCATACAAAAATGTAATGTGTACAATTACTGATATTATGTTTTGCAATAAAGAGACTATCAAATCTAATAATTGTATTTTGTTGGACGGTATATTATAAGTTCACATTTTGCACAATCATACAAAAATGTAATGTGTACAATTACTGATATTATGTTTTGCAATAAAGAGACTATCAAATCTAATAATTGTATTTTGTTGGACGGTATATTATAAGTTCACATTTTGCACAATCATACAAAAATGTAATGTGTACAATTACTGATATTATGTTTTGCAATAAAGAGACTATCAAATCTAATAATTGTATTTTGTTGGACGGTATATTATAAGTTCACATTTTGCACAATCATACAAAAATGTAATGTGTACAATTACTGATATTATGTTTTGCAATAAAGAGACTATCAAATCTAATAATTGTATTTTGTTGGACGGTATATTATAAGTTCACATTTTGCACAATCATACAAAAATGTAATGTGTACAATTACTGATATTATGTTTTGTAATAAAGAGACTATCAAATCTAATGGAAATAATCTTGTTGTATTCAATTTTGGTATAAATAAAAATGTCATTCTACAAAGTTGGTATAACGTACTGATGTCTTGGTGTTGGAACCCCAACATCAAGGTTTCAAAAGCTTTGCGAGTTTGATAATGTAGAACACCTCTACGTTTACAATGAATGTGTCTGTTATGGTCCATAATAAAAGACTTGCTCAAATGTAGATTTGTTCGTTTATTCGATGGCAATAGAACTTACAAAAACATCACAGGTTATACAAAATCATGTGCAGTGCAGAAATAGTATATCATCCTGTCTGGTATATAAGAATCGGTTATACAAAAATCATGTGCAGTGCAGAAATAGTATATCATCCTGTCTGGTATATAAGAATCGGTTATACAAAAATCATGTGCAGTGCAGAAATAGTATATCATCCTGTCTGGTATATAAGAATCGGTTATACAAAAATCATGTGCAGTGCAGAAATAGTATATCATCCTGTCTGGTATATAAGAAGCGGTTATACAAAATCATGTGTATCGGTACAAGAGAATTGTACTTTACTTTTACAATATTTCATCAATTTCTTCATGCGCTGCAGCATCACCATATCTCATCAGATCAATGTTTGTACTCTGTTCAGCCCCCCTATTATTAGGCCTAGGCGGATCGCACGTCACCTCATACATCTTCAAACGTCTCCTTACTATACCTCTGAGCCAAGCTGTGACAGATATAATAAGACCGACGCCAAACAAACCAATACAGAGTAGACATACTCTAAACCAATCGGTAGACCTGTCCACACTGACACTGTAGTCGCCCGTAGACACATCATAGTTAATGTGTTGCTTCTGGAAATATCCCACACTACCGGAATCAATGTCCGACGCATCATCCAACATAAAATCAATGTTGTCCAACAGATCATTCGTTGCCTCCTCGATGTAATATTCCTTTAGCTCTTCTTGAAGCTCTTGAGTAAATTTCTGTAGGGTGGCATTGTCACTAAATATAATATCTTGTGTAACTGGACATACTACATATTGTTGGGTTGGGTATGCCGTCTCGTCTACCAACATCGACTGTATGTCTTCCACGGTGTAATAGTTACCGTTTGGACCCATGATCATATCAGAGGTCAGATCGTTGTTTAGGTAAAAATATATATCCTTAGGACACTTATAAATCTCTTCAGCTACAGACTTCACAATAAGTGTCTTGTTAAAGAACGATAGGAAGCAACATTTATGTCGAGCTACAAACATCTCATTTCTATACCAATCGGTCTGTCTGAGGGCATCTAGTAATAGATCTGCGGTATGATCCTCCAACTTTGTCACCAACTTCTTAATTCTGTCTTCTCTAATCGCACTATTGGTCAATACTGTGTCAGCAGACAACACGATCTGGGTGACGTTTAGGCTCCTGGCTGACAAGCCTGTGCTGAACTCATTGATAGCCTTCACAATGGGATCCCCGCGGACGTCCATCAGTTCGTTCAGCTGTTTCTGCATACTCTCTATGGTTTTCATCTTCTTGGCCGTAATAAAGAAGTCTGTACTTTTGATCATGTTGCCTTGGTCGTACGATGGTATGATGGGAAGATTGGTGTCCAAGATGCGTTTGTATACAAGTGCTGTGTATCTAGAATGTCTATCTATGTCAGACCAATACACACCCTCATCCTGACAAAAGAAGTTGTAGGCTATCTGAGGTTCCGATCCTCGTACGTAATACCAATTTGCTGTATATCTCTGACCTATCTCCCATTGAAAACGTTTCTGTCGCATGTCCGTCCATTCTTTGGATCTGGTACCACAAGCAGTCGCTTCTGTGTTACATTGATCGTTGGCCGGAGCCACTGACAGACACACGTCCGCCATGGTGATGTCGGCTTGGGATATCATGGTGGTCTCGCACACCAAACTGACCTTCTTTGACATTAGGTTGAGCTTAACGTTACAGTCTCTCATTTTATGTTGATAGACATAGCCCCTCTGTGTTACACTATCCACACCGGCGCTGAGTTGCCATTCATTGGAACCTATGTAGAGAGTGCTGGACGCATCCTTGGTCTGGTTCAAGAACGTCCAACTCCACCACCCCAACGGTGTAGTTTTCAGTTGTCCATCGTCACTTACTTGACAGAGAGAAAATGTGACTTGTAAACTACTGGTCGTTTTGCATCCTCTCTTAGCCAGGTTCCACATAGCCTGTCCACTCCTGGGATTCTCCCAGTGTTTCTCCAGCTCTGCCACGGACCATTCCTCGTTGATGTTGCCATAATAGTGTGTACCCAACTGGTTGATGTTGTTGCCGCCACCGCCCATGTAGAAGTTGACAGGCTTGGGTAAATTGATCAACATTTTGATGCTTGGTAGATATTTCACAGACACAAACATTGAATACCCCTGGTATGCCGGTCCACGTTTAGATATTTCGTACATGTCAAACCTAGTGTTTTTACAGGTAAAGCCTTCAGAGTTTGTGTCCACAGCCTTGCGATGTATTTCAGTCTTTTCTAACTGTAACTCTATGACGTCCGACTGGTAGCCCACCTTCATGCCGTGCATGCAGAAAATCCAGACCACAGGAAAGGGTACCGCTGAACTCTTGGACAACATGAATTTGCGGACGCTCCCGAAAGTGTCTACGTTGTGCACACGTAGATTCTCGGAAACGGATCCGTGTTTCATGACATACGAAGCTACAGTGTTTAGAGGACATGTCAGCATGTAGCCGATGACTGTGTTATCAGATTGTTCTATCTTATCCTTGGCGTGTCCCAATAACACTCTGAAGAATCTCATTTTGTTATTGCACACACGGTTATCCGTGACCAACATGGGGTCTGGTAAACGACAGAAGGCTTTTTGATCAGCGTTGTTACATAGGTGTGCATGTTGAGGGTTCTTATTTGGCTGGATGGGTAACGTGCTTCTGAAGTCCCTCTTTTTAAACACAAAGACCTTCTTGTCACTCTCCGGTGGGGCAAATGGGTTAGCTAACATCCAAGTGTTGTTGACGTTGTTCCACACAGACTTTTTAAACAATATTGAGCACGTCGTCCAACCAATGTGAGTCTTAGACTTGTCTACGGAACATCCCGGGATGGATACGTAGAATTTCTTAAAGGGGAACTTATCGCACACATCGCTGTCCATGGTTTGTGTAGACTCTGGTTCACCAGGCCCCCGTTTTCTCAATAGAGTCATCTGATTGCTGGGCACATATTCACGTTCGATGAACAATGATGATTGTTTACCCCCATCGCACTGAGCAGTAATGAGTGGCTTGGCGTAAACCATAGATGCTATCTGATGTACTTGATACACTGTCGTACCACCGACTGCACCCCGAACTTTATGGCTGACGGAATGTGTGTTGAAGTCGTCAAACCTCAGACTACCGCCTCCGGCGCACGTCACCTGTAATTCGGCGTTGAACAAGATGTCTGTGTTGTACACAACTTTGATCACGGTCCTCTTGGTTGACACCCACAGCTCGACTGAATCCTTATTGACGACTTCTTGACTTGGTCTAAAAGCTAAGCTGACTTTCAAGGTAGATTCTGGCATCATACACCAATTGTCACCGTGCTCGTTAGAGCTTAGTATCTCTGCGTACTCGGCGTACTTGTCCAGTATGGGGTCGGGAGGTGGGTTTCTCGGAAACCTGATGTCGTATATCTGGAGCGCCATAGTTGCGAGTCCCACTCCAACCTGTAACACGATTCCAGCTGCTGCGACTGCTAGGCCCGCCGGTCCACCTCCCATCATAGCACCCATCATGCCTGCCATGGCAAAGGCTGATCCTAGTTGATCCAATTTCTCCAAGACCACTAGAGCCGTTGCCCGACCTGGGTCCATGTCCTTATACTTCTCCTCGATAACGCCGTCCATTTGGGCTCTATTTGACGTACTCAATTGTTGAGACATCGTTCCTATCATCATAGCACCAACCACCGCACCACCAGCTTTCATCATGTGTTTAAGATTCTCCATCCCAGTACGTTTCACGTAAATGTGCTCGCCTCCGCCTAAAGCCTTTGTGTTTCCAGCACCAAATCTCCCATCCATGTCGGGGTCTAACAGTTGTCTTGGACTTTTGGACAAAGCTGTCTCGCTTCCCTTGCCACCAAATGGCCGACTCGAACTTCCTAGATTACATGCAGCAGATCTCTTTGGACCACAGGTGGATAGAGCAGACACCTTGTCAGCCTTCATCTTTGCGATCACGCTGGCGGATTTAGGAGGCCTAGGTGGAGCATCCTGGCTGCGTTGTAACAAGCTGTAAGTGAGGTCTGGTTTAGTAGGTATAGGAGGAGGCTGCTGAGCATGGTGTTGTAACGTGCTGTAAGTCAAGTCTGGTTTAGGATGCGCAGCTCCTTGTACAGGTACTGTGTTGAAATTCCTAGCCGGCCTGACAGGTTGTTGTCCATGTTTCGGGGGTCGAACTGGAGATCTAGAGTTATGTAACCTTTGGCCGTCAGGTCTGATAGCTGAACCGGAACCATGTTTTGTGAGGGAGTACGTCACCGGTCTCTCTGGTAGTGGGCGAGAAAAAGCTCTGGCTGCATTCTCTTGTATCAGTTTAGATCTAACATCTTCAGCGATAAACCTGATTCCTTCCCGGCTGAATTGTGATGGTGCATGCACGCCCATGGTCTCTTTCCACAAGGCGTTCACTCTCTCTGTACCAAATTGTTTAGCTAAGACAGACTGTTCTTTGAACATGAGCTCTGCTCCACCACCGGCTTCTACTGGCATTCTAACCTCTAGACGCTGCTCCGGTTTAGGACCGATATTGTCCAACAGACCTCTTCTCTTCCGGACCCACACTCTTTCTGCTCTGTCGTTGAGATGCTCACACTCACTCTCGCTTCCATGCTGCAGCAAACATAGCATGAAATTACTGGTTCTACTGACGTAGTCGTCGGCCACGGACCGTTTCTTCCTGACAGCTTGAGGTTTCTGACAGTGTACGTACATTATGTCGTCAGCTCTTAACGGACTTCCGTATTCCTCGAATTTCATGACACTTGGCATTCCATTCTTAAGATCCGTTAGAGAAAATGTCAGCCCGTGGTCGTACATGTAGAGACTAAATATTACTGGAGCATCTTCTTCATCACAGAACGTCTCAGACAGCAGGTTTTTATATTGACTGTAATTTGACCACAAGTGTTCACGACCTATGTATTTGGAGACGTAGTGGTCGATTTCCTTAGCACAGACGCTGTCATAATCAAAGGCTGACACGTACGATCTATTGGTCGTGGTCACAGTAAAGATGAGATCTTCCCCCTCAAAGGTTGGTAGTATAGCGCAATCACATGAACTGTTGATGTAACCTCTGCCCATGTACATTTCTTCCACACCAGTTGTGTTCATGTTATTCAGTTCGTAGTCATAATCGTAGTATACGGCTGTCAGTTCGTAATCAGACTCACTCGACAATGTGTCGTTCAGGTCGAACAACAATGTCCCGTTCAATGACCCGTTCAGCTCACTCGACAGTGTTCCGTTCAATGTTCCGTTTGTCAAAGAACTATTATATTCCAACATAACCGTCGACGGTCTAAAACCGGCCGTACTGTCAAATCCCCACATTGTTTGATTGAAATCACAAGGACAATGTTGTCTGAGCGTAACATCCTTAGGCTGGAGTCTTATGATCATTCTAGATAACAATTCCTCATAGCCGACTTTCCTGATAGAAGAGTTGTCATTTGTTGTAGTCAACGTGATGTTGTATATCATAGTCACAATAGCCACAGATGAGTTCTTTACTGTCAGTGAACAGTTGTTGTTGACACATGACACGTCAACTCTAGGATTTGCTCTAGCATTCACTGAAATCGCGACAGTGACGTTGTCGACGTTGCCCATGTAGTTCACCAACACAGATGGTTTCTCTGAAGTGAAGTTTGTTGCCAAAAAGGATATGGTTCCCACAACTGTGAAGGCTTCTGAATCAATAGGGTAATCGGTTCCCTTTTCGTCGAGACAACTCTTCATAGCGACGCTGTCAAAATAGTCAGATATGGAGTTTTTGTAGGGTGTCATCACCTGGTCTATCCTTCTCCTCACACTAGTCTTCGTCTCGCTCGGAGTGTAGTCGACATTCAATAAGACCCCTCTGTCTGATACAGATACAGATAGGCTGACATCAGACAAATCTTTCTTTATGGACGAAGATCCAAAAGTGTCCTGGATGTAACATGTTTGTTCTTCTTGGTTACTGAAAACCTCAGTTAATTCTGTCTTGTCAAATGTTAGACCAAAACAGGCAACGGCCATACACACTAGAAGCACCAGTGTGTTCATTGTGATCACCCTTGCATCTGTTCTTACCCGATCAAATTTCTCAGCTTATATACACTGTTGTTTTAAATATTGACAATTTATTACGTCAACAATGTAATTATTTCTTCAATGACGCGGTCGCGTTAGTCCCTAGTGGCCACGGGCTACCGGGACCCGGTAGCCCGTATAAAAATAACATGAATGTCAACAATAATACATGAATGTCAACAATAATACTTACCAATAAAAAGTCACTTAACAATAAAACAACATGAATGTCAACAATAATACAACATGAATGTCAACAATAATACTTACCTGTGCTGGGAGTAAAAGAGGGTTAGGGTTAGAAGAGAAAGCAAGGAGGGTTAGGTTTAAGACAAGAAAGAGAGAGACACCCACCAGGGGCCTAGGGTTGGGGTTAGGATAGGGTGCAGGTGGGGTTAGGGTCGAGAGCAGGAGGGTTGGGTTTAGGTAAGAGAAGGAGAGGGAAATTAAATCAGTGACTCATACAGGGTCGACACCCACAGGGCGAATGACACTGCTGCCCACAGGGCTTGAGTCGAATTCTCCCGCCCAGCCCAAAGGAATTAATCCCAGGGGGTGGAAGGCAGAGACAGAGTAGGAAAAGCAGGGAATAGTGAGGAAGATCTGTTTGACCCGGTCCAGAATGATGTGAAAAAATCCTGTAGAAGACTGGAATGAGGAAATCCTGTTTACTTCAGTCCAGAGTGTTGTGAAAAATCTTGTTCAATCTTGTCCAGAGTCTTGTGAAAAATCCAAAAATAGGAGAGTAAGGCCACAGGCCATCTTACAAAAATTGTAGAGTGAACCAAACCTTGTAAAATATCTTCTTGAGGCAATATAGTAAATAAGAGCGGAAATGGAAAGGGGGCAATAGGAGCAAGTAGGGCCAAGGCCCCGGCAGAGTTAGGTGTGGCAGTAATAACGAGGAAACACCCTGTGGGACCCCAACGGGACCACAGTACAGGTGAGACCCCAATTAGGCACGCGCACCTGAAACCCCACTCACTCCGTCCCCCTGAAATGGGTTAGGGTTAGGGTTAGGGTTAGGGTTTAGGGTTAGGGTTAGGGTTTAGGGTTAGGGTTAGGGTTAGGTAAGGGGAATGACTAGGTAAAATTTTACCCAGGGTGCACAGGCACAGGGACTAAACATATGTAGAAACCCATAGTGAAAAATTAGAAGATTAAAGAAGAAAAAGGGGAAGGAGGAAAAAGAGTAAGAAAACATACAAGAAGATAAGGGTAGGGAAAAAAATTATACAAGTCACAGTAGAAAAAAGTGCTCCAGATAAGAATATTAAAAAGTGCTTATGTTAGTGAAGGGTACCAAGTGGGGAAAGGTAATGGTTGGGGTTGGGGGGATGGGGAAGAGCAGAAGAAGGAGGGGTCAAGGGAGGGAGGGGGAGGGAAAGGGGGGGGGGGGGAAAGAAAGGCAGGAGAGGAAAAAGAAGGGGAAGGTTGAGTTTAGGAAAAGAAAAGGGGAAGAGGGGGGGTGGGTTGGGTTGTGGTTAGGGTCAAGGAAGTGGGAAAGGGAATACTAACTAAAGGGGGAGGGGAAGAGGGGGGGAAAAAAGGGGGGGGGGGAAAGGTTGGGTTTAGGCAGGAGGGAGAAGAAAGGAGGGGAGGGAGAGAGAAACCAAAGAGGGAAGGAAAGCAGGTGTAGTTAAGGGCGAGGAATAAGAGTGAGGGTGGGAGGTGTGGGGTATGTTGGTGTAAGAGGAATACAGGCCCTGCAGGGATAAATCCTGGGACAAGGAAGGAACAGAAAAAGCCCCACTGTAAGTCTATCGTATGCATCACTTATAAATAACAAAACAACGTTAATTCATCAATAAATAAATAAATATAAGTACAAACCAAATCATAAGATAAATGAGAAATAAGACCTAGTGAAGTGCCACAAAAACATTTTCACACAAAAAAAACACACGGAAAATTATATATAAATCCTAAAATAAGTGCTTGATAGGTCTGTTTCCCAATATCAGTTATTGTAAATAAATTCATAAGAGTGAATGCATAATTTCTAAGACAAACTTTAAGTCATTCCGTTCCCTCTTTTTTCTTTTCATAACAGGAATTCATAAAGGCCCAGGAGGAATAACTCATATTACCCCATCCCTACCGGTACCCAGGAACCCAGGTAAGTAGAAAACCTTTTTCAATTTAATATAATACATTTTGTTATTGATAATTGTTTTCATGTTCCTACTTGTTTTGTATGTCCTTTTTTTTAGACACCCCACCCCCCTGGAAGGGTCCTATTCAAGAGGTAAGTAGTACATTTTTTTACATATATGTTTTCCATATATATACACACATACACCTGTAAACACACCATAAATATATACATATATACACACATATATACCCATACACACAAATACAGGCACCTCTTAATGACCTTTTAACTTCAACCAAAAAAAAGGGCACACCTAAAGGTCTGAGGTTGTCTGAACCATCCCTAATTCCAATATGAGGAGTGACTACAATAGAGGTTCATGTATGAACAATTTAAAGGTACATATCTAAGAGAGATAGAATGTCAAAACACCTTAAACATATCTCTAGACATAAGTAAATTACATCACACACATAAAAAGTTCCACACACATTCCTACAATAGTTTTTAATTTTCACTCCATGCAGTCTATTTCCTCTCTGGAATAGGGAGTTCCACAGAGAACCCTGTTGGTAATAACCTTATTTGGCCACCAGGTGGAGCCTAACAGCCAGACAGAGAAAAGAGGACATTTACCTCTCATTGAGACCTAATGGAGTCATGGAATTCAAGGTCTGAATCCATTTCTTTTCAGTTCTCATTCGCTGAGGTCTGGTCCATTGGTTAGGGTTAGGGTTAGGGTTAGGGTTTAGGGTTAGGGTTAGGGTTAGGGTTAGGTGGCAGATCTCAACCCCTTGCAGGGTTGGAGTGGCACTGGCGCTAGCCCCCCGTGTTGGACTGTGGAGGTCTATTGTTCCTGTGCGAGTGTGAAAAGAAGAAGAAGGAGATTTGAAGGTCTGTAAGGTAAGTGTTTGAAAAATTGTGAAGCATACAGTTTGTCCTCTATGAGGGTGCAAGAAACCGATGTTTCACCCCTTTTCTCTCTCCCCAGGTGGATCCCTCGACATTGAATGCAGCAAGGAAGGTAAGTGCAACTGCATTTTTTGGAGTTGGGATCCCCCACATGGCGGGGCAACAAGCACCCAACAAAAATGTAATAAATCATAATTCATAGTATCAATATTACAACAGAAAACACATATACATGTTAATATATATGAGAACCCGCCATGTGGAGGATCCCAACTACCTGTAGTGTCTACAGGTACCCCCAAGGAAGACCAAGGTAAGTTTTTTTCAACACTCCCCAATGTTAGATTAGGGCCTTTTTGGATTTTTAATATTTTTCATTTAGCCCTAGCGGGTCAATTGTTTTCAAAAGGTGTATCCAGGTCCTTTCAGCCTTCTGTCTTTGAGTTTTTGTCCACTCTTTATGGCTCTCCAGACCCTCAATCCCCATGTTGTTAACCCCATGCATTACAAAGTGCCGGTAAAGGACTGTATCCTCGTTTCCTCTCCTGACCTGATACCTGTGCTGTTTAAAACGGATCTCCATGGAGTATCTGGTTTCTCCTATGTACAGTTTCTGGCAACTGGAGCATCTGATAGCATAGACCACGTTGTAAGTTTTAAAATCAATGCTATTCCCTATAGGTACCCCCCTCCCAGAATATCTATTCCCAATATAGACATCCTGTTGGAAGTGTTGTTGTTCTGTTAGGGATACCTCAGGTTTTTTATTCAGGCTCGAGTGAACCAGTTTATCTTTAAGATTTTTGTTTCTCCTGTATGCAGAGATCAATTTAAAACCACCCAGGTCCTCCAGGGTCTGTCCAAAGTTGAGCCTCAGCTGGCCACCCAAACGTCCAAGAGGATGAGAGAACGTCGTGACCACAGGTATAATTTTCTTCTCATCATTTTGCACTACATATCTCCCATTTGTTTGGAACACCCGCCTCGGTTAGGGTTAGGGTTAGGGTTAGGGTTAGGTTTGTGAAAAGGTCTCAGCCCAATGATGGGCTGGAGTTGCACTGGCACAAGTCCTGTGTTTTTATTCAATGTTTTTTTGTCCCCAGGAAAGAAGGTGAAGAGGAGGATTATTATATTCCCATCCAGGTAGGTATCCTAGCAGGTAAGTATCCCAGGTAAGTAAACCACTAAATACCCTATACTTTAGATCTGTGTTGATCTTTTTTCTTTTTTTGTCCTACAGGAACCCTTCTGCCCCCCACTGGTCATCACAGGTAAGTATCACAGGTAAGTAAGTATGTGCATATATACACTCTTTTCTGATTCCTGGTATTGTTAATAACTTTTTTCTCTTTCCCCAGGAATCCCTCACCTCCCACTCGGAAGACAGCAGGGGGTATGCAACCTTTAGATGTTTATAATAATAAATCACTCATCCATAATTTTAGCATTCTCTCTGCGGTTTCAGTGGTCCAGAGAACTGGATCCCGTCCCGTTACCTGGAATTGGAGTTTATCCATCTCAGGTAACGTTTGAAAAGGAGATTTACTATCAACATAAAAGTTAAAATCGTCAAATAATTTTTGCTGGTCCTTAGCCAACCTGTCCGAGAAATGAATGAATGGCACGTAGACAACAGCTTTAGGAAATCGGTTTTGACAGGTTTTCCCAAGCTGCTGCAGTTGTTTCACGGTGGTCGTGGGTTTCTGTCTGTCGAGACAGTTAACCATCCCTACCGACAGGATGACATGCTCTGTGTTAGAGTTTGGTGTCAATTTCTCCAGTATCCCCCTTAAATGATGACAGTTCGCTCCTGGGAAACTGTCAACTTGGATAAAATCATCCTTAAAAGTAGGGATAGCCGAGAGATTACCGTCCCCCACCACCACTATGGGTTTCACTACGTCTAACTGCCAATCTTGTATTTTCCTCCAACAGGTCGGATGAATAACGGGCTCCTCTCGATGGAGGACCTTTGGCTGTGACTGGCTGAGGGCGTGACGGTAAGTAGGTTCCAGGGAAAGGGAAGGGAGAAGGGGGGAGGGTTGGGGTAAGGTATAGGAAAGGGAGGGTTGGGGTGAGGTATAGGAGAGGGAGGGTTGGGGTTAGGATGAGGGATCAGGGAGGGGTTAAGTCCCCCTTCCACCATGGGGTTTGGGGAAGGGGGAGGATTAGATTTGGGGAAGGGAGGGTTGGGGTTAGGGTTCAGGGTCAAGGTGGGGTTAGGACCCCTTATACCCACCATGGTGTCACTCAACCGCGTCAACAGCACTTTGGGAGGGAAACTGGTCTCCACTGTTGGGGGTGGGCTGGCAATAGTCAGGCCAATTGCCACCTCACTGCCACTACTGGGGGCAACTTGGACCCTCTCCCTCACAATTTCAGAGACCCCAGATGTAAAGTTCAGGGCCTCTTTAAAGGTAAGTAAGGTAGTTCCAACTGTGTTTAACCCATGTGACTGTTTAATGTTTTTTGTTTTCCCCACAGGAGATGTTCCAGAGACCTCTAAAGTTTCCCTCATCCCTACCAAAGGTAAGTATCCATCCCCCTGGGTGACCACACTGGTGTCAGAGTCCTCCTCGATTGGAGTTAGGACCCCCATATCCATGGATGCAGGCAATGGTGGGAAGTCCTCCGGACTCATCGGCCGGAAGGCTTGAGGAGCTGGATTTTCTCCTTGAGAGGTGAGTAATTCCCGCAATGTTTTCACTGATGTTGTTGTGAATTTGCGTTTGTATCTCAACCTTCCCCAGCCCACCGCCACTCGAAAAGCCTCCTCATCCATCCCAGGTAAGTCACCCAGTAAAAAGACCAACATATCATCATAATGACACTTTAAAATTTCCAAGTTCCCCTCTAACCATTTGTTGGTGTTAATTTTCACCTTGCTGGTGGTATCAAATGAGGGGGACGCAGGCTTAATAAAATTTGTTAATTTATTAACCTGCCTCTGCATCCCTTTTGGACAGGATCCCTTGGAGATGGAATCATCCAGGATCTCTGTGTGATGCAGAGCTTGGAGAAGTTTAAAATAAATTTTGGCCAGTGGGACATTCAGGCATTTGGGTCGGTTTATCCCGTTTCCTGTATCTGTTGGTCCCACTTCCATGCTCCTTATAAAAACTAAAACCGCTAAAATTGCTAAAAGTATTTCTAAAATGTCTCAATAAAATTGTTCAGACATCAATAAAATGCATCTATGGCCTATGGTATTTTCCTATTTAGTCCTTTTATTGCACATAGAAGATTATTATTGGCCTTTAGAAAAGCCTGTCTAAAAAGAGCCCTTACTGCAAGGGTTGTCTTTTTTTGCCCCAATGACACCTGTTCAGGGTGAAGATGGCCCCTTCCTTGGTCAGTCCCTGTAGAACTGCACACTGTGCTTTTAAACAAGAGGTTCCAAACCAGGAATAAGGCAAGTGCACCACACACCCACACACACACTCACCCCACACAAAGAGGGAACTGAGCCAACCAGGGTTCTCTCCCCTGCTCATAAAGTGCCAAGTACTGGGTGCAAAATTGTGCAACTGTTTGTTTAAAACAAAGGACTAAAAAAAGTTCAAAGATGGACTGGGTCCACTCTGAATAAAACCATAGGTTAAAATGCACTCTAAAAGTTTTTGCCCCCCATAAAAGAATAAAAGAGTAAAAGAATAAAAGAAGGAGCTCCTAACGTTTCACCTTCATAAGGCTTCCTCAGAGGAGAACTGAGTTGGATGAGGCAGACAGGAAGTTAAGTAGTGGAAGAGGGGCGGGGGCTTGGCCACTTCCTGTGGTTTCTAATTGGCCAATCTGCCATACCCCTCTCACACCCTCTTGTGTTCAATTAAGGCTTAATTAGGCCCAACACTTTCTTTGTAAAAGTTGCCAGTTACTTAATTCCTAACTAAAACCTCAAGAAAAAATGAAGTAAAAAGGGGAATTTAAAAACATTTTCAAAAAATAAGACACTGGACTAGGCTCTGGCTGGGTTAGGTTTGTGAAAAGGTCTCAGCCCAATGATGGGCTGGAGTTGCACTGGCACAAGTCCTGTGTTTTTATTCAATGTTTTTTTGTCCCCAGGAAAGAAGGTGAAGAGGAGGATTATTATATTCCCATCCAGGTAGGTATCCTAGCAGGTAAGTATCCCAGGTAAGTAAACCACTAAATACCCTATACTTTAGATCTGTGTTGATCTTTTTTCTTTTTTTGTCCTACAGGAACCCTTCTGCCCCCCACTGGTCATCACAGGTAAGTATCACAGGTAAGTAAGTATGTGCATATATACACTCTTTTCTGATTCCTGGTATTGTTAATAACTTTTTTCTCTTTCCCCAGGAATCCCTCACCTCCCACTCGGAAGACAGCAGGGGGTATGCAACCTTTAGATGTTTATAATAATAAATCACTCATCCATAATTTTAGCATTCTCTCTGCGGTTTCAGTGGTCCAGAGAACTGGATCCCGTCCCGTTACCTGGAATTGGAGTTTATCCATCTCAGGTAACGTTTGAAAAGGAGATTTACTATCAACATAAAAGTTAAAATCGTCAAATAATTTTTGCTGGTCCTTAGCCAACCTGTCCGAGAAATGAATGAATGGCACGTAGACAACAGCTTTAGGAAATCGGTTTTGACAGGTTTTCCCAAGCTGCTGCAGTTGTTTCACGGTGGTCGTGGGTTTCTGTCTGTCGAGACAGTTAACCATCCCTACCGACAGGATGACATGCTCTGTGTTAGAGTTTGGTGTCAATTTCTCCAGTATCCCCCTTAAATGATGACAGTTCGCTCCTGGGAAACTGTCAACTTGGATAAAATCATCCTTAAAAGTAGGGATAGCCGAGAGATTACCGTCCCCCACCACCACTATGGGTTTCACTACGTCTAACTGCCAATCTTGTATTTTCCTCCAACAGGTCGGATGAATAACGGGCTCCTCTCGATGGAGGACCTTTGGCTGTGACTGGCTGAGGGCGTGACGGTAAGTAGGTCCAGGGAAAGGGAAGGGAGAAGGGGGGAGGGTTGGGGTAAGGTATAGGAAAGGGAGGGTTGGGGTGAGGTATAGGAGAGGGAGGGTTGGGGTTAGGATGAGGGATCAGGGAGGGGTTAAGTCCCCCTTCCACCATGGGGTTTGGGGAAGGGGGAGGATTAGATTTGGGGAAGGGAGGGTTGGGGTTAGGGTTCAGGGTCAAGGTGGGGTTAGGACCCCTTATACCCACCATGGTGTCACTCAACCGCGTCAACAGCACTTTGGGAGGGAAACTGGTCTCCACTGTTGGGGGTGGGCTGGCAATAGTCAGGCCAATTGCCACCTCACTGCCACTACTGGGGGCAACTTGGACCCTCTCCCTCACAATTTCAGAGACCCCAGATGTAAAGTTCAGGGCCTCTTTAAAGGTAAGTAAGGTAGTTCCAACTGTGTTTAACCCATGTGACTGTTTAATGTTTTTTGTTTTCCCCACAGGAGATGTTCCAGAGACCTCTAAAGTTTCCCTCATCCCTACCAAAGGTAAGTATCCATCCCCCTGGGTGACCACACTGGTGTCAGAGTCCTCCTCGATTGGAGTTAGGACCCCCATATCCATGGATGCAGGCAATGGTGGGAAGTCCTCCGGACTCATCGGCCGGAAGGCTTGAGGAGCTGGATTTTCTCCTTGAGAGGTGAGTAATTCCCGCAATGTTTTCACTGATGTTGTTGTGAATTTGCGTTTGTATCTCAACCTTCCCCAGCCCACCGCCACTCGAAAAGCCTCCTCATCCATCCCAGGTAAGTCACCCAGTAAAAAGACCAACATATCATCATAATGACACTTTAAAATTTCCAAGTTCCCCTCTAACCATTTGTTGGTGTTAATTTTCACCTTGCTGGTGGTATCAAATGAGGGGGACGCAGGCTTAATAAAATTTGTTAATTTATTAACCTGCCTCTGCATCCCTTTTGGACAGGATCCCTTGGAGATGGAATCATCCAGGATCTCTGTGTGATGCAGAGCTTGGAGAAGTTTAAAATAAATTTTGGCCAGTGGGACATTCAGGCATTTGGGTCGGTTTATCCCGTTTCCTGTATCTGTTGGTCCCACTTCCATGCTCCTTATAAAAACTAAAACCGCTAAAATTGCTAAAAGTATTTCTAAAATGTCTCAATAAAATTGTTCAGACATCAATAAAATGCATCTATGGCCTATGGTATTTTCCTATTTAGTCCTTTTATTGCACATAGAAGATTATTATTGGCCTTTAGAAAAGCCTGTCTAAAAAGAGCCCTTACTGCAAGGGTTGTCTTTTTTTGCCCCAATGACACCTGTTCAGGGTGAAGATGGCCCCTTCCTTGGTCAGTCCCTGTAGAACTGCACACTGTGCTTTTAAACAAGAGGTTCCAAACCAGGAATAAGGCAAGTGCACCACACACCCACACACACACTCACCCCACACAAAGAGGGAACTGAGCCAACCAGGGTTCTCTCCCCTGCTCATAAAGTGCCAAGTACTGGGTGCAAAATTGTGCAACTGTTTGTTTAAAACAAAGGACTAAAAAAAGTTCAAAGATGGACTGGGTCCACTCTGAATAAAACCATAGGTTAAAATGCACTCTAAAAGTTTTTGCCCCCCATAAAAGAATAAAAGAGTAAAAGAATAAAAGAAGGAGCTCCTAACGTTTCACCTTCATAAGGCTTCCTCAGAGGAGAACTGAGTTGGATGAGGCAGACAGGAAGTTAAGTAGTGGAAGAGGGGCGGGGGCTTGGCCACTTCCTGTGGTTTCTAATTGGCCAATCTGCCATACCCCTCTCACACCCTCTTGTGTTCAATTAAGGCTTAATTAGGCCCAACACTTTCTTTGTAAAAGTTGCCAGTTACTTAATTCCTAACTAAAACCTCAAGAAAAAATGAAGTAAAAAGGGGAATTTAAAAACATTTTCAAAAAATAAGACACTGGACTAGGCTCTGGCTGGGTTAGGTTTGTGAAAAGGTCTCAGCCAATGATGGGCTGGAGTTGCACTGGCACAAGTCCTGTGTTTTTATTCAATGTTTTTTTGTCCCCAGGAAAGAAGGTGAAGAGGAGGATTATTATATTCCCATCCAGGTAGGTATCCTAGCAGGTAAGTATCCCAGGTAAGTAAACCACTAAATACCCTATACTTTAGATCTGTGTTGATCTTTTTTCTTTTTTTGTCCTACAGGAACCCTTCTGCCCCCCACTGGTCATCACAGGTAAGTATCACAGGTAAGTAAGTATGTGCATATATACACTCTTTTCTGATTCCTGGTATTGTTAATAACTTTTTTCTCTTTCCCCAGGAATCCCTCACCTCCCACTCGGAAGACAGCAGGGGGTATGCAACCTTTAGATGTTTATAATAATAAATCACTCATCCATAATTTTAGCATTCTCTCTGCGGTTTCAGTGGTCCAGAGAACTGGATCCCGTCCCGTTACCTGGAATTGGAGTTTATCCATCTCAGGTAACGTTTGAAAAGGAGATTTACTATCAACATAAAAGTTAAAATCGTCAAATAATTTTTGCTGGTCCTTAGCCAACCTGTCCGAGAAATGAATGAATGGCACGTAGACAACAGCTTTAGGAAATCGGTTTTGACAGGTTTTCCCAAGCTGCTGCAGTTGTTTCACGGTGGTCGTGGGTTTCTGTCTGTCGAGACAGTTAACCATCCCTAGGGTTAGGGTTAGGGTTAGGGTTAGGGTTTAGGGTTAGGGTTAGGGTTAGGGTTAGGGTTAGGTAAGGGGAATGACTAGGTAAAATTTTACCCAGGGTGCACAGGCACAGGGACTAAACATATGTAGAAACCCATAGTGAAAAATTAGAAGATTAAAGAAGAAAAAGGGGAAGGAGGAAAAAGAGTAAGAAAACATACAAGAAGATAAGGGTAGGGAAAAAAATTATACAAGTCACAGTAGAAAAAAGTGCTCCAGATAAGAATATTAAAAAGTGCTTATGTTAGTGAAGGGTACCAAGTGGGGAAAGGTAATGGTTGGGGTTGGGGGGATGGGGAAGAGCAGAAGAAGGAGGGGTCAAGGGAGGGAGGGGGAGGGAAAGGGGGGGGGGGGGAAAGAAAGGCAGGAGAGGAAAAAGAAGGGGAAGGTTGAGTTTAGGAAAAGAAAAGGGGAAGAGGGGGGGTGGGTTGGGTTGTGGTTAGGGTCAAGGAAGTGGGAAAGGGAATACTAACTAAAGGGGGAGGGGAAGAGGGGGGGAAAAAAAGGGGGGGGGGGGGAAAGGTTGGGTTTAGGCAGGAGGGAGAAGAAAGGAGGGGAGGGAGAGAGAAACCAAAGAGGGAAGGAAAGCAGGTGTAGTTAAGGGCGAGGAATAAGAGTGAGGGTGGGAGGTGTGGGGTATGTTGGTGTAAGAGGAATACAGGCCCTGCAGGGATAAATCCTGGGACAAGGAAGGAACAGAAAAAGCCCCACTGTAAGTCTATCGTATGCATCACTTATAAATAACAAAACAACGTTAATTCATCAATAAATAAATAAATATAAGTACAAACCAAATCATAAGATAAATGAGAAATAAGACCTAGTGAAGTGCCACAAAAACATTTTCACACAAAAAAAACACACGGAAAATTATATATAAATCCTAAAATAAGTGCTTGATAGGTCTGTTTCCCAATATCAGTTATTGTAAATAAATTCATAAGATTTCCCAATATCAGTTATTGTAAATAGGGTTAGGGTTAGGGTTAGGGTTAGGGTTAGGGTTAGGGTTAGGTAAGGGGAATGACTAGGTAAAATTTTACCCAGGGTGCACAGGCACAGGGACTAAACATATGTAGAAACCCATAGTGAAAAATTAGAAGATTAAAGAAGAAAAAGGGGAAGGAGGAAAAAGAGTAAGAAAACATACAAGAAGATAAGGGTAGGGAAAAAAATTATACAAGTCACAGTAGAAAAAAGTGCTCCAGATAAGAATATTAAAAAGTGCTTATGTTAGTGAAGGGTACCAAGTGGGGAAAGGTAATGGTTGGGGTTGGGGGGATGGGGAAGAGCAGAAGAAGGAGGGGTCAAGGGAGGGAGGGGGAGGGAAAGGGGGGGGGGGGGAAAGAAAGGCAGGAGAGGAAAAAGAAGGGGAAGGTTGAGTTTAGGAAAAGAAAAGGGGAAGAGGGGGGGTGGGTTGGGTTGTGGTTAGGGTCAAGGAAGTGGGAAAGGGAATACTAACTAAAGGGGGAGGGGAAGAGGGGGGGAAAAAAAGGGGGGGGGGGGGGAAAGGTTGGGTTTAGGCAGGAGGGAGAAGAAAGGAGGGGAGGGAGAGAGAAACCAAAGAGGGAAGGAAAGCAGGTGTAGTTAAGGGCGAGGAATAAGAGTGAGGGTGGGAGGTGTGGGGTATGTTGGTGTAAGAGGAATACAGGCCCTGCAGGGATAAATCCTGGGACAAGGAAGGAACAGAAAAAGCCCCACTGTAAGTCTATCGTATGCATCACTTATAAATAACAAAACAACGTTAATTCATCAATAAATAAATAAATATAAGTACAAACCAAATCATAAGATAAATGAGAAATAAGACCTAGTGAAGTGCCACAAAAACATTTTCACACAAAAAAAACACACGGAAAATTATATATAAATCCTAAAATAAGTGCTTGATAGGTCTGTTTCCCAATATCAGTTATTGTAAATAAATTCATAAGATTTCCCAATATCAGTTATTGTAAATAGGGTTAGGGTTAGGGTTAGGGTTAGGGTTAGGGTTAGGTGTGGCATTAATAACGGGGAAACACCCTGTGGGACCCCAACGGGACCACAGTACAGGTGAGACCCCAATTAGGCACGCGCACCTGAAACCCCACTAACTCCGTCCCCTTATAATAAACTAAGATATAAGAGCTTGCATAATGTCTAAAGTCCAGTAGAAATTCCAGAAGGGCAGCAACCCCAACTTTCCTAGATTGTCTAGCAATGACATAAACTGGATATACCAAGGTCTAGGATGAGAAACGCTAAAAACGGGTCTGGAGAATGGGAGTTAAAGTATTACCATCCCACCGGGATGACATACCGCTGTCCGAAGACTTTAACACCATTCTTATCTAAATTGGGCAAGTGTAAACAATTCACGAAGGAGACCGGATACACCGAGTTCTAGGGCGAAATCCGTTTGAACAGATCTAGGGAGTGGGAGAAAAAGTATTGACATCCCCCAAGGATGACATACCGCTGTCCGAAGACTTTAACCCCATTTTCGACTAAACTAGAAACAAGAAGGTCTGACACAAAATCTGTAAAAAACGGTCCGGAGAATGGAGGGAAGAGCATTAACATCCCAACGGGATAACAAACCGTTGTCCGAAGACTTCAACACCATTCTTATCCAAATTGGGCAAGTAGCAATAATTCACGAAGGGACCGGATATATCAAGTTTCAGGGCGAAAACTTTTGAACAGATCCAGGGAATGGGAGAAAAAGTATTGACATCCCCCAAGGATGACATACCGCTGTCCGGAGACTTTAACCCCATTCCTGGCTAAATTAGACACAAAAAGGTTTATCACCAAATCTGTTGAAAAACGGTTCGGAGAATGGGAGTAAGGACAGTAACATCCTACCGGGATGACACATCACTGTCCGAAGACTAACTTTCTTCTCGTCCAAATCGGGTCCTTTGATATTATTTTCACAAATTAATTCTGAGTAGTTTGTCCAGTATATCCAAGGAAACATTAATGAATTTCTTCCATCGAGTAGTGAGCCACCAGAGCTAATAATTATCCAAGTTCTACAAGTGACAAGCCATTATCCGGAAATTGAAGTCCAATAGGTCAGAATCGATTCAAAAACCCATAGTTTGGGAACATTCGGTTCCGGAGTAAACCCCAAAAGATCATTAGCACAAGTCCAAGATAACAGAAACCAATCAGTATTGACCTCCAACAGGGGTGACATACTGTTGTCCGAAGACATTACTACTACCAATTGTTCAAAATAACCATAATGAAAGGTCATTGGTGAGCACTAAGGAATGTACATTATCCCAGGAGCTAAGTCTAGAGTGATGGATCCCAATGGTCCCTATAAGCACTCTTGTGGAGACCTGAAAACCTGATAAGTCAAAGTCCTATGAACTAGAAAGGAGAAAACAGCAAGGGGAGGGATAGAAAGGGAAGGAGAACAAATGACTATACAGAGCCGATACCCACAGGGCAAGGGACAATGTTGCCCACAGGGCTTAGTCAATCTCTACCTACCACCCAAGGGATATCCCAGGGGTGGGAGGAGAGGGTATAGGGGGGTAGGGAAGAGATGGGGCGTGTACCAGGAGGGATCAGAAACCAATCAAAAAGGTCCAAGGTTGGGTTTAGGTATAGTGAAGGTAATTGGGGTTAGACATAAATGCTAATGGTTGGGTTTAGGGTTGGAGTCAGGGTTGGGGTAGTGTTATTATAGGGTATCTCGCATCAAATTCAGAATAATGATTGGTTGAGTCCATACCAAGTTACCTTGGGTCAAGTTGAGGTAGTAGTCCCAAGTTCTCAGGTTTAGGCACAGGTTCAGAGTTTAGGATCAGGCCTAGTAACAGCATTCTTATAGTGGACCATGGATAGCCAACAATGTTAAGTTTCCAGATTGAAATATTGTAAGTTAAATTCTATTAAAACTGACTGCCAGGTCATGGTCTTAAGACACAAATTGGTCGAAGCAAAGTCAAGGTCGGGAAGAGAATAGTGAATAATCTAGGTGGGCACTAAATTGAGGAATCACATCATCAGTAGTATACCTAGGATCATCGGGCGTTTCGGCCTTCGAAACACTAGACACCCTCCCCATAGGCAGGCCCACCAGGGTTGATCAAGTCCCCAGTGTGTGATTCCAGTCCAATTGGTGAGGTAAAGGTCCTAGAGGTACTATAAGGTCCAGTCCGTAGAGTCCATTAAAGAACTATTCGAGAGAGATGAGTAAATCCAAGTACTGTAGTAGACACAAGAGGATAAAGGCTCAAATTGGGAGTGCACTGCCAGGTTTTGTAATGAACTGCCATGGTGGACGTAACCAGGGAGATCAGGTCAAGTACGGTAGGAGTCCCGTCCATCTTTGTAGGAATCTTGTTACTTTTTGTAGGTAACTAGGTGTTTTTGAAGGAGGTGTGGTATAAAATTTGGTTGGTGTTGCTGGCGTGTGAGTTGAGGGGAGATCGGTGTGATTCAATAGAGGTATTGAATGGGGAGATGAGGTGCTGGGAAGAAAAGGAACTCTACCGGGCTGGGGGATTGGTGGCTAAGGGTGGGGGCAAAATTGGGGTGACTGGGAGTAAAGGGGTATTGAAAAAGTAGTGTGCATTACTAGAGGGTGGGGATAATTGAGAATTAAGGTGTGAGAATTGAAAGAGTCCAAATAGGGGTGGGGCATTATGTGATGGGGATATTGGGGCAAACCGAGTGAACAGTCCATATGGGCAATCGTCGAGGGTCCGACATATGGGGGTTAGGGTTAGGGTTAGGGTTAGGGTTAGGGTTAGGGGTTAGGGGTTAGGGTTAGGGTTAGGGTTAGGTGTGACATTAATAACGAAGAAACACCCTGTGGGACCCCAACGGGACCACAGTACAGGTGAGACCCCAATTAGGCACGCGCACCTGAAACCCCACTCACTCCGTCCCCCTGAAATGAATGAATGAGCAGGAGTCTGTTTTATAGGCTCCTCCCTTTCCACTGCCAGACCTATTGACCAATAGGAGTAGTATTAGGAACCCTCAGGGAAACAATTGTCCGAAGACTTTACTACTACCTATTGTTACATAGGATATTCTTCTTGGACGTATTGTTCCTGATGATCCTATGTCCATGACTTGTTTTCTTCTTTCCAACCTGACCCTATTGGCAAATAGGAGCCTATCAGTATTAACAACCCCCAGGGATGACATACTGTTGTCCGAAGACATTAACACTACCCATTGCCAAGGTCATCAGAATAAAAAAATCTTGTGTCCAAGTCTTCATCCAACATCTTGTGTCCAAGTCTTCTTCCAATAACCTATGTTCAAGTCTTCATCCAACATCCTGTGTCCAAATCTTCTTCCAATATCCTGTGTCCAAGTCTTCTGTCACTGTCTGGTCTTCTTCTTTCAGACCTAACCTTTTTTGGCAAGTAGGAGCCTATCAGCATTAACATCCCTCAGGGATGACATACTGTTGTCCGAAGACTTTAACACTACCCATTGCTAACACAAGTACAGCTGTCTCAGCGTCTGTCAGTCAAGTAAAAGTGAGAAATAAATCCAAATGTGAATCTAAATTGTGGAAACACATCATCAGTAGTATACCTAGGATCATCGGGCGTTTCGGCCTTCGAAACACTAGACACCCTCCCCATAGGCAGGCCCACCAGGGTTGATCAAATCCCCAGTGTGTGTTTCCAGTCCAATTGGTGAATCAACATATAAATTTGGAAAAATAGTCTGGTCCACAGAAAAACAGTCCATCCTAATGCAGTCTTGAGGAGTAACTGGGGATAATAAAGAAAATACAAGCGGAATACATATACATTTATTAATTAAACAGCCGCCTTGAACCAAAGCGTCTTTACAATAAAAAGTCACTTAACAATAAAACAACATGAATGTCAACAATAATACTTACCAATAAAAATAACATGAATGTCAACAATAATACTTACCAATAAAAAGTCACTTAACAATAAAACAACATGAATGTCAACAATAATACAACATGAATGTCAACAATAATACTTACCTGTGCTGGGAGTAAAAGAGGGTTAGGGTTAGAAGAGAAAGCAAGGAGGGTTAGGTTTAAGACAAGAAAGAGAGAGACCCACCAGGGGCCTAGGGTTGGGGTTAGGATAGGGTGCAGGTGGGGTTAGGGTCGAGAGCAGGAGGGTTGGGTTTAGGTAAGAGAAGGAGAGGGAAATTAGATCAGTGACTCATACAGGGTCGACACCCACAGGGCGAATGACACTGCTGCCCACAGGGCTTGAGTCGAATTCTCCCGTCCAGCCCAAAGGAATCAATTCCAGGGGGTGGAAGGCAGAGACAGAGTAGGAAAAGCAGGGAATAGTGAGGAAGATCTGTTTGACCCGGTCCAGAATGATGTGAAAAAATCCTGTAGAAGACTGGAATGAGGAAATCCTGTTTACTTCAGTCCAGAGTGTTGTGAAAAATCTTGTTCAATCTTGTCCAGAGTGTTGTGAAAAATCCAAAAATAGGAGAGTAAGGCCACAGGCCATCTTACAAAAATTGTAGAGTGAACAAAACCTTGTAAAATATCTTCTTGAGGCAATATAGTAAATAAGAGCGGAAATGGAAAAGGGGGCAATAGGAGCAAGTAGGGCCAAGGCCCCGGCAGAGTTAGGTGTGACATTAATAACGAAGAAACACCCTGTGGGACCCCAACGGGACCACAGTACAGGTGAGACCCCAATTAGGCACGCGCACCTGAAACCCCACTCACTCCGTCCCCCTGAAATGAATGAATGAGCAGGAGTCTGTTTTATAGGCTCCTCCCTTTCCACTGCCAGACCTATTGACCAATAGGAGTAGTATTAGGAACCCTCAGGGAAACAATTGTCCGAAGACTTTACTACTACCTATTGTTACATAGGATATTCTTCTTGGACGTATTGTTCCTGATGATCCTATGTCCATGACTTGTTTTCTTCTTTCCAACCTGACCCTATTGGCAAATAGGAGCCTATCAGTATTAACAACCCCCAGGGATGACATACTGTTGTCCGAAGACATTAACACTACCCATTGCCAAGGTCATCAGAATAAAAAAATCTTGTGTCCAAGTCTTCATCCAACATCTTGTGTCCAAGTCTTCTTCCAATAACCTATGTTCAAGTCTTCATCCAACATCCTGTGTCCAAATCTTCTTCCAATATCCTGTGTCCAAGTCTTCTGTCACTGTCTGGTCTTCTTCTTTCAGACCTAACCTTTTTTGGCAAGTAGGAGCCTATCAGCATTAACATCCCTCAGGGATGACATACTGTTGTCCGAAGACTTTAACACTACCCATTGCTAACACAAGTACAGCTGTCTCAGCGTCTGTCAGTCAAGTAAAAGTGAGAAATAAATCCAAATGTGAATCTAAATTGTGGAAACACATCATCAGTAGTATACCTAGGATCATCGGGCGTTTCGGCCTTCGAAACACTAGACACCCTCCCCATAGGCAGGCCCACCAGGGTTGATCAAATCCCCAGTGTGTGTTTCCAGTCCAATTGGTGAATCAACATATAAATTTGGAAAAATAGTCTGGTCCACAGAAAAACAGTCCATCCTAATGCAGTCTTGAGGAGTAACTGGGGATAATAAAGAAAATACAAGCGGAATACATATACATTTATTAATTAAACAGCCGCCTTGAACCAAAGCGTCTTTACAATAAAAAGTCACTTAACAATAAAACAACATGAATGTCAACAATAATACTTACCAATAAAAATAACATGAATGTCAACAATAATACTTACCAATAAAAAGTCACTTAACAATAAAACAACATGAATGTCAACAATAATACAACATGAATGTCAACAATAATACTTACCTGTGCTGGGAGTAAAAGAGGGTTAGGGTTAGAAGAGAAAGCAAGGAGGGTTAGGTTTAAGACAAGAAAGAGAGAGACCCACCAGGGGCCTAGGGTTGGGGTTAGGATAGGGTGCAGGTGGGGTTAGGGTCGAGAGCAGGAGGGTTGGGTTTAGGTAAGAGAAGGAGAGGGAAATTAGATCAGTGACTCATACAGGGTCGACACCCACAGGGCGAATGACACTGCTGCCCACAGGGCTTGAGTCGAATTCTCCCGTCCAGCCCAAAGGAATCAATTCCAGGGGGTGGAAGGCAGAGACAGAGTAGGAAAAGCAGGGAATAGTGAGGAAGATCTGTTTGACCCGGTCCAGAATGATGTGAAAAAATCCTGTAGAAGACTGGAATGAGGAAATCCTGTTTACTTCAGTCCAGAGTGTTGTGAAAAATCTTGTTCAATCTTGTCCAGAGTGTTGTGAAAAATCCAAAAATAGGAGAGTAAGGCCACAGGCCATCTTACAAAAATTGTAGAGTGAACAAAACCTTGTAAAATATCTTCTTGAGGCAATATAGTAAATAAGAGCGGAAATGGAAAAGGGGGCAATAGGAGCAAGTAGGGCCAAGGCCCCGGCAGAGTTAGGTGTGACATTAATAACGAAGAAACACCCTGTGGGACCCCAACGGGACCACAGTACAGGTGAGACCCCAATTAGGCACGCGCACCTGAAACCCCACTCACTCCGTCCCCCTGAAATGAATGAATGAGCAGGAGTCTGTTTTATAGGCTCCTCCCTTTCCACTGCCAGACCTATTGACCAATAGGAGTAGTATTAGGAACCCTCAGGGAAACAATTGTCCGAAGACTTTACTACTACCTATTGTTACATAGGATATTCTTCTTGGACGTATTGTTCCTGATGATCCTATGTCCATGACTTGTTTTCTTCTTTCCAACCTGACCCTATTGGCAAATAGGAGCCTATCAGTATTAACAACCCCCAGGGATGACATACTGTTGTCCGAAGACATTAACACTACCCATTGCCAAGGTCATCAGAATAAAAAAATCTTGTGTCCAAGTCTTCATCCAACATCTTGTGTCCAAGTCTTCTTCCAATAACCTATGTTCAAGTCTTCATCCAACATCCTGTGTCCAAATCTTCTTCCAATATCCTGTGTCCAAGTCTTCTGTCACTGTCTGGTCTTCTTCTTTCAGACCTAACCTTTTTTGGCAAGTAGGAGCCTATCAGCATTAACATCCCTCAGGGATGACATACTGTTGTCCGAAGACTTTAACACTACCCATTGCTAACACAAGTACAGCTGTCTCAGCGTCTGTCAGTCAAGTAAAAGTGAGAAATAAATCCAAATGTGAATCTAAATTGTGGAAACACATCATCAGTAGTATACCTAGGATCATCGGGCGTTTCGGCCTTCGAAACACTAGACACCCTCCCCATAGGCAGGCCCACCAGGGTTGATCAAATCCCCAGTGTGTGTTTCCAGTCCAATTGGTGAATCAACATATAAATTTGGAAAAATAGTCTGGTCCACAGAAAAACAGTCCATCCTAATGCAGTCTTGAGGAGTAACTGGGGATAATAAAGAAAATACAAGCGGAATACATATACATTTATTAATTAAACAGCCGCCTTGAACCAAAGCGTCTTTACAATAAAAAGTCACTTAACAATAAAACAACATGAATGTCAACAATAATACTTACCAATAAAAATAACATGAATGTCAACAATAATACTTACCAATAAAAAGGGTTAGGGTTAGGGTTAGGGTTAGGGTTAGGGTTAGGGTTAAGGGTTTAGGGTTGGGGTTTGGGGTTTGGGTTAGGGTTAGGGTTAGGGTTAGGGTTAGGGTTAGGGTTAGGGTTAGGGTTAGGGTTAGGTGTGACATTAATAACGAAGAAACACCCTGTGGGACCCCAACGGGACCACAGTACAGGTGAGACCCCAATTAGGCACGCGCACCTGAAACCCCACTCACTCCGTCCCCCTGAAATGAATGAATGAGCAGGAGTCTGTTTTATAGGCTCCTCCCTTTCCACTGCCAGACCTATTGACCAATAGGAGTAGTATTAGGAACCCTCAGGGAAACAATTGTCCGAAGACTTTACTACTACCTATTGTTACATAGGATATTCTTCTTGGACGTATTGTTCCTGATGATCCTATGTCCATGACTTGTTTTCTTCTTTCCAACCTGACCCTATTGGCAAATAGGAGCCTATCAGTATTAACAACCCCCAGGGATGACATACTGTTGTCCGAAGACATTAACACTACCCATTGCCAAGGTCATCAGAATAAAAAAATCTTGTGTCCAAGTCTTCATCCAACATCTTGTGTCCAAGTCTTCTTCCAATATCCTGTGTCCAAGTCTTCTGTCACTGTCTGGTCTTCTTCTTTCAGACCTAACCTTTTTTGGCAAGTAGGAGCCTATCAGCATTAACATCCCTCAGGGATGACATACTGTTGTCCGAAGACTTTAACACTACCCATTGCTAACACAAGTACAGCTGTCTCAGCGTCTGTCAGTCAAGTAAAAGTGAGAAATAAATCCAAATGTGAATCTAAATTGTGGAAACACATCATCAGTAGTATACCTAGGATCATCGGGCGTTTCGGCCTTCGAAACACTAGACACCCTCCCCATAGGCAGGCCCACCAGGGTTGATCAAATCCCCAGTGTGTGTTTCCAGTCCAATTGGTGAATCAACATATAAATTTGGAAAAATAGTCTGGTCCACAGAAAAACAGTCCATCCTAATGCAGTCTTGAGGAGTAACTGGGGATAATAAAGAAAATACAAGCGGAATACATATACATTTATTAATTAAACAGCCGCCTTGAACCAAAGCGTCTTTACAATAAAAAGTCACTTAACAATAAAACAACATGAATGTCAACAATAATACTTACCAATAAAAATAACATGAATGTCAACAATAATACTTACCAATAAAAAGTCACTTAACAATAAAACAACATGAATGTCAACAATAATACAACATGAATGTCAACAATAATACTTACCTGTGCTGGGAGTAAAAGAGGGTTAGGGTTAGAAGAGAAAGCAAGGAGGGTTAGGTTTAAGACAAGAAAGAGAGAGACCCACCAGGGGCCTAGGGTTGGGGTTAGGATAGGGTGCAGGTGGGGTTAGGGTCGAGAGCAGGAGGGTTGGGTTTAGGTAAGAGAAGGAGAGGGAAATTAGATCAGTGACTCATACAGGGTCGACACCCACAGGGCGAATGACACTGTTGCCCACAGGGCTTGAGTCGAATTCTCCCGTCCAGCCCAAAGGAATCAATTCCAGGGGGTGGAAGGCAGAGACAGAGTAGGAAAAGCAGGGAATAGTGAGGAAGATCTGTTTGACCCGGTCCAGAATGATGTGAAAAAATCCTGTAGAAGACTAGAATGAGGAAATCCTGTTTACTTCAGTCCAGAGTGTTGTGAAAAATCTTGTTCAATCTTGTCCAGAGTGTTGTGAAAAATCCAAAAATAGGAGAGTAAGGCCACAGGCCATCTTACAAAAATTGTAGAGTGAACAAAACCTTGTAAAATATCTTCTTGAGGCAATATAGTAAATAAGAGCGGAAATGGAAAAGGGGGCAATAGGAGCAAGTAGGGCCAAGGCCCCGGCAGAGTTAGGTGTGACATTAATAACGAAGAAACACCCTGTGGGACCCCAACGGGACCACAGTACAGGTGAGACCCCAATTAGGCACGCGCACCTGAAACCCCACTCACTCCGTCCCCCTGAAATGAATGAATGAGCAGGAGTCTGTTTTATAGGCTCCTCCCTTTCCACTGCCAGACCTATTGACCAATAGGAGTAGTATTAGGAACCCTCAGGGAAACAATTGTCCGAAGACTTTACTACTACCTATTGTTACATAGGATATTCTTCTTGGACGTATTGTTCCTGATGATCCTATGTCCATGACTTGTTTTCTTCTTTCCAACCTGACCCTATTGGCAAATAGGAGCCTATCAGTATTAACAACCCCCAGGGATGACATACTGTTGTCCGAAGACATTAACACTACCCATTGCCAAGGTCATCAGAATAAAAAAATCTTGTGTCCAAGTCTTCATCCAACATCTTGTGTCCAAGTCTTCTTCCAATATCCTGTGTCCAAGTCTTCTGTCACTGTCTGGTCTTCTTCTTTCAGACCTAACCTTTTTTGGCAAGTAGGAGCCTATCAGCATTAACATCCCTCAGGGATGACATACTGTTGTCCGAAGACTTTAACACTACCCATTGCTAACACAAGTACAGCTGTCTCAGCGTCTGTCAGTCAAGTAAAAGTGAGAAATAAATCCAAATGTGAATCTAAATTGTGGAAACACATCATCAGTAGTATACCTAGGATCATCGGGCGTTTCGGCCTTCGAAACACTAGACACCCTCCCCATAGGCAGGCCCACCAGGGTTGATCAAATCCCCAGTGTGTGTTTCCAGTCCAATTGGTGAATCAACATATAAATTTGGAAAAATAGTCTGGTCCACAGAAAAACAGTCCATCCTAATGCAGTCTTGAGGAGTAACTGGGGATAATAAAGAAAATACAAGCGGAATACATATACATTTATTAATTAAACAGCCGCCTTGAACCAAAGCGTCTTTACAATAAAAAGTCACTTAACAATAAAACAACATGAATGTCAACAATAATACTTACCAATAAAAATAACATGAATGTCAACAATAATACTTACCAATAAAAAGTCACTTAACAATAAAACAACATGAATGTCAACAATAATACAACATGAATGTCAACAATAATACTTACCTGTGCTGGGAGTAAAAGAGGGTTAGGGTTAGAAGAGAAAGCAAGGAGGGTTAGGTTTAAGACAAGAAAGAGAGAGACCCACCAGGGGCCTAGGGTTGGGGTTAGGATAGGGTGCAGGTGGGGTTAGGGTCGAGAGCAGGAGGGTTGGGTTTAGGTAAGAGAAGGAGAGGGAAATTAGATCAGTGACTCATACAGGGTCGACACCCACAGGGCGAATGACACTGTTGCCCACAGGGCTTGAGTCGAATTCTCCCGTCCAGCCCAAAGGAATCAATTCCAGGGGGTGGAAGGCAGAGACAGAGTAGGAAAAGCAGGGAATAGTGAGGAAGATCTGTTTGACCCGGTCCAGAATGATGTGAAAAAATCCTGTAGAAGACTAGAATGAGGAAATCCTGTTTACTTCAGTCCAGAGTGTTGTGAAAAATCTTGTTCAATCTTGTCCAGAGTGTTGTGAAAAATCCAAAAATAGGAGAGTAAGGCCACAGGCCATCTTACAAAAATTGTAGAGTGAACAAAACCTTGTAAAATATCTTCTTGAGGCAATATAGTAAATAAGAGCGGAAATGGAAAAGGGGGCAATAGGAGCAAGTAGGGCCAAGGCCCCGGCAGAGTTAGGTGTGACATTAATAACGAAGAAACACCCTGTGGGACCCCAACGGGACCACAGTACAGGTGAGACCCCAATTAGGCACGCGCACCTGAAACCCCACTCACTCCGTCCCCCTGAAATGAATGAATGAGCAGGAGTCTGTTTTATAGGCTCCTCCCTTTCCACTGCCAGACCTATTGACCAATAGGAGTAGTATTAGGAACCCTCAGGGAAACAATTGTCCGAAGACTTTACTACTACCTATTGTTACATAGGATATTCTTCTTGGACGTATTGTTAGGGTTAGGGTTAGGGTTAGGGTTAGGGTTAGGGTTAGGGTTAGGGTTAGGGTTAGGGTTAGGGTTAGGGTTTAGGGTTTAGGGTTAGGGTTAGGGTTAGGGTTAGGGTTAGGGTTAGGGTTAGGGTTAGGGTTAGGGTCAGGGTCAGGGTCAGGGTCAGGGTCAGGGTCAGGGTCAGGGTCAGGGTCAGGGTTAGGGTTAGGGTTAGGTGTGACATTAATAACGAAGAAACACCCTGTGGGACCCCAACGGGACCACAGTACAGGTGAGACCCCAATTAGGCACGCGCACCTGAAACCCCACTCACTCCGTCCCCCTGAAATGAATGAATGAGCAGGAGTCTGTTTTATAGGCTCCTCCCTTTCCACTGCCAGACCTATTGACCAATAGGAGTAGTATTAGGAACCCTCAGGGAAACAATTGTCCGAAGACTTTACTACTACCTATTGTTACATAGGATATTCTTCTTGGACGTATTGTTCCTGATGATCCTATGTCCATGACTTGTTTTCTTCTTTCCAACCTGACCCTATTGGCAAATAGGAGCCTATCAGTATTAACAACCCCCAGGGATGACATACTGTTGTCCGAAGACATTAACACTACCCATTGCCAAGGTCATCAGAATAAAAAAATCTTGTGTCCAAGTCTTCATCCAACATCTTGTGTCCAAGTCTTCTTCCAATATCCTGTGTCCAAGTCTTCTGTCACTGTCTGGTCTTCTTCTTTCAGACCTAACCTTTTTTGGCAAGTAGGAGCCTATCAGCATTAACATCCCTCAGGGATGACATACTGTTGTCCGAAGACTTTAACACTACCCATTGCTAACACAAGTACAGCTGTCTCAGCGTCTGTCAGTCAAGTAAAAGTGAGAAATAAATCCAAATGTGAATCTAAATTGTGGAAACACATCATCAGTAGTATACCTAGGATCATCGGGCGTTTCGGCCTTCGAAACACTAGACACCCTCCCCATAGGCAGGCCCACCAGGGTTGATCAAATCCCCAGTGTGTGTTTCCAGTCCAATTGGTGAATCAACATATAAATTTGGAAAAATAGTCTGGTCCACAGAAAAACAGTCCATCCTAATGCAGTCTTGAGGAGTAACTGGGGATAATAAAGAAAATACAAGCGGAATACATATACATTTATTAATTAAACAGCCGCCTTGAACCAAAGCGTCTTTACAATAAAAAGTCACTTAACAATAAAACAACATGAATGTCAACAATAATACTTACCAATAAAAATAACATGAATGTCAACAATAATACTTACCAATAAAAAGGGTTAGGGTTAGGGTTAGGGTTAGGGTTAGGGTTAGGGTTAGGGTTAAGGGTTTAGGGTTGGGGTTTGGGGTTTGGGTTAGGGTTAGGGTTAGGGTTAGGGTTAGGGTTAGGGTTAGGGTTAGGGTTAGGGTTAGGTGTGACATTAATAACGAAGAAACACCCTGTGGGACCCCAACGGGACCACAGTACAGGTGAGACCCCAATTAGGCACGCGCACCTGAAACCCCACTCACTCCGTCCCCCTGAAATGAATGAATGAGCAGGAGTCTGTTTTATAGGCTCCTCCCTTTCCACTGCCAGACCTATTGACCAATAGGAGTAGTATTAGGAACCCTCAGGGAAACAATTGTCCGAAGACTTTACTACTACCTATTGTTACATAGGATATTCTTCTTGGACGTATTGTTCCTGATGATCCTATGTCCATGACTTGTTTTCTTCTTTCCAACCTGACCCTATTGGCAAATAGGAGCCTATCAGTATTAACAACCCCCAGGGATGACATACTGTTGTCCGAAGACATTAACACTACCCATTGCCAAGGTCATCAGAATAAAAAAATCTTGTGTCCAAGTCTTCATCCAACATCTTGTGTCCAAGTCTTCTTCCAATATCCTGTGTCCAAGTCTTCTGTCACTGTCTGGTCTTCTTCTTTCAGACCTAACCTTTTTTGGCAAGTAGGAGCCTATCAGCATTAACATCCCTCAGGGATGACATACTGTTGTCCGAAGACTTTAACACTACCCATTGCTAACACAAGTACAGCTGTCTCAGCGTCTGTCAGTCAAGTAAAAGTGAGAAATAAATCCAAATGTGAATCTAAATTGTGGAAACACATCATCAGTAGTATACCTAGGATCATCGGGCGTTTCGGCCTTCGAAACACTAGACACCCTCCCCATAGGCAGGCCCACCAGGGTTGATCAAATCCCCAGTGTGTGTTTCCAGTCCAATTGGTGAATCAACATATAAATTTGGAAAAATAGTCTGGTCCACAGAAAAACAGTCCATCCTAATGCAGTCTTGAGGAGTAACTGGGGATAATAAAGAAAATACAAGCGGAATACATATACATTTATTAATTAAACAGCCGCCTTGAACCAAAGCGTCTTTACAATAAAAAGTCACTTAACAATAAAACAACATGAATGTCAACAATAATACTTACCAATAAAAATAACATGAATGTCAACAATAATACTTACCAATAAAAAGTCACTTAACAATAAAACAACATGAATGTCAACAATAATACAACATGAATGTCAACAATAATACTTACCTGTGCTGGGAGTAAAAGAGGGTTAGGGTTAGAAGAGAAAGCAAGGAGGGTTAGGTTTAAGACAAGAAAGAGAGAGACCCACCAGGGGCCTAGGGTTGGGGTTAGGATAGGGTGCAGGTGGGGTTAGGGTCGAGAGCAGGAGGGTTGGGTTTAGGTAAGAGAAGGAGAGGGAAATTAGATCAGTGACTCATACAGGGTCGACACCCACAGGGCGAATGACACTGTTGCCCACAGGGCTTGAGTCGAATTCTCCCGTCCAGCCCAAAGGAATCAATTCCAGGGGGTGGAAGGCAGAGACAGAGTAGGAAAAGCAGGGAATAGTGAGGAAGATCTGTTTGACCCGGTCCAGAATGATGTGAAAAAATCCTGTAGAAGACTAGAATGAGGAAATCCTGTTTACTTCAGTCCAGAGTGTTGTGAAAAATCTTGTTCAATCTTGTCCAGAGTGTTGTGAAAAATCCAAAAATAGGAGAGTAAGGCCACAGGCCATCTTACAAAAATTGTAGAGTGAACAAAACCTTGTAAAATATCTTCTTGAGGCAATATAGTAAATAAGAGCGGAAATGGAAAAGGGGGCAATAGGAGCAAGTAGGGCCAAGGCCCCGGCAGAGTTAGGTGTGACATTAATAACGAAGAAACACCCTGTGGGACCCCAACGGGACCACAGTACAGGTGAGACCCCAATTAGGCACGCGCACCTGAAACCCCACTCACTCCGTCCCCCTGAAATGAATGAATGAGCAGGAGTCTGTTTTATAGGCTCCTCCCTTTCCACTGCCAGACCTATTGACCAATAGGAGTAGTATTAGGAACCCTCAGGGAAACAATTGTCCGAAGACTTTACTACTACCTATTGTTACATAGGATATTCTTCTTGGACGTATTGTTCCTGATGATCCTATGTCCATGACTTGTTTTCTTCTTTCCAACCTGACCCTATTGGCAAATAGGAGCCTATCAGTATTAACAACCCCCAGGGATGACATACTGTTGTCCGAAGACATTAACACTACCCATTGCCAAGGTCATCAGAATAAAAAAATCTTGTGTCCAAGTCTTCATCCAACATCTTGTGTCCAAGTCTTCTTCCAATATCCTGTGTCCAAGTCTTCTGTCACTGTCTGGTCTTCTTCTTTCAGACCTAACCTTTTTTGGCAAGTAGGAGCCTATCAGCATTAACATCCCTCAGGGATGACATACTGTTGTCCGAAGACTTTAACACTACCCATTGCTAACACAAGTACAGCTGTCTCAGCGTCTGTCAGTCAAGTAAAAGTGAGAAATAAATCCAAATGTGAATCTAAATTGTGGAAACACATCATCAGTAGTATACCTAGGATCATCGGGCGTTTCGGCCTTCGAAACACTAGACACCCTCCCCATAGGCAGGCCCACCAGGGTTGATCAAATCCCCAGTGTGTGTTTCCAGTCCAATTGGTGAATCAACATATAAATTTGGAAAAATAGTCTGGTCCACAGAAAAACAGTCCATCCTAATGCAGTCTTGAGGAGTAACTGGGGATAATAAAGAAAATACAAGCGGAATACATATACATTTATTAATTAAACAGCCGCCTTGAACCAAAGCGTCTTTACAATAAAAAGTCACTTAACAATAAAACAACATGAATGTCAACAATAATACTTACCAATAAAAATAACATGAATGTCAACAATAATACTTACCAATAAAAAGTCACTTAACAATAAAACAACATGAATGTCAACAATAATACAACATGAATGTCAACAATAATACTTACCTGTGCTGGGAGTAAAAGAGGGTTAGGGTTAGAAGAGAAAGCAAGGAGGGTTAGGTTTAAGACAAGAAAGAGAGAGACCCACCAGGGGCCTAGGGTTGGGGTTAGGATAGGGTGCAGGTGGGGTTAGGGTCGAGAGCAGGAGGGTTGGGTTTAGGTAAGAGAAGGAGAGGGAAATTAGATCAGTGACTCATACAGGGTCGACACCCACAGGGCGAATGACACTGTTGCCCACAGGGCTTGAGTCGAATTCTCCCGTCCAGCCCAAAGGAATCAATTCCAGGGGGTGGAAGGCAGAGACAGAGTAGGAAAAGCAGGGAATAGTGAGGAAGATCTGTTTGACCCGGTCCAGAATGATGTGAAAAAATCCTGTAGAAGACTAGAATGAGGAAATCCTGTTTACTTCAGTCCAGAGTGTTGTGAAAAATCTTGTTCAATCTTGTCCAGAGTGTTGTGAAAAATCCAAAAATAGGAGAGTAAGGCCACAGGCCATCTTACAAAAATTGTAGAGTGAACAAAACCTTGTAAAATATCTTCTTGAGGCAATATAGTAAATAAGAGCGGAAATGGAAAAGGGGGCAATAGGAGCAAGTAGGGCCAAGGCCCCGGCAGAGTTAGGTGTGACATTAATAACGAAGAAACACCCTGTGGGACCCCAACGGGACCACAGTACAGGTGAGACCCCAATTAGGCACGCGCACCTGAAACCCCACTCACTCCGTCCCCCTGAAATGAATGAATGAGCAGGAGTCTGTTTTATAGGCTCCTCCCTTTCCACTGCCAGACCTATTGACCAATAGGAGTAGTATTAGGAACCCTCAGGGAAACAATTGTCCGAAGACTTTACTACTACCTATTGTTACATAGGATATTCTTCTTGGACGTATTGTTAGGGTTAGGGTTAGGGTTAGGGTTAGGGTTAGGGTCAGGGTCAGGGTCAGGGTCAGGGTCAGGGTCAGGGTCAGGGTCAGGGTCAGGGTCAGGGTCAGGGTCAGGGTCAGGGTCAGGGTCAGGGTTAGGGTTAGGGTTAGGGTTAGGGTTAGGGTTAGGTGTTATCTCTGATGCCCCCCGCGCCAAGCAGTTCAGTACTTCGACCCGCATAGGCTTAGGGGGAAATGCACTCGTATCCCAGAGCCATGTAGATCTTCCACCAGAGGGGGTAGGGGAGTAGACCCCCTCCAGGACCCCAAAGGGGTCCCAGGCCTGTAGACCCTGTTGCGCTCGCGGCCCAGGGTAAGTAAAGGCCTAAGCACTAAAGAGGACGTTAGTAACCGATGGGTACATGGATGACCACCCCCGAATCCACTGATGGACGTGTGCGCACCACAGGGTCTAAGCAGGAGCGTGCTCTGAGGTCTTCTGTCCCCACAAGAGAGGATCCCCCCGAGAGAGGTAGGTGACCCCGGGTGTCAAGGTTCACTCGTGGGTGGCAGAGGTGACCGGCCACCGTAGTACATGCCACATCCGAGTGTAGACACAGGGGGGTTCCCCTCGTCCAATCCGAAGCGCGCAGCGCCGAGGCAATCCAATCCGAAGCGCGCAGCGCCGAGGCGCGCAGCGCCGAGGTGCCGCGCTGAGGTAGTCCATCTAATCTTCTTCACCAGTGGAGCAGCAGGGCCGTCTAGAAGGGAGGGGTCACTCCTGTCTCCTCCCCCTGAGTCCGGTCAGGAGGAGTGACTCGTAAAGCAGCGGAGCCGGTAAAACCGTGGTCCAAGCCTGAGGCCGGCTTGAAAATCAACCGTAGCCACGGCTTGAAAATCAACCGTGGTCCAAGCCTGAGGCCGGCTTGAAAATCAACCGTAGCCACGGCTTGAAAATCAACCGTAGCCACGTCAGGACTGCTTTAGATGAAGTGGTGGGGTGGGCTGGACCGTAGCCTGGGCCTACGGCCGGAGGGGTCAAAGATCCCCCCGTTGCCGTGTGAGGGCCGGATGATGTGTAGTACACATCACCGAAGGAGGGAGCTGAGACAGCTCGGTCATCAGAGATGACAGAGGATCACAGGCTATGTGCGGAGGAGCAAGTCCCCGACGGTCCAGCCCCCAGGATGGGCGATGATGCTCCAGTGGAGGCCAATCCGGGTCCTCTTCAAGAGATGGGGGGCATGAGCGTGAGTGAATGGATGCACCTGAGTGTGTGAGTGCGTGTCCTACCTTGGCCCGGTAGCTAACCTAATCTAGGGGGAGCCTGCCTGAAAATTTAAAAAGCCTATCCAGGGCCTGGTTTTGATGAGTAGAGGACATCTGCACTTGTCGTGCTGCTGGGGAGGAAAGGGGGGTTAATGGACAGGACACATGAGTGCCATGAATGCAATAAGTGAGGGCACTCTGGGGAAGAGCGCCGCAGACATACATGAGTATGTGGAAGACAGGGCATGGGAGACAGAATTAAACCCTGGGCGTGGGGGTGTGCGTGTGTGAGAGAGCGAGAGAGAGAGAGAGAGCAGTTTAGAGGAGAGCAGGTAGAGGGAGATCAGTTAGAGAGAGAACAGCTAGGGATTTTTCTGTTGAGCGCACGTGTGTGTGGGTGTGTGGGAGAGAGAGAGAGCAAGAGAGGGGCTCTTCCGAGCAAATAAAAGGTGTAGTCAAAAACGCAGAACTCCACTCCCTGGGAGGTGCCTTCCTGCTGGCACCTACCACAACATTAAGCAGGGAATCGTGAGGTTCTAACCGGCCACGACTGCAGTTTCGCTCTCCTCAGAGCTCTTCAGGTAGCAAAGTATGAAATAAAAACGTTATGCAGGTCAAGGGCCGTCCTACGACTAAGGACTATCAAGAACTCAGGGGTGACGACAAAAAGCGTCATCCCCCCTGTGCCTTGGGCGCCCACCAGAATCGGTAATCTCAATTAAACATCTAGGGAAAAGAGGAGACAAGAGAGAGAGAGAGAGAGTGTGTGTGTGTGTGTGTGTGTGTGTATGGAAGACAACATGGATGGACCGCGTGTGATAGGCGACCAAGGAACTGTGAAAGGAGAAAGGTGCACAGGTTAGGGTTAGTGTGGTACCAGAGTGGATCTGTAAGGAAAAAGGTGTGTGAATTAAAATTAGTAGGAAGGCCAGGGAGAGCCGAAGACACCGAAACCATAGGCCCAAAAGGGAGGTGAGAGGGAAACAAAGAGAGAGAACGGCCTAGGGTTGGGGTGAGGAGACTAAGGAGGAGGTAGGGGGGAGGGTGGGAGGAAAGACACCAGGGCGGGACCTATGGTTAGGTAAGAGGAAGGAGGGGTTGGGGTTAGGGTAAATAGGTCGGTAAGGAGGTAGGGGGTAAGGAGAGATGGAAACAAGGTCAGCAGGGTTAAGGTTAGAGCAGGAGAGGAGAGGCCGAAAGAAGAACCATCAGTGAATATCAGTATGGGATGTGGGTGGAAAGGAGAGACGGGCTCCACAACATGAGTGTGGAGGTGTGGTGGAGGGACTCACAAATGGCCACAGGTGAAGGAACGTAGAGAAGAGTGTCCAGCGTCCATGCAGGGGAGGAGTCCACTTGTAGATGGGAAGCCCGGGTGAATAGACGAGCAACGAATGGGCTGGTGTGATCATGACATGGCACAGTCAACAATGACCCGCACGCAGTCACAACACAGCCATGCCATACCACAGGAGATAGATAACTACCCCGTGGAAAAATAGCATATTGAGAATTCCACGATGCAGACTGAATCCAGGGTTGTGGCGATGCCAAGCCGCAGAGAGCACAGGCAGCATCCAGAGAACAGGTCCACCACTCCGAAAGGTCAAAGGTCAAAAGCTCCCAGGGGTCAGAACCACACGTACGTCAGGTCCCCCAGTCACAACGGCCACCTACGGTGCAGGGTGTTTAAGGGTCACGTCCGATATTCCCCCAGCCTGGCAAAGGGTCACAAGCTGATCTTCCCCCGCGCACACACACCACCCATGCAAATCAGAGGTGCTTGGTCAAAGAACGTCACCCAGGCACCCGCAACCGGCGCAATGCTCAGGTCACATCCGATATTCCCAGGCACTGCAACCAGCGTAAGCAACGCCCTAGTAACGGTAGACCAAGGCTTCTGCAAGGGGCCAGAGGCCCCACAGAAGGCGCGAGCGGCAGGGGAGCAAAGTGACGCGACCGTAGAACGTGACCCCCCAGAGCCAAAGGCCAGAGACAGTCAGAGCAGGAACCGTCCAGCAGATGGTGCCACAGAGAGGGAGAGCGGTGCTTCACATAGGCCGTGAAGTTGGTGGAGCAGCTCAGCTTATGTAGTTTGACCCCGTGGGGACACGTCCTCCCGGGTCCAAGGAGGGACGGCGGGTAGATGAACCAGAGCTGAGATCAGCCTGGGGTTGAAGAAAGGCGCAGTGTAACACAGACGTAGGACCCGTCATGGTAGAGGTGAATACAAATCTTCTGGGATGTGAGCAGGCTACCATTAAGCAGGTCTTCCCGATGACAGAGTGCAACTGTTTCCACACTACGCCGACCGCCACCCTGAGAGGTCCTCCCCCTGCGTACTACTACTTGGCCCATTCGTCGATACCATAGCAGACAGACACCCCCGCCCAGAACGGACGTTTGTGGAGTGAATGCGGAGGACGTCAGGGACAGTTCGTCGATTGAGGCATAGATAGGAAGAGAGGTCAGATGCGTAGTGAAACGCAGTCAATGACGGTCTATTTTGCCCACGACAGGAGGTGCTGTCTCTCTCCCAGAAGACCCGTCATCGGCTTCAGCGTGGCTCGGTGGTGTCCCGCCCCGGGGAAGGCGTGGTACCGGGGGGAGCGTGGCCTAGTTACCACCCGAGGGTCCAGAGAAGGCCGTCTGGGGGCGGGGTCAGGACACGTCCACGGCCGGTCCAGCAGACACAGGAAAGGTGGGTATGACACTCCATGATGTGACAAGACCCGCTCCGGCTGTGAGTGTAGGCCTCGTGCCGTCACTAGAAGACGGGGAGGCCGAGAGGAGTAGAGAGGCCAGGGGTCGAAGGTCAAGTGGAGTGCCCAGCAGGTCAAGCCCCCTGTTCAGGAGGGCCTTCTTCTGTGGGGGCATGTTTATAGGTGGGGGCAAGGCTATAGCAGGGTGGCCCTCGGACCGTCAGTGCGGTGCAGAGTGTCTCTGTTCTTCAGCCCGAGAGCTATGGTGTGGGGAGAGGAGTCCCCTACCCAACGACCGCTCCAATCAGGGCCACGATGGTGGAGTGTGTGACACTCCGTGTGTGGGGAGTGTGTGGGGGGGTCCGATCCCCCTGTGTGTATTAAGCCTACCGTCGGTGCGGTGCAGAGTGTCTCTGTTCTTCAGCCCGAGAGCTTGTGTGAGGAGAGGAGCTCCCCACTGCTTCGATCGGGGCCATGCCGGTAAAGGGCATTCTGACCTACGTGTTGAGTGTAGAGGGCGTGCGAGGCCCGGTCCCCCTTGGGACTATAGCCGTATACCCCGAAGAGGCGTTTCGTTGGCCCGCCCGCTGGGTCTCCAATGTAACCGCGAGGATCTGGCAGGATGAAGCAGTTGGCCGTGAGTTGTCACGTGCACTTATGAAGTTTCAACACCGTTTCCCTCGCTGAGTCGAACCCGATTGTAGGCCGGTCTCTCTCCAGAATCCCACGACGACGACCATCTTCTTGCGTCTGCATGCTAATGCGTCAGCGTCAACACTCACAGTCCGTGTCTATCCCAGGGAGGACTGCAGCGCACGCGAGGGGGAAGCGTCCATCTTCCAGACTACGCTGTGTTACACGTGGGGACTGAGCGCCCGTGGAGAGAGGTGGGGCTTACGCAACAAGGAATCCGACGTTCCCCTGAGGGGTAATTCGGTGGCCCCCCAATGGGGCCTCAGCGGCATGGCCCTACATGCGCTGGCTGGGTTAGGTGTTATCTCTGATGCCCCCCGCGCCAAGCAGTTCAGTACTTCGACCCGCATAGGCTTAGGGGGAAATGCACTCGTATCCCAGAGCCATGTAGATCTTCCACCAGAGGGGGTAGGGGAGTAGACCCCCTCCAGGACCCCAAAGGGGTCCCAGGCCTGTAGACCCTGTTGCGCTCGCGGCCCAGGGTAAGTAAAGGCCTAAGCACTAAAGAGGACGTTAGTAACCGATGGGTACATGGATGACCACCCCCGAATCCACTGATGGACGTGTGCGCACCACAGGGTCTAAGCAGGAGCGTGCTCTGAGGTCTTCTGTCCCCACAAGAGAGGATCCCCCCGAGAGAGGTAGGTGACCCCGGGTGTCAAGGTTCACTCGTGGGTGGCAGAGGTGACCGGCCACCGTAGTACATGCCACATCCGAGTGTAGACACAGGGGGGTTCCCCTCGTCCAATCCGAAGCGCGCAGCGCCGAGGCAATCCAATCCGAAGCGCGCAGCGCCGAGGCGCGCAGCGCCGAGGTGCCGCGCTGAGGTAGTCCATCTAATCTTCTTCACCAGTGGAGCAGCAGGGCCGTCTAGAAGGGAGGGGTCACTCCTGTCTCCTCCCCCTGAGTCCGGTCAGGAGGAGTGACTCGTAAAGCAGCGGAGCCGGTAAAACCGTGGTCCAAGCCTGAGGCCGGCTTGAAAATCAACCGTAGCCACGGCTTGAAAATCAACCGTGGTCCAAGCCTGAGGCCGGCTTGAAAATCAACCGTAGCCACGGCTTGAAAATCAACCGTAGCCACGTCAGGACTGCTTTAGATGAAGTGGTGGGGTGGGCTGGACCGTAGCCTGGGCCTACGGCCGGAGGGGTCAAAGATCCCCCCGTTGCCGTGTGAGGGCCGGATGATGTGTAGTACACATCACCGAAGGAGGGAGCTGAGACAGCTCGGTCATCAGAGATGACAGAGGATCACAGGCTATGTGCGGAGGAGCAAGTCCCCGACGGTCCAGCCCCCAGGATGGGCGATGATGCTCCAGTGGAGGCCAATCCGGGTCCTCTTCAAGAGATGGGGGGCATGAGCGTGAGTGAATGGATGCACCTGAGTGTGTGAGTGCGTGTCCTACCTTGGCCCGGTAGCTAACCTAATCTAGGGGGAGCCTGCCTGAAAATTTAAAAAGCCTATCCAGGGCCTGGTTTTGATGAGTAGAGGACATCTGCACTTGTCGTGCTGCTGGGGAGGAAAGGGGGGTTAATGGACAGGACACATGAGTGCCATGAATGCAATAAGTGAGGGCACTCTGGGGAAGAGCGCCGCAGACATACATGAGTATGTGGAAGACAGGGCATGGGAGACAGAATTAAACCCTGGGCGTGGGGGTGTGCGTGTGTGAGAGAGCGAGAGAGAGAGAGAGAGCAGTTTAGAGGAGAGCAGGTAGAGGGAGATCAGTTAGAGAGAGAACAGCTAGGGATTTTTCTGTTGAGCGCACGTGTGTGTGGGTGTGTGGGAGAGAGAGAGAGCAAGAGAGGGGCTCTTCCGAGCAAATAAAAGGTGTAGTCAAAAACGCAGAACTCCACTCCCTGGGAGGTGCCTTCCTGCTGGCACCTACCACAACATTAAGCAGGGAATCGTGAGGTTCTAACCGGCCACGACTGCAGTTTCGCTCTCCTCAGAGCTCTTCAGGTAGCAAAGTATGAAATAAAAACGTTATGCAGGTCAAGGGCCGTCCTACGACTAAGGACTATCAAGAACTCAGGGGTGACGACAAAAAGCGTCATCCCCCCTGTGCCTTGGGCGCCCACCAGAATCGGTAATCTCAATTAAACATCTAGGGAAAAGAGGAGACAAGAGAGAGAGAGAGAGAGTGTGTGTGTGTGTGTGTGTGTGTGTATGGAAGACAACATGGATGGACCGCGTGTGATAGGCGACCAAGGAACTGTGAAAGGAGAAAGGTGCACAGGTTAGGGTTAGTGTGGTACCAGAGTGGATCTGTAAGGAAAAAGGTGTGTGAATTAAAATTAGTAGGAAGGCCAGGGAGAGCCGAAGACACCGAAACCATAGGCCCAAAAGGGAGGTGAGAGGGAAACAAAGAGAGAGAACGGCCTAGGGTTGGGGTGAGGAGACTAAGGAGGAGGTAGGGGGGAGGGTGGGAGGAAAGACACCAGGGCGGGACCTATGGTTAGGTAAGAGGAAGGAGGGGTTGGGGTTAGGGTAAATAGGTCGGTAAGGAGGTAGGGGGTAAGGAGAGATGGAAACAAGGTCAGCAGGGTTAAGGTTAGAGCAGGAGAGGAGAGGCCGAAAGAAGAACCATCAGTGAATATCAGTATGGGATGTGGGTGGAAAGGAGAGACGGGCTCCACAACATGAGTGTGGAGGTGTGGTGGAGGGACTCACAAATGGCCACAGGTGAAGGAACGTAGAGAAGAGTGTCCAGCGTCCATGCAGGGGAGGAGTCCACTTGTAGATGGGAAGCCCGGGTGAATAGACGAGCAACGAATGGGCTGGTGTGATCATGACATGGCACAGTCAACAATGACCCGCACGCAGTCACAACACAGCCATGCCATACCACAGGAGATAGATAACTACCCCGTGGAAAAATAGCATATTGAGAATTCCACGATGCAGACTGAATCCAGGGTTGTGGCGATGCCAAGCCGCAGAGAGCACAGGCAGCATCCAGAGAACAGGTCCACCACTCCGAAAGGTCAAAGGTCAAAAGCTCCCAGGGGTCAGAACCACACGTACGTCAGGTCCCCCAGTCACAACGGCCACCTACGGTGCAGGGTGTTTAAGGGTCACGTCCGATATTCCCCCAGCCTGGCAAAGGGTCACAAGCTGATCTTCCCCCGCGCACACACACCACCCATGCAAATCAGAGGTGCTTGGTCAAAGAACGTCACCCAGGCACCCGCAACCGGCGCAATGCTCAGGTCACATCCGATATTCCCAGGCACTGCAACCAGCGTAAGCAACGCCCTAGTAACGGTAGACCAAGGCTTCTGCAAGGGGCCAGAGGCCCCACAGAAGGCGCGAGCGGCAGGGGAGCAAAGTGACGCGACCGTAGAACGTGACCCCCCAGAGCCAAAGGCCAGAGACAGTCAGAGCAGGAACCGTCCAGCAGATGGTGCCACAGAGAGGGAGAGCGGTGCTTCACATAGGCCGTGAAGTTGGTGGAGCAGCTCAGCTTATGTAGTTTGACCCCGTGGGGACACGTCCTCCCGGGTCCAAGGAGGGACGGCGGGTAGATGAACCAGAGCTGAGATCAGCCTGGGGTTGAAGAAAGGCGCAGTGTAACACAGACGTAGGACCCGTCATGGTAGAGGTGAATACAAATCTTCTGGGATGTGAGCAGGCTACCATTAAGCAGGTCTTCCCGATGACAGAGTGCAACTGTTTCCACACTACGCCGACCGCCACCCTGAGAGGTCCTCCCCCTGCGTACTACTACTTGGCCCATTCGTCGATACCATAGCAGACAGACACCCCCGCCCAGAACGGACGTTTGTGGAGTGAATGCGGAGGACGTCAGGGACAGTTCGTCGATTGAGGCATAGATAGGAAGAGAGGTCAGATGCGTAGTGAAACGCAGTCAATGACGGTCTATTTTGCCCACGACAGGAGGTGCTGTCTCTCTCCCAGAAGACCCGTCATCGGCTTCAGCGTGGCTCGGTGGTGTCCCGCCCCGGGGAAGGCGTGGTACCGGGGGGAGCGTGGCCTAGTTACCACCCGAGGGTCCAGAGAAGGCCGTCTGGGGGCGGGGTCAGGACACGTCCACGGCCGGTCCAGCAGACACAGGAAAGGTGGGTATGACACTCCATGATGTGACAAGACCCGCTCCGGCTGTGAGTGTAGGCCTCGTGCCGTCACTAGAAGACGGGGAGGCCGAGAGGAGTAGAGAGGCCAGGGGTCGAAGGTCAAGTGGAGTGCCCAGCAGGTCAAGCCCCCTGTTCAGGAGGGCCTTCTTCTGTGGGGGCATGTTTATAGGTGGGGGCAAGGCTATAGCAGGGTGGCCCTCGGACCGTCAGTGCGGTGCAGAGTGTCTCTGTTCTTCAGCCCGAGAGCTATGGTGTGGGGAGAGGAGTCCCCTACCCAACGACCGCTCCAATCAGGGCCACGATGGTGGAGTGTGTGACACTCCGTGTGTGGGGAGTGTGTGGGGGGGTCCGATCCCCCTGTGTGTATTAAGCCTACCGTCGGTGCGGTGCAGAGTGTCTCTGTTCTTCAGCCCGAGAGCTTGTGTGAGGAGAGGAGCTCCCCACTGCTTCGATCGGGGCCATGCCGGTAAAGGGCATTCTGACCTACGTGTTGAGTGTAGAGGGCGTGCGAGGCCCGGTCCCCCTTGGGACTATAGCCGTATACCCCGAAGAGGCGTTTCGTTGGCCCGCCCGCTGGGTCTCCAATGTAACCGCGAGGATCTGGCAGGATGAAGCAGTTGGCCGTGAGTTGTCACGTGCACTTATGAAGTTTCAACACCGTTTCCCTCGCTGAGTCGAACCCGATTGTAGGCCGGTCTCTCTCCAGAATCCCACGACGACGACCATCTTCTTGCGTCTGCATGCTAATGCGTCAGCGTCAACACTCACAGTCCGTGTCTATCCCAGGGAGGACTGCAGCGCACGCGAGGGGGAAGCGTCCATCTTCCAGACTACGCTGTGTTACACGTGGGGACTGAGCGCCCGTGGAGAGAGGTGGGGCTTACGCAACAAGGAATCCGACGTTCCCCTGAGGGGTAATTCGGTGGCCCCCCAATGGGGCCTCAGCGGCATGGCCCTACATGCGCTGGCTGGGTTAGGTGTTATCTCTGATGCCCCCCGCGCCAAGCAGTTCAGTACTTCGACCCGCATAGGCTTAGGGGGAAATGCACTCGTATCCCAGAGCCATGTAGATCTTCCACCAGAGGGGGTAGGGGAGTAGACCCCCTCCAGGACCCCAAAGGGGTCCCAGGCCTGTAGACCCTGTTGCGCTCGCGGCCCAGGGTAAGTAAAGGCCTAAGCACTAAAGAGGACGTTAGTAACCGATGGGTACATGGATGACCACCCCCGAATCCACTGATGGACGTGTGCGCACCACAGGGTCTAAGCAGGAGCGTGCTCTGAGGTCTTCTGTCCCCACAAGAGAGGATCCCCCCGAGAGAGGTAGGTGACCCCGGGTGTCAAGGTTCACTCGTGGGTGGCAGAGGTGACCGGCCACCGTAGTACATGCCACATCCGAGTGTAGACACAGGGGGGTTCCCCTCGTCCAATCCGAAGCGCGCAGCGCCGAGGCAATCCAATCCGAAGCGCGCAGCGCCGAGGCGCGCAGCGCCGAGGTGCCGCGCTGAGGTAGTCCATCTAATCTTCTTCACCAGTGGAGCAGCAGGGCCGTCTAGAAGGGAGGGGTCACTCCTGTCTCCTCCCCCTGAGTCCGGTCAGGAGGAGTGACTCGTAAAGCAGCGGAGCCGGTAAAACCGTGGTCCAAGCCTGAGGCCGGCTTGAAAATCAACCGTAGCCACGGCTTGAAAATCAACCGTGGTCCAAGCCTGAGGCCGGCTTGAAAATCAACCGTAGCCACGGCTTGAAAATCAACCGTAGCCACGTCAGGACTGCTTTAGATGAAGTGGTGGGGTGGGCTGGACCGTAGCCTGGGCCTACGGCCGGAGGGGTCAAAGATCCCCCCGTTGCCGTGTGAGGGCCGGATGATGTGTAGTACACATCACCGAAGGAGGGAGCTGAGACAGCTCGGTCATCAGAGATGACAGAGGATCACAGGCTATGTGCGGAGGAGCAAGTCCCCGACGGTCCAGCCCCCAGGATGGGCGATGATGCTCCAGTGGAGGCCAATCCGGGTCCTCTTCAAGAGATGGGGGGCATGAGCGTGAGTGAATGGATGCACCTGAGTGTGTGAGTGCGTGTCCTACCTTGGCCCGGTAGCTAACCTAATCTAGGGGGAGCCTGCCTGAAAATTTAAAAAGCCTATCCAGGGCCTGGTTTTGATGAGTAGAGGACATCTGCACTTGTCGTGCTGCTGGGGAGGAAAGGGGGGTTAATGGACAGGACACATGAGTGCCATGAATGCAATAAGTGAGGGCACTCTGGGGAAGAGCGCCGCAGACATACATGAGTATGTGGAAGACAGGGCATGGGAGACAGAATTAAACCCTGGGCGTGGGGGTGTGCGTGTGTGAGAGAGCGAGAGAGAGAGAGAGAGAGAGAGAGAGAGAGAGAGAGAGAGAGAGAGAGAGAGAGAGAGAGAGAGCAGTTTAGAGGAGAGCAGGTAGAGGGAGATCAGTTAGAGAGAGAACAGCTAGGGATTTTTCTGTTGAGCGCACGTGTGTGTGGGTGTGTGGGAGAGAGAGAGAGCAAGAGAGGGGCTCTTCCGAGCAAATAAAAGGTGTAGTCAAAAACGCAGAACTCCACTCCCTGGGAGGTGCCTTCCTGCTGGCACCTACCACAACATTAAGCAGGGAATCGTGAGGTTCTAACCGGCCACGACTGCAGTTTCGCTCTCCTCAGAGCTCTTCAGGTAGCAAAGTATGAAATAAAAACGTTATGCAGGTCAAGGGCCGTCCTACGACTAAGGACTATCAAGAACTCAGGGGTGACGACAAAAAGCGTCATCCCCCCTGTGCCTTGGGCGCCCACCAGAATCGGTAATCTCAATTAAACATCTAGGGAAAAGAGGAGACAAGAGAGAGAGAGAGAGGGAGAGGGTGTATGTATATATATATATATATATAAGTCAATATGGATGGATAGATAGTGTGAGACCAACCGGATCTGTGAAGGGAGAAGGTGTACAGGTTAGGGTTAGTGGGGTGCCAGAGTGATCCTGTGAAGAAAACCATGTGGATTAGGGTTAGTGAGGGGGTCAAGAGGATGGTAAACACAGACCCCACAGGCCAGAGAAGAGCAAGGGGGGGGGGGGGGGGGGGGAAAGGGGAAAGAGAGAGGGAGCAGGTAGTGAGGGCAGGGAGTGGGAAAGAGCAAGCAGGGAGAGCGAGAGAGAGTGAGTCAGGGAGAGAGAGAGCAAGGAGAGAGAGAGAGAGGAGAGCACGAGAGAGCAGAGAGAAGGCAGGAGAGAGCGGAGAGAGAGCCGGGGAGAGAGGGCAGGTAGAGAGAGCAAGGGAGAGAGAGCGCGCGCAGGAGAGAGAGAGAGAGGGGAGAGCAGGAGAGAGCGGAGAGAGAGCAGGGGAGAGAGGGCAAGTAGAGAGAGAGGAGAGCACGAGAGAGCGGAGAGAGAGCAGGAGAGAGCAGGTAGAGAGAGCAAGGGAGAGAGAGCGCAAGAGAGAGAGAGAGAGCGAGAGAGAGAGAGAGGAGAGCACGAGAGAGCGGAGAGAGAGCAGGAGAGAGCAGGGGAGAGAGGGCAGGTAGAGAGAGCAAGGGAGACAGGGCACAAGAGAGCGGAGAGAGAGAGAGAGAGGAGAGCACAAGAGAGCGGAGAGAGAGCAGGAGAGAGCGGGCAGGTAGAGAGAGAGAGAGAGAGAGAGAGAGAGAGAGAGAGAGAGAGAGAGAGAGAGAGAGAGAGAGAGAGAGAGAGAGGGGGAGAGAGAGAGAGTGTGAGAGAGAGAGAGAGGGCAGGTAGAGAGGGCAAGGGAGAGAGAGCGCAAGAAAGAGAGAGGAGAGCAAGAGAGAGCAGAGGGAGAGCAGGAGAGAGCAGGGGAGAGAGGGCAGGTAGAGGAGCATGGGTTAGAGAGGGGGGGGGGGGGGGGGGGGGGAAGAGAGATAGAGCAGGTAGTGAGAGCAGGGAGTGAGAGCAGGGAGTGAGAGCAGGGAGTGAGAGCAGGGAGTGGGAAAGAGTAAGCAGGGAGAGCGAGAGCGAGAGAGAGAGAGAGAGAGAGAGAGAGAGAGAGAGAGAGAGAGAGAGAGAGGAGGAGAGAGCACGAGAGAGCGGAGAGAGAGCAGGAGAGAGCAGGGGAGAGAAGGCAGGAAGAGAGCAAGGGAGAGAGAGCGCAAGAGAGAGAGGAGAGCACGAGAGAGCAGAGAGAGAGCAGGAGAGAGCAGGTAGAGAGAGCAAGGGAGAGAGAGCGCAAGAGAGAGCGAGAGAGAGAGCACGAGAGAGAGAGAGGAGAGCACAAGAGAGCGGAGAGAGCGCAGGAGAGCAGGGGAGAGAGGGCAGGTAGAGAGAGCCAGGGAGGGAGAGAGCACGAGAGAGAGGAGAGCACGAGAGAACGGAGAGCAGGAGAGAGCAGGGGAGAGAGCAAGGGAGACAGAGCACAAGAGAGAGAGAGGAGAGCACAAGAGAGCGGAGAGAGAGCAGGAGAGAGTGGGCAGGTAGAGAGAGCAAGGGAGAGCGAGAGCGAGAGAGAGAGAGAGAGAGAGAGAGAGAGAGAGAGAGCATGAGAGAAGAGGGGAGAGCCACAGGGTGGGAGGGGTTGGGGTTAGGATGAGGGGACAGGTGAGGGGACAGGGGAGGAGAGGAGGAGAGAGAGAGAGAGAGAGAGAGAGAGAGAGAGAGAGAGAGAGGTGTGCACAGCACTGGAGGGTGATGTGACAGGAGGATGTGTGTGTGAGAGGCCTATATGTGGTGGATGTGAGAGAGGGGGAGAGGGGGGGAGGGAGAGTGAGAGAGAGGGAAGTGTGAGAGAGAGAGAGAGAGAGAGAGAGAGAGAGAGAGAGAGAGAGAGAGAGAGAGAGAGAGAGAGCATGAGAGAAGAGGGGAGAGCCACAGGGTGGGAGGGGTTGGGGTTAGGATAGGGGATGGGTGAGAGGTATGGAAGGAGGGGAATAGACAGGGTCAAGGGCAGGGACTCAAGGTTAGGCCACAGGGTGGGATGGGTTGGGGTTAGGATAAGGGGATGGGTGAGGTATGGAAGGAGAGGAATAGACAAGGTCAGGGCAGGGGAGGGAGTTAAGATTAGGCCACAGGGTAGGAGGGGTTGGGGTTAGGATAAGGGGACAGGTGGGGAGACAGAGGAGGAGAGAGACACAGAGAGAGAGAGAGAGAGAGAGAGAGAGAGAGAGAGAGAGAGAGAGAGAGAGAGAGAGAGAGCATGAGAGAAGAGGGGAGAGCCACAGGGTGGGAGGGGTTGGGGTTAGGATAGGGGATGGGTGAGAGGTATGGAAGGAGGGGAATAGACAGGGTCAAGGGCAGGGACTCAAGGTTAGGCCACAGGGTGGGAGGGGTTGGGGTTAGGATAAGGGGACAGGTGAGGAGGCAGGGGAAGAGAGGAGGAGAGAGACACAGAGAGAAAGAGAGAGAGATATACACAGCACCAGAGGGTGATGTGACAAGAGGATGTGTGTGCGAGGCCTATACGTGGTGGATGTGAGAGAAGGGGAGAGGGAGAGAGAGGTGAGAGAGAGATGTGTGTGAGAGAGAGAGCGAGAGAAAGAGAGAGCGCGAGCGAGAGAGCAAGAGAGAGAGAAAGAGAGAGAGAGAGAGAGAGAGAGAGAGAGAGAGAGAGAGAGAGAGACAGAGAGAGAGAGAGAGAGAGAGAGAGAGGTGTGCACAGCACTGGAGGGTGATGTGACAGGAGAGAGTGTGTGTATGCGAACCCTATACGTGGTGAATGTGGAAGAGAGAGAGAGAGCATGAGAGAGGAGTGGGGAGCAAGCAGGGAGAGCAAGTGACCTAAGGGTAGGCAAGAAGTGAGATGGGTTGAGGTTAGAGTGAGGGAACAGGTGAGGAGGTGGGGAAGAGGAGGGGGGGACACAGAGTCAAGGGCAGGATGGGTGAGGGAATTAGGGTTAGGCATAAATTGGGAGGGTTGAGGTTAGGATAAGGGGATGGGTGAGAGGTATGGAAGGAGGGGAATAGACAGGGTCAAGGACAGGAACTAAGGGTTAGGCCACAGGGTGGGAGGGGTTGGGGTTAGGGCGAGGGGATGGGTGAGATATGGAAGGAGAGGAATAGACAAAGTCAGGGCAGGGGAGGGACTTAAGGTTAGGCCACAAGGTAGGAGGGGTTGGGGTTAGGATGAGGGGACCGGTGAGGAGACAGAGGAGGAGAGAGACACAGAGAAAGAGATACACAGCACCAGAGGGTGATGTGACAGGAGAGTATGTGTGTATGTGTAGTGTGTGTGAATATATAGTTACATACGTGGTGAGTGTTGGAGGGGGGAGAGGGAGAGAGATGGAGAGAGAGGAGTGTGGGGAGAGAAGGGGAGATTGAGAGAGGAGTGAGGGTATAGTGGTAGAGAGGCCTGTGGGAGAAAGGGGGGGGCACACAAGGAGGGGAGGGGAGAAGGCCTAAGGATAAGAGCTGGGAGAGAATGGTGGCCTCTAGTGTGTCTGGAGGGGATGGCAGAAGGCCCTATGAAGGGGAGAAGGGTAGCTGGAGGGAAGCGAGGCCTAAAGCAGGGGTGTGGGTGTGGGTAGACAAGCAGGGTATAGACGGGACACAGGGAGGGAACCAAGCACACAACATGGTGGAGGGAGAGGTAAAAGGAGAGAACCACACATTCAGTCAGAAGAGTACATACAAGGGAGCCAAGTGTGACAAGTCACAGCATGACCTAGGGGAGAGGGGGAGGACCAGCCATCCAGGATGAGGAGGAAGTGAGTAGAGAGGAGAGAGATCACAATCATCCTACAGTCAGTTCACACAAGCAGTAAAAAACATGCACACAAACAGTCAGAAGTGTGACAGAGTCACAACGTGACAGAGAGGAGAGAGAGGGCCCAAACAACCAGGATGAGGGGGAAATGAGCAGGGGAGAGAGCACCAACACCCTCCAGTCCGTCCACACATCCAAACAGAAGCATGTATACAACCAGTCAGAGAGGAGAGAGCACAATCACCCTCCAGTCAGTCCACACATCCAGACAGAAGCATGCATACAACCAGTCAGAAGTGTGAACAAGTCACAAGACGACAGAGGGGAGTAAGAAAAAGTGGAACACTAGAAGAACAAGGAAGAGTGGAACACAACCATAGCAGTCAGACATGCATACAGACTAGAGACAGTGTGAATAAGTCACACATTCTAACCCAAGGAGCAGTGACACATCCAGTCAGGGGTACATAGACGAGGGAGGGGGGGTGAGGGGGGACACACAGAGAGGGTGGAGGGGGTGAGGAACCGTGGGTGTTAAGCACCACTGATAGGAACCCAGCAGGGAGATAGGGGAGGGGGATGTGTGTTGGGACAACAGGGGTCAGAGAGGGCCAAACAAGGGAGAGAGGCAATTGTGATAAACCCCTAAGATAAACAGGGATAATGAGAGGTCAAGGAGGGGTGGGGGGGCACAAGGCCCTTTGTGTACTAACTCTGCAGGAGCAATGTAATGCAGAGTGGGGAGGGATGGCCTTACATAATGGGGTGATGGACTAAATCAATGTAATGACATAAGTGTGTGGGCCAGGAGGAAATGATAATTAGCAAATTAAATATGGATGAGGGGAGAGAGACCAAGGAGGGGAGACAAAGGGAGGGGCAGAGTGAGAGAGAATGACCCAATTTGCATACAAATACAGTAATAACTACACCAATAACAGTCAACAAATACATACATATGAAACCCAAAGCATTAGTAAATATGTGTAATTATCAGTATGGGATGTGGAGAGTAAGAGTAGCTAATGTCATGCATCTAGATGTAGGGGAAATCGAGGTCAAGGAGGGACAAAATGGCCGACGCTAAAACTAGGTAAACAACAAAATGGCGGATACCGGGGCTAATCCCTAAATGGCGGATGCTAAGCTAAGCTAGCGGGAGCTAAGCTAACGGAGGCTAACCGAGAGGGGGGCCATGGCTGAGCCCACCATGTGGCTGAGGCTGAGTGGGCCTCAGAGGTGGAGGCGAGAACATTGTCAGTTGCACAAAACTCCACGACATGAGCATGGAGGTGGGTGGAGAACTTACAGATGGCCACAGGTTGAGAGGTGTGGAGAGGAGGGTCCAGTGGATGGGAGGAGGTCGCACAGGGTGGAGAGGTCAGGCTAGCAGGTTGGAGGCTAGCAGGCGACAGAAGGGAGCATGAACAGCCATGTCAATGAAACGTCCAGGAACGGTCAATGTAGGGTGCAGGAGGCTGGCCCGTCCATATTGTTAGAAGGATTGTTTCCATACTCACAAGAAGGAAAGGAGTAGCGGTATCCAAAGTTAGATTTCGGAGTCGTTTTCTCTGTCGTCGAGGTGCGGTGAGGCGGTTCGAAAGGCAAAGAGGCCGTGGCCGTGAAGCCAGAGGTTTTTATAGGGGTGCGCGAGCTGAGAATGATACCAGGTAGACACGGCCAATGTCAATCCAGGTAGATCCAGCCAATGAACAGCCCGGGGGCGGGACAGAAGGTCAAGTTGGAATGTGCCCAGTGACGTAGCTCCTAGCAACGGTATTGCCGTTTTTAGCTAGTTTTCGTTTTTTTAAGAAGTAGAAATCCCAGCAAAGTACGAATGTGAAAATTATGGCATTGATTGGGAGATGTCCAGGGATATAGATGGTTAGATGGGGATAGGTGAGGACCTCCGAGTAATTTAAATTCCAGGCGATCTTGTGGTGATGCAGTTGTTGAGCCAGGCAAGCGGCTGAGTGCACGTTGGGTTTGTTTACATCCACTCAGGCTGCGTTGCGTCGGCCAATGGAATGAATGAAAGCCAGTGTGAACAAAGCATGGCACAGTTAAACCAATAACCGGCACGCAGTCACAACATAGCCATGCCATACCACATCAGATAATAAATTACCCAGCGGAAAACAGCATATTTGAGTTCCCCCCAGTGTTGACGGGGTCCAGGGCCATGCAAAGAGAGGCCATGTAGCAAGCAGGCGGCTAGGCTAAGCTATCCCAGTGCAGAGGGCTGTAAGGTGGTCCAGGCAGTTAGCATGTTGCGCTAACGTAGCGATGTTGAGCTACAGGGAGCATAGATGGATCCCAGAGAGAGCAAGCTAAGAGGAGGGGGAGACAGCCAGCAAGGGAGCTACAGGGAGGGGTATAGGGAGCTAACTAACACCAGTGGCTAGGCTGCTCAGGGGGACCCGGGCAGGGAGGGAACTGGCTAGGGTCAATATTGGTCTATTAAAATTGTGATCAGTGACCACAAAGGGCAATAATTGGTCAATTGTTTAATCCTGACGGAATGCAAATCGAGTACTCATGACAAATTATCACAAGCACTCAAGGCGCATGTCCCATCGTGAGAAGAATAAACAGAGTGCCCGTCACGTATGTCAGACCAAACACATGGCCGCGTGCAATCAGCACAACAAGGTCCATGCATGTGATGAGACACCAGATGTGCACTCTGTCCATATACTACATGGGAGAACCAAAGGGATGGTGGGGGGGATTTGTCCCTATGCTCCAGCCCGGCCCGGGCAGCCAGGTCCACTACTCTTAAGAGCCAAGGGTCAGCAGCCCTCAAAGGTCAGCACCACAGGGTCCAGAGGACGCGGCCGCGGCACGTGCCCCTCAATAGCCACAGACCCGAGACAGTCAGAGAGCAGAACCGTCCAAAGGTGTATGGGGAGAGCTAAAAGTAGGCCTATACCACTTACAACGGTGAGGAGTAGTAGTTGGTCTTCACTCTTTGCTCCCATAGGGTTAGGGTTAGGGTTAGGGTTAGGGTTAGGGTTAGGGTTAGGGTTAGGGTTAGGGTTAGGGTTAGGGTTAGGGTTAGGGTTAGGGTTAGGGTTAGGGTTAGGGTTAGGGTTAGGGTTAGGGTTAGGGTTAGGGTTAGGGTTAGGGTTAGGGTTAGGGTTAGGGTTAGGGTTAGGGTTAGGGTTAGGGTTAGGGTTAGGGTTAGGGTTAAGTTTGAAATTCCCTATCACCCTGACAGATCCGAAGATCAGCAGAGGTCAGGGTCAGAAGCACGGGCACTTCCATCGCCAAGGATCACCCACAGAGAGAAAAGAGGCTAGGCCTCTCCAGGAACTCCGAGGAGAACCCGGGCCGAGTGCCCCATGGTAGCACGCCGCCTGAACCAGAGAGCAGTGAGTAGGCACTGCGAGCAAAGGTCAGACACATGGATAAACTCCTCCTTATCCAACCAGGCACGTCAACGAGACAGGACTAACCTTATCAGTTACCACAACAGCAAGGACTAAAACAGCTAAAACAAATTATTCCAAGCTAAGAGTATAGAGGTAATAACCACCAGAGAAGGGAGACAGGAAACAGCAGGAAGGGCAGGAACCCAACAAGTCCTAAACGACAGTTGGGAAGCGCCCGAACACGGCCGGAGGCCGTGTGAGGGCGCGTGAGGGCACACAGCACACAGAAGGTAGGAGCCAGAAGACAGAGCATTCACCCGCCGGAGAATATTCACTCAGCAGACAGCAAGAGAGCATCCACATGGCAGTCAGCAGGAGAGCAGGAGAGCATTCACATGGCAGTCAGCAGGAGAGTATTCAGACAGCACACGGAGCAGGAAGGCATTCACACAGCAGTCAGACAGCACACCGAGCAGGAGAGCATTCCCACAGCATTCAGACAGCAGACAGCAGGAAGGCATTCATACGACAGACAGCAGGAGAGCATTCACACAGCACACCGAGCAGGAGAGCATTCACATGGCAGTCAGCAGGAGAGTATTCAGACAGCACACGGAGCAGGAAGGCATTCACACAGCATTCAGACAGCAGACAGCAGGAAGGCATTCATACGACAGACAGCAGGAGAGCAGGAGAGCATTCACACAGCACACAGAAGGTAGGAGCCAGAAGACAGAGCATTCACCCGCCGGAGAATATTCACTCAGCAGACAGCAAGAGAGCATTCACATGGCAGTCAGCAGGAGAGCAGGAGAGCAGGAGAGCATTCACATGGCAGTCAGCAGGAGAGTATTCAGACAGCACACGGAGCAGGAAGGCATTCACACAGCAGTCAGACAGCACACCGAGCAGGAGAGCATTCCCACAGCATTCAGACAGCAGACAGCAGGAAGGCATTCATACGACAGACAGCAGGAGAGCATTCACACAGCACACCGAGCAGGAGAGCATTCACATGGCAGTCAGCAGGAGAGTATTCAGACAGCACACGGAGCAGGAAGGCATTCACACAGCATTCAGACAGCAGACAGCAGGAAGGCATTCATACGACAGACAGCAGGAGAGCAGGAGAGCATTCACACAGCACACAGAAGGTAGGAGCCAGAAGACAGAGCATTCACCCGCCGGAGAATATTCACTCAGCAGACAGCAAGAGAGCATTCACATGGCAGACAGCAGGAGAGCAGGAGAGCAGGAGAGCATTCACATGGCAGTCAGCAGGAGAGTATTCAGACAGCACACGGAGCAGGAAGGCATTCACACAGCAGTCAGACAGCACACCGAGCAGGAGAGCATTCCCACAGCATTCAGACAGCAGACAGCAGGAAGGCATTCATACGACAGACAGCAGGAGAGCATTCACACAGCACACCGAGCAGGAGAGCATTCCCACAGAGCGCAGGAGGTTACCCAGCAACGGCAGCAGGGCTCCCAGCAGGAGGGCACATAGCAGGAGGGCAGGTGGCAGGAGGGAGGGCTGGCTCACAGCAGGCAGAACACGGCCCACAACAGGCAGAACACGGCCCACAACAGGCAGAACACGGCCCACAGCACATTACACCGCAGGAGACAGGGGTTTGCTGGAGAAGGGGAGAGGTGGGAAGGGGGGAAGGAGGAGGTGGGAAGGGGGGAAGGAGGAGGTGGGAAGGGGGTACCCTATGGTGAACGCCCGAACACGGCCGGAGGCCGTGTGAGGGCGGGCGTGAATATCGGGGCATGTGGGTGTGGGGGGCATATGGGTAGGGCCAGGTGGGCTGGGGTAGTGGGGGGGGGGGGGGGGGGGGGGGGGGGGGGGGGGGGGTTTTGTTGGCGCGCGCGGGCTCCCAGGGTAATATGAGGGGCGCCCGCTTTTATGTTGGCTTGGGCTTAGGCAACTATGGGAGGGGTGCTGTTGGGGGAAGGACGTTGAGACCATCAGGGAAGAATGAGGATAGTCTCCACATCCATTTTCGTTGACAAGCACGACGTTGTAGGGGTGTCCAGTCGGGTTTGTGGTCTAAGCCTGACATGCGTAGAGAGTCAACCCCATGTCGAAGGAAATGGGGGACAAGGTGCGCATCAAGATGGCGGTGGTTATTGATATGGTACAGGTGCTGGGTGAGGCGCGCCTGTAGGGAAATGGTGGTCTCTCCCACATAGCGTAGACCGCACGCAGTGCAGAGAATAAGGTAGACCGCGTTGTGTGTAGTGGGGAGTAGGGGAGGGATATTGAGGGAGGCCTCGAGGACCGGGCAGTGGACTGTGTTGATGGGTAGGAAGTGTGCGGGTGGCTGTCTGGGTGGGGGGGCGACGAGGGGCTGTAGGCGACTGCGGACCAGGAGGTCGCCTAGACTGCGATTTCTGCGGTAGGCCGAGATGAGGGATAAATCCTCCAGCGTGCCTGAGCCTTTGAGGTGTGTATGGAGGTTGCGCTTGAACCTCTGGGTGAGGAGACAGCTACGACGGCTGAAGGTGGTAACTAGGGGGACGTTCGGGGTGTTTCTACGGGGGCGGGTGTCGAGGAAGGTGTGGAGGGACTGCCTGAGGAGGTGGCGTGGGTAACCCCTCTGAGAGAGGACCTGGAAAAGGGTGTGTGAGGCCGTTAGAAAGTCACTGCGTCGTGTGCAGATTCTGTGGAAACGCAGTAACTGCGACTTGACCAGCCCAGGGAACGTATGTTTGGGGTGGTAGCTATCAGTGTGTAGTAGGGCATGTGTGTCAGTGTCTTTAAAGAACACTTTCACGTCTAGGCGGTGGGACGTGGGAAAGTCAGGGCCTTTAAAGGTGGTGGTGTCCAAGAAATCCATGCTGGTGTCATGGAGGACGTGTTTGACTTTGATGGAGGCGTGGTGGGAGTTGAGAACCTTCACAAAGGTGAAGAAGTCCTCCCTAGGGTGAGGCCACACTCCCCAGATGTCATCCAAGTAGCGGAGGTAGTGGGAGGGTTGGAGGGGGCATTTGGGCAGGGCTTCCGCTTCCCACCTAGCCATGTAAATGTCTGCATAGGCAGGAGCGAATTTCTTTCCCATAGCAACGCCCTTGAGCTGGAGATAGTGCTTACCATTGAACTCAAAGTCATTCTTGGTAAGAGCAATCTCCAGCAGTTGCATAATGTACCTATCAGGGCGGCCGTCCTTGGGGTGTAGCGAGAGCATTCGTTGGATCGCTCGCAAACCCTCAGGGGCCTCGATATTGGTGTAGAGACTGTCGACGTCCATGGAAAAGAGGAGGTCGGTGTTATTGAGATGGGCCGCCTTGACTTTGGTTATAAAGTCGTACGTATCTTTGACGTAGCTAGGGTGCAGGTGGGACAGTGGGTTAAGGAAGGAATCGATGTACTCAGAGATACCGTAGGTTTCGCTGCCGCAGTCGGAGACGATCGGTCTACCGGCAGGGATGAGGAAGGGGACCGGCCAGGAGGCTGGGTCCTTATGGATCTTGGGGAGGAGGTAAAACCTCCTTGGTTTGGGTTCACCCTCGCCCATGAGGTACAACCGCTGTCTAGGTACCAAATGGCCCAGTCTAACCAGGCGTGCGAGGATCCGGTTGATCTCGTCAGCCGTGGTGGTGTATAAAGGCTCATCGAGCACGCGGTAGTACTCGGGCATGTTGAGTTGTCTCTCCGCCTCTTGGATATAGTGCAGACGGTCCATGATGACCACAGCGGACCCCTTATCGGCCGGCTTGAAGACTAAATGTGCATCCTGACGCAATAGTCTAAGGGCTTCTACCTCATCACTGGTGAGGTTGGGGGCGTCGACCAGGCCACCGGGGAGGGAGTCAGCCGATTTGAGATCGGCCACAACCAGTCCGTGGATAACGGGGGGTAGCTGGTCGTTTTTGGGTGTCCAGGAGGATTTGGGGAGGAAACGCGGACGATCGGAGGGGTCCGAGCGTTCTCTGTCTTCGAAGAAGGCAGCTAGTTTGATCCTACGGTGGTAGGCCGCAATGTCCTGGCACATAGATTGTTGGCCGCTGTGAGAGATATTAAGGGTGGGGATAAAGGAGAGGCCCTTAACGAGAAGGGCGGCCTGGGCATGTGAGGGTCTGAATCGAAGGGAGAGGTTAATCAGGCCTTTTCTGTTGTCAGGGGCTTGGTCAGAGGGATCAACCAAATTGAGGAATTTAGACCAATGTTTGAGAATGGCCCGGGCTGTAGGGGCAGACCAGTGTACATGGTCTGCCTCAGTGTGAAATAGGTTTGAGGGGAGGAGGGGGATGGAAGTAGTGTGCAAGGCCAAAAAGTTATTGAGGCCTAGGATAACATTGTGTTCATCCTGTGGTAGGTCGGGGTCGGCGTTGATGAGGGGGACCACTATGGAGGCATGTGGGAAAGTGGCCGTGGCTTGCGTAAGCATCTCACGTGCCTGTTTGAGAGATGCCTCAAGGGTCAGAGATCGGTTTTTTAAGCCAAAGGCCAAGACAGCCTGCTTGACGTGTGTGGCAGGGGTCAGGACTCTGTTAAGGATACCCGTGGCGCGGCCCAAAGTGGCTCCCGGATAGCAATCAACTTGGACATGGCTGAAGGGGACGGGTGGGAGTCGATGGAGGTTGGAGTCCCCCATTATGACCGTACTCCTGGTGGGTGTCAGGGACCAATTAAGCTTGCAACCTCTATGTTGGTGGCAAGTGTATAAGGGAAGCGGACGCGCTGCAACAGCGCGCGTCGCCGTCTCAGTAGAAGGTGACACGGCGGTGGTGGGGTGGAAGGGAGGAGGGGAAGAGGGGTGTATACGTGGAGTGGTCGTTCTGGGGTCTGGGTCGGGTTCGTGGCGGTGGAGGAAATTTTGGGCATGATCGGTGGTGCGGGACATACTGTGATAGGGGGAGGGAAACTAGTAGGAGAAGGGGGAAAAAAAAGACAACAAGACCAGGGTGGTGAAACCAGCACAAGGGGGATGAAGAAAACAAGGCGGACTACCAGGCAAGAGAGGAGGCGAATAGCAAAAGTAAAAAACCGGTGGGCCAGAGCGCGTGTGTGTGTGTGTGTGTGTGTGTCACTAAGTGGGTAAGAGAGTGAGTGAGTGTGTGTCCTACCTTGCCGAGAAGCTAAGCTGTAAGAAAGAGCTAAAAGGGGCCTGCCTGAAAGATAAGAAGCTATCCTATACTCGGCGATCCGCAGAGTAGAGGTCATCATCGATTGCTGTGGGAGGAAGAGGTTAAGGCACAGAGACACATGAGTGCCATAAACAGTGTCTCAAAGTAGGGGGAGGGGGGGAGAGAGAGAGAGAGAGAGGGAGAGAGAGAGGGAGAGACAGGTGGTCAGATAGAGGTAGAGCAGGATGGAGAGAGGGAGAACGAGAGAGAGGGGCACAGAAGATGAGGCGCTCTTCCGAGCAAACAAAATTTGCAGTTCAAAAATGGAGACCATCGCACTCCGGGTGGGACGCCCTGCGAGCCCCTACCAGAATAAACGGAGCGCGCGCAATGGCCTACTAACCGCGACCGGTTTCGCTCGCAATAAGGGCCGAGCTCTTCAGGCAGTTCCAAATAAAAGGGGTTTAAGCAGGTAAAAAGGGCGGTCCTACGACTACGGATCGACAGGGGCAACCCAGGTGACACGGAAATGTGAAAAAATGTTAAAAAAGTTACATTTCCAGGCCACCAGGTGGCCCCTGGTGATCCACCCAAAGCGGTATCGAATTTAATTTGTGTCTAGGGAAAAGATGGGAGGGGGAGAGAGAAAGGAGAGAGGGAGGGGGGGGGGGGGGGGGGCAACATTAAGATAACTATGTTAATCTGTAATAGAAAGGGGAAAAAAAGGAATGTTTAGGGTTAAACCACGGGAGTCCAGATTCAGCACCTGTTTAAAAGGACAGAGAGAGAGAGAGAAGAGAGAGAGAGAGAGGGGAATGTGTGTGAAAGAACATGTATATGGTTGTGAGTGTGTGTGCATGTGGGGTGGAGGAAAGGAGGGAGAGAGAAAACAGGGGGGGAAAGAAAGGAAAAACCTGCATATAAATATGCCTGTGTGCTACTCATCTACATGTAGGTCCACATCCAAAAATGTGTGTGTGCACCGGAGTTATCATTATCAAGAGGGTTAAGCTGGTAAGAAGAAACCAGATCCAAGACCGCTAGACTAAGGCGTCTTTTCAGAACAGGGGTCAAGGCAGAGACAGAGGTCAGAGGTCAGAGCAGGATTTAGGTTGAAGGTTGGGAATGGGTGAATGTCAAAAGGTCAAAGTAGGCATGCAGGGAGCGGTTAAGTGTTAGGTACAGCCCAGGATGGTTGAGGTTAGGGTGAGCGAGGAGGTTAGAGGCAGGGACAGAGGTCAGAGCCAGCATGCAGGGAGTGGTTGGGTTTAGATAAGAACAGAAAGGGTCGGGGTTAGGATAAGTTGAGGGTTGGGAGTTAGATAAGAGCAGAAAGGGTTGGGGTCAGGATAAGCAGAGGGTTGGGTTTAGATAAGAACAGAAAGGGTTGGGGTTAGGATAAGATGAGGGTTGGGTTTAGATAAGAACAGAAAGGGTTGGGGTTAGGATAAGCTGAGAGTTGGGGGTTAGGTAAGAACAGAAAGGGTTGGGGTAAGGATAAGCTGAGGGTTGGGAGTTAGGTAAGAACAGAAAGGGTTGGGGATAGGATAAGCTGAGGGTTGGGAATTAGGTAAGAACAGAAAGGGTTGGGATTAGGATGAGCTGAGGGTTGGGAGTTGGAACAGATCTAGCAAAGGTCAAGGCCAGTCAGTAGGAAGTGGTTGGGTTTAGGTAGTAGGGGGAAAAAAAAGGGGGTGTAGGATAAGGCCGAGAGCCAAGGGATTAGTGGGAGTGTGCCAGAGACAGTCAGACACAGACGTGGAAAGAAATGGTAGACTAAGAATGCAGGGAGAGGTGTGTGTGTCTGAGATGGCGTGCGTGTGTGTGTGAGATTAGTGTCTGTAGAGGGTAGAGAGGAGTCAGAGATGGAGGAGAAAACATGGGCAAGAACAACATCACATCACAACAATGTAATACTAATTCTGTGGAAAAGGGGAGAGGGTGTTAATACAACAGGCCTTCAGATTAACCCAGCCCAGTGAGAGAAAAGGAGGAAAGAGAGGGGAGAGGGCCAGCACAGGGGAGGTGTAAGGCCTCAGCTTGCTAAGAGGGGTGGAAGAACCTGGGTGCCCGGAGTGAAAACCCAACAGGTACACACAGAGAGCTTCGGGGGAGAGGGGAATCCTACTGGGGGTTTAAAATCCTAGAGGGGGATATGCTAAACTAGTATGTAGGCATGCTGAGAGTCAAGGCAATGCAAGCACGCATAGACTGCGTTCTACAGTGGGTCCTGAATATGTGGGCTGAAAATCAAAACAATGCCAGCACATATAGATACTCCAAGGGGGTTCTTTTTTTAAAAAAGTATGCTGAGAGTCAAGGCAGTGCAGGCGTAAGCCGACCGTAACTGGATAGGTGACAGGAATCCTAGTCAGCGTGAAGAGGAGCAGAGGAGAGCATGAAGGGGGAGAGGGAGGAGACCAGGCCTGCATCAAGCAGGAGTGGACGAGAGCAATGGGAATGTAGATGAGGGATTCAGGACAGGCCCTAATGGCAACTGAGAGTATGGAGGCAGTAGCCCCATGATGGGAAAGAGGAAGGGGGAGAACATAAGGTCCTGACCTTTAGAGGGACAGGGCATCAGTCATAAGGACCAGATTACAGAGAGGATGAGTGGAATTAGAAGGAAGGTAGAGAAGCATATTCGTTTGCTTGCCCGTAGGGCAAGCAAACGGATGGGAATAAAGAGAACTCTCCAATTAAGCCTAAAACGGATTATGACATTGTAATGCTACCTAGGATCAATAGTGTATTAGACTGGGTAATGGTAAATAGGACGAGGCGAGGGGGGGGGGGGGGGGGGGGGAAAAATACATTGTCTTGGGGAGGTCAGTGTGGACACAGCAGCCCACCAAAAAAAACAATTTTGGTATGCTAGTGCTTTTAATACGCTAGTGATAAATTGATATGTACACCTGTAGTCACGGAGTGTAATTATGGTTATGATTAACGGAAAAACCGTGAATAAGCGTGCAGCAACCCTTTTCAGGTGGCACGGGGGAAAAAAGGAACCGCTTCATATTGGCGGAGGGAGTTTAAAGGCCAATTTGGTCAGCGAAGTCAGGTTAGTGGGAGCGGAGGGGAAATTGAAGAGAAAATGGCGGAGGGAGTTTAAAGGTCCCGCTAGTGAGGCTAAGCTAGCGGGGGCCCGAGGGGAACAGTGATATTAACATGTGAATGGACGGGTAATTAAAGCGACAGGGAGGGGGGACACAAGCAATAAGGGCCGCGGTGATATTATGGGATATTCCAACGCGCATAACAGTGGGACATTATTTAAAAGCATCTAAAATCCATACTTACATCAAGGTTAGAAGTGTGGACGGTCAAGGCGAGGACTTTTTCAGGTCGATTCGGCAAAGACGCACGGTGATGGAGGTTTTATTCTTTCAGTTTTTCTCAAGGCTGGGGGACGGTGAAAGTTGGTTAAAACGGGGAAAACCGTCACAAATATTAAGAGACAGGCTAAGGTCATTGAAGGGAATGGGTGTGCAATGTTAAAGAATTGAATAATAATTGATAATTACCAAATTTGGAAATTAATCCAGGCACGGCGTTCTTTCAGGTGTTGTTCGATAAGGATACAAGCATCGAAAGAACGAAGTAAGGTGCGTGGACGACGAGAGCCAATGGCAGCGCGGGGGGGCGGGAGGTCGGAGAACTTCAAAGAGGGCGACGAGAGAAAGCCGTTTGATTGACAGTAAGAGTACCGGAAGAGACGCGGGGCACAGGAACCCGGAGGAGAAATGCTAGCAACGAAGGGGCTAACGGTGAATTTAGCCGATGGCGAAACAATGCTTAGGAGCGTAAGATTAAATTATTTGGCGACGACATTATTAGTGGAGAGAGTAAAGAGAAGGAATCCGAAGGGAATTGGAAGTGAAAACGTGCATAAATGCACCGTAGCAGAAACGGAGAAATGAATGGGATAATTAACCGGAGGTTTTAGATAGCAGGAACGGAGACCCGAGCACTGACGTCAGAAAGTCTGTCGTCACAGAAGGGGGAATCCCCAGTGAAACCAGCAGCTCAAATGAGCCGTTTGGGGGAGAGAGGGAGAGAGAATATAACTATACAGCGAGGAGAAAAGTCCGTTAATAAAGGAATATGAAAGAGTTACAGTGGAGGAGTATAGGTGTGTGAAGGAATAAAGGGAGTAATGTATAAAAGATACAGAACTCTTGAAAGGAATCGAGTAGAATAGCGCCCGCATTCCTAATGGAAGAATTAGAGGCACAACACTAAAGAACATGAGAGGAATAAACGCTCAGAAAAAAATCCATATAAAACATTAAAGGGCCCGTAGTCAGTAAATCAGTGGTTGTGATATAATGATCCTGATAATCAGTAATGGATGAGTGTAATCATTGGAAAGCATGTAGTAAATAGTAGTGCCAATAAGAGGTGAACAGAGATGCCAGTCAAGTCTAAGTATGATGATTCAAACCGTACACAGAGAAATAATCATCCAGGCAGTACCAGGCGCAGCGACCCGAAATGGACAGCAAGTGGCAAACGGTGTGATGGGACATGGCAGAGGGCCTACAGGAGAAGGTCTGGCGAGGGTGCATGGGAAATGACCGTGGGATATCAACAGTACCAATGATCCAAGTGTATTCAGACATGACAGATAATAATCAACAACAACAATAATAGTGACAAATAACACCACAAGTGCAGGGAGGCAAACCAAAAGTCAGTGGACCGCAGAACATGCATGCACAATGACATAACCAGGTTTATAAGCACAACGTGGAGTGGGTGCTGCAGGAGAGATCACAGAGGAATGCCCGGGGGGTGAGGGGGCAGTATCCGAGTCCAGCAGCAGCTAAGGTGGCCCATTGGAATAATTAAGAGTTCAATGTGAGGCGCAGAGCAGGCGGTCTGGGAGGGGGAGGGGTGTGTGCCACTGATCCCTAATCAGGACGTGACGTCCCTCTCCTTGGTCCCGTCCGCATCAGCAGGGGGAACGCCTTTCCCTAGGGTCTGGGCGAGGGTTCTGGAGGGGGGGATCTGGAAGGACGGCTAACAACACGTCCCACTGCTACCCTGCCTGGCATCTGCCAAGGGGGCAGGCGGCATCGGGGGAGAAGGAAAAAAAACAGGGATGAGGGTCAAACAGGGGCACTGGAATAACAGTGAAGTGTGTAATGGAGGTGGGAGAAACAGGGAGAGGAGCGATCCGTTCTATCCTAGAAGGGGTAACTAAAACTACCTGTCCGTGGCATGCCCTCTGACAGGGCCTGAGCCCATCAGGGCCGCTCAGCCCCGGAGACAGGCTGGTGTGCCGTCACGATCAGGTGGAGAGCGGACAAACGCCGTGCAACGCAACTCAGGATCCGTCTGTGGTAGAAGGGGAAGGGGGGTGAGTGACATGCCTACATCTACATCCACATAAACTGACACCTGACAAGCTAAAAGGGCAGAGATGCTACCACGACAGATCTTCTGATGGTAGAGCCAAACTGCGTCCAAGTACCGACCACCACCACCCTGAGAGGTTCCCCCAAACGTGAGTCTGATCGGCCCATTCGTCGATGCCTCAGATATCACCGTCAGGTGTTCCCCCAGGAACGTTTGAGCAAAGGGGAAACGTCAGGGACAGCTCAAATCGTGGAAGGAGCGAGGACGGGGAGACCAGACGCGTAGCACGCGATCAATGGCGGTGTATTTTAACCCTTGATAGGAAGTACTATCTCTCCCCGTACAGAAGGCTCAGCATCAGACTAAGTGCAAGAGAGAAAGCGACAACCGGGGTGTTGGAACACCCTAACGTTGTGAGGCTAATCATACTGCCGGAGAGGTCACAGTATGATCCCCCAGAACATCGGATGCAGAGGGGCGAGCGGTCGACCGCCAGTACCCACTACCAGAGGAGGCCTACACTGGTAATGTTGGTTTTTTGGACAGGACGCTCGCTCCACTCTGCGGACACGTGGGAGAGGGGTGACGCTCCATGAGGCGTCGGGCCCCTATGGGCTCGTGGTGCTGTGCGGGGCTCCCCCTCCCCAGGGAGGGGGGGAGGAGAGAGCCCCCTAGTGGACAGAGAAAGAGTGAGAGGCAGAGACTAAAGGACAGGAGAGGAGTGCCTAACAGGCAAGGGGTCCCCCAGGGTGGAGGGGACCCCTCTAGAGAGAAGGGCATGTTATAGGTGGGAGTCAGGTTATATCGGGAGGCCCATTGATCCCCTAAGTGCTGGTTGGGTTGAGTAAAAGTAAGGGGGATAAGAGGGACAAAGGCCACGGAGGAGGGAGGAGGTGTCAACCAGGGTCACCCAGACCCCGTCAATCCGGGTTAAGCCCCGAGGGGGGCCCCATTTAACACTACTGTCCTTGTTAACAATGATGGCAACGGTATAATACTCCTATTTTTCTATTTTTACACCAGCAGGGATCATCCCGATTATATAACCTGAGTTCCTTGCGTAATTAACTGAATTTTAGTTAGTTCAATTTTAAGTAAAAGCCCACCCGTTAGGTCTCCAATCCAGCCACGAGGATGAGGCAGAGAGAGTGAAAGGCGGGAGTTGTCCCTACACTTACATCACTGAAACACCGGTTGCCTCGTTGAGTCAATCTCATGAGGCCTACCATCACTCAAAGCCCTTTTTGGGAGGAATAGTGAATTGGGGGAAGGCACCAAAAGGGGACCAGGGCATTAATAGTACTCTTTGTTAGTCATCTAAAAGGAGGGGGGGATGATGATGAGTTGTTTTCTAGTTTGAAGGCTATGGACGGATGTGACAGATGGGGGGATATAGACAATATGGAGGGGGGATATCTAAGCACCACTGACCACGCGTCTCCGACCGGGGTAAACCAAGCACTCGATAGAAAGGACAGAAGTATCTAGTCCCTGGACTGAGTTGCGTTGCATAGGGAGGGCGCGGTGGAGGGAGGAGGTGCGAGTCTACCAGGGGTTCCGACGTGCCCCTGAGGGGTAAATCGTTGGCATCTCTGAGTGGCATGAAACCAAGGTCCTGTAGGCTTAGGCCGGTAAGGGGTGTAAGTTTGAAATTCCCTATCACCCTGACAGATCCGAAGATCAGCAGAGGTCAGGGTCAGAAGCACGGGCACTTCCATCGCCAAGGATCACCCACAGAGAGAAAAGAGGCTAGGCCTCTCCAGGAACTCCGAGGAGAACCCGGGCCGAGTGCCCCATGGTAGCACGCCGCCTGAACCAGAGAGCAGTGAGTAGGCACTGCGAGCAAAGGTCAGACACATGGATAAACTCCTCCTTATCCAACCAGGCACGTCAACGAGACAGGACTAACCTTATCAGTTACCACAACAGCAAGGACTAAAACAGCTAAAACAAATTATTCCAAGCTAAGAGTATAGAGGTAATAACCACCAGAGAAGGGAGACAGGAAACAGCAGGAAGGGCAGGAACCCAACAAGTCCTAAACGACAGTTGGGAAGCGCCCGAACACGGCCGGAGGCCGTGTGAGGGCGCGTGAGGGCACACAGCACACAGAAGGTAGGAGCCAGAAGACAGAGCATTCACCCGCCGGAGAATATTCACTCAGCAGACAGCAAGAGAGCATCCACATGGCAGTCAGCAGGAGAGCAGGAGAGCATTCACATGGCAGTCAGCAGGAGAGTATTCAGACAGCACACGGAGCAGGAAGGCATTCACACAGCAGTCAGACAGCACACCGAGCAGGAGAGCATTCCCACAGCATTCAGACAGCAGACAGCAGGAAGGCATTCATACGACAGACAGCAGGAGAGCATTCACACAGCACACCGAGCAGGAGAGCATTCACATGGCAGTCAGCAGGAGAGTATTCAGACAGCACACGGAGCAGGAAGGCATTCACACAGCATTCAGACAGCAGACAGCAGGAAGGCATTCATACGACAGACAGCAGGAGAGCAGGAGAGCATTCACACAGCACACAGAAGGTAGGAGCCAGAAGACAGAGCATTCACCCGCCGGAGAATATTCACTCAGCAGACAGCAAGAGAGCATTCACATGGCAGTCAGCAGGAGAGCAGGAGAGCAGGAGAGCATTCACATGGCAGTCAGCAGGAGAGTATTCAGACAGCACACGGAGCAGGAAGGCATTCACACAGCAGTCAGACAGCACACCGAGCAGGAGAGCATTCCCACAGCATTCAGACAGCAGACAGCAGGAAGGCATTCATACGACAGACAGCAGGAGAGCATTCACACAGCACACCGAGCAGGAGAGCATTCACATGGCAGTCAGCAGGAGAGTATTCAGACAGCACACGGAGCAGGAAGGCATTCACACAGCATTCAGACAGCAGACAGCAGGAAGGCATTCATACGACAGACAGCAGGAGAGCAGGAGAGCATTCACACAGCACACAGAAGGTAGGAGCCAGAAGACAGAGCATTCACCCGCCGGAGAATATTCACTCAGCAGACAGCAAGAGAGCATTCACATGGCAGACAGCAGGAGAGCAGGAGAGCAGGAGAGCATTCACATGGCAGTCAGCAGGAGAGTATTCAGACAGCACACGGAGCAGGAAGGCATTCACACAGCAGTCAGACAGCACACCGAGCAGGAGAGCATTCCCACAGCATTCAGACAGCAGACAGCAGGAAGGCATTCATACGACAGACAGCAGGAGAGCATTCACACAGCACACCGAGCAGGAGAGCATTCCCACAGAGCGCAGGAGGTTACCCAGCAACGGCAGCAGGGCTCCCAGCAGGAGGGCACATAGCAGGAGGGCAGGTGGCAGGAGGGAGGGCTGGCTCACAGCAGGCAGAACACGGCCCACAACAGGCAGAACACGGCCCACAACAGGCAGAACACGGCCCACAGCACATTACACCGCAGGAGACAGGGGTTTGCTGGAGAAGGGGAGAGGTGGGAAGGGGGGAAGGAGGAGGTGGGAAGGGGGGAAGGAGGAGGTGGGAAGGGGGTACCCTATGGTGAACGCCCGAACACGGCCGGAGGCCGTGTGAGGGCGGGCGTGAATATCGGGGCATGTGGGTGTGGGGGGCATATGGGTAGGGCCAGGTGGGCTGGGGTAGTGGGGGGGGGGGGGGGGGGGGGGGGGGGGGGGGGGGGGTTTTGTTGGCGCGCGCGGGCTCCCAGGGTAATATGAGGGGCGCCCGCTTTTATGTTGGCTTGGGCTTAGGCAACTATGGGAGGGGTGCTGTTGGGGGAAGGACGTTGAGACCATCAGGGAAGAATGAGGATAGTCTCCACATCCATTTTCGTTGACAAGCACGACGTTGTAGGGGTGTCCAGTCGGGTTTGTGGTCTAAGCCTGACATGCGTAGAGAGTCAACCCCATGTCGAAGGAAATGGGGGACAAGGTGCGCATCAAGATGGCGGTGGTTATTGATATGGTACAGGTGCTGGGTGAGGCGCGCCTGTAGGGAAATGGTGGTCTCTCCCACATAGCGTAGACCGCACGCAGTGCAGAGAATAAGGTAGACCGCGTTGTGTGTAGTGGGGAGTAGGGGAGGGATATTGAGGGAGGCCTCGAGGACCGGGCAGTGGACTGTGTTGATGGGTAGGAAGTGTGCGGGTGGCTGTCTGGGTGGGGGGGCGACGAGGGGCTGTAGGCGACTGCGGACCAGGAGGTCGCCTAGACTGCGATTTCTGCGGTAGGCCGAGATGAGGGATAAATCCTCCAGCGTGCCTGAGCCTTTGAGGTGTGTATGGAGGTTGCGCTTGAACCTCTGGGTGAGGAGACAGCTACGACGGCTGAAGGTGGTAACTAGGGGGACGTTCGGGGTGTTTCTACGGGGGCGGGTGTCGAGGAAGGTGTGGAGGGACTGCCTGAGGAGGTGGCGTGGGTAACCCCTCTGAGAGAGGACCTGGAAAAGGGTGTGTGAGGCCGTTAGAAAGTCACTGCGTCGTGTGCAGATTCTGTGGAAACGCAGTAACTGCGACTTGACCAGCCCAGGGAACGTATGTTTGGGGTGGTAGCTATCAGTGTGTAGTAGGGCATGTGTGTCAGTGTCTTTAAAGAACACTTTCACGTCTAGGCGGTGGGACGTGGGAAAGTCAGGGCCTTTAAAGGTGGTGGTGTCCAAGAAATCCATGCTGGTGTCATGGAGGACGTGTTTGACTTTGATGGAGGCGTGGTGGGAGTTGAGAACCTTCACAAAGGTGAAGAAGTCCTCCCTAGGGTGAGGCCACACTCCCCAGATGTCATCCAAGTAGCGGAGGTAGTGGGAGGGTTGGAGGGGGCATTTGGGCAGGGCTTCCGCTTCCCACCTAGCCATGTAAATGTCTGCATAGGCAGGAGCGAATTTCTTTCCCATAGCAACGCCCTTGAGCTGGAGATAGTGCTTACCATTGAACTCAAAGTCATTCTTGGTAAGAGCAATCTCCAGCAGTTGCATAATGTACCTATCAGGGCGGCCGTCCTTGGGGTGTAGCGAGAGCATTCGTTGGATCGCTCGCAAACCCTCAGGGGCCTCGATATTGGTGTAGAGACTGTCGACGTCCATGGAAAAGAGGAGGTCGGTGTTATTGAGATGGGCCGCCTTGACTTTGGTTATAAAGTCGTACGTATCTTTGACGTAGCTAGGGTGCAGGTGGGACAGTGGGTTAAGGAAGGAATCGATGTACTCAGAGATACCGTAGGTTTCGCTGCCGCAGTCGGAGACGATCGGTCTACCGGCAGGGATGAGGAAGGGGACCGGCCAGGAGGCTGGGTCCTTATGGATCTTGGGGAGGAGGTAAAACCTCCTTGGTTTGGGTTCACCCTCGCCCATGAGGTACAACCGCTGTCTAGGTACCAAATGGCCCAGTCTAACCAGGCGTGCGAGGATCCGGTTGATCTCGTCAGCCGTGGTGGTGTATAAAGGCTCATCGAGCACGCGGTAGTACTCGGGCATGTTGAGTTGTCTCTCCGCCTCTTGGATATAGTGCAGACGGTCCATGATGACCACAGCGGACCCCTTATCGGCCGGCTTGAAGACTAAATGTGCATCCTGACGCAATAGTCTAAGGGCTTCTACCTCATCACTGGTGAGGTTGGGGGCGTCGACCAGGCCACCGGGGAGGGAGTCAGCCGATTTGAGATCGGCCACAACCAGTCCGTGGATAACGGGGGGTAGCTGGTCGTTTTTGGGTGTCCAGGAGGATTTGGGGAGGAAACGCGGACGATCGGAGGGGTCCGAGCGTTCTCTGTCTTCGAAGAAGGCAGCTAGTTTGATCCTACGGTGGTAGGCCGCAATGTCCTGGCACATAGATTGTTGGCCGCTGTGAGAGATATTAAGGGTGGGGATAAAGGAGAGGCCCTTAACGAGAAGGGCGGCCTGGGCATGTGAGGGTCTGAATCGAAGGGAGAGGTTAATCAGGCCTTTTCTGTTGTCAGGGGCTTGGTCAGAGGGATCAACCAAATTGAGGAATTTAGACCAATGTTTGAGAATGGCCCGGGCTGTAGGGGCAGACCAGTGTACATGGTCTGCCTCAGTGTGAAATAGGTTTGAGGGGAGGAGGGGGATGGAAGTAGTGTGCAAGGCCAAAAAGTTATTGAGGCCTAGGATAACATTGTGTTCATCCTGTGGTAGGTCGGGGTCGGCGTTGATGAGGGGGACCACTATGGAGGCATGTGGGAAAGTGGCCGTGGCTTGCGTAAGCATCTCACGTGCCTGTTTGAGAGATGCCTCAAGGGTCAGAGATCGGTTTTTTAAGCCAAAGGCCAAGACAGCCTGCTTGACGTGTGTGGCAGGGGTCAGGACTCTGTTAAGGATACCCGTGGCGCGGCCCAAAGTGGCTCCCGGATAGCAATCAACTTGGACATGGCTGAAGGGGACGGGTGGGAGTCGATGGAGGTTGGAGTCCCCCATTATGACCGTACTCCTGGTGGGTGTCAGGGACCAATTAAGCTTGCAACCTCTATGTTGGTGGCAAGTGTATAAGGGAAGCGGACGCGCTGCAACAGCGCGCGTCGCCGTCTCAGTAGAAGGTGACACGGCGGTGGTGGGGTGGAAGGGAGGAGGGGAAGAGGGGTGTATACGTGGAGTGGTCGTTCTGGGGTCTGGGTCGGGTTCGTGGCGGTGGAGGAAATTTTGGGCATGATCGGTGGTGCGGGACATACTGTGATAGGGGGAGGGAAACTAGTAGGAGAAGGGGGAAAAAAAAGACAACAAGACCAGGGTGGTGAAACCAGCACAAGGGGGATGAAGAAAACAAGGCGGACTACCAGGCAAGAGAGGAGGCGAATAGCAAAAGTAAAAAACCGGTGGGCCAGAGCGCGTGTGTGTGTGTGTGTGTGTGTGTCACTAAGTGGGTAAGAGAGTGAGTGAGTGTGTGTCCTACCTTGCCGAGAAGCTAAGCTGTAAGAAAGAGCTAAAAGGGGCCTGCCTGAAAGATAAGAAGCTATCCTATACTCGGCGATCCGCAGAGTAGAGGTCATCATCGATTGCTGTGGGAGGAAGAGGTTAAGGCACAGAGACACATGAGTGCCATAAACCGTGTCTCAAAGTAGGGGGAGGGGGGGAGAGATGGGAGAGAGAGAGAGAGAGAGAGAGAGGGAGAGACAGATGGTCAGATAGAGGTAGAGCAGGATGGAGAGAGGGAGAACGAGAGAGAGGGGCACAGAAGATGAGGCGCTCTTCCGAGCAAACAAAATTTGCAGTTCAAAAATGGAGACCATCGCACTCCGGGTGGGACGCCCTGCGAGCCCCTACCAGAATAAACGGAGCGCGCGCAATGGCCTACTAACCGCGACCGGTTTCGCTCGCAATAAGGGCCGAGCTCTTCAGGCAGTTCCAAATAAAAGGGGTTTAAGCAGGTAAAAAGGGCGGTCCTACGACTACGGATCGACAGGGGCAACCCAGGTGACACGGAAATGTGAAAAAATGTTAAAAAAGTTACATTTCCAGGCCACCAGGTGGCCCCTGGTGATCCACCCAAAGCGGTATCGAATTTAATTTGTGTCTAGGGAAAAGATGGGAGGGGGAGAGAGAAAGGAGAGAGGGAGGGGGGGGGGGGGGGGGGGGCAACATTAAGATAACTATGTTAATCTGTAATAGAAAGGGGAAAAAAAGGAATGTTTAGGGTTAAACCACGGGAGTCCAGATTCAGCACCTGTTTAAAAGGACAGAGAGAGAGAGAGAAGAGAGAGAGAGAGAGGGGAATGTGTGTGAAAGAACATGTATATGGTTGTGAGTGTGTGTGCATGTGGGGTGGAGGAAAGGAGGGAGAGAGAAAACAGGGGGGGAAAAGAAAGGAAAAACCTGCATATAAATATGCCTGTGTGCTACTCATCTACATGTAGGTCCACATCCAAAAATGTGTGTGTGCACCGGAGTTATCATTATCAAGAGGGTTAAGCTGGTAAGAAGAAACCAGATCCAAGACCGCTAGACTAAGGCGTCTTTTCAGAACAGGGGTCAAGGCAGAGACAGAGGTCAGAGGTCAGAGCAGGATTTAGGTTGAAGGTTGGGAATGGGTGAATGTCAAAAGGTCAAAGTAGGCATGCAGGGAGCGGTTAAGTGTTAGGTACAGCCCAGGATGGTTGAGGTTAGGGTGAGCGAGGAGGTTAGAGGCAGGGACAGAGGTCAGAGCCAGCATGCAGGGAGTGGTTGGGTTTAGATAAGAACAGAAAGGGTCGGGGTTAGGATAAGTTGAGGGTTGGGAGTTAGATAAGAGCAGAAAGGGTTGGGGTCAGGATAAGCAGAGGGTTGGGTTTAGATAAGAACAGAAAGGGTTGGGGTTAGGATAAGATGAGGGTTGGGTTTAGATAAGAACAGAAAGGGTTGGGGTTAGGATAAGCTGAGAGTTGGGGGTTAGGTAAGAACAGAAAGGGTTGGGGTAAGGATAAGCTGAGGGTTGGGAGTTAGGTAAGAACAGAAAGGGTTGGGGATAGGATAAGCTGAGGGTTGGGAATTAGGTAAGAACAGAAAGGGTTGGGATTAGGATGAGCTGAGGGTTGGGAGTTGGAACAGATCTAGCAAAGGTCAAGGCCAGTCAGTAGGAAGTGGTTGGGTTTAGGTAGTAGGAGGAAAAAAAAGGGGGTGTAGGATAAGGCCGAGAGCCAAGGGATTAGTGGGAGTGTGCCAGAGACAGTCAGACACAGACGTGGAAAGAAATGGTAGACTAAGAATGCAGGGAGAGGTGTGTGTGTCTGAGATGGCGTGCGTGTGTGTGTGAGATTAGTGTCTGTAGAGGGTAGAGAGGAGTCAGAGATGGAGGAGAAAACATGGGCAAGAACAACATCACATCACAACAATGTAATACTAATTCTGTGGAAAAGGGGAGAGGGTGTTAATACAACAGGCCTTCAGATTAACCCAGCCCAGTGAGAGAAAAGGAGGAAAGAGAGGGGAGAGGGCCAGCACAGGGGAGGTGTAAGGCCTCAGCTTGCTAAGAGGGGTGGAAGAACCTGGGTGCCCGGAGTGAAAACCCAACAGGTACACACAGAGAGCTTCGGGGGAGAGGGGAATCCTACTGGGGGTTTAAAATCCTAGAGGGGGATATGCTAAACTAGTATGTAGGCATGCTGAGAGTCAAGGCAATGCAAGCACGCATAGACTGCGTTCTACAGTGGGTCCTGAATATGTGGGCTGAAAATCAAAACAATGCCAGCACATATAGATACTCCAAGGGGGTTCTTTTTTTAAAAAAGTATGCTGAGAGTCAAGGCAGTGCAGGCGTAAGCCGACCGTAACTGGATAGGTGACAGGAATCCTAGTCAGCGTGAAGAGGAGCAGAGGAGAGCATGAAGGGGGAGAGGGAGGAGACCAGGCCTGCATCAAGCAGGAGTGGACGAGAGCAATGGGAATGTAGATGAGGGATTCAGGACAGGCCCTAATGGCAACTGAGAGTATGGAGGCAGTAGCCCCATGATGGGAAAGAGGAAGGGGGAGAACATAAGGTCCTGACCTTTAGAGGGACAGGGCATCAGTCATAAGGACCAGATTACAGAGAGGATGAGTGGAATTAGAAGGAAGGTAGAGAAGCATATTCGTTTGCTTGCCCGTAGGGCAAGCAAACGGATGGGAATAAAGAGAACTCTCCAATTAAGCCTAAAACGGATTATGACATCGTAATGCTACCTAGGATCAATAGTGTATTAGACTGGGTAATGGTAAATAGGACGAGGCGAGGGGGGGGGGGGGGGGGGGGGAAATACATTGTCTTGGGGAGGTCAGTGTGGACACAGCAGCCCACCAAAAAAAACAATTTTGGTATGCTAGTGCTTTTAATACGCTAGTGATAAATTGATATGTACACCTGTAGTCACGGAGTGTAATTATGGTTATGATTAACGGAAAAACCGTGAATAAGCGTGCAGCAACCCTTTTCAGGTGGCACGGGGGAAAAAAGGAACCGCTTCATATTGGCGGAGGGAGTTTAAAGGCCAATTTGGTCAGCGAAGTCAGGTTAGTGGGAGCGGAGGGGAAATTGAAGAGAAAATGGCGGAGGGAGTTTAAAGGTCCCGCTAGTGAGGCTAAGCTAGCGGGGGCCCGAGGGGAACAGTGATATTAACATGTGAATGGACGGGTAATTAAAGCGACAGGGAGGGGGGACACAAGCAATAAGGGCCGCGGTGATATTATGGGATATTCCAACGCGCATAACAGTGGGACATTATTTAAAAGCATCTAAAATCCATACTTACATCAAGGTTAGAAGTGTGGACGGTCAAGGCGAGGACTTTTTCAGGTCGATTCGGCAAAGACGCACGGTGATGGAGGTTTTATTCTTTCAGTTTTTCTCAAGGCTGGGGGACGGTGAAAGTTGGTTAAAACGGGGAAAACCGTCACAAATATTAAGAGACAGGCTAAGGTCATTGAAGGGAATGGGTGTGCAATGTTAAAGAATTGAATAATAATTGATAATTACCAAATTTGGAAATTAATCCAGGCACGGCGTTCTTTCAGGTGTTGTTCGATAAGGATACAAGCATCGAAAGAACGAAGTAAGGTGCGTGGACGACGAGAGCCAATGGCAGCGCGGGGGGGCGGGAGGTCGGAGAACTTCAAAGAGGGCGACGAGAGAAAGCCGTTTGATTGACAGTAAGAGTACCGGAAGAGACGCGGGGCACAGGAACCCGGAGGAGAAATGCTAGCAACGAAGGGGCTAACGGTGAATTTAGCCGATGGCGAAACAATGCTTAGGAGCGTAAGATTAAATTATTTGGCGACGACATTATTAGTGGAGAGAGTAAAGAGAAGGAATCCGAAGGGAATTGGAAGTGAAAACGTGCATAAATGCACCGTAGCAGAAACGGAGAAATGAATGGGATAATTAACCGGAGGTTTTAGATAGCAGGAACGGAGACCCGAGCACTGACGTCAGAAAGTCTGTCGTCACAGAAGGGGGAATCCCCAGTGAAACCAGCAGCTCAAATGAGCCGTTTGGGGGAGAGAGGGAGAGAGAATATAACTATACAGCGAGGAGAAAAGTCCGTTAATAAAGGAATATGAAAGAGTTACAGTGGAGGAGTATAGGTGTGTGAAGGAATAAAGGGAGTAATGTATAAAAGATACAGAACTCTTGAAAGGAATCGAGTAGAATAGCGCCCGCATTCCTAATGGAAGAATTAGAGGCACAACACTAAAGAACATGAGAGGAATAAACGCTCAGAAAAAAATCCATATAAAACATTAAAGGGCCCGTAGTCAGTAAATCAGTGGTTGTGATATAATGATCCTGATAATCAGTAATGGATGAGTGTAATCATTGGAAAGCATGTAGTAAATAGTAGTGCCAATAAGAGGTGAACAGAGATGCCAGTCAAGTCTAAGTATGATGATTCAAACCGTACACAGAGAAATAATCATCCAGGCAGTACCAGGCGCAGCGACCCGAAATGGACAGCAAGTGGCAAACGGTGTGATGGGACATGGCAGAGGGCCTACAGGAGAAGGTCTGGCGAGGGTGCATGGGAAATGACCGTGGGATATCAACAGTACCAATGATCCAAGTGTATTCAGACATGACAGATAATAATCAACAACAACAATAATAGTGACAAATAACACCACAAGTGCAGGGAGGCAAACCAAAAGTCAGTGGACCGCAGAACATGCATGCACAATGACATAACCAGGTTTATAAGCACAACGTGGAGTGGGTGCTGCAGGAGAGATCACAGAGGAATGCCCGGGGGGTGAGGGGGCAGTATCCGAGTCCAGCAGCAGCTAAGGTGGCCCATTGGAATAATTAAGAGTTCAATGTGAGGCGCAGAGCAGGCGGTCTGGGAGGGGGAGGGGTGTGTGCCACCGATCCCTAATCAGGACGTGACGTCCCTCTCCTTGGTCCCGTCCGCATCAGCAGGGGGAACGCCTTTCCCTAGGGTCTGGGCGAGGGTTCTGGAGGGGGGGATCTGGAAGGACGGCTAACAACACGTCCCACTGCTACCCTGCCTGGCATCTGCCAAGGGGGCAGGCGGCATCGGGGGAGAAGGAAAAAAAACAGGGATGAGGGTCAAACAGGGGCACTGGAATAACAGTGAAGTGTGTAATGGAGGTGGGAGAAACAGGGAGAGGAGCGATCCGTTCTATCCTAGAAGGGGTAACTAAAACTACCTGTCCGTGGCATGCCCTCTGACAGGGCCTGAGCCCATCAGGGCCGCTCAGCCCCGGAGACAGGCTGGTGTGCCGTCACGATCAGGTGGAGAGCGGACAAACGCCGTGCAACGCAACTCAGGATCCGTCTGTGGTAGAAGGGGAAGGGGGGTGAGTGACATGCCTACATCTACATCCACATAAACTGACACCTGACAAGCTAAAAGGGCAGAGATGCTACCACGACAGATCTTCTGATGGTAGAGCCAAACTGCGTCCAAGTACCGACCACCACCACCCTGAGAGGTTCCCCCAAACGTGAGTCTGATCGGCCCATTCGTCGATGCCTCAGATATCACCGTCAGGTGTTCCCCCAGGAACGTTTGAGCAAAGGGGAAACGTCAGGGACAGCTCAAATCGTGGAAGGAGCGAGGACGGGGAGACCAGACGCGTAGCACGCGATCAATGGCGGTGTATTTTAACCCTTGATAGGAAGTACTATCTCTCCCCGTACAGAAGGCTCAGCATCAGACTAAGTGCAAGAGAGAAAGCGACAACCGGGGTGTTGGAACACCCTAACGTTGTGAGGCTAATCATACTGCCGGAGAGGTCACAGTATGATCCCCCAGAACATCGGATGCAGAGGGGCGAGCGGTCGACCGCCAGTACCCACTACCAGAGGAGGCCTACACTGGTAATGTTGGTTTTTTGGACAGGACGCTCGCTCCACTCTGCGGACACGTGGGAGAGGGGTGACGCTCCATGAGGCGTCGGGCCCCTATGGGCTCGTGGTGCTGTGCGGGGCTCCCCCTCCCCAGGGAGGGGGGGAGGAGAGAGCCCCCTAGTGGACAGAGAAAGAGTGAGAGGCAGAGACTAAAGGACAGGAGAGGAGTGCCTAACAGGCAAGGGGTCCCCCAGGGTGGAGGGGACCCCTCTAGAGAGAAGGGCATGTTATAGGTGGGAGTCAGGTTATATCGGGAGGCCCATTGATCCCCTAAGTGCTGGTTGGGTTGAGTAAAAGTAAGGGGGATAAGAGGGACAAAGGCCACGGAGGAGGGAGGAGGTGTCAACCAGGGTCACCCAGACCCCGTCAATCCGGGTTAAGCCCCGAGGGGGGCCCCATTTAACACTACTGTCCTTGTTAACAATGATGGCAACGGTATAATACTCCTATTTTTCTATTTTTACACCAGCAGGGATCATCCCGATTATATAACCTGAGTTCCTTGCGTAATTAACTGAATTTTAGTTAGTTCAATTTTAAGTAAAAGCCCACCCGTTAGGTCTCCAATCCAGCCACGAGGATGAGGCAGAGAGAGTGAAAGGCGGGAGTTGTCCCTACACTTACATCACTGAAACACCGGTTGCCTCGTTGAGTCAATCTCATGAGGCCTACCATCACTCAAAGCCCTTTTTGGGAGGAATAGTGAATTGGGGGAAGGCACCAAAAGGGGACCAGGGCATTAATAGTACTCTTTGTTAGTCATCTAAAAGGAGGGGGGGATGATGATGAGTTGTTTTCTAGTTTGAAGGCTATGGACGGATGTGACAGATGGGGGGATATAGACAATATGGAGGGGGGATATCTAAGCACCACTGACCACGCGTCTCCGACCGGGGTAAACCAAGCACTCGATAGAAAGGACAGAAGTATCTAGTCCCTGGACTGAGTTGCGTTGCATAGGGAGGGCGCGGTGGAGGGAGGAGGTGCGAGTCTACCAGGGGTTCCGACGTGCCCCTGAGGGGTAAATCGTTGGCATCTCTGAGTGGCATGAAACCAAGGTCCTGTAGGCTTAGGCCGGTAAGGGGTGTAAGTTTGAAATTCCCTATCACCCTGACAGATCCGAAGATCAGCAGAGGTCAGGGTCAGAAGCACGGGCACTTCCATCGCCAAGGATCACCCACAGAGAGAAAAGAGGCTAGGCCTCTCCAGGAACTCCGAGGAGAACCCGGGCCGAGTGCCCCATGGTAGCACGCCGCCTGAACCAGAGAGCAGTGAGTAGGCACTGCGAGCAAAGGTCAGACACATGGATAAACTCCTCCTTATCCAACCAGGCACGTCAACGAGACAGGACTAACCTTATCAGTTACCACAACAGCAAGGACTAAAACAGCTAAAACAAATTATTCCAAGCTAAGAGTATAGAGGTAATAACCACCAGAGAAGGGAGACAGGAAACAGCAGGAAGGGCAGGAACCCAACAAGTCCTAAACGACAGTTGGGAAGCGCCCGAACACGGCCGGAGGCCGTGTGAGGGCGCGTGAGGGCACACAGCACACAGAAGGTAGGAGCCAGAAGACAGAGCATTCACCCGCCGGAGAATATTCACTCAGCAGACAGCAAGAGAGCATTCACATGGCAGACAGCAGGAGAGCAGGAGAGCAGGAGAGCATTCACATGGCAGTCAGCAGGAGAGTATTCAGACAGCACACGGAGCAGGAAGGCATTCACACAGCAGTCAGACAGCACACCGAGCAGGAGAGCATTCCCACAGCATTCAGACAGCAGACAGCAGGAAGGCATTCATACGACAGACAGCAGGAGAGCATTCACACAGCACACCGAGCAGGAGAGCATTCCCACAGAGCGCAGGAGGTTACCCAGCAACGGCAGCAGGGCTCCCAGCAGGAGGGCACATAGCAGGAGGGCAGGTGGCAGGAGGGAGGGCTGGCTCACAGCAGGCAGAACACGGCCCACAACAGGCAGAACACGGCCCACAACAGGCAGAACACGGCCCACAGCACATTACACCGCAGGAGACAGGGGTTTGCTGGAGAAGGGGAGAGGTGGGAAGGGGGGAAGGAGGAGGTGGGAAGGGGGGAAGGAGGAGGTGGGAAGGGGGTACCCTATGGTGAACGCCCGAACACGGCCGGAGGCCGTGTGAGGGCGGGCGTGATTATCGGGGCATGTGGGTGTGGGGGGGGCATATGGGTAGGGCCAGGTGGGCTGGGGTCATGGAGGGGTGCGCGGTCCGGGCTCCCGGGGTAATAGGGGGGGCGCCCGCTTTTCTGTTCCCCCGTGATTATCGGGGCATGTGGGTGTGGGGGGCATATGGGTAGGGCCAGGTGGGCTGGGGTAGTGGGGGGGTGCGCGAGGTCCGGGCTCCCGGGGTAATAGGGGGGGCGCCCGCTTTTCTGTTCCCCCGTGATTATCGGGGCATGTGGGTAGGGCCAGGTGTGCTGGGGGGGGGGGGGGGGGGGGGGGGGAAAACTTTATTTTTTTGTTGTCTTTTTGTTGTGTTTCTTAAGTTGTTTCTTAAGGTGGCGGGGAGGAGGGGTGGGTGTCTGGGAGCTGGGGGTGTGTTGGGTTATGGAGGGCTGGGAGCTTGGGAGAAGGGGGGCGAGGGATGGTGCGGAGGGGGTGGGGGTGTTTGAGGAACCAAGAGAGGGAATGGGGGTTAAGGAAGGGCGTTGGGTCCGAGCAGGCGTCCCTGTGGCGCTGGAGGTGGAGGCCCCCGTGTCGAATAGAGGGGACACTAGTTTTAAGAGTTCCTCCTCGATGTTATCCTCATCGAGCGTCCAAGAGGGAGCGAGAGGGGGGGCTAAGGGAAGGGGGCAACGGGGAGGGGAGAGGGAAAGGGATTCAATACTGGACTCCAGGAAGGCAGAGGCGTCCGGGGTCCCAGCAGTGGTGTATGGTGGCGGTTGTTGGACAGGGAAGTCATCGTCCAAAGTGATAGTGGACGTGGTGGTATGGTGGCGGGCCCTAGGGGGGTTGGGAGGTCTCTGCTCTTTAGGCGCTTGTGCCTGTGAGCTGACCTCCTCCACATTAATTGGGCTCCAGTCCAGGTCCATATCCACCGGGGGGGATAGCGGAACCTGGATCTGGGAGGCTGAGAGGGCCTGGGCTGAGGTGGAGGGGTTGGTTGTAGGGGTGGGTGAGGGGAGGACGGGCGTGGCCAGGGCAGTCTCGTCAGAGCCACTTGTGGTGGCTGCTGGCGGGGTTTGGACCTCCATGGGGGTGGGAAGGGGGTCAAATAAGGTTCGGGAGGCTCTGGAGGAGGATGTGTGAGGGGGGGTGGTGGTGGTGGTGGTGGTGGCGTGGGGTTTAACCGTAGCGGCGGACCCAGGGAGAGGGTGAGGGGAGTGGGGGCCTGTGGGATAGATTTCCGCTGGCAGCAGGGACCTGGTGTGCTGCAGGACCCTCTGGGGGATGGGGGCATTGAGGTCCTGCGTGGCCCAACGTACCCCCAGTTCCCAGGAGTCCGACCATGAGCGGTGGATGGGGAACTGGGTCCTGAGGAGGCCGGAGAGTGAGGTGAGGGTGGAGGAGTAATGGGTGGAGAGGACCTGGTAATTGTGGCGTATCCAGGTGACCGCGTTATTACGCAGTTCCCGTAGGCTCTCCGGAGTGGGGGAGAGTGGGCGGAACTGGGCGGCGTACTCCTCCACCTTGCTGTCATAGCCAGGTGGAGGGATGCCCTCGTTCAAAAACGCCGACACTTGCCCGTGGTGGTAGGCCGTCCTGAGGAGGCGGCAGACTAGTTTGCCCGCCTCCGTGGTTCGCCTGCCGTAGACCTTAAGGGACTGGTGGCGGGAGACCGCGTGCAGGTCTGTGGAGAGGAGGGGGGCGGGGGTGGTGGATGATGACGGGGTGGATGGGGTGGGCCTGACAATTCGGGGCGCCGATGTCCTCAGTGCTGCGGGGACCGTGGGGGCAGAGGCGGGGGCCGAGGTGCTGCTGCGGCCGGTGGAGCTGGCCGGGGTCTGGGGCGTGGCGGAGGAGCCCAAGGTGGCTCCCGTGCTCGAGAGCGGGCCCGGTGTGGTAGGGGTGGCGGTGGACACGGAAGGTGTTCCCGACCCGTGGTGGGTCGGGTTGGGGCTGGGGCCCAAGAGGGGTCGGGGAGTGGAGGAGGGGGGAGGAGGAGGGGGACGGGTGGCCGCCAGCTTAGCCGCATGGTATTTTTGGGCCGGAGTCCTATGTGACCCTCCCCGGCGGCGACGTCTGGAGGGAGGGGGTGTGGAGGTGGAGGAGCTGGTGGAGTAGGTGGGTCTGGAGAGATGTGGGAACAGAGGGGTGGGGGTGGGGGGGACATTATTGGGGGTCCTCAGGTGACCAGAGGTCTGGTGAGAGGAGGGATGATAAGAGGGAGGGGGGCGGTGGTGGTAGCCCTGCCGTGGGGCGTGATGGTGGAAGGGACCGGGGAGGCTGCCACTGAGGCGCGGTGCGTAGGGGGGATAATAATGGAGGTAGGGGTCAGGGGTCATGTAGACCCAGCGGGCACCAGAGTCTGGGTCGTGGGAGGGGGGAGGAGGGGGAAGGTAGGGGTGGGGTCTATAGGGATGGTGGGGGGGATTCTGGGGGGCGTAACGCCACTGGCGAGGAGGAGACATGCTAGTGGGGGGAGGGGGGGGGGGGGGGGGGGGGGGGGGGGGGGGGGAAAGGGGGGGAGGAGGCGGGGGGGAGGAGGCGGGGGAGAGGGAAAGAAGGAAGGCAAGACAAGGGGGGTGAAACCAACACAGTGGACTACCAGGCAAGAGAAGAGGCGGATAGCAAAAGTAAAAAACCGGAGGGCCAGAGCGCGTGTGTGTGTGTCACTAAGTGGGTGAGTGAGTGAGTGTGTGTCCTACCTTGCCGAGAAGCTAAGCTGTAAGAAAGAGCTAAAAGGGGCCTGCCTGAAAGATAAGAAGCTATCCTATACTCGGCGATCCGCAGAGTAGAGGTCATCATCGATTGCTGTGGGAGGAAGAGGTTAAGGCACAGAGACACATGAGTGCCATAAACCGTGTCTCAAAGTAGGGGGAGGGGGGGAGAGATGGGAGAGAGAGAGAGAGAGAGAGAGAGGGAGAGACAGATGGTCAGATAGAGGTAGAGCAGGATGGAGAGAGGGAGAACGAGAGAGAGGGGCACAGAAGATGAGGCGCTCTTCCGAGCAAACAAAATTTGCAGTTCAAAAATGGAGACCATCGCACTCCGGGTGGGACGCCCTGCGAGCCCCTACCAGAATAAACGGAGCGCGCGCAATGGCCTACTAACCGCGACCGGTTTCGCTCGCAATAAGGGCCGAGCTCTTCAGGCAGTTCCAAATAAAAGGGGTTTAAGCAGGTAAAAAGGGCGGTCCTACGACTACGGATCGACAGGGGCAACCCAGGTGACACGGAAATGTGAAAAAATGTTAAAAAAGTTACATTTCCAGGCCACCAGGTGGCCCCTGGTGATCCACCCAAAGCGGTATCGAATTTAATTTGTGTCTAGGGAAAAGATGGGAGGGGGAGAGAGAAAGGAGAGAGGGAGGGGGGGGGGGGGGGGGGGGCAACATTAAGATAACTATGTTAATCTGTAATAGAAAGGGGAAAAAAAGGAATGTTTAGGGTTAAACCACGGGAGTCCAGATTCAGCACCTGTTTAAAAGGACAGAGAGAGAGAGAGAAGAGAGAGAGAGAGAGGGGAATGTGTGTGAAAGAACATGTATATGGTTGTGAGTGTGTGTGCATGTGGGGTGGAGGAAAGGAGGGAGAGAGAAAACAGGGGGGGAAAAGAAAGGAAAAACCTGCATATAAATATGCCTGTGTGCTACTCATCTACATGTAGGTCCACATCCAAAAATGTGTGTGTGCACCGGAGTTATCATTATCAAGAGGGTTAAGCTGGTAAGAAGAAACCAGATCCAAGACCGCTAGACTAAGGCGTCTTTTCAGAACAGGGGTCAAGGCAGAGACAGAGGTCAGAGGTCAGAGCAGGATTTAGGTTGAAGGTTGGGAATGGGTGAATGTCAAAAGGTCAAAGTAGGCATGCAGGGAGCGGTTAAGTGTTAGGTACAGCCCAGGATGGTTGAGGTTAGGGTGAGCGAGGAGGTTAGAGGCAGGGACAGAGGTCAGAGCCAGCATGCAGGGAGTGGTTGGGTTTAGATAAGAACAGAAAGGGTCGGGGTTAGGATAAGTTGAGGGTTGGGAGTTAGATAAGAGCAGAAAGGGTTGGGGTCAGGATAAGCAGAGGGTTGGGTTTAGATAAGAACAGAAAGGGTTGGGGTTAGGATAAGATGAGGGTTGGGTTTAGATAAGAACAGAAAGGGTTGGGGTTAGGATAAGCTGAGAGTTGGGGGTTAGGTAAGAACAGAAAGGGTTGGGGTAAGGATAAGCTGAGGGTTGGGAGTTAGGTAAGAACAGAAAGGGTTGGGGATAGGATAAGCTGAGGGTTGGGAATTAGGTAAGAACAGAAAGGGTTGGGATTAGGATGAGCTGAGGGTTGGGAGTTGGAACAGATCTAGCAAAGGTCAAGGCCAGTCAGTAGGAAGTGGTTGGGTTTAGGTAGTAGGAGGAAAAAAAAGGGGGTGTAGGATAAGGCCGAGAGCCAAGGGATTAGTGGGAGTGTGCCAGAGACAGTCAGACACAGACGTGGAAAGAAATGGTAGACTAAGAATGCAGGGAGAGGTGTGTGTGTCTGAGATGGCGTGCGTGTGTGTGTGAGATTAGTGTCTGTAGAGGGTAGAGAGGAGTCAGAGATGGAGGAGAAAACATGGGCAAGAACAACATCACATCACAACAATGTAATACTAATTCTGTGGAAAAGGGGAGAGGGTGTTAATACAACAGGCCTTCAGATTAACCCAGCCCAGTGAGAGAAAAGGAGGAAAGAGAGGGGAGAGGGCCAGCACAGGGGAGGTGTAAGGCCTCAGCTTGCTAAGAGGGGTGGAAGAACCTGGGTGCCCGGAGTGAAAACCCAACAGGTACACACAGAGAGCTTCGGGGGAGAGGGGAATCCTACTGGGGGTTTAAAATCCTAGAGGGGGATATGCTAAACTAGTATGTAGGCATGCTGAGAGTCAAGGCAATGCAAGCACGCATAGACTGCGTTCTACAGTGGGTCCTGAATATGTGGGCTGAAAATCAAAACAATGCCAGCACATATAGATACTCCAAGGGGGTTCTTTTTTTAAAAAAGTATGCTGAGAGTCAAGGCAGTGCAGGCGTAAGCCGACCGTAACTGGATAGGTGACAGGAATCCTAGTCAGCGTGAAGAGGAGCAGAGGAGAGCATGAAGGGGGAGAGGGAGGAGACCAGGCCTGCATCAAGCAGGAGTGGACGAGAGCAATGGGAATGTAGATGAGGGATTCAGGACAGGCCCTAATGGCAACTGAGAGTATGGAGGCAGTAGCCCCATGATGGGAAAGAGGAAGGGGGAGAACATAAGGTCCTGACCTTTAGAGGGACAGGGCATCAGTCATAAGGACCAGATTACAGAGAGGATGAGTGGAATTAGAAGGAAGGTAGAGAAGCATATTCGTTTGCTTGCCCGTAGGGCAAGCAAACGGATGGGAATAAAGAGAACTCTCCAATTAAGCCTAAAACGGATTATGACATCGTAATGCTACCTAGGATCAATAGTGTATTAGACTGGGTAATGGTAAATAGGACGAGGCGAGGGGGGGGGGGGGGGGGGGGGAAATACATTGTCTTGGGGAGGTCAGTGTGGACACAGCAGCCCACCAAAAAAAACAATTTTGGTATGCTAGTGCTTTTAATACGCTAGTGATAAATTGATATGTACACCTGTAGTCACGGAGTGTAATTATGGTTATGATTAACGGAAAAACCGTGAATAAGCGTGCAGCAACCCTTTTCAGGTGGCACGGGGGAAAAAAGGAACCGCTTCATATTGGCGGAGGGAGTTTAAAGGCCAATTTGGTCAGCGAAGTCAGGTTAGTGGGAGCGGAGGGGAAATTGAAGAGAAAATGGCGGAGGGAGTTTAAAGGTCCCGCTAGTGAGGCTAAGCTAGCGGGGGCCCGAGGGGAACAGTGATATTAACATGTGAATGGACGGGTAATTAAAGCGACAGGGAGGGGGGACACAAGCAATAAGGGCCGCGGTGATATTATGGGATATTCCAACGCGCATAACAGTGGGACATTATTTAAAAGCATCTAAAATCCATACTTACATCAAGGTTAGAAGTGTGGACGGTCAAGGCGAGGACTTTTTCAGGTCGATTCGGCAAAGACGCACGGTGATGGAGGTTTTATTCTTTCAGTTTTTCTCAAGGCTGGGGGACGGTGAAAGTTGGTTAAAACGGGGAAAACCGTCACAAATATTAAGAGACAGGCTAAGGTCATTGAAGGGAATGGGTGTGCAATGTTAAAGAATTGAATAATAATTGATAATTACCAAATTTGGAAATTAATCCAGGCACGGCGTTCTTTCAGGTGTTGTTCGATAAGGATACAAGCATCGAAAGAACGAAGTAAGGTGCGTGGACGACGAGAGCCAATGGCAGCGCGGGGGGGCGGGAGGTCGGAGAACTTCAAAGAGGGCGACGAGAGAAAGCCGTTTGATTGACAGTAAGAGTACCGGAAGAGACGCGGGGCACAGGAACCCGGAGGAGAAATGCTAGCAACGAAGGGGCTAACGGTGAATTTAGCCGATGGCGAAACAATGCTTAGGAGCGTAAGATTAAATTATTTGGCGACGACATTATTAGTGGAGAGAGTAAAGAGAAGGAATCCGAAGGGAATTGGAAGTGAAAACGTGCATAAATGCACCGTAGCAGAAACGGAGAAATGAATGGGATAATTAACCGGAGGTTTTAGATAGCAGGAACGGAGACCCGAGCACTGACGTCAGAAAGTCTGTCGTCACAGAAGGGGGAATCCCCAGTGAAACCAGCAGCTCAAATGAGCCGTTTGGGGGAGAGAGGGAGAGAGAATATAACTATACAGCGAGGAGAAAAGTCCGTTAATAAAGGAATATGAAAGAGTTACAGTGGAGGAGTATAGGTGTGTGAAGGAATAAAGGGAGTAATGTATAAAAGATACAGAACTCTTGAAAGGAATCGAGTAGAATAGCGCCCGCATTCCTAATGGAAGAATTAGAGGCACAACACTAAAGAACATGAGAGGAATAAACGCTCAGAAAAAAATCCATATAAAACATTAAAGGGCCCGTAGTCAGTAAATCAGTGGTTGTGATATAATGATCCTGATAATCAGTAATGGATGAGTGTAATCATTGGAAAGCATGTAGTAAATAGTAGTGCCAATAAGAGGTGAACAGAGATGCCAGTCAAGTCTAAGTATGATGATTCAAACCGTACACAGAGAAATAATCATCCAGGCAGTACCAGGCGCAGCGACCCGAAATGGACAGCAAGTGGCAAACGGTGTGATGGGACATGGCAGAGGGCCTACAGGAGAAGGTCTGGCGAGGGTGCATGGGAAATGACCGTGGGATATCAACAGTACCAATGATCCAAGTGTATTCAGACATGACAGATAATAATCAACAACAACAATAATAGTGACAAATAACACCACAAGTGCAGGGAGGCAAACCAAAAGTCAGTGGACCGCAGAACATGCATGCACAATGACATAACCAGGTTTATAAGCACAACGTGGAGTGGGTGCTGCAGGAGAGATCACAGAGGAATGCCCGGGGGGTGAGGGGGCAGTATCCGAGTCCAGCAGCAGCTAAGGTGGCCCATTGGAATAATTAAGAGTTCAATGTGAGGCGCAGAGCAGGCGGTCTGGGAGGGGGAGGGGTGTGTGCCACCGATCCCTAATCAGGACGTGACGTCCCTCTCCTTGGTCCCGTCCGCATCAGCAGGGGGAACGCCTTTCCCTAGGGTCTGGGCGAGGGTTCTGGAGGGGGGGATCTGGAAGGACGGCTAACAACACGTCCCACTGCTACCCTGCCTGGCATCTGCCAAGGGGGCAGGCGGCATCGGGGGAGAAGGAAAAAAAACAGGGATGAGGGTCAAACAGGGGCACTGGAATAACAGTGAAGTGTGTAATGGAGGTGGGAGAAACAGGGAGAGGAGCGATCCGTTCTATCCTAGAAGGGGTAACTAAAACTACCTGTCCGTGGCATGCCCTCTGACAGGGCCTGAGCCCATCAGGGCCGCTCAGCCCCGGAGACAGGCTGGTGTGCCGTCACGATCAGGTGGAGAGCGGACAAACGCCGTGCAACGCAACTCAGGATCCGTCTGTGGTAGAAGGGGAAGGGGGGTGAGTGACATGCCTACATCTACATCCACATAAACTGACACCTGACAAGCTAAAAGGGCAGAGATGCTACCACGACAGATCTTCTGATGGTAGAGCCAAACTGCGTCCAAGTACCGACCACCACCACCCTGAGAGGTTCCCCCAAACGTGAGTCTGATCGGCCCATTCGTCGATGCCTCAGATATCACCGTCAGGTGTTCCCCCAGGAACGTTTGAGCAAAGGGGAAACGTCAGGGACAGCTCAAATCGTGGAAGGAGCGAGGACGGGGAGACCAGACGCGTAGCACGCGATCAATGGCGGTGTATTTTAACCCTTGATAGGAAGTACTATCTCTCCCCGTACAGAAGGCTCAGCATCAGACTAAGTGCAAGAGAGAAAGCGACAACCGGGGTGTTGGAACACCCTAACGTTGTGAGGCTAATCATACTGCCGGAGAGGTCACAGTATGATCCCCCAGAACATCGGATGCAGAGGGGCGAGCGGTCGACCGCCAGTACCCACTACCAGAGGAGGCCTACACTGGTAATGTTGGTTTTTTGGACAGGACGCTCGCTCCACTCTGCGGACACGTGGGAGAGGGGTGACGCTCCATGAGGCGTCGGGCCCCTATGGGCTCGTGGTGCTGTGCGGGGCTCCCCCTCCCCAGGGAGGGGGGGAGGAGAGAGCCCCCTAGTGGACAGAGAAAGAGTGAGAGGCAGAGACTAAAGGACAGGAGAGGAGTGCCTAACAGGCAAGGGGTCCCCCAGGGTGGAGGGGACCCCTCTAGAGAGAAGGGCATGTTATAGGTGGGAGTCAGGTTATATCGGGAGGCCCATTGATCCCCTAAGTGCTGGTTGGGTTGAGTAAAAGTAAGGGGGATAAGAGGGACAAAGGCCACGGAGGAGGGAGGAGGTGTCAACCAGGGTCACCCAGACCCCGTCAATCCGGGTTAAGCCCCGAGGGGGGCCCCATTTAACACTACTGTCCTTGTTAACAATGATGGCAACGGTATAATACTCCTATTTTTCTATTTTTACACCAGCAGGGATCATCCCGATTATATAACCTGAGTTCCTTGCGTAATTAACTGAATTTTAGTTAGTTCAATTTTAAGTAAAAGCCCACCCGTTAGGTCTCCAATCCAGCCACGAGGATGAGGCAGAGAGAGTGAAAGGCGGGAGTTGTCCCTACACTTACATCACTGAAACACCGGTTGCCTCGTTGAGTCAATCTCATGAGGCCTACCATCACTCAAAGCCCTTTTTGGGAGGAATAGTGAATTGGGGGAAGGCACCAAAAGGGGACCAGGGCATTAATAGTACTCTTTGTTAGTCATCTAAAAGGAGGGGGGGATGATGATGAGTTGTTTTCTAGTTTGAAGGCTATGGACGGATGTGACAGATGGGGGGATATAGACAATATGGAGGGGGGATATCTAAGCACCACTGACCACGCGTCTCCGACCGGGGTAAACCAAGCACTCGATAGAAAGGACAGAAGTATCTAGTCCCTGGACTGAGTTGCGTTGCATAGGGAGGGCGCGGTGGAGGGAGGAGGTGCGAGTCTACCAGGGGTTCCGACGTGCCCCTGAGGGGTAAATCGTTGGCATCTCTGAGTGGCATGAAACCAAGGTCCTGTAGGCTTAGGCCGGTAAGGGGTGTAAGTTTGAAATTCCCTATCACCCTGACAGATCCGAAGATCAGCAGAGGTCAGGGTCAGAAGCACGGGCACTTCCATCGCCAAGGATCACCCACAGAGAGAAAAGAGGCTAGGCCTCTCCAGGAACTCCGAGGAGAACCCGGGCCGAGTGCCCCATGGTAGCACGCCGCCTGAACCAGAGAGCAGTGAGTAGGCACTGCGAGCAAAGGTCAGACACATGGATAAACTCCTCCTTATCCAACCAGGCACGTCAACGAGACAGGACTAACCTTATCAGTTACCACAACAGCAAGGACTAAAACAGCTAAAACAAATTATTCCAAGCTAAGAGTATAGAGGTAATAACCACCAGAGAAGGGAGACAGGAAACAGCAGGAAGGGCAGGAACCCAACAAGTCCTAAACGACAGTTGGGAAGCGCCCGAACACGGCCGGAGGCCGTGTGAGGGCGCGTGAGGGCACACAGCACACAGAAGGTAGGAGCCAGAAGACAGAGCATTCACCCGCCGGAGAATATTCACTCAGCAGACAGCAAGAGAGCATTCACATGGCAGACAGCAGGAGAGCAGGAGAGCAGGAGAGCATTCACATGGCAGTCAGCAGGAGAGTATTCAGACAGCACACGGAGCAGGAAGGCATTCACACAGCAGTCAGACAGCACACCGAGCAGGAGAGCATTCCCACAGCATTCAGACAGCAGACAGCAGGAAGGCATTCATACGACAGACAGCAGGAGAGCATTCACACAGCACACCGAGCAGGAGAGCATTCCCACAGAGCGCAGGAGGTTACCCAGCAACGGCAGCAGGGCTCCCAGCAGGAGGGCACATAGCAGGAGGGCAGGTGGCAGGAGGGAGGGCTGGCTCACAGCAGGCAGAACACGGCCCACAACAGGCAGAACACGGCCCACAACAGGCAGAACACGGCCCACAGCACATTACACCGCAGGAGACAGGGGTTTGCTGGAGAAGGGGAGAGGTGGGAAGGGGGGAAGGAGGAGGTGGGAAGGGGGGAAGGAGGAGGTGGGAAGGGGGTACCCTATGGTGAACGCCCGAACACGGCCGGAGGCCGTGTGAGGGCGGGCGTGATTATCGGGGCATGTGGGTGTGGGGGGGGCATATGGGTAGGGCCAGGTGGGCTGGGGTCATGGAGGGGTGCGCGGTCCGGGCTCCCGGGGTAATAGGGGGGGCGCCCGCTTTTCTGTTCCCCCGTGATTATCGGGGCATGTGGGTGTGGGGGGCATATGGGTAGGGCCAGGTGGGCTGGGGTAGTGGGGGGGTGCGCGAGGTCCGGGCTCCCGGGGTAATAGGGGGGGCGCCCGCTTTTCTGTTCCCCCGTGATTATCGGGGCATGTGGGTAGGGCCAGGTGTGCTGGGGGGGGGGGGGGGGGGGGGGGGGAAAACTTTATTTTTTTGTTGTCTTTTTGTTGTGTTTCTTAAGTTGTTTCTTAAGGTGGCGGGGAGGAGGGGTGGGTGTCTGGGAGCTGGGGGTGTGTTGGGTTATGGAGGGCTGGGAGCTTGGGAGAAGGGGGGCGAGGGATGGTGCGGAGGGGGTGGGGGTGTTTGAGGAACCAAGAGAGGGAATGGGGGTTAAGGAAGGGCGTTGGGTCCGAGCAGGCGTCCCTGTGGCGCTGGAGGTGGAGGCCCCCGTGTCGAATAGAGGGGACACTAGTTTTAAGAGTTCCTCCTCGATGTTATCCTCATCGAGCGTCCAAGAGGGAGCGAGAGGGGGGGCTAAGGGAAGGGGGCAACGGGGAGGGGAGAGGGAAAGGGATTCAATACTGGACTCCAGGAAGGCAGAGGCGTCCGGGGTCCCAGCAGTGGTGTATGGTGGCGGTTGTTGGACAGGGAAGTCATCGTCCAAAGTGATAGTGGACGTGGTGGTATGGTGGCGGGCCCTAGGGGGGTTGGGAGGTCTCTGCTCTTTAGGCGCTTGTGCCTGTGAGCTGACCTCCTCCACATTAATTGGGCTCCAGTCCAGGTCCATATCCACCGGGGGGGATAGCGGAACCTGGATCTGGGAGGCTGAGAGGGCCTGGGCTGAGGTGGAGGGGTTGGTTGTAGGGGTGGGTGAGGGGAGGACGGGCGTGGCCAGGGCAGTCTCGTCAGAGCCACTTGTGGTGGCTGCTGGCGGGGTTTGGACCTCCATGGGGGTGGGAAGGGGGTCAAATAAGGTTCGGGAGGCTCTGGAGGAGGATGTGTGAGGGGGGGTGGTGGTGGTGGTGGTGGTGGCGTGGGGTTTAACCGTAGCGGCGGACCCAGGGAGAGGGTGAGGGGAGTGGGGGCCTGTGGGATAGATTTCCGCTGGCAGCAGGGACCTGGTGTGCTGCAGGACCCTCTGGGGGATGGGGGCATTGAGGTCCTGCGTGGCCCAACGTACCCCCAGTTCCCAGGAGTCCGACCATGAGCGGTGGATGGGGAACTGGGTCCTGAGGAGGCCGGAGAGTGAGGTGAGGGTGGAGGAGTAATGGGTGGAGAGGACCTGGTAATTGTGGCGTATCCAGGTGACCGCGTTATTACGCAGTTCCCGTAGGCTCTCCGGAGTGGGGGAGAGTGGGCGGAACTGGGTTAGGGTTAGGGTTAGGGTTAGGGTTAGGGTTAGGGTTAGGGTTAGGGTTAGGGTTAGGGTTAGGGTTAGGGTTAGGGTTAGGGTTAGGGTTAGGGTTAGGGTTAGGTGTTATCTCTGATGCCCCCCGCGCCAAGCAGTTCAGTACTTCGACCCGCATAGGCTTAGGGGGAAATGCACTCGTATCCTAGAGCCATGTAGATCTTCCACCAGAGGGGGTAGGGGAGTAGACCCCCTCCAGGACCCCAAAGGGGTCCCAGGCCTGTAGACCCTGTTGCGCTCGCGGCCCAGGGTAAGTAAAGGCCTAAGCACTAAAGAGGACGTTAGTAACCGATGGGTACATGGATGACCACCCCCGAATCCACTGATGGACGTGTGCGCACCACAGGGTCTAAGCAGGAGCGTGCTCTGAGGTCTTCTGTCCCCACAAGAGAGGATCCCCCCGAGAGAGGTAGGTGACCCCGGGTGTCAAGGTTCACTCGTGGGTGGCAGAGGTGACCGGCCACCGTAGTACATGCCACATCCGAGTGTAGACACAGGGGGGTTCCCCTCGTCCAATCCGAAGCGCGCAGCGCCGAGGCAATCCAATCCGAAGCGCGCAGCGCCGAGGCGCGCAGCGCCGAGGCGCGCAGCGCCGAGGTGCCGCGCTGAGGTAGTCCATCTAATCTTCTTCACCAGTGGAGCAGCAGGGCCGTCTAGAAGGGAGGGGTCACTCCTGTCTCCTCCCCCTGAGTCCGGTCAGGAGGAGTGATTCGTAAAGCAGCGGAGCCGGTAAAACCGTGGTCCAAGCCTGAGGCCGGCTTGAAAATCAACCGTAGCCACGGCTTGAAAATCAACCGTGGTCCAAGCCTGAGGCCGGCTTGAAAATCAACCGTAGCCACGGCTTGAAAATCAACCGTAGCCACGGCTTGAAAATCAACCGTAGCCACGTCAGGACTGCTTTAGATGAAGTGGTGGGGTGGGCTGGACCGTAGCCTGGGCCTACGGCCGGAGGGGTCAAAGATCCCCCCGTTGCCGTGTGAGGGCCGGATGATGTGTAGTACACATCACCGAAGGAGGGAGCTGAGACAGCTCGGTCATCAGAGATGACAGAGGATCACAGGCTATGTGCGGAGGAGCAAGTCCCCGACGGTCCAGCCCCCAGGATGGGCGATGATGCTCCAGTGGAGGCCAATCCGGGTCCTCTTCAAGAGATGGGGGGCATGAGCGTGAGTGAATGGATGCACCTGAGTGTGTGAGTGCGTGTCCTACCTTGGCCCGGTAGCTAACCTAATCTAGGGGGAGCCTGCCTGAAAATTTAAAAAGCCTATCCAGGGCCTGGTTTTGATGAGTAGAGGACATCTGCACTTGTCGTGCTGCTGGGGAGGAAAGGGGGGTTAATGGACAGGACACATGAGTGCCATGAATGCAATAAATGAGGGCGCTCTGGGGAAGAGCGCCGCAGACATACATGAGTATGTGGAAGACAGGGCATGGGAGACAGAATTAAACCCTGGGCGTGGGGGTGTGCGTGTGTGAGAGAGAGAGAGAGAGAGAGAGAGAGAGAGAGAGAGAGAGAGAGCAGTTTAGAGGAGAGCAGGTAGAGGGAGATCAGTTAGAGAGAGAACAGCTAGGGATTTTTCTGTTGAGCGCACGTGTGTGTGGGTGTGTGGGAGAGAGAGAGAGCAAGAGAGGGGCTCTTCCGAGCAAATAAAAGGTGTAGTCAAAAACGCAGAACTCCACTCCCTGGGAGGTGCCTTCCTGCTGGCACCTACCACAACATTAAGCAGGGAATCGTGAGGTTCTAACCGGCCACGACTGCAGTTTCGCTCTCCTCAGAGCTCTTCAGGTAGCAAAGTATGAAATAAAAACGTTATGCAGGTCAAGGGCCGTCCTACGACTAAGGACTATCAAGAACTCAGGGGTGACGACAAAAAGCGTCATCCCCCCTGTGCCTTGGGCGCCCACCAGAATCGGTAATCTCAATTAAACATCTAGGGAAAAGAGGAGACAAGAGAGAGAGAGAGAGAGAGAGAGAGTGTGTGTGTGTGTGTGTGTGTGTGTGTGTATGGAAGACAACATGGATGGACCGCGTGTGATAGGCGACCAAGGAACTGTGAAAGGAGAATGGTGCACAGGTTAGGGTTAGTGTGGTACCAGAGTGGATCTGTAAGGAAAAAGGTGTGTGAATTAAAATTAGTAGGAAGGCCAGGGAGAGCCGAAGACACCGAAACCATAGGCCCAAAAGGGAGGTGAGAGGGAAACAAAGAGAGAGAACGGCCTAGGGTTGGGGTGAGGAGACTAAGGAGGAGGTAGGGGGGAGGGTGGGAGGAAAGACACCAGGGCGGGACCTATGGTTAGGTAAGAGGAAGGAGGGGTTGGGGTTAGGGTAAATAGGTCGGTAAGGAGGTAGGGGGTAAGGAGAGATGGAAACAAGGTCAGCAGGGTTAAGGTTAGAGCAGGAGAGGAGAGGCCGAAAGAAGAACCATCAGTGAATATCAGTATGGGATGTGGGTGGAAAGGAGAGACGGGCTCCACAACATGAGTGTGGAGGTGTGGTGGAGGGACTCACAAATGGCCACAGGTGAAGGAACGTAGAGAAGAGTGTCCAGCGTCCATGCAGGGGAGGAGTCCACTTGTAGATGGGAAGCCCGGGTGAATAGACGAGCAACGAATGGGCTGGTGTGATCATGACATGGCACAGTCAACAATGACCCGCACGCAGTCACAACACAGCCATGCTATACCACAGGAGATAGATAACTACCCCGTGGAAAAATAGCATATTGAGAATCCCACGATGCAGACTGAATCCAGGGTTGTGGCGATGCCAAGCCGCAGAGAGCACAGGCAGCATCCAGAGAACAGGTCCACCACTCCGAAAGGTCAAAGGTCAAAAGCTCCCAGGGGTCAGAACCACACGTACGTCAGGTCCCCCAGTCACAACGGCCACCTACGGTGCAGGGTGTTTAAGGGTCACGTCCGATATTCCCCCAGCCTGGCAAAGGGTCACAAGCTGATCTTCCCCCGCGCACACACACCACCCATGCAAATCAGAGGTGCTTGGTCAAAGAACGTCACCCAGGCACCCGCCACCGGCGCAATGCTCAGGTCACATCCGATATTCCCAGGCACTGCAACCAGCGTAAGCAACGCCCTAGTAACGGTAGACCAAGGCTTCTGCAAGGGGCCAGAGGCCCCACAGAAGGCGCGAGCGGCAGGGGAGCAAAGTGACGCGACCGTAGAACGTGACCCCCCAGAGCCAAAGGCCAGAGACAGTCAGAGCAGGAACCGTCCAGCAGATGGTGCCACAGAGAGGGAGAGCGGTGCTTCACATAGGCCGTGAAGTTGGTGGAGCAGCTCAGCTTATGTAGTTTGACCCCGTGGGGACACGTCCTCCCGGGTCCAAGGAGGGACGGCGGGTAGATGAACCAGAGCTGAGATCAGCCTGGGGTTGAAGAAAGGCGCAGTGTAACACAGACGTAGGACCCGTCATGGTAGAGGTGAATGCAAATCTTCTGGGATGTGAGCAGGCTACCATTAAGCAGGTCTTCCCGATGACAGAGTGCAACTGTTTCCACACTACGCCGACCGCCACCCTGAGAGGTCCTCCCCCTGCGTACTACTACTTGGCCCATTCGTCGATACCATAGCAGACAGACACCCCCGCCCAGAACGGACGTTTGTGGAGTGAATGCGGAGGACGTCAGGGACAGTTCGTCGATTGAGGCATAGATAGGAAGAGAGGTCAGATGCGTAGTGAAACGCAGTCAATGACGGTCTATTTTGCCCACGACAGGAGGTGCTGTCTCTCTCCCAGAAGACCCGTCATCGGCTTCAGCGTGGCTCGGTGGTGTCCCGCCCCGGGGAAGGCGTGGTACCGGGGGGAGCGTGGCCTAGTTACCACCCGAGGGTCCAGAGAAGGCCGTCTGGGGGCGGGGTCAGGACACGTCCACGGCCGGTCCAGCAGACACAGGAAAGGTGGGTATGACACTCCATGATGTGACAAGACCCGCTCCGGCTGTGAGTGTAGGCCTCGTGCCGTCACTAGAAGACGGGGAGGCCGAGAGGAGTAGAGAGGCCAGGGGTCGAAGGTCAAGTGGAGTGCCCAGCAGGTCAAGCCCCCTGTTCAGGAGGGCCTTCTTCTGTGGGGGCATGTTTATAGGTGGGGGCAAGGCTATAGCAGGGTGGCCCTCGGACCGTCAGTGCGGTGCAGAGTGTCTCTGTTCTTCAGCCCGAGAGCTATGGTGTGGGGAGAGGAGTCCCCTACCCAACGACCGCTCCAATCAGGGCCACGATGGTGGAGTGTGTGACACTCCGTGTGTGGGGAGTGTGTGGGGGGGTCCGATCCCCCTGTGTGTATTAAGCCTACCGTCGGTGCGGTGCAGAGTGTCTCTGTTCTTCAGCCCGAGAGCTTGTGTGAGGAGAGGAGCTCCCCACTGCTTCGATCGGGGCCATGCCGGTAAAGGGCATTCTGACCTACGTGTTGAGTGTAGAGGGCGTGCGAGGCCCGGTCCCCCTTGGGACTATAGCCGTATACCCCGAAGAGGCGTTTCGTTGGCCCGCCCGCTGGGTCTCCAATGTAACCGCGAGGATCTGGCAGGATGAAGCAGTTGGCCGTGAGTTGTCACGTGCACTTATGAAGTTTCAACACCGTTTCCCTCGCTGAGTCGAACCCGATTGTAGGCCGGTCTCTCTCCAGAATCCCACGACGACGACCATCTTCTTGCGTCTGCATGCTAATGCGTCAGCGTCAACACTCACAGTCCGTGTCTATCCCAGGGAGGACTGCAGCGCACGCGAGGGGGAAGCGTCCATCTTCCAGACTACGCTGTGTTACACGTGGGGACTGAGCGCCCGTGGAGAGAGGTGGGGCTTACGCAACAAGGAATCCGACGTTCCCCTGAGGGGTAATTCGGTGGCCCCCCAATGGGGCCTCAGCGGCATGGCCCTACATGCGCTGGCTGGGTTAGGTGTTATCTCTGATGCCCCCCGCGCCAAGCAGTTCAGTACTTCGACCCGCATAGGCTTAGGGGGAAATGCACTCGTATCCTAGAGCCATGTAGATCTTCCACCAGAGGGGGTAGGGGAGTAGACCCCCTCCAGGACCCCAAAGGGGTCCCAGGCCTGTAGACCCTGTTGCGCTCGCGGCCCAGGGTAAGTAAAGGCCTAAGCACTAAAGAGGACGTTAGTAACCGATGGGTACATGGATGACCACCCCCGAATCCACTGATGGACGTGTGCGCACCACAGGGTCTAAGCAGGAGCGTGCTCTGAGGTCTTCTGTCCCCACAAGAGAGGATCCCCCCGAGAGAGGTAGGTGACCCCGGGTGTCAAGGTTCACTCGTGGGTGGCAGAGGTGACCGGCCACCGTAGTACATGCCACATCCGAGTGTAGACACAGGGGGGTTCCCCTCGTCCAATCCGAAGCGCGCAGCGCCGAGGCAATCCAATCCGAAGCGCGCAGCGCCGAGGCGCGCAGCGCCGAGGTGCCGCGCTGAGGTAGTCCATCTAATCTTCTTCACCAGTGGAGCAGCAGGGCCGTCTAGAAGGGAGGGGTCACTCCTGTCTCCTCCCCCTGAGTCCGGTCAGGAGGAGTGATTCGTAAAGCAGCGGAGCCGGTAAAACCGTGGTCCAAGCCTGAGGCCGGCTTGAAAATCAACCGTAGCCACGGCTTGAAAATCAACCGTGGTCCAAGCCTGAGGCCGGCTTGAAAATCAACCGTAGCCACGGCTTGAAAATCAACCGTAGCCACGGCTTGAAAATCAACCGTAGCCACGTCAGGACTGCTTTAGATGAAGTGGTGGGGTGGGCTGGACCGTAGCCTGGGCCTACGGCCGGAGGGGTCAAAGATCCCCCCGTTGCCGTGTGAGGGCCGGATGATGTGTAGTACACATCACCGAAGGAGGGAGCTGAGACAGCTCGGTCATCAGAGATGACAGAGGATCACAGGCTATGTGCGGAGGAGCAAGTCCCCGACGGTCCAGCCCCCAGGATGGGCGATGATGCTCCAGTGGAGGCCAATCCGGGTCCTCTTCAAGAGATGGGGGGCATGAGCGTGAGTGAATGGATGCACCTGAGTGTGTGAGTGCGTGTCCTACCTTGGCCCGGTAGCTAACCTAATCTAGGGGGAGCCTGCCTGAAAATTTAAAAAGCCTATCCAGGGCCTGGTTTTGATGAGTAGAGGACATCTGCACTTGTCGTGCTGCTGGGGAGGAAAGGGGGGTTAATGGACAGGACACATGAGTGCCATGAATGCAATAAATGAGGGCGCTCTGGGGAAGAGCGCCGCAGACATACATGAGTATGTGGAAGACAGGGCATGGGAGACAGAATTAAACCCTGGGCGTGGGGGTGTGCGTGTGTGAGAGAGAGAGAGAGAGAGAGAGAGAGAGAGAGAGAGAGAGAGAGCAGTTTAGAGGAGAGCAGGTAGAGGGAGATCAGTTAGAGAGAGAACAGCTAGGGATTTTTCTGTTGAGCGCACGTGTGTGTGGGTGTGTGGGAGAGAGAGAGAGCAAGAGAGGGGCTCTTCCGAGCAAATAAAAGGTGTAGTCAAAAACGCAGAACTCCACTCCCTGGGAGGTGCCTTCCTGCTGGCACCTACCACAACATTAAGCAGGGAATCGTGAGGTTCTAACCGGCCACGACTGCAGTTTCGCTCTCCTCAGAGCTCTTCAGGTAGCAAAGTATGAAATAAAAACGTTATGCAGGTCAAGGGCCGTCCTACGACTAAGGACTATCAAGAACTCAGGGGTGACGACAAAAAGCGTCATCCCCCCTGTGCCTTGGGCGCCCACCAGAATCGGTAATCTCAATTAAACATCTAGGGAAAAGAGGAGACAAGAGAGAGAGAGAGAGAGAGAGAGAGTGTGTGTGTGTGTGTGTGTGTGTGTGTGTATGGAAGACAACATGGATGGACCGCGTGTGATAGGCGACCAAGGAACTGTGAAAGGAGAATGGTGCACAGGTTAGGGTTAGTGTGGTACCAGAGTGGATCTGTAAGGAAAAAGGTGTGTGAATTAAAATTAGTAGGAAGGCCAGGGAGAGCCGAAGACACCGAAACCATAGGCCCAAAAGGGAGGTGAGAGGGAAACAAAGAGAGAGAACGGCCTAGGGTTGGGGTGAGGAGACTAAGGAGGAGGTAGGGGGGAGGGTGGGAGGAAAGACACCAGGGCGGGACCTATGGTTAGGTAAGAGGAAGGAGGGGTTGGGGTTAGGGTAAATAGGTCGGTAAGGAGGTAGGGGGTAAGGAGAGATGGAAACAAGGTCAGCAGGGTTAAGGTTAGAGCAGGAGAGGAGAGGCCGAAAGAAGAACCATCAGTGAATATCAGTATGGGATGTGGGTGGAAAGGAGAGACGGGCTCCACAACATGAGTGTGGAGGTGTGGTGGAGGGACTCACAAATGGCCACAGGTGAAGGAACGTAGAGAAGAGTGTCCAGCGTCCATGCAGGGGAGGAGTCCACTTGTAGATGGGAAGCCCGGGTGAATAGACGAGCAACGAATGGGCTGGTGTGATCATGACATGGCACAGTCAACAATGACCCGCACGCAGTCACAACACAGCCATGCTATACCACAGGAGATAGATAACTACCCCGTGGAAAAATAGCATATTGAGAATCCCACGATGCAGACTGAATCCAGGGTTGTGGCGATGCCAAGCCGCAGAGAGCACAGGCAGCATCCAGAGAACAGGTCCACCACTCCGAAAGGTCAAAGGTCAAAAGCTCCCAGGGGTCAGAACCACACGTACGTCAGGTCCCCCAGTCACAACGGCCACCTACGGTGCAGGGTGTTTAAGGGTCACGTCCGATATTCCCCCAGCCTGGCAAAGGGTCACAAGCTGATCTTCCCCCGCGCACACACACCACCCATGCAAATCAGAGGTGCTTGGTCAAAGAACGTCACCCAGGCACCCGCCACCGGCGCAATGCTCAGGTCACATCCGATATTCCCAGGCACTGCAACCAGCGTAAGCAACGCCCTAGTAACGGTAGACCAAGGCTTCTGCAAGGGGCCAGAGGCCCCACAGAAGGCGCGAGCGGCAGGGGAGCAAAGTGACGCGACCGTAGAACGTGACCCCCCAGAGCCAAAGGCCAGAGACAGTCAGAGCAGGAACCGTCCAGCAGATGGTGCCACAGAGAGGGAGAGCGGTGCTTCACATAGGCCGTGAAGTTGGTGGAGCAGCTCAGCTTATGTAGTTTGACCCCGTGGGGACACGTCCTCCCGGGTCCAAGGAGGGACGGCGGGTAGATGAACCAGAGCTGAGATCAGCCTGGGGTTGAAGAAAGGCGCAGTGTAACACAGACGTAGGACCCGTCATGGTAGAGGTGAATGCAAATCTTCTGGGATGTGAGCAGGCTACCATTAAGCAGGTCTTCCCGATGACAGAGTGCAACTGTTTCCACACTACGCCGACCGCCACCCTGAGAGGTCCTCCCCCTGCGTACTACTACTTGGCCCATTCGTCGATACCATAGCAGACAGACACCCCCGCCCAGAACGGACGTTTGTGGAGTGAATGCGGAGGACGTCAGGGACAGTTCGTCGATTGAGGCATAGATAGGAAGAGAGGTCAGATGCGTAGTGAAACGCAGTCAATGACGGTCTATTTTGCCCACGACAGGAGGTGCTGTCTCTCTCCCAGAAGACCCGTCATCGGCTTCAGCGTGGCTCGGTGGTGTCCCGCCCCGGGGAAGGCGTGGTACCGGGGGGAGCGTGGCCTAGTTACCACCCGAGGGTCCAGAGAAGGCCGTCTGGGGGCGGGGTCAGGACACGTCCACGGCCGGTCCAGCAGACACAGGAAAGGTGGGTATGACACTCCATGATGTGACAAGACCCGCTCCGGCTGTGAGTGTAGGCCTCGTGCCGTCACTAGAAGACGGGGAGGCCGAGAGGAGTAGAGAGGCCAGGGGTCGAAGGTCAAGTGGAGTGCCCAGCAGGTCAAGCCCCCTGTTCAGGAGGGCCTTCTTCTGTGGGGGCATGTTTATAGGTGGGGGCAAGGCTATAGCAGGGTGGCCCTCGGACCGTCAGTGCGGTGCAGAGTGTCTCTGTTCTTCAGCCCGAGAGCTATGGTGTGGGGAGAGGAGTCCCCTACCCAACGACCGCTCCAATCAGGGCCACGATGGTGGAGTGTGTGACACTCCGTGTGTGGGGAGTGTGTGGGGGGGTCCGATCCCCCTGTGTGTATTAAGCCTACCGTCGGTGCGGTGCAGAGTGTCTCTGTTCTTCAGCCCGAGAGCTTGTGTGAGGAGAGGAGCTCCCCACTGCTTCGATCGGGGCCATGCCGGTAAAGGGCATTCTGACCTACGTGTTGAGTGTAGAGGGCGTGCGAGGCCCGGTCCCCCTTGGGACTATAGCCGTATACCCCGAAGAGGCGTTTCGTTGGCCCGCCCGCTGGGTCTCCAATGTAACCGCGAGGATCTGGCAGGATGAAGCAGTTGGCCGTGAGTTGTCACGTGCACTTATGAAGTTTCAACACCGTTTCCCTCGCTGAGTCGAACCCGATTGTAGGCCGGTCTCTCTCCAGAATCCCACGACGACGACCATCTTCTTGCGTCTGCATGCTAATGCGTCAGCGTCAACACTCACAGTCCGTGTCTATCCCAGGGAGGACTGCAGCGCACGCGAGGGGGAAGCGTCCATCTTCCAGACTACGCTGTGTTACACGTGGGGACTGAGCGCCCGTGGAGAGAGGTGGGGCTTACGCAACAAGGAATCCGACGTTCCCCTGAGGGGTAATTCGGTGGCCCCCCAATGGGGCCTCAGCGGCATGGCCCTACATGCGCTGGCTGGGTTAGGTGTTATCTCTGATGCCCCCCGCGCCAAGCAGTTCAGTACTTCGACCCGCATAGGCTTAGGGGGAAATGCACTCGTATCCTAGAGCCATGTAGATCTTCCACCAGAGGGGGTAGGGGAGTAGACCCCCTCCAGGACCCCAAAGGGGTCCCAGGCCTGTAGACCCTGTTGCGCTCGCGGCCCAGGGTAAGTAAAGGCCTAAGCACTAAAGAGGACGTTAGTAACCGATGGGTACATGGATGACCACCCCCGAATCCACTGATGGACGTGTGCGCACCACAGGGTCTAAGCAGGAGCGTGCTCTGAGGTCTTCTGTCCCCACAAGAGAGGATCCCCCCGAGAGAGGTAGGTGACCCCGGGTGTCAAGGTTCACTCGTGGGTGGCAGAGGTGACCGGCCACCGTAGTACATGCCACATCCGAGTGTAGACACAGGGGGGTTCCCCTCGTCCAATCCGAAGCGCGCAGCGCCGAGGCAATCCAATCCGAAGCGCGCAGCGCCGAGGTGCCGCGCTGAGGTAGTCCATCTAATCTTCTTCACCAGTGGAGCAGCAGGGCCGTCTAGAAGGGAGGGGTCACTCCTGTCTCCTCCCCCTGAGTCCGGTCAGGAGGAGTGACTCGTAAAGCAGCGGAGCCGGTAAAACCGTGGTCCAAGCCTGAGGCCGGCTTGAAAATCAACCGTAGCCACGGCTTGAAAATCAACCGTGGTCCAAGCCTGAGGCCGGCTTGAAAATCAACCGTAGCCACGGCTTGAAAATCAACCGTAGCCACGGCTTGAAAATCAACCGTAGCCACGTCAGGACTGCTTTAGATGAAGTGGTGGGGTGGGCTGGACCGTAGCCTGGGCCTACGGCCGGAGGGGTCAAAGATCCCCCCGTTGCCGTGTGAGGGCCGGATGATGTGTAGTACACATCACCGAAGGAGGGAGCTGAGACAGCTCGGTCATCAGAGATGACAGAGGATCACAGGCTATGTGCGGAGGAGCAAGTCCCCGACGGTCCAGCCCCCAGGATGGGCGATGATGCTCCAGTGGAGGCCAATCCGGGTCCTCTTCAAGAGATGGGGGGCATGAGCGTGAGTGAATGGATGCACCTGAGTGTGTGAGTGCGTGTCCTACCTTGGCCCGGTAGCTAACCTAATCTAGGGGGAGCCTGCCTGAAAATTTAAAAAGCCTATCCAGGGCCTGGTTTTGATGAGTAGAGGACATCTGCACTTGTCGTGCTGCTGGGGAGGAAAGGGGGGTTAATGGACAGGACACATGAGTGCCATGAATGCAATAAGTGAGGGCACTCTGGGGAAGAGCGCCGCAGACATACATGAGTATGTGGAAGACAGGGCATGGGAGACAGAATTAAACCCTGGGCGTGGGGGTGTGCGTGTGTGAGAGAGAGAGAGAGAGAGAGAGAGAGAGAGAGAGCAGTTTAGAGGAGAGCAGGTAGAGGGAGATCAGTTAGAAGGAGAACAGCTAGGGATTTTTCTGTTGAGCGCACGTGTGTGTGGGTGTGTGGGAGAGAGAGAGAGCAAGAGAGGGGCTCTTCCGAGCAAATAAAAGGTGTAGTCAAAAACGCAGAACTCCACTCCCTGGGAGGTGCCTTCCTGCTGGCACCTACCACAACATTAAGCAGGGAATCGTGAGGTTCTAACCGGCCACGACTGCAGTTTCGCTCTCCTCAGAGCTCTTCAGGTAGCAAAGTATGAAATAAAAACGTTATGCAGGTCAAGGGCCGTCCTACGACTAAGGACTATCAAGAACTCAGGGGTGACGACAAAAAGCGTCATCCCCCCTGTGCCTTGGGCGCCCACCAGAATCGGTAATCACAGTTAAACATCTAGGGAAAAGAGGAGACAAGAGAGAGAGAGAGAGAGAGAGAGAGTGTGTGTGTGTGTATATGAAAGACAACATGGATGGACCGCGTGTGATAGGCGACCAAGGAACTGTGAAAGGAGAAAGGTGCACAGGTTAGGGTTAGTGTGGTACCAGAGTGGATCTGTAAGGAAAAAGGTGTGTGAATTAAAATTAGTAGGAAGGCCAGGGAGAGCCGAAGACACCGAAACCATAGGCCCAAAAGGGAGGTGAGAGGGAAACAAAGAGAGAGAACGGCCTAGGGTTGGGGTGAGGAGACTAAGGAGGAGGTAGGGGGGAGGGTGGGAGGAAAGACACCAGGGCGGGACCTATGGTTAGGTAAGAGGAAGGAAGGGGTTGGGGTTAGGGTAAATAGGTCGGTAAGGAGGTAGGGGGTAAGGAGAGATGGAAACAAGGTCAGCAGGGTTAAGGTTAGAGCAGGAGAGGAGGCCGAAAGAAGAACCATCAGTGAATATCAGTATGGAATGTGGGTGGAAAGGAGAGACGGGCTCCACAACATGAGTGTGGAGGTGTGGTGGAGGGACTCACAAATGGCCACAGGTGAAGGAACGTAGAGAAGAGTGTCCAGCGTCCATGCAGGGGAGGAGTCCACCTGTAGATGGGAAGCCCGGGTGAATAGACGAGCAACGAATGGGCTGGTGTGATCATGACATGGCACAGTCAACAATGACCCGCACGCAGTCACAACACAGCCATGCTATACCACAGGAGATAGATAACTACCCCGTGGAAAAATAGCATATTGAGAATCCCACGATGCAGACTGAATCCAGGGTTGTGGCGATGCCAAGCCGCAGAGAGCACAGGCAGCATCCAGAGAACAGGTCCACCACTCCGAAAGGTCAAAGGTCAAAAGCTCCCAGGGGTCAGAACCACACGTATGTCAGGTCCCCCAGTCACAACGGCCACCTACGGTGCAGGGTGTTTAAGGGTCACGTCCGATATTCCCCCAGCCTGGCAAAGGGTCACAAGCTGATCTTCCCCCGCGCACACACACCACCCATGCAAATCAGAGGTGCTTGGTCAAAGAACGTCACCCAGGCACCCGCAACCGGCGCAATGCTCAGGTCACATCCGATATTCCCAGGCACTGCAACCAGCGTAAGCAACGCCCTAGTAACGGTAGACCAAGGTTTCTGCAAGGGGCCAGAGGCCCCACAGAAGGCGCGAGCGGCAGGGGAGCAAAGTGACGCGACCGTAGAACGTGACCCCCCAGAGCCAAAGGCCAGAGACAGTCAGAGCAGGAACCGTCCAGCAGATGGTGCCACAGAGAGGGAGAGCGGTGCTTCACATAGGCCGTGAAGTTGGTGGAGCAGCTCAGCTTATGTAGTTTGACCCCGTGGGGACACGTCCTCCCGGGTCCAAGGAGGGACGGAGGGTAGATGAACCAGAGCTGAGATCAGCCTGGGGTTGAAGAAAGGCGCAGTGTAACACAGACGTAGGACCCGTCATGGTAGAGGTGAATGCAAATCTTCTGGGATGTGAGCAGGCTACCATTAAGCAGGTCTTCCCGATGACAGAGTGCAACTGTTTCCACACTACGCCGACCGCCACCCAGAGAGGTCCTCCCCCTGCGTACTACTACTTGGCCCATTCGTCGATACCATAGCAGACAGACACCCCCGCCCAGAACGGACGTTTGTGGAGTGAATGCGGAGGACGTCAGGGACAGTTCGTCGATTGAGGCATAGATAGGAAGAGAGGTCAGATGCGTAGTGAAACGCAGTCAATGACGGTCTATTTTGCCCACGACAGGAGGTGCTGTCTCTCTCCCAGAAGACCCGTCATCGGCTTCAGCGTGGCTCGGTGGTGTCCCGCCCCGGGGAAGGCGTGGTACCGGGGGGAGCGTGGCCTAGTTACCACCCGAGGGTCCAGAGAAGGCCGTCTGGGGGCGGGGTCAGGACACGTCCACGGCCGGTCCAGCAGACACAGGAAAGGTGGGTATGACACTCCATGATGTGACAAGACCCGCTCCGGCTGTGAGTGTAGGCCTCGTGCCGTCACTAGAAGACGGGGAGGCCGAGAGGAGTAGAGAGGCCAGGGGTCGAAGGTCAAGTGGAGTGCCCAGCAGGTCAAGCCCCCTGTTCAGGAGGGCCTTCTTCTGTGGGGGCATGTTTATAGGTGGGGGCAAGGCTATAGCAGGGTGGCCCTCGGACCGTCAGTGCGGTGCAGAGTGTCTCTGTTCTTCAGCCCGAGAGCTATGGTGTGGGGAGAGGAGTCCCCTACCCAACGACCGCTCCAAACAGGGCCACGATAGTGGAGTGTGTGACACTCCATGTGTGGGGAGTGTGTGGGGGGGTCCGATCCCCCTGTGTGTATTAAGCCTACCGTCGGTGCGGTGCAGAGTGTCTCTGTTCTTCAGCCCGAGAGCTTGTGTGAGGAGAGGAGCTCCCCACTGCTTCGATCGGGGCCATGCCGGTAAGGGCATTCTGACCTACGTGTTGAGTGTAGAGGGCGTGCGAGGCCCGGTCCCCCTTGGGACTATAGCCGTATACCCCGAAGAGGCGTTTCGTTGGCCCGCCCGCTGGGTCTCCAATGTAACCGCGAGGATCTGGCAGGATGAAGCAGTTGGCCGTGAGTTGTCACGTGCACTTATGAAGTTTCAACACCGTTTCCCTCGCTGAGTCGAACCCGATTGTAGGCCGGTCTCTCTCCAGAATCCCACGACGACGACCATCTTCTTGCGTCTGCATGCTAATGCGTCAGCGTCAACACTCACAGTCCGTGTCTATCCCAGGGAGGACTGCAGCGCACGCGAGGGGGAAGCGTCCATCTTCCAGACTACGCTGTGTTACACGTGGGGACTGAGCGCCCGTGGAGAGAGGTGGGGCTTACGCAACAAGGAATCCGACGTTCCCCTGAGGGGTAATTCGGTGGCCCCCCAATGGGGCCTCAGCGGCATGGCCCTACATGCGCTGGCTGGGTTAGGTGTTATCTCTGATGCCCCCCGCGCCAAGCAGTTCAGTACTTCGACCCGCATAGGCTTAGGGGGAAATGCACTCGTATCCTAGAGCCATGTAGATCTTCCACCAGAGGGGGTAGGGGAGTAGACCCCCTCCAGGACCCCAAAGGGGTCCCAGGCCTGTAGACCCTGTTGCGCTCGCGGCCCAGGGTAAGTAAAGGCCTAAGCACTAAAGAGGACGTTAGTAACCGATGGGTACATGGATGACCACCCCCGAATCCACTGATGGACGTGTGCGCACCACAGGGTCTAAGCAGGAGCGTGCTCTGAGGTCTTCTGTCCCCACAAGAGAGGATCCCCCCGAGAGAGGTAGGTGACCCCGGGTGTCAAGGTTCACTCGTGGGTGGCAGAGGTGACCGGCCACCGTAGTACATGCCACATCCGAGTGTAGACACAGGGGGGTTCCCCTCGTCCAATCCGAAGCGCGCAGCGCCGAGGCAATCCAATCCGAAGCGCGCAGCGCCGAGGTGCCGCGCTGAGGTAGTCCATCTAATCTTCTTCACCAGTGGAGCAGCAGGGCCGTCTAGAAGGGAGGGGTCACTCCTGTCTCCTCCCCCTGAGTCCGGTCAGGAGGAGTGACTCGTAAAGCAGCGGAGCCGGTAAAACCGTGGTCCAAGCCTGAGGCCGGCTTGAAAATCAACCGTAGCCACGGCTTGAAAATCAACCGTGGTCCAAGCCTGAGGCCGGCTTGAAAATCAACCGTAGCCACGGCTTGAAAATCAACCGTAGCCACGGCTTGAAAATCAACCGTAGCCACGTCAGGACTGCTTTAGATGAAGTGGTGGGGTGGGCTGGACCGTAGCCTGGGCCTACGGCCGGAGGGGTCAAAGATCCCCCCGTTGCCGTGTGAGGGCCGGATGATGTGTAGTACACATCACCGAAGGAGGGAGCTGAGACAGCTCGGTCATCAGAGATGACAGAGGATCACAGGCTATGTGCGGAGGAGCAAGTCCCCGACGGTCCAGCCCCCAGGATGGGCGATGATGCTCCAGTGGAGGCCAATCCGGGTCCTCTTCAAGAGATGGGGGGCATGAGCGTGAGTGAATGGATGCACCTGAGTGTGTGAGTGCGTGTCCTACCTTGGCCCGGTAGCTAACCTAATCTAGGGGGAGCCTGCCTGAAAATTTAAAAAGCCTATCCAGGGCCTGGTTTTGATGAGTAGAGGACATCTGCACTTGTCGTGCTGCTGGGGAGGAAAGGGGGGTTAATGGACAGGACACATGAGTGCCATGAATGCAATAAGTGAGGGCACTCTGGGGAAGAGCGCCGCAGACATACATGAGTATGTGGAAGACAGGGCATGGGAGACAGAATTAAACCCTGGGCGTGGGGGTGTGCGTGTGTGAGAGAGAGAGAGAGAGAGAGAGAGAGAGAGAGAGCAGTTTAGAGGAGAGCAGGTAGAGGGAGATCAGTTAGAAGGAGAACAGCTAGGGATTTTTCTGTTGAGCGCACGTGTGTGTGGGTGTGTGGGAGAGAGAGAGAGCAAGAGAGGGGCTCTTCCGAGCAAATAAAAGGTGTAGTCAAAAACGCAGAACTCCACTCCCTGGGAGGTGCCTTCCTGCTGGCACCTACCACAACATTAAGCAGGGAATCGTGAGGTTCTAACCGGCCACGACTGCAGTTTCGCTCTCCTCAGAGCTCTTCAGGTAGCAAAGTATGAAATAAAAACGTTATGCAGGTCAAGGGCCGTCCTACGACTAAGGACTATCAAGAACTCAGGGGTGACGACAAAAAGCGTCATCCCCCCTGTGCCTTGGGCGCCCACCAGAATCGGTAATCACAGTTAAACATCTAGGGAAAAGAGGAGACAAGAGAGAGAGAGAGAGAGAGAGAGAGTGTGTGTGTGTGTATATGAAAGACAACATGGATGGACCGCGTGTGATAGGCGACCAAGGAACTGTGAAAGGAGAAAGGTGCACAGGTTAGGGTTAGTGTGGTACCAGAGTGGATCTGTAAGGAAAAAGGTGTGTGAATTAAAATTAGTAGGAAGGCCAGGGAGAGCCGAAGACACCGAAACCATAGGCCCAAAAGGGAGGTGAGAGGGAAACAAAGAGAGAGAACGGCCTAGGGTTGGGGTGAGGAGACTAAGGAGGAGGTAGGGGGGAGGGTGGGAGGAAAGACACCAGGGCGGGACCTATGGTTAGGTAAGAGGAAGGAAGGGGTTGGGGTTAGGGTAAATAGGTCGGTAAGGAGGTAGGGGGTAAGGAGAGATGGAAACAAGGTCAGCAGGGTTAAGGTTAGAGCAGGAGAGGAGGCCGAAAGAAGAACCATCAGTGAATATCAGTATGGAATGTGGGTGGAAAGGAGAGACGGGCTCCACAACATGAGTGTGGAGGTGTGGTGGAGGGACTCACAAATGGCCACAGGTGAAGGAACGTAGAGAAGAGTGTCCAGCGTCCATGCAGGGGAGGAGTCCACCTGTAGATGGGAAGCCCGGGTGAATAGACGAGCAACGAATGGGCTGGTGTGATCATGACATGGCACAGTCAACAATGACCCGCACGCAGTCACAACACAGCCATGCTATACCACAGGAGATAGATAACTACCCCGTGGAAAAATAGCATATTGAGAATCCCACGATGCAGACTGAATCCAGGGTTGTGGCGATGCCAAGCCGCAGAGAGCACAGGCAGCATCCAGAGAACAGGTCCACCACTCCGAAAGGTCAAAGGTCAAAAGCTCCCAGGGGTCAGAACCACACGTATGTCAGGTCCCCCAGTCACAACGGCCACCTACGGTGCAGGGTGTTTAAGGGTCACGTCCGATATTCCCCCAGCCTGGCAAAGGGTCACAAGCTGATCTTCCCCCGCGCACACACACCACCCATGCAAATCAGAGGTGCTTGGTCAAAGAACGTCACCCAGGCACCCGCAACCGGCGCAATGCTCAGGTCACATCCGATATTCCCAGGCACTGCAACCAGCGTAAGCAACGCCCTAGTAACGGTAGACCAAGGCTTCTGCAAGGGGCCAGAGGCCCCACAGAAGGCGCGAGCGGCAGGGGAGCAAAGTGACGCGACCGTAGAACGTGACCCCCCAGAGCCAAAGGCCAGAGACAGTCAGAGCAGGAACCGTCCAGCAGATGGTGCCACAGAGAGGGAGAGCGGTGCTTCACATAGGCCGTGAAGTTGGTGGAGCAGCTCAGCTTATGTAGTTTGACCCCGTGGGGACACGTCCTCCCGGGTCCAAGGAGGGACGGAGGGTAGATGAACCAGAGCTGAGATCAGCCTGGGGTTGAAGAAAGGCGCAGTGTAACACAGACGTAGGACCCGTCATGGTAGAGGTGAATGCAAATCTTCTGGGATGTGAGCAGGCTACCATTAAGCAGGTCTTCCCGATGACAGAGTGCAACTGTTTCCACACTACGCCGACCGCCACCCTGAGAGGTCCTCCCCCTGCGTACTACTACTTGGCCCATTCGTCGATACCATAGCAGACAGACACCCCCGCCCAGAACGGACGTTTGTGGAGTGAATGCGGAGGACGTCAGGGACAGTTCGTCGATTGAGGCATAGATAGGAAGAGAGGTCAGATGCGTAGTGAAACGCAGTCAATGACGGTCTATTTTGCCCACGACAGGAGGTGCTGTCTCTCTCCCAGAAGACCCGTCATCGGCTTCAGCGTGGCTCGGTGGTGTCCCGCCCCGGGGAAGGCGTGGTACCGGGGGGAGCGTGGCCTAGTTACCACCCGAGGGTCCAGAGAAGGCCGTCTGGGGGCGGGGTCAGGACACGTCCACGGCCGGTCCAGCAGACACAGGAAAGGTGGGTATGACACTCCATGATGTGACAAGACCCGCTCCGGCTGTGAGTGTAGGCCTCGTGCCGTCACTAGAAGACGGGGAGGCCGAGAGGAGTAGAGAGGCCAGGGGTCGAAGGTCAAGTGGAGTGCCCAGCAGGTCAAGCCCCCTGTTCAGGAGGGCCTTCTTCTGTGGGGGCATGTTTATAGGTGGGGGCAAGGCTATAGCAGGGTGGCCCTCGGACCGTCAGTGCGGTGCAGAGTGTCTCTGTTCTTCAGCCCGAGAGCTATGGTGTGGGGAGAGGAGTCCCCTACCCAACGACCGCTCCAAACAGGGCCACGATAGTGGAGTGTGTGACACTCCATGTGTGGGGAGTGTGTGGGGGGGTCCGATCCCCCTGTGTGTATTAAGCCTACCGTCGGTGCGGTGCAGAGTGTCTCTGTTCTTCAGCCCGAGAGCTTGTGTGAGGAGAGGAGCTCCCCACTGCTTCGATCGGGGCCATGCCGGTAAGGGCATTCTGACCTACGTGTTGAGTGTAGAGGGCGTGCGAGGCCCGGTCCCCCTTGGGACTATAGCCGTATACCCCGAAGAGGCGTTTCGTTGGCCCGCCCGCTGGGTCTCCAATGTAACCGCGAGGATCTGGCAGGATGAAGCAGTTGGCCGTGAGTTGTCACGTGCACTTATGAAGTTTCAACACCGTTTCCCTCGCTGAGTCGAACCCGATTGTAGGCCGGTCTCTCTCCAGAATCCCACGACGACGACCATCTTCTTGCGTCTGCATGCTAATGCGTCAGCGTCAACACTCACAGTCCGTGTCTATCCCAGGGAGGACTGCAGCGCACGCGAGGGGGAAGCGTCCATCTTCCAGACTACGCTGTGTTACACGTGGGGACTGAGCGCCCGTGGAGAGAGGTGGGGCTTACGCAACAAGGAATCCGACGTTCCCCTGA